>NC_068302.1:3388738-4103738 GCF_025860055.1 Xyrauchen texanus | reverse complement strand
AAGTTTCGAGGTGGAGCCACCGTGGATCGGACTTGTTGGTCTAGCACATCCCACAGATCGTCCATCGGATTGAGATCTGGTGAATATGGAGGCCAGGTCAACACCTTGAACTCTTCATCATGTTCCTAATACCATTTCCAAACATTTTATGCAGTGTGGCATGGTGCATTATCCTGCTGAAGAGGCCACTGCCATCAGGGAATACCATTGCCATGAAGGGGTGTACCTGGTCTGCAACAATGTTTAGGTAGGTGGCACGTGTCAAATTGACATCCACATGAATGGCCGGACCCTGGGTTTCCTCACCAGAACATTGCCCAGAACATCACACTCCCTCCACCAGCTTGTCGTCTTCCCACATTGCATCATGGTGCCATCACTTCCCCAGGTAAACATGATGTAAAAGAAAACAGGAATCATTGGACCAGGCTACATTCTTGTACTGCTCCAAGGTCAAGTTCCTACGCTTGCGTGCCCATTGTAGGCCTTGGTCGGTTTTTGGTTTGTCCCTCCTCGGACCACTGTCTGTAAATACCCAACACTGCTGACCGGGAGGATCCCACAAGCCTTGTTGTTTCATAGATGCTCTGACCCAGCCATAAAAATCTGGCCCTTGTCAAAGTCGCTCAGGTCTTTACTGCTGCATATTTCTCCTGCATTCAACATGTTGACTACAAGAACTAATTATTTGCTTACCATCTAATCTACCCAGACCTTGACATGTGGTCTTGTTAGGAGATAATCAACATTATTCGCTTTTCCTGGTCATAATGTTTAGGCTCATCCGTGTATACTGTATATACACAGGGCCGGTTCTAGACATTTGGAGGCCCTAGGCAAAATGTATGTTGGAGGCCCCCCGCCATGCCCTCCTCCCCTCCACCTTTCAGAATTCACGAGTTCACACTTACATCAAATTAAATAGAATAAAGATTATGCGTATTTGGCATGCTGTCCAGGGGAGGGCTGCAGGCTCTGAATTTTGGCCAGATTTACACAGTATTACATTGGATTGCATTGGATTTTGGATTGTGTTGTTTACATCCAATAAGAGATTATTAAAAATCAAAGTGAGGAGATGGGGGGGCGGTGGAGGGATGCTGATAAACTGTCAATGAACAGAGGTAAGTCTGCAGTATATATACCTCTTATCTCGTTGATTATCTGAATGTGCTCCTCCCCAACTTTGTTAATAAAACATCATTTAATAAAAAAGACTTGAAAACAAATATGATTCCGAACCATTTTATTTATACAAAACCTGTTATAAGTATTTTTATATTTTTACTTAAATGTGCATATTAATGTAACTTTAATTAAGGTAAACAAAAAAAAAAAATCATCTGAAAAGTCATCTGGACCAGCACTTATTATTCTTATTCCATGGTCACCTACAGAGGCACTCTTCTACTTTTTTTTTAAGCAAACTCATCAATAACTACTTCATAAGAAATCTGCTGTGCGAGTTCTCTGTTAATACTGATTAAAGGAAGTCCACTAAGCCGTTCCTGAGTCATTGTGGAGCGCAGGTCATTTTTTACAAGCTTCAGTTTTGAGAAACTTCTCTCGGCAGCTGCTACGGTTACTGGCAGGGTAACTGCAATTCTGAGAGCAATCCAGAGGTTTGGAAATATCTCCTGCAGTTGCTTCTGGTGAAGAAATTTCAGAAGCTCCAGGGCTGTGTTTTTTGATGGTAATGGTGGAAGGTTGAGGATCTCTTCTGCCATTTCAATTGCATGCTTAAGATTGCATAGGCCTACTTATTTTCAATAAATATTGCAACAGTATTTATGATTGGAAAACGAAAAAAATGAAGTCTATTATGGTCTATAGTCTATTATGAGAGACTAGAGCAGTTAATGTAGGCTAAAAATCTGCGTTTTAGAAGATATACAGACTGTTTTAAAACATAATAAACAATGCTTTAGTATAGTGCGTTTGCTCTTTATTTTTCTGTAGTATTTTGCGAGTCAGCTCCTGACTAGGGCTGGAAATCAAGATTCTATTCCACAGGTTGTCATCGATTCCATCGAGGAGAATCGACTCCTTTGTAAGATTCAGTTCAACAGTTAATCATGAATTCGCCTCTATCTCTCCAACAATGACTCGAAGTCAGACTCTTTCGGACGGTTCATTTAGAACGTATTTCTTTTTTCTAACAAAAGTCTGCATTGTAGCTACATACGCTCGGATTCAAAGTGTCAGAAGCGAATTCAGTCCATCAACGGTGCTCGCGCTCTTTTGAACTGGAAATAACCGTCAAATGATCTATCTAAAAATGACGCTGATCGTTAGAATCGGTTTATTTTTAACAATACATTACAATCACTCAAAAATAGATGATACCTGAATCACGAGCTGCACTTTCTTTGCATGCCTGCTTAGCCTTACACTTAGCAGCCCCTGAAGGATGAGTTCGTTTTCCGTGCCATCAGATAAATTTGCAGAAAAGTTGGATTTTATTCATCTACAATCTCTTCATTCATAAATTCAGAGGTTGGGAGTGACTCGCATGTAAATGGTGATATTAATTGGTTTAACTACAGGTGAATGACAATTGTTATATCCAATGGACAAACAGCATAGTATTTTGCTGCTCTTGATTGGTGGATAAGCATGTGTATGTTTTGGAGGCCCCGCCTCCAAGGCCGAGGCCCTAGGCAACTGCCTAGCTCGCCTATAGGTAGCGTATATACCCTGTATATACCCTGTATATACAACACTTAGTTCCGTTCCGCAAATCTGATTTGCCGAGAGATGGTCCATCAGAATTGATATTTCACAAAATCAGCACTCGGACGCTATCACTCCGCTAGTTTTTGTGGCTATAAACCAAAGGGTAAGAGATGTGTGTCTTTTCACTTCAGCATTGCCCATGGCGGGTTAAATGATTGTAAAAGACATGTTGAGGTAAGTTAAACAAGTGTCATTTCATGTGCATATTATTCAGGCCGGCTAGCTACCTAGGCTACATGAAAACAATAAACTCCTTAGACCTGTTTAAAGTTGCAATGGAATATAAATAAAAGCAGTTTACATAAATAGTATAAGCAGTTTATATTAAAAGTAATCTACATAATTAACAAATAATTGCATAGGTCTATAGCCTAAAGAAATTATATATTATGCTTTTATATCTTTTAGGGGAGGGGGGTCCGGGATACCTCCCTGAAATTACTTTTTGCAGGTTGGGATGCCTGCATTGTGAAGAGATCTAATCAGCATGTCGGAGGAGAGAATGACAAGAATAGTGAATGACTCTTGCCCACCGGCTAAATAGTATGTATCTGACCATTTTGTGTTGTGAGGCAAGTGAGTTGATGTGCATTGTGTAAGTGCTGTCAGTCAGCATCAGAGAGCGGTTTCTTGTATTGTCTCTCACTCCATGATAGCTCGGATTACTACTTAAGACTTATCACAGCTGAGAGATGCAACAGACTGAGAAATCACACAAATTCAAGACGCTTACCTTTTACTGGAGTTTTCACATGGGTGAAGATGTAAATATTCTACATGGTGGAAGACTCTTGTGCACCAGCTACTGTGAAATAGGTGAAAATACTCCCGCTTGGATGTATCTTTCCAAAATGACATCTTCAACAAGCTAACTCGCGCGCGTGCGCTCTCTCTCTCTCTCTCTCTCTCTCTCTCTACACACACACACACACACACACACACACACACACACACACACACACACACACCCTTGTTTCTCCAATAACTTGAAACAGCCCAGGCCATCGCTACTAGTAGAAATTACATTTTCGAATTAGTAACGGAGGTGTGTGTGCATATTTTGAACTAGCAACGGCAGATTCTTAACTGACTCTGATTGAACATGGTCGTACCTTTTAAAAGAGCCCATTGAAATGAGTTTGCTCATCACTGCTCCCTCAGCTTCCCCGAAGAACACTCCTGTCTGCAAGAGACACTCACACTTCACCATAAAACTCTACAAGACAGTGTCCCACTTTACTAGGTGTATCTATTAGGTGTCTGTAACTACTATGTACTTCCATAAAAAAATTAAGCATTTGATACTTATTGTGTATTTTATGTGGTTTTCTGTGAAACTCTTCCATTAAAAAAATAAGCATTTAATACAATGCATTTGATACTTATTGTGTGTATATTTGGTTTTCTATGAAACTCTCTTTTGGGGTAAAGAAGGGGTTAGGGGTAGGGTTAGGTTAGGTTACATCACAGATGTAATTATATGCAGGTACTTTAAATATACAGTTAGTACAATGTAACAGCACATTTGTACAAAGTAGGTGGATTATCTTAAAAATGTATATGTTAAACGTCGGTACATCTCACGTAAAAAATACTAAAAAAGCTATGTCCTCCCAACTTTGTTATTTTTTTTGCAGAGAAATAGTAATTTTGAAGAATTTCAATTAAATAAATTAGGCCACATCATAGTACAAAGACTTGTTTTTATCATCTGGCAGTGGGTACATTTTTCTTTTGCTATTGGATGGTAGTGCTGCCTTCAATACAATAGATCATGACATTCTCTTGGATAGGCTCGAGAATTATGTTGGCATGTGTGGACAGGCATTAACCTGCTTTAGACCTTACTTATCTGTCAAGACAAGAGTGTCACAAGAGCGTCACAAGGCTCTGTATTAGGTCTTCTGCTGTTCTACCTGTACATGTTTACCTTAGGAGACTTTATCAGGAAACATTAAATTAGATTTAACTGTTGTACAAATGATAATCAGCTTCATATTTCCTCTAGACCTGTTGAAATTTCCCAATTCTCCAAGTTAGTGCGTTACGGCGGAGACTTGGTGCATGTGGAGACTTAAGCTATTCACTGCAGCATCCACACACAACTCACCACGCTCCCCACCAAGAGCGAGAACCACCATATAGTGACCATGAGTAAGGTAACCCACAAGACTCTTCCCAACCTAGCAAGTGGGCCTATTGATTGCTTAGGAAGCCTGTATGGAGTCACTCAGCACACCCTGGATTCAAACTCACGACTCCAGGAGTGGTAGTCCAGGTGGTCTCGGGCCGATTGTTTTGGTGCAGATCTGAGTGTGATTGCAGTGTTCAAATATGCCTAAATTAACTGAACTAAGGGAGAAAGTGCACCAGGTTCTGAAAGAAATGCTCCAAACGAGACAGGTGTGAAAAAACTATAAATCTAATCTTAACTATTAATCTCCTTAGCTACTAGTGTCTGATTTACAGTATTCCTCAAACCCTTAGTTTTGCTCTATTAGGCAGATCTGCCAAAATTGGACCCTATTCACATAATTTATGACTCTGTTCTATAATGAAGGAAATGTGATCTAATATTATTTAATTTCCTTCCATGTCTATAACTCGGCATACCCATCACAAGATTACCAGAACCTGTCAGTTTTTTCTCCCTGTTTGTTTGACCAGTGAAAGAAATAGGGTGTATTTGGAAAAGCTGTTTGAAAGCAATATTTATTTTTGCAATTCAGTTTGTAATATGGATTTACTGTATGTTTTCATTTTGTCATGCATCCTTACAGGCTTTCAGCAAATGTGACATTATATTTATGTTACTATATCAGAATATATGAAAATAACATTCACATATTTATGAATAGTGATCTGAGTGAACTGGATAATGTTTAAGATGTTTCTCACCAAAGACAAATCCTCAGCAACGATAATGAATCCATTGTTGTCTATAAGGTAACAACTGATGTCCTACACAGAGTGCAAAAATAATAATTTTTCACACAATGTAGATATGGATATCCTGTTTTCTAAAATAAGAAAATACCTAGTACACCAGTTGAGTTTGTAGTATGTTCAGGGGGTAAGAAAAAAACACATGAAAACAGTTTAACCTTAAACTGAATAAATAAATTGTTTTACAGCTCTATATATCAACTATAAATGTCAAAATTATCCATTTAATTTGAGATTGTAACACGAGAGAACTAAAGATGATCTAAGATTGGCAAGTAGAATGAAAGAGTGTAAAGAGAATATGTCTTACATCATTGTCACAGCTGATAGTACACTTCCCATCCAGAGCTGCACACTTCAGGATACAAGAGAAACACATACACAATTACACCAGAAAGCAACATGAATAGAAACAGATATATGATCCACATTGATAATGATAAGCTGAAAACGACAATGGGGATAAGTGAATTGTGTCTGTTTATGTGTGTGTGTGTGTGTGTGTGTGTGTTTACCTGTTTGCTGGCAGTCCAGAACTTCCTCTGGAAGAACTCTAGTTTCATTTGTATCCCAACAGCTGTAACACAGTGAACTTCACACATTAAACAACAACAAAAGCTCATCACAGCTGTTGAACATATGTGTGCCAGTTTGTGTCTGTTCTTATGTGATAAATAAAATTACATAATATTCTCATCTAATCACAAGCAAAAATTCCAGGTTCTATTTTTAGAGTGCTAAATCTTAAAGAATTCATGAAATCACAATTTAAGATGTTTTGCTTATAGACAATGTCTATTAGCTTTAAAGGGATAGTTTACACAAAAATTAAAATTCTTTCATAAGTTATGTCACCCCAGATGTGCATGACTCTCAATAACACAAAAAAAGATTTTTAAGAATATCTCAGCTTTGTTGGGACATACAATGGTGACCAAAACATTGAAGGTCCAAAAAGCATGTAAAGGCAGCAAAAAAGTAATCCATACAACTACAGTGATTAAATCCATATTTTCAGAAGCAATATGATGGTGTGGGTGAGAAAACAGATCAATATTTAAGCCACATTTACTTTAAATCTACTGTCAAGCAGCTCTACTATAACTGTCTTGTTTAGAAGGCTGTGTGCTCCGGATGTCACAGAGGCATTTCAAGAAAAGCAAGTTGGACACTCCGAATGCAGCCTTTGAATGTGACATTCTTTCACAGGAATTCAGAGGATACAGGAGATGTATCCTTCATTGGCCATTACAACCCACAATTATTTGCGTCAACAGAAATGTACATGGCTTCCGGTTCCGGATGTGAAGGGAGTAGACATATCCACCTCCAGCTCCCGCCACAGATTGTTTCTTATATTAACAAAAACCTGCTATCTGATGAGATGTATCGACTTTATAATAGACAGCATGGTGCTTTAGTAACAGAGCAAATAATGGCATCTAATCAGCCAAACAAACAAAGACAGACACTGTTGCCAAAGACGAGACACCCGCGTCTCATAGCGAAGTCAATATGCCTGCTCTGATCAACTTGCTCGAGGAGCACAAAGTTGCCCTCTCTACTGAATGTAAAGCTGCCATGACATCAATCGAGCCAAAACTGGATCATGTCCAAACTATGGTATCGGACCACGGAATACATCCGACTTCATTATAATCTAATGTCGATCTATTGAGCAAGCGATTTCATGCATTGGAGGCTACATGTACCGATGTTACATGAGGCTACATGCGCCATGTTAGAAAGATTCTAACATGGCGCCGCAGATGGCCGCCTCGGTGTGGAGCTCTTCAATTCTTTTGTTGTTTTTGTTAGTTTGTCCTGTGTTTAGCAATCTTTTACCAATCAGTTTTACCAGGGACGAACTGCTGAACATTCGGCAGCACATACCAGATAATCTTTTCCCGGTTTTTCAATATTCAGACGTTTTGCTGGACATTTTAGTTGGAGGCGCTGCTGTGTTGTTTAGATGCGCTACGAGACGCAGGCGAGGGAGACGAGCTGGCGCCCTGGTTAAACTCCGTCAGCGCGGCGTTAGAACAGCACTGCCGAGCATTCATCTCGCAAATCTCCGCTCTCTTCCTAACAAAACGGACGAACTACATCTCCTCACACATACTAATAAGGACTTTTCAAACTCTGCTGCACTGTGCTTCACTGAAACCTGGCTGAGTGAAGCCATTCCGGACAGCGCATTACATCTGCCGGGCTTCCAGCTGTTCAGAGCGGATCGCATCGCGGAGTTAACGGGGAAAACGAGAGGCGGTGGAACATGCTTTTACATCAACGAAAGTTGGTGTACAGATGTAACAACACTAAAGAGGATGTGCTGTCCTAATCTGGAAGCGCTCTTTATTAACTGTAAGCCGTTCTACTCGCCGCGGGAGTTTTCTTCGTTTATTCTGGTGAGTGTTTACATTCCTCCTAACGCGTCTGGGAACTTAGCGCTGCAACAGCTGGCTGATCAAATCTCAGACACAGAACAATACCCGGACTCAGTCATTATTATTCTTGGGGACTTTAACAAAACAAATCTCACACGCGAACTGCCCAAATACAGACAGCACATTACATGCCCCACCAGAGACAGGAATATATTGGATCACTGCTATACAACATTAAAGGATGCATATCGCTCTGTCCCACGTGCAGTTTTGGGACTCTCTGATCACTGTCTGGTTCATCTTCTCCCGACCTACAGGCAGAAATTAAAATCAACAAAGCCAGTTGTAAGGACTATAAGGAGATGGACTATTGAAGCAGAGCTGGAACTACAAGCCTGCTTTGACTGCACTGATTGGAGTGTTTTTGAAGCTGCAGCTACAGACCTTGACGAGCTCACAGATACTGTTACATCATACATCAGTTTCTGTGAGGATATGTGCATCCCTACTAGGACATTTTTGTCATTCAACAATGATAAACCATGGTTCACAGGAAAACTCAGACAGCTTCGCCATGCCAAAGAGGAGGCTTACAGGGGTGGGGATAGAGTCTTGTATAATCAGGCCAGGAACACACTGAATAAGGAAATCAGAGTGGCTAAAAGAAGCTACTCTGAGAAGCTGAAAAGCAAGTTTTCAGCTAACGACCCTGCATCAGTGTGGAGTGGCCTGAAACAACTTACTAATTACAGGACTCCTACCCCCAACCCTGTGGCGGACCAACGACTGGCTGACGACCTGAATGTGTTTTACTGCAGATTTGAAAGGCCCGATTTCACACCCCACATGCACTCGGACCTTCATTTCACACAACCATTAACACCTCCTGCAACCCCCTCCTCCCCCCTCCTGCTACACTACCTGCACTCAAGATCTGTGAGGACGATGTGTGCCGTGTCTTTCGGAAGCAAAGGACAAGGAAGGCTCTAGGACCAGATGGCATCTCACCAGCTTGCCTTCGTTCCCGTGCTAACCAACTGGCCCCCATCTTCACTCAGATCTTCAATAGATCACTGGAGCAGTGTGAAGTCCCATGCTGCTTCAAACGCTCAGTCATTATCCCCGTCCCTAAGAAACCTAAAATCACAGGACTTAATGACTACAGACCTGTCGCCCTGACATCTGTGGTCATGAAGTCATTTGAGAGACTGGTGTTGGCCCACCTGAAGGACATCACTGGACCCTTTCTGGACCCCCTTCAATTTGCTTATCGAGCAAACAGGTCTGTGGATGATGCAGTCAACATGGGTTTGCATCATATCCTGCAACATCTGGACAGATCGGGGACATACGTAAGGATCCTTTTTGTGGACTTCAGCTCGGCTTTCAACACAATCATACCAGATATACTCCGGAATAAGTTAAACCAACTCCCTGTTCCCACCTCTACCTGTCAGTGGATTACCAGCTTTCTGACGGACAGGCAGCAGCTTGTGAGGCAGGGAAAATTCACTTCCACCACCTGAACCATCAGCACTGGTGCCCCCCAGGGATGTGTGCTCTCCCCACTACTCTTCTCCCATTACACCAATGACTGCACCACCAAGGACCCCTCTGTCAAGCTCCTGAAGTTTGCAGACGACACCACTGTCATCGGCCTCATCCGAGATGATGATGAGTCTGCATATAGAAAGGAGGTTGAACGGCTGGCTGTCTGGTGCAGTCAAAACAACCTGGAGCTGAACACGCTCAAAACAGTGGAGATGATTGTGGACTTTAGGAGGAACACCCCAACATTGTCCCCCCTCACCATTCTAAACAGCACTGTGGCAGCAGTGGAGTCATTCAGGTTCCTGGGCACTACCATCTCACAGGACCTGAAGTGGGAGATACACATCGATTCCATTGTGAAAAAGGCCCAGGAGAGGTTGTACTTCCTTCGCCAGCTGAGGAAGTTCAACCTGCCACCAGTGCTGCTGAAACAGTTCTACTCAGCAGTCATTGAGTCTGTCCTCTGCACTTCAATAACTGTCTGGTTTGGTGCAGCTACGAAATCAGACATCAGAAGACTACAAAGGACAGTTCGGTCTGCTGAGAGGATTACTGGTTGCCCCCTGCCCCCCCTTCAAGAACTGTACACTTCCAGAGTGAGGAAAAAGGCTGGTAAAATCACTCTGGACCTCACTCACCCTGCCCACTAACTTTTTGAACTGTTGCCTTCTGGCCGGCGCTTCAGAGCACTGAGCACCAGAACCGTCAGACACAGGAACAGTTTTTTCCCTCAGGCCATCCATCTAATGAACAATTAAATTGCCCCATTGAGCAATAATTATGTGCAATACACAGTTTAATTTTAATTTAAATGTATATTATCCAACTTATCCACTTCTGCCATTACTTACATTGCTCTGTACATAATATACAGGTTTTTGTTCTTTATATAACAGATTGTATTAGATTTGCACTACGTGTGTATGTGGGTATGTATGAAGGTGAATGTACGTACGTATATGTATAATTATTTATTTTGTGTTCTTTTTTGTTTTTAATTACCTATGTCTTGCTGCTGTTTTTGGTATTGTTTGTATTGTTGTTGACTGGAAGCTCCTGTCACCTAGACAAATTCCTTGTATGTGTAAGCATACTTGGCAATAAAGCTGATTCTGATTCTGATTCTGAAGTAACGTAAAGCTTAAGGTGAAGACAACAGACCTCGAAGGCCACAGTCGCCGCAACAACATCTGGATTGTCGGCTTACTTGAATCTATCGAGGGTGCTAGTCCCACACATTTTTTCCAGAATGTTAAGGTCCTGGGCCCTCATTTATCAATGGTGCGTACGGACAGATTTGTGCGTAGTGAGTGCATAAGAACAATTTCACGCAAAGTGTGGGATTCACCAAGTTGTACTTATACGTAGAAATGTGTGTAAATATAAGCACACCTCTGAGCATGCTTACGCAGATAATCTAGTGGTAGAATAGCGACACTACACATAAAAAGCATTTAAGAGTGTCACAGTAAGCATTAAGCAATCCACATATGTCCTGTGTTTCCTTTAAAACACTCAATTTATAATTTGTCTAGTTTTAAACATGATGCTTAATTGGTGTCAAACCCTATAAAAGACAGATGTGAAATATATTTGTCTCAGTGCAATGGCTTATCTTGCGTTATTGGAAGACTTGGCAAACAATGCGCTCCGCAGAGAGCGCGTTTTCCAAGATCGCGCTGATCTGCTTGGCGAGAGCACAGAGTGGCTTCTAAGTAGGTACCGCTTTCCCAAAAATGTACTGCTGGATTTGTGTCGTGATTTAGGACCAGTGTTGGAGAGAGAAACAAATTGCACGAAAGCCATTCCCGTGCACATCCAACTCAACAAGCCGCAATAAAATGGACTTTCATGCCATTGCTAGATTCCCAAACATAATTGGAGCTATAGACTGCACCCACATCGCCATAAAAGCACCATCAACCAACGAATTTAATTATGTAAATAGAAAAGGGTTTCATTCTGTTAACGTGCAAATAATTTGTGATGCAAATTTGTTGTTATTAAACGTCGTTGCGCGGTGGCCTGCAGGAACACACGACTCATTCGTTCTGCAGAATAGCTCTGTGGGTGTGCGTCTCCAAGAAGGCGCTGTTGAGGATGGCTGGCTCATTGGTGAATTTAAGGCTACAACATGTTTAAAATGCTATTGTAGGGCTATGTACAATTACTTAAAACTATTTCATCATTAGGTGATCAAGGTTACCCGCTAAAGCATGGCTAATGACCCCCCTAACCAACCCGAGGACCGAGCAGGAACAGGTGTACAACCGTGCCCATGCGCGCTCAAGGAGCACAGTTGAGCGCGCAATAGGCCTGCTGAAAGGACGATGGCTGTGTCTGTCAAGCACGGGAGGGACACTGCAGTATCAGCCAGAAAAAGCATGCAAAATCATCATGGCTTGCAGTGTGCTACACAACTTGGCCATCAGACAGGGCATCCCTCTGCAGGAACCCCCAAGACCAGACGGCCCTATGCCCGATGCAGTGCCCCTGCCACCTCCTAATGCCGCTGGCATTCAGACAAGACAGAGGATCATACAGACATTTTAGGTAAGTCTGGCCATTGGTCGAGTGCAGAAACATTACAGCGATTTCATTTTGTGTTTTGCAGCTTCGTGGAAACAAATAACTGAAATCACATTAGTCAGCAGTTTATGGTTTATTAGCAATTGTATTTGCGCAAGAGGCAATCTGTTTCAGAGACTCGTTGATTTGAATCAATACATTCGTTATGTTGCTCAGTTGATCCTTTAGGTCATTAATGGATTTTGTTGTTTCCTCTTGATTTTGTAGCACCGCCTCACTCAGCACTCTTGGCGCACGGCGCATGGAAGGGGCAATGGATGGGCCCGGCTCCTCAAGCTCCTCAGGCACAACGGGTGTCGCTATTAAGGAAACACATGTTCACATTAATTTAATTGAGTTTATCCTATGAATGATTTCATTAAAAGTTTACAAATTGAAATAAAATGTATGCAAACACAATATCCTATTCCAGTTGGTTTATTTTACCTTCACTTTGGGTGTTAGATGGCCCGGTTTGTTCTGTCGCAAGAGCATCAGTGTCACCATCCTTAGTAATCCCGGACAGAGCCGTGTCTCCGATGATGCAGGCTATGCGGTTGTCCAATGGGGAAAGTTCCGTTGTTGTCTGTCCTCCTCCAGTTGCGGACATTTCTCGTCTGTGTGCTGTGACACGTTTTTTAGCCAATACTTTAATATCAAACCATTTTTTTTAAATTTCTGGGACAGTTCTCTCCTCAGACCCAATGGAATTAACTGCATTGGTAACATTCTCCCATGCAGCATTTTTTCTTTTATTTGTAATTCCTCCAGCAGTGAATGAACTAAACAATATCTGTTCGTTGGATTCAACTTCATTTACAAGTATCTCTAATTCTGTGTTTGTGAAGTTCCTCTTCTTTGCTCTCTTTGCCATTATTGCAGTGAGGAAAAAACACAATCACGTAATTTTTAAAGGGAAGTGTTGTCACCATATATGGTTAATTGGAGGCGTTTCCGAATGCTAATGACCATGAATGTGAACGAGCATGGTACTTACGCACATGTGGTATTTATCAACAATGATTGCTTACTCATGTGCGTAAGAACTGCGTGCGGACGTTTGATAAATGCAGATTTTCTTGTACTTAGGCACATTCTAAATTTCATTTGTTGGACAAAATATAGAACCTTTTCTACGCACCATTGATAAATGAGGGCCCTGGCCTCTCCCCCTGAGCTTGACAGAGCACACAGAGCCCTAGTTTCTAACCCAAAATCTGGAGAAAGGCCAAGAGTCGTAATAATACGATTAAAGAAGCTGTGATTCGCCAGTCACCATCTTCGAAGATTACACTCCGGAAGTTCTTGAAAAATGTGCTCAGTACAGAGATGTAATGGCAGAACTTTACAATTTGGGTTTAAAGCTGTCCCTTTTGTATCCTGCAAGGCTGAGGGTCTCAACCAAAGACGGGGAGAAAAGGCTGCCCTTATCGGTGTCTGAAGCTAAAGAGTATCTGATGGCTCAATGCAATTATTTTTAGTAGGTAGCAAAAGCTATGGACCAGATACATCTGGGTGTCATTTAGTTGTTATTATTCAGCTATTATTATTCATTATTAAGCTGCTATAATATAAATGTTGCTGCATGAACTGAGTCTTTAAAATGCCCGATATAAGTTTTTCTCTAATCAGCAGGTTTTTTTGTCGTTCATATGTTGTGTGTTCTGCGAGTTGGTACTGATTGGCTATACGAGTTGTTACACTGCATAAATGTTGATTTTATAGCCTCTTTTAACTTTGTAAGAAGATATCTTTCAGTGTGGTTGGGTGCACACTTCTGGTCCTGCATTATGATTTTAGTTTTCCACTTGATGTTACTGACAGATTGAGTTTTTTTTAAAATTTCTTTTAAAAAAATAAGTTCCACTCAACATACTTGTGAAGAGGTCTATAATTTTTGGTGTTACAAACGCATGACGTGTATGCCATCCGGTTGATCGTTTTAGGACCTGGCAACTGGCACTCAATATTGTTGTGTATTTATTTAAGTTTAAGGGTTTATTTTTTTGTCCTAAGGAATTGAGGGTTGAATAAGGTAAGGTAAAACTAGAAATGTTCTTTGTTGATTGTAATGCTTAAAAAGGCTTGGAAGAAGTTGGTGAAGCTGCCTGGACCCATTAATGGATCGTTCTTCTTCTAAATCTTGTACTGGTAGCAAATCATCCGACTATCTAAAACTTTTTTTTCCCCTGAATATGGTATAATAGATGTGTGGCTTTTTTTTAATCCTACAAACAGAGAATATTCATTTTTCTCTGGTGTATATCACACTTATTCATGTATTGATTACTTCTTCCTTGACAACACTTTGATCTCTAGGGTTCAGTCCTGTGCATACCAAAGCATTGTTGTAACTGATCATGCTCCTTTAATTCTTGACATGGCATTTCCAGATTTGTCTTGCTTTAGGAGATATTGGCATTTCAACTCTCCCCTCTTAGCAGATGAGAACTTAGTTAATTTTTTATCTGAACAAAACTCGACAGTGTGGGAGGCTCTTAAGGCATACTTAAGAGGCCAAGTCACCTCTTATACCACCAATAAAAGACAACAATCTAAAGAAAAATGAATTAAAATAAATAATTCATTTAAATCAAATAAATGTAGCCTTGGTGAGCAGAAAAGACAAGTAGTGTAGGTCTAAAATTAAGTCTTTATGTAAAGAAAATGTATAAAACTTGATTTTGATCATTAAGTCTCCTCACATTCATTCTATTTCTGTCACATTCCTTATTGACAGGCCCAGGGGAGGGGTCTTTTGTCTCATCAGGTGTGAATTACAATCAATATTCATTATAGTTCACGCCTCCTCACATATGACCTTTCAAACACTAAAAGTGTCTTACGAAAGTTCAATTACTATATTGTTTTGTATGAATGAGTGATCAGGATGGTATTCACATCATTTTGTAGCAAACACTCTAGGCTACAAGATCCAGTTATCAAAAGGCTTGTGGACAAATGTTTAGTATGTATGGCCTTATTTCAATGACTAAACCTTTAGTTTTTCAAAAACCATGCGTAAACGTTATTTTCTCAAAAATACAAACATGTACACACGTTGTTCACATATTATTGTAGCCCAGTTTGTGCTGAATACAGTTTTATCAGACTTTATTAACGTGTTTTTAAGCAACTGAAAAAAGCGTATTTTTTTCCATACCCATGTTAACAGGTTAGAGCTTTTACTGCATGCGGATGCAGTCCGTCGATCCGTTCCAGTTGTGGTGCGTATAGAGCAGTGCAGCGATCTTTTCCGCACCGAGTCTATTTTTGCTGTGCTGCACCGCACTGAATTAAAGTGGCAGCGCATTGTTCACATTAAAATAGACATATATTGACAAGAAACTAATCATTTCATCATATACGCATAATTACAGTTAATGTGTTCTACAGTTACTAAATTACAGGGTCAAGAAAAACAAAAAAGTATGATTATAGTCCCAAAAGTTGCAAAATGCCATCATATATGATTTTTTTACCCTAAAAAAAGACAGACTGAACCCAAATGCATCTCATTATTCTCCTTCTTAGCAACAGATATAGCGTGATAGCTTTTTTCTGTCAACAACTCGTACTACATGTAAAACAAAGAATCACATTGATTAAAATTAATTTTCATACTGTTTCAATATCTTAAACAATGTCAAAGTTAACGTTTGGATTTAAAATTAAAATTACTTACACATTTTTGATTTTGTGGCACACAGAAACTGCGGATCAGTAGCGCACTGCAAACGCAGCATATGTGAAAGCACTATAGCGCGTGCTGCTCCTGTACCGTATACGCACCGCATACGCACTGCAAACGGAGTATGTGTGAAACGGGCGTTAGTGGGCTTCATCTAGATAATGGGGAGATCACAACTAACCATGACATGATTAATGATAGGTTTAGAGCGTTTTACTCTACATTGTATGACTCAGACCTCACTCCTAAGCAGGACGCCATGGGAAAATTCTTTGGGAGCTTAAGTACACCTACATTATCGTTACAATTTAGAAATCATTTGGAAGAGCAAATATCTAAGGGGGAGGTGGTAGCTGCAATCTCTTCGTTACAGTCAGGGAAGTCACCAGGACCTGATGGTTTTCCATCAGAGTTCTATAAAACATTTTCTACACAGCTCGCTCCTCATATGACCTCAGTCTTTACTGAATCTCTTGAGAGACGAGCTCTTCAACCAACGTTGAACCAGGCTTGTATTTCCTTATTACTTAAAAAAGATAAAGACCCACTAGACTGCGCCTTGTATAGGCCTATATCTTTGCTCAATTGTGACGTAAAAATGTTGGCCAATGTATTAGTTTTAAGGCTTGAAGATGTCCTCCCCACTTTTGTCTCCCCTGATCAAACTAGATTTAACAAAAATGTTCATTTTTTTATATCCATCAATTGTTAAATATTATTTACTCCCAACAACAGGCTATTCCAGAATGTGTTGTTTCTTTAGATGCCTAAAAGGAATTTGACAGGGTGGAGTGGGAGTAACTATTTTTAGTACTTGAGAAATTCGGACTTGGATTAAATTATTGTATAGTCCCTCTGCTGTAGTCTTAACCAATAATCAGTATTCAAAATCATTCAATTTACATTGAGTTACTAGACAGGGCTGCCCTACTAGTCCTTAATCACACGCTCTAGCCATTGAGCCACTGGCATTTGCCTTACGTGACTGCCATCATATTACTGGTGTTGTATTATACATGCAGAAGAATTGCAGCCACATGATTTGAATCTAGGAGTTACCCAATCTTAATCCTGGAATTCCACAATGTCATAAATTGAAAGACTCTGTGCCAGTGAGTCTCACACCTGGGCAAAAGAGACTTTGTTAAAACTAACAAAGAGACTTGTCTAGATCCCATATGACTTGAAAATGTATCTGCAAAGAGGCCCTAAATTCAAAGGTCAAATCAATAAAAGACAGAACACACACTCTTGGAGTTCCCGAGAGACTCGGGACACACAAGATTCTGTCCTCTGATATAATCATGATCATTGTTTAGCAAACAGCATCTTAAAAAGGACATTCCTTAATCCAGAAACATCTGGATCAAAGTCACAGTACTTTGCTGAATCAATCCTATAAAAGATAAAAGAGTGCATGGACCCACATACAATACCTAGTCTTGCTAGGTAATTCTGACAATTGCTTTGAACTGTGGTAACTTGTATAACTGACAAATTAATTATTATAGCCTGATATACCTCTTTAAAATGTGTGTAATGTTTTATCCATGTTGTATAACCAAGGAATTAACCAGTATGATTTGTAACCAGGGATTTTAATGTTTTGTTACTTACACATATAATAATCATGAAAGAATGTAATGTTTAGTATGTAAAGGTTTGCTTGGTTACACAGATAAAGCTGATGACAATGAATGTCATGCCTCTTGTACCATTTGCAAGATATAAAAGTTAATGATTAAAACATGCACTATTTTTGAGCAGGAGATATAAAAGAATCTGAAACAAAGGATCATAAATCAACTGTCAGAAAAGACAGCCCAGTTGACCATGTGACTCTGAAAAGTCACTTCTGATTGGCGCAGGACACCTTTGGGGATGCGGCCAATTTCAGTTAAAATGTTTCCAAACAGGAAGAACACGCTCTCTTCTCTTCCTTCTCTTCTGTCGTCGTCACTCGTCTGGTCTCTACTGCTCTTCTGACTGCTCAGACTTCGCTCTGACTCTTCCCTCGTGTTCTTCTCGGGATCTTGTTGGAACCAGGTCCATGCCATGTGAGGTCCAAGGGAGCTCGGGACTCACAGTCCCAAGAAATTATACACACCCGGTCCCTTATCAGGCTAATTATGCCTCCGAGAGGGATAAAGGCCGATGGCAGACGGTGGTGCAAGGAGAGACAGATAGTTTACGGACATGTTCTTCATGTGTTTGTGTCTTAAGTTATTCATTAAAATATTATTTATATTATCAAGCCGGTTCTCGCCTCCTCCTTCCCATCGAACCCCTGTACAGAGACGTTGTATTACAATTTTAATGGTGGAGAATTTATTTATCATTTATCTAATTTATAATGTTGTTGAATGCGACTGATTCCATTATACATTTCATTACCTAGTAATGTAGAATCAGGACAGTTTAATTTAGTTCATAGCTCACATATTTCAAGACCCTAAATTCCCTTCTAAATTTAGCATACCAAAAATCCTTACAAGGTTCCCTTCTGCTCTACCCCCCTCTTTGGACCCATTGCAGTTTGCCTACCGCAACAACCGCTCCACTGATGATGCCATTGCATCTACACTGCACACTGCTCTCTCCCACCTGGAAAAAAGGAACGCATATGTGAGATTGCTGTTTGTAGACTACAGCTCAGCATTCAACACCATAGTGCCCTCCAAGCTTGATGAGAAACTCCGGAATCTGGGCTTAAACAGCTCGCTGTGCAGCTGGATCCTGGACTTCCTGTCAGGCAGACGTCAGGTGGTTAGAATTGGCAGCAACATCTCCTCATCACTGACCCTCAACACTGGAGCCCCGCAGGGCTGTGTTCTCAGCCCACTCCTGTATTCACTGTACACACATGACTGTGTGGCAACACATGGCTCCAATGCCATCATTAAGTTTGCTGACGATACGACGGTGGTAGGTCTGATCACTGACAATGATGAAACAGCCTACAGAGAGGAGGTGCACACTCTGACACACTGGTGTCAGGAGCACAACTTCTCCCTCAACGTCAGTAAAACAAAGGAGCTTGTAGTGGACTTCAGGAAGAAAGACAGAGAACACAGCCCCATCACCATTAATGGAGCACCGGTGGAGAGAGTCAACAGTTTCAAGTTTCTCGGTGTCCACATTACTGAGGAGCTCACATGGTCCGTCCACACTGAGGCCGTTGTGAAGAAGGCTCACCAGCGCCTCTTCTTCCTGAGACGGCTGAGGAAGTTTGGAATGAACCAGCACATCCTCACACTGTTCTACACCAGCACTGTAGAGAGCATCCTGACTGGCTGCATCACCACCTGGTACGGCAATAGCACCGCCCTCAACCGCAAAGACCTGCAAAGGGTGGTGCGAACTGCCAGAAACATCATCGGAGGTGAGCTTTCCTCCCTCCAGGATATCTATAACAGGCGGTGTGTGAAAAAAGCTCGGAGGATCATCAGAGACTCCAGCCACCTGGGCTGCTCTCACTGCTACCATCAGGCAGGCGGTATCGCAGCATCAGGACCCGCACCAGCCGACTACATGACAGTTTCTTCCCCCAAGCAATCAGACTTTTGAACACTTGATCTCTCACGATCAACAATCAGCACTGCACTTTATTAATCATCATCTTGTACCACACACTGGACTGTCAAATATATTCTCCCAATTCAACGACTGACTGTATATGTCTTTTTATATACCCTTACCCATATTTTTTTTTATATTGTATGTGTATTCTATATTGTGTGTATTGTTTACTGTACATTGTATATTGTGTTGTATAAGTATGTGTACATTTGTTATGTAAATCGTGTTGTGTAAATATGTTGTTTATTGTAATTGGTGCTGCTATGTTATTCGGAACTGCACACAAGACTTTCACCTACTGTTGCACTGTAGTGTGACAATAAAGTGATTTGATTTGATTTGATTGATTTGATTCTAAATGTTGCATACCAAATATCCTATACTGGGATTCATCATAGGGGTATCGAACAGTTTTCTGGATACAGACTTAATTTGCACAAAAGTGAACTCTTTCCAATTAATAGTGCTGCTTTGCAATTACAGTATTTAAATATACCATTAAGCTTGTAACACTCCACAAAATAATAAAGTAGAGTATCACAAAATACAATGGGAACCAACATCCCGTTCCTATTAGGCTATGGAGTAGAAAACAATATACTCAACACTGACGAATAAACAATCAACCCAAGTGTATTTACAAACCAAAATAATATTTACAATAATACAAGAGAAGGTGTGTGTAAGTGTAAAAGTGGAATCCAGCATGCACAGAGTTAATGACAGCATTCAGATCAGCCTCACCGGGAATTTGTGTAGTCCGTGAGCATGATCAAGAGAAGATGATGACTGGCTTATGTCCTCAGATAAAAGTAATCCAGGCAGCGAGCCCAACGAAATTACTCCACAAGGAACGGCGACCTCGCGCTTCCAGGTCAGTCAGCAATAGTAATCCAATGAATGAATGAAAAGTTTTTTGTGAATGAGCGTACCCCTCCCGAAAACCGGCATACCGGTTCCTTATATAGAAAAGTCACAGTCTCTTCCTGTTTAAGTGGCAAGTAAACACGTGACGCGAAAACACGAGAAGTTCTCGCGTGAACAGCAATCGGGGACAAATACACCACAGCTGAGGCAATAACAGAATACAGGGGAAAGCAATATCACTCAAAGGCAATAATGACTAAACATAATTAGTTTTTTTGTCATAAACCTTATTTATAACTTCCCCTTATGTGGTCACACTACATAGACCCCCCCCCCAGCCATCGGCATAGGAGGAGATCGTCCGTACCAGCGTTTCAGGTTAACCACATTTAAAATATCTGTTTTACATGGGTCACCCCAACGAACTGTGTAATTTATTGGCCCCATTTTTTTTATTATTTCAGCTGGTCCCTCCCACTTGGGCGCTAGCTTAGCAGAGTATTTATTCGAGGAAGACGAGAGAGGGTGAGTTTTAACCCAGACTAGATCACCCGGCTGAAACTGCGCATCTTTCCGTCGGGCATTATAATATCTAGCTTGTCTGGCTTGTTGCACCCCTACTCGGAGCTTTACCTCCTCTGCCATGATGTTCTGTCTTTCAATTAGATTATACGAGGTTTGGTCAGGAGTGGGGTTTTTGAGGATTAACCTCTCTAGTGGACCGTGTAGCTGTCTGCCCATCATTAATTCAGCAGGTGCTCTACCTGTAGTTTCTTGATGTGCTGTATTGATAGCAAATCTTAATTCAGGCAACCACTGGTCCCATCTCTCATGCTGTTGTCCCACATATGACGCAATCATCGTTTTTAACGTCCTGTTAATTCTTTCCGTCAGGTTTGTCTGAGGGTGATAGCTGGTAGTGAGTTTTTGTATACTTCCCCAGGATTTGCAGAGCTCTGCGAGCACATTGGAGGTGAATTGGGCTCCCGGTCAGATATGATGTACTTTGGCACCCCCATCGGGTAAAGATCTCTTCCTGAGAATTTTGACGATCTTAGGGGTCTTACTATCTCGAAGGGGGAACAGCTCTACCCATTTGGTGTAATAATCAACTAACACCAGTAGGTAAGTGTTTTGTTTCTTACTGGTCGGGAAAGGTCCCATGAAATCCATCCCCCAAGTGTGACCTGGTTCCGTAACTTGCGTATGCTGTAAGAATCCGCTTGGTTTTGTATTTTCATGTTTATATTTTTGACAGGTATCGCATCCTTTGACGTATTGCCAGACATCCTTACGGGCAGTGGGCCACCACGCCACCTCCAAGAGCCTCAGTAAGGTTTTCAGTCGTCCCAGATGTCCTCCCAGCGGGTTATCGTGTACGTAATGTAAGAATCCAGGAATTAATGCCTGAGGAACAACCAATTGGAATTTATTTCCTTTGTTCTTGACAGGAACCCGGCGATATAACACCCCCTGGTGGACCTCAAAGGAAATCTGGTTATCTTGAACCTTTCTGGTTTTTTGGGCCAGTTGGAGGAGAGACACCGTATTGTCATGACTTTGTGCTTGAGAGATTTCCTCTAACGTGTGGGGTATGTCTGAGGCACATTTAGGTGTTACTATGGCCATACAGGACACACTTTCACTTTCTTGAGTTCCACAGACTCGTGACAAGGCATCCGGTCCCAGGTTCAGACATCCTCTTCTGTGATGAACTTGGAAGATGAATTGCTGCAGCCTAAGAGTCCACCGGGTCAGCCGAGAGGAGGTTTTAGGGCTATTGAAGGCCCAAGTTAAGGCAGCATGATCGCTGTAAATGTCAAACTGTCTTCCTTCAAGATAATGTCTCCATTTTTCCACCGCCCAGACCACCGCCAGACACACTTTTTCAGCCGTTTAATAATTCACCTCAGGTCCACGCAATGTTCGTGATGCATAAGCTATTACCCGTTCCCCCTCAGGAGTTTGCTGGGTAATAATGGCTCCTAAGCCCACATCACTGGCATCTGTATGTACCTGGAAAGGTTGATTGAGGTCAGGCTGCATCAATACAGGTGGGTCTTATAATAGTTGCTTGATGTTCTCAAGGCTGGTTTGGCACTCAGGCGTCCAATCCCACTTAACTCCTTTCTTTTTCAGGTTATTTAACGGAGCTGTGATGTCGGCAAAATGGGGAATGAACTTGTGGTACCACCCGGCTAATCCCAAGAAGCGTTGGAGGGCTTTAATGTCTTTGGGAGGAGGATAGTCAGCAACCGCTCTAGTCTTTTCAGGATCGACCTCCACTCCTTTCACTGAGACGATGTGGCCAAGGAATTTTAACTGTTTTTTAAAGAAGTGACACTTCTTCATGTTCAGGGTAAGCGATGCTTGGTTTAGTCGTTGCAGAATGGTGTTCAGATGTTGTACATGTTCTGGTAAAGACCGTGAATAGATTATGATGTCATCAATGTAAACAAAACAAAACTTCCCTCTCAATTCTGCTAGGACCTTCTCCATCAGCCTCTGGAAGGTGGCAGCGGCATTCCGTAATCCATATGGCATGGAGCAGAATTGGAATAGTCCTTGGGAGGTGATGAAGGCTGTTTTGTCTTTACTTCTTTCCTCCATTTCTACCTGCCAGTATCCTGACTGCAAATCCAATGTACTGAACCAGGAGGCGCCTTCCATGGATTCCAAGATGTCGTGGATTATTGGCATCGGATAAGCGTCAGGTATGGTCTTACTATTAAGCCTCCTATAGTCCACACAGAACCAGTAGGAACCATCAGGTTTGGGGACCAGGACTACAGGTGATGACCAAGGAGAGAAAGAAGGCTCGATGATATGGTCTCGTAGCGTTTGTTCTACTTGCTCATCGATAATCTTTTTCTTGAACGGTGAGACCCTATAAGCTCTGGATCTCAAGGGCATTTCGTCAGAAAGTATAATTTTGTGCTGTTCCACAGATGTTTTTCCCAGGACTTGAGAGGTGGTACGAGGCCATTTTTCCATCAGTGTCTTTAATTCCTCCTGATTGTCGGAGTCCCAGCTGGGAACAACTTGTGAGTGTAAGTCATATATGGGTGAATTCCAGGTTGGAGGTAAGGCATAATATAGACTCACAGCAGCGGTCGTGCCTATGTTTTCACCCATCAGACGTGAAGACAGCACCGGATTTATAAGTGCAGTTAGGAATGGATGATAAATATATCCTTTGCCTATTTTCAGTCCATATCTCCATTGTCCTACATCCACTATGGCTTCAGCGGCTCTCAGGAAGTCCAGACCAGCTATAAGGGGAAAGGCCAGGTGAGCATCCTTCATTATATAGGTATCCAACCTGCATACCTTGTCATGCCACTCATAGCAGACTGTTTTCTTGTTAATCGCCTGGTGCATTTTTCCATCAGCCATAATGAACCGTTGAAGAGGGCCTGGAGGGTCAGGTTTCGTTTCCCCTCCTAACTGTCTCCACAGGCTTTCCTGAATAAGGGTGTATGTGCTCCCTGTATCCAGCACTGCCTTCACCTCTTGTCCTTTTATGGTTATTGGCACTACTAGAAGGGATGTCATAGGGTGGGGTTGTGCCATGGACAATCCTGCTAGACCTTTGGAGGTATTTCGTTCAGGTGGTTTTTTATTCATCTTGTCTTTACCATTCAAATTTCCCACTTTCTGCCAGTAATCTTTTGCCCCCATCCAGTCCTTCTCCACCATAGATCCCACCTTCACCAGCTGTTCTACCGATTTCACTGTCCCTCTCAGACACCCCGCAACCCTTGGATTGATGTTGTTCAGAATTCTGCTCACCATCTCATCTTCAGTGATACCAGGCTTCCATTTGAGACACAGAGCTCGGTAGTCATAGGCGAAATCTCTCAATCGCTGACGTGGTTGCTGCACCAGGGACCTCAACTTGTCTTCCACTTCAGTGAGGTAATCCTCTGGGAGAAAAGCAGATGTAAAAGCATCTTTGTACGATTGCCAATCTGTTACCTTGGCCTTTTCGGCCTTCCACCAGCTCAAAGCAGGTCCCTTGAGCACTGTACTCAGTGTGCCAACGAGCTCCACACAAGGCAGGGGTCTAATAGCCAGATAATTTTCAACTTGTTCGACGAAATTGAGTACATCTGACGTCTCACAAGATTCACCGAAGGAAGGAAATTCCAGACGGATCGGGGGTCTCCCACAGAAAGACGATATACTGGGCATACCTAAAGGGTGAGCCATGTTTGATAGTTGAGCTCCAGCCGTGACATCATAGGTAGTGTTGACTCTGGTAGCAGGGGGGACTTTAACTCTTGTTGCTGGTACGGGAGTTTTCAAATCATTCACCGTAGATAGGGAAGGGGCAGGGTAAAAAGTCTGCATTTGAGAACGCGATGGGGTACTGGTGAATCTTAACTTTTTCATTTGATTCTCCCATCTGGCATCTCTCCGCAGGAAACAGTTAACCACCGCTCTCTCCAACTTCTCTATAGACCTCTGGAAATGATCTTCTACATCTGCTAAGCCAGCGTCCACTGCCTCCCGGAAACTGGTTTCCCTATTAAGGGAACTATCTATAGACTGTTTTAACTCCTGTTCATTATGTTGCATTTTAGCACTAAGAGCCAATAAATCCACCTTAAGTTTATCAATCTCTGTTTGCATTGTTTGTACCACATTTATATTCACTACATCTCTTTCATCATAATCATCATCATCAGCATCATCATCATCAGAAATATACATTGAACTCAGCATAGATGTTATTTCACCTGCCGGATTACGTCTGGTAACAAATGGGCCTGCAGTGAAATCAGCCGCCTGAGTTTCATCAGATCTACACCTTAACTCATTTACATCAGTCTCAATTTCATCAGTATTTAGATTCTGATTAATTCCTCCTCCATTTACATGTGTCTCTTCCTCCATATTTATGGACACAAAAAAAAACACTATAACAAAAAGAAACAGAACGTAGTCCCCGTACGGGCCACCACTATGTAACACTCCACAAAATAATAAAGTAGAGTATCACAAAATACAATGGGAACCAACTAATAGGAACGGGTCCCGTTCCTATTAGGCTATAGAGTAGAAAAAAATATACTCAACACTGACGAATAAACAATCAACCCAAGTGTATTTACAAACCAAAATAATATTTACAATAATACAAGAGAAGGTGTGTGTAAGTGTAAAAGTGGAATCCAGCGTGCACAGCGTTAATGACAGCGTTCAGATCAGCCTCACCGGGAATTTGTGTAGTCCGTGAGCATGATCAAGAGAAGATGATGACTGGCTTATGTCCTCAGATAAAAGTAATCCAGGCAGCGAGCCCAACGAAATTACTCCACAAGGAACAGCGACTTCGCGCTTCCAGGTCAGTCAGCAATAGTAATCCAATGAATGAATGAAAAGTTTTTTGTGAATGAGCGTACCCCTCCCGAAAACGGGCATACCGGTTCCTTATATAGAAAAGTCACAGTCTCTTCCTGTTTACGTGGCAAGTAAACACGTGACGCGAAAACACGAGAAGTTCTCGCGTGAACAGCAATCGGGGACAAATACACCACAGCTGAAGCAATAACAGAATACAGGGGAAAGCAATATCACTAAAAGGCAATAATGACTAAACATAATTAGTTTTTTTGTCATAAACCTTATTTATAACTTCCCCTTATGTGGCCACGCTACAAGCTTAGTGAAAAATAAATGTACATATCTTGTGATTTGCATCACACGCCACTACAAACACCTTTTCAAAAACAACCTAATCAAACTCTTTGAACAGATCTTGCTAAGTGGTCCCCCCTAAAAATTTCACTAATTGGATATATTAATTCTATTAAAATGACAGTGCTTATTCAATTTCTTTACTTTTTTCAACGCCTACCCCTGTTTATTCCCTGTCATTCTTTAAATCTCTGGATGCTACCATTTCTTCATATATTTGGAATGGTAAGCATCCCTGCCTACGCAAAGCATTTCTTCAGAGATCTAAAAGCAATGGTGGCATGGCCCTTCCTAACTTAAAATTTTACTACTGGGCAGCCAATATACAAAAAATGTTATATTGGTGGCATTATCACCGGCTATCTGATGGTCCATCCTGGGATGTTGCAGAGGCATGTGTTCTTAGGCAAATCTCTCTTTCAGCACTGCTTGGTGCTGCGTTGCCACAGATATCCTACACACATGTCAATTGCCTAGTTGTGAAACATTCATTGAGGATTTGGGTTCAGTTTAGGAAAACTTTCTCCCTCCAAAACAGCTCCCTCCAAAGCCCCATTTCCCGTAATCACCAATCAGTTCCATTCACCAGATCCGCCAACAGTGTAGGATGGAACGTTTCAGAGTTGGTATGACAAAGGGCTAAAATGCTTTAAAGATTTATTTACTGATGGTAGATTTGCTTCCTTTTGATCAATTATCGCAATGATTTGACCTTTCCAAATCAGATTTGTTTAGAGTCCTGCAAGTCAGATATTGTTACCCATTGTTACCCCTTAAGAACCCTTTAGACAACTTCCTTTCTCGTAATGCATTGGCCAGAGATTCAATTTCTGCCATTCATAATCTGATAACAGACCTGGCTTCCTCTTCCTTGTCTAAGTTTAAGAGTGTCTGGGAGGAAGATCTTGGTTGCTCACTTTCAGAAGATACATGGAGTTCGGTTCTCAAATACGTCCATATAGAATCATACGTCCACTCCTCATCAATATATGCTAGGCACTCACTCACTCACTCAGTTTAAAGTAGTACACAGAGCCCATATTTCAAAAGTAAAATTATCCCACATTACCCTGGATCTAATCCCCTATGTAACCGATGTGAACGTAGATGGTACATTAATTCATATGTTCTGGACATGCCCTAAACTGGAGTGCTACTGGCGATCGGTATTTGAAAGCCATCCTCCAAAGCAAGCTAGAGCTGAATCCTGCGGTGGCGCTATTTGGGGTTGCCCCAGAGGAATCATGGTTATTGATATAAAAGCATGAGACCTTGTTAGCATACAGGGCAGTACTGCAAAAGTAGAAGGAGACAGCCCTGCCCACTTACACACAGTGGTCCAGAGATATAATGTCTTGCCTTCACCACAAAAAGATTAGATATTCTTTATGTGGCTCAGAAAAAACTTTTTTTAAGACCTGGCAACCTGTTTTGGACTATTTTCATGGCTCTAAATAATGTCTAATCACTGATCGAGCTTTTCATTATCATTTTAATTAGACTTCAAACCGGTGATATTTATTTTATTTTAATAATTTTTTCATTTTAAATTTAATATTATTATTTTTGTTTATTTTACTTAATTGATTTTAGATATGTAGATGTGTATGTACAGGTATATATGGTTGTGCGTGTATTTTTTTTATGTATTTATATGTGTTTATATATGTATGTATGTATATACTGTACACATGTATGTGGGTTTTTGTGTATGTATCTGTACATGTATATGAATATATGCTGAGATTTAAGGTCAGCACTAATGGGGTTTCTTTGGAATTGTTGTTGGTGAGGGATGGGAAAATGTTGATAGTAATTTTGTTGCAAAATAAAATAAAAATAACTTTATAAAAAAAATAATAAAACAGAAATATACATAATTTCTCTAAAATATGTAGGCCTACACTGATTTAGCTGAAAATATAATATTCAAATGCAAGTAATGTTAATTCCCAAGTCGAAGTACCTCAGTAGATGGGAGTAAAATATATAATATTTAAAATTATAATAATATATAATATAAAGTATTATTATATTATGAGGGGCGGTGGAAGAATAGATTTTATATATATAAATATCGCTTGTGAAGATATGGATTTAACCACTTTTATGGATTTGAAAACCTTTAATATTGAGTACATTATTAGAGAATTGTAAAAAAAAAAAAAAAAAAAATATGACTTTAAAGTAGTATTTATGTTATATGCTAGTTTACTCTTAAACGTTGACAATGTCCTCTCTTCAAAACATCACTCTCTTCCAGAAGTAGTAACCCAGAAAATTACAAATACATATGGTGGAGAAATTTTGTCCAAACAAATGCTCTCTAGAACAAGAACATCCCCAAACCCTAAAATACATGCCTTCGGAATGTCCGTGTTCTAAACTGCATTAATGATGCCAGCGCCATGGCCGGTATTAGTGGCATTTCAATGTTACAGTGCTTGAGTATCAAAGTGATAGTAAATATGAATATATTTTAATATTAAGCCTTATTATATTATTAATATATTATTATTATCAAATTACATGTTAATTATCATATTAATTACATGGTATGCAGATTGATTAATCAAATGAATCACATTTAATCTCATATATAAATATTTGCTGAGAATGTCCCTCAAATAACAATAATTCAATAATGATTAAATAATTTGAAATAGTTATATTTAAATAATTATAAATAATATTTATATATTATAAAATAATAATACAGATAATCAAAATGCATTACATTATTGTGGCACACGAGTAAAACATAATTTATTTGACGAGGTTCCATTTGTTAATTTGTGGGCCAACGATTCTGATGTGTGTGCAAATTTTCATTAGTTTTTGAGCATGTTAAGGGAACCAAAAGCCCCTGAAACCTTGAAAAGAAGAATGTTAGCTGTAATCCTTAGGGAAACAATAGGGCTCCACACTTTCAGACTCACTTGAGCCCCTGCATAAAAGTCAAGTGTGTCTTAATTCTTTTTTAATGAAAATATTGATGTAATTACAGAATCAGAATGAGCTTTATTGCCAAATATGCTTACACATACAAAAAATGTGTCTTGGTGACAAAAGCTTCCAGTGTTTTGTGTTTTACTATATATATATATATATATACACTCACCTAAAGGATTATTAGGAACACCTGTTCAATTTCTCATTAATGCAATTATCTAATCAACCAATCACATGGCAGTTGCTTCAATACATTTAGGGGTGTGGTCCTGGTCAAGACAATCTCCTGAACTCCAAACTGAATGTCAGAATGGGAAAGAAAGGTGATTTAAGCAATTTTGAGCGTGGCATGGTTGTTGGTGCCAGACGGGCCGGTCTGAGTATTTCACAATCTGCTCAGTTACTGGGATTTTCACACACAACCATTTCTAGGGTTTACAAAGAATTGTGTAAAAAGGGAAAAACATCCAGTATGCGGCAGTCCTGTGGGCGAAAATGCCTTGTTGATGCTAGAGGTCAGAGGAGAATGGGCCGACTGATTCAAGCTGATAGAAGAGGAACTTTGACTGAAATAACCACTCGTTACAACCGAGGTATGCAGCAAAGCATTTGTGAAGCCACAACACGCACAACCTTGAGGCGGATGGGCTACAACAGCAGAAGACCCCACCGGGTACCACTCATCTCCACTACAAATAGGAAAAAGAGGCTACCAATTTGCAAGAGCTCACCAAAATTGGACAGTTGAAGTCTGGAAAAATGTTGCCTGGTCTGATGAGTCTCGATTTCTGTTGAGACATTCAGATAGTAGAGTCAGAATTTGGCATAAACAGAATGAGAACATGGATCCATCATGCCTTGTTACCACTGTGCAGGCTGGTGGTGGTGGTGTAATGGTGTGGGGGATGTTTTCTTGGCACACTTTAGGCCCCTTAGTGCCAATTGGGCATCGTTTAAATGCCACGGCCTACCTGAGCATTGTTTCTGACCATGTCCATCCCTTTATGGCCACCATGTACCCATCCTCTGATGGCTACTTCCAGCAGGATAATGCACCATGTCACAAAGCTCGAATCATTTCAAATTGGTTTCTTGAACATGACAATGAGTTCACTGTACTAAAATGGCCCCCACAGTCACCAGATCTCAACCCAGTAGAGTATCTTTGGGATGTGGTGGAACGGGAGCTTCGTGCCCTGGATGTGCATCCCACAAATCTCCATCAACTTCAAGATGCTATCCTATCAATATGGGCCAACATTTCTAAAGAATGCTTTCAGCACCTTGTTGAATCAATGCCACGTAGAATTAAGGCAGTTAAAATGTTGTGTTCATCAATCGTCTCCCTGGTGTCATCAGTGCAGAGGTTGGGACCCTGGTTAACGCAGTCTAGGCTGAATGATCCAGTTCGCCAGACAGCCACCCAGGTTCAGTGGCATCATCTCCACCACGATGCGAGGCGTTTCTGGTGACGGGAGCAATAGACCCCATCCCATTAGCCAAGATGCACAAGGACCTTTATAGCCTAAATTTTATCATGCCCAAAAGAAGGGGTGGGTTGCACCAAATTCTGGATCAGCATGCCTTGAACAAAGCCTTTCAAAGGCTTCTGTTAAAGATGTTGATGCAAAACCGCATCCTGGCATCTGTGCGACATCAGGTTTAGTTCACGGCCATCGTCTTGAAGGATGCATACTTTCACATTTCAATCCTTCCTCAACACAGAACCTTTCTTCGGTTTGCCTTCGAGGGACGAATATACCAGTTCAAGGTTCTCCCTTTTGGTCTGTCCCTGTCTCCTCGTGTCTTTACCAAAGTCACAGAGGCTGCCCCAGTGCCACTAAGGGAGAAGTGCACTCGCATCCTCAATTATTTAATCGACTGGCTGATCCTAGCTCACTCGCAAGTCCTATTGTGTGCGCACAGGGACCTCTGTCTGGACTGGGTCTGTGTTGTCCTTCCTACGGGAGGGGCTGGAGAGATGGCTGTCTCCCTCCACCCTGAAGGTGTACGTGGCTGCTATAACAGTGCATCACAATACACCGGATGGGAGACCCTCACGGCAGCATGACCTGATCACCAGTTTCCTCAATGGCACGAGGAGATTGACTCCTCCTTGGCCAAGCCTGATTCCCTCTTTGGATCTCTCTGTGGTCCTACCTGCACCACAGAGAGCCCCCTTTGAGCCCCTGGAATTCTCTGATCTCAGCACTTTGTCCTGAAGATGGCCCTCCTGGTGGTGCTCACTTCTATCAAGAGGGTTAGGGACCTGCAGGCGCTCTCTGTCACCAGCGAATGCCTGGAGTTTGGGCCTGCACACTCTAACGTGATCTTGAGAACCTGGCCCGGTTACATGCCCAACGTACCCACCACTCCCTTTTGGGATCAGGTGGTGAAACTGCAAGTGTTCCCTTCAGAGTAGGAATACCCGGCCTTGTCGTTGCTGTGTCCAGTTTGCGCGCTGAGCATATATCTTGACCGCACGCAGAGCTTTAGATGCTCGGAACAGCTCTTTGTCTGTTTTGGAGGGCAGCAGAAGGGGAAAGCAGTGGCAGACCCATTGGATTGTGGATGACATTTCTTTGGTTTACCAATCGCAAGACCTGCCATGCCCCTTGGGAGTTCGGGCACACTCCACTAGAGGTGTTGCATCCTCCTGGGCACTGGTTGGGCTACAACCAATATTTTTGCGAGGTTCTACAACCTGCGCATAGAACCGGTTTTGACCCGAGTGTTATGGAGTAACAACAGGTAGGCCGCGCAGCCGGTCAGGTGTATCGCTTTCATTGTGCCTTTCCCCTTTCAAGGTGATAATGTGCGCTATCTTGTCCACAACAGTTCCCCGCAACTGGTGAACACTGGACACCTCTTTAATTTCTTAAGCACTATTTGGTGACGAACTAGGTGGAGGAGTAATGCCTACTGTACTCGTGGTATGCCCCTTTTCAAGTTATCCTGTGTACTTTGGCTCAGTGCTCCATACATGGTGATGCCCCCTCGGTAATCCGTATGATGTGTTTCCACTGTTTGGTTTCGCCTCAGGTGAACCCTGTGTTCGCTCTGCCTCGGCCACTGTTGTTGGCTGCTGTGTACCCTCTCCGTAGATAGGGTCCTCCCAGTGGTATCATTCCATATGTGAACTTCCCCATTGGTAAATCCATGTGAGGTATTCTCCACATGTTAACCTTCCTCCGGCAGGATGTGGTCTCTGTAGTGTTCTCCCTCCTGGAGAGGGAAGAGCACTTCCTCAGCACTATTCTAGCAGGTGCTCAGCGGGAAATTGCATAATGCAAAAATCAGGAAAGGCCAATGCTTGTAGCCTCCTTGGGTAAGTGCCTCCCACCATTAACGGGAACAAGGAGACGCCTTACCTATCTCACTGGAAGGTCGCGATGTGGTCGAGCGCTCACTGCGAGGCACGCAGTAGCTTGCCTCTGTTAGCTCCTCCACACCTTGTGACACGGCTCAGCGCCTGCAGAGTTTCATATAGAAGCCCCTAATGTCACTACATGGACACAACGTTGAGTGAGTGACAGATAGGGAATGTCTTGGTTACTGATTTAACCTCTGTTCCCTGATGGAGGGAACAAGACGTTGTGTCCCTCCAGCTGCATCGCTGAACCGACCGCTGACATGGCTGGGACACTCTAACGGCTGCTCAGCACAAATCTGAATGAGTGGTGCATGCCATCTCCTTTAATACCCCTATGTCTGGGGTGGAGAGCATCATGGAAATTCCACTCATCAATTTTCATTGGCCTTTTCTGACTAAAGCAAAGGTGATTGGGGCTCACAAGAGCGAACCCCTAGTGTCACTACATCGACACAACGTTTCATTCCCTCCATCAGGGAGCAGAGGTTACATCAATAACCAAGACATTTTCAAGCATGATGAATGCCTTATAAATGGGTGATTGTGTTAAAATAAAAATAATTGTGAAAAAATATTCCACAAACTTTAGGGCTTTAGCACCTCCGGAGATCGGGCCCTAATAATAATCCTTAGAAGAACAATAGGGTCTCCACACTTTCAGGGTTTGTCACCAATAATAATAAAAATAAATATAGCTGCAAGCAGCGATGACAGGCCCAGCCAAAACTGGTCCATTTCCATCCAGTGGCTTTTGGAAAACAATGCAAGGTGGACACATGCATTTGTCATTATTCTAAACAAATTTGAAGCAATTTGAGTACATAAAAGAGGACTATTTTAAAGTCTGTTGTAAGAGCCACTCTTCCTGCTGACAGTGGGTGGCGCTATGATACCTTTCAATATATCAAAAATCCATTCTCAATTTAGCATCTACAATGTCTTGCATGGCACAAATTTCATACCAGTCACATGAATCCCCTAGGAGGAGTATTTCAAAGTTTAGTGCTAGCGATTTTCAGCAAATCCAAAATGGTTGACTTTCTGTTGGGCGGAGCTAATGACTATAATTATCAATGTTGTTTGGCTTGGTGAGAACTATATATGTACCAAGATTGGTGATACTATGTGAAAATGGGGGTGCTACAAAGGCATCTTACATATCCATTTAAAAGGGGGCACTACAGAGCCCCCCACGACTACTCTACCCACCATGATTACTTTGATTAATGAGTAAAACTGTCAAATTACAGGATGGTTATTGGGATTAAGTGAGAAGTATTCGCCTGGTCATGTGAGTCAAGTATTTGCCTAAGTTGGAAATGTTTGCCCTCTTAACTATTTTCCCTATATTTACACAATATCACTTTAACCCCAGAGGAGGCCTTTTACCTGAAAAGTTAAAACATTATTCTATAAAAATAATTTAATTTTTCCAATTTTGATACACTTTGTGACCAGAAAAAAAAGTAAATTTTCCTTAAGCTGCGCCTTTAGCCCCATTGTACCATACTTTTTTTTTGAGCCCATCGCATATTTCCATGTGCTTTACAAGGGTAATACTGCCTACTTTTGTCGATAGCATTAAATAGGATTTAAAATTATTCAAAGAAATATTAAATAAAGGCTTAGAAATAGTGCAATAGTGAGAGAGTGCATCCACAGTCCAGTTCTAATTCGTCTGACATTTCTTTCCTTAATTTAGCAACCCTTTAGGTCAGTGAACATATCCACTCCAAACACGTCCTGCCTGCACAAACATCACATTTGTATATGGAGGGAAAAATCTTAGAAAACACAAGTTCCATGTTTAAAGCAACTGTCAGGTAGCTTTTTCTCTCGCTATAGAGATACAAATACATGGACACAACAATCAAAACATCAATGTGTTCCTAGATCAACATTCTCGTCAAACAAACACATTTTAGAAATAGGGGCAAGGTTAAGGGCTTGAGCAACATTCTGATCAGCCTATCATTTCCCTTTGATTATATGAATTGTATGTGCAACATGATGAAATGGAAAGTCTGCATGTTGCAACTGAATGTACCAAAAATCTAACATCATCACCATTCTGCCGAGTTATTGACAAGTGCCATCTGCAATCAGACATTTTGGCATCCATTCAACTGTGTTCACCAGTTGTGGCACTATTGATAGAGTGTTCCATAAGCAGTGAGGGGGATTCTGATTCTTGTCCCACGTTGTATCCGGACAGTAATCATGTTTGTATAATCAGTGACAGGTGTGTTTCAGATTCCTTTTTCACTCTAACAAAAAAGTTAATAAAATATGCATTCCTCTTTACTGTATTTCATTCTTTACATCTAAAAACACCTTGGTTTACAACTAATTTAGTAGCCCACTCTGTGGACATTTCACCCAGAAACGTATTGGTTACAGATGTAACCTCTGTTCCCTGATGGAGTGACCGAGACATTGTGTTGATATAGTGACACTAGGGGTTAGCTCTTGAGAGCCCCAATAACGATTGCTTTAATCAGAAAAGGCCAATAAAAATGGGCAAGTGTAATTTAAAAAACAATAAACGGTGATGTTGTGCACCACTCATTCAGATTTGTGCTGAGGAGCTGAGATAGAGTCCCGGCCATGTCAGCGGTCGGTTCAGCACTGCGGCAGGAGGGACACAATATCTCGTTCCCTCCATCAGGGAACCAAGGTTACATCTGTAACCAAGACATTCCCTGTCTGTCACTCACTCAACGTTGTGTCGATGTAGTGACACTAGGGGTTCCCATACGAAATGCTGCAGGAGCTGAGCCATGTCACGAAGTACAGAGGAGCGGACACAGGCAAGCTGCTGCGTGCCTCGCAGTGAGCGCTCGACCACGTCATGACCTTCCAGTGAGTTAGGTAAGGCATCTCCCTGATCCCATTATGGGTGGGAGGAGGCACTTACCCAAGGAGGCTACAGGCAGTGGCCTTTCCTGATTTTTATATTAATCAATTTCCTGCCAAGCACCTGCTAGAATAGTGCTGGGGAAGTGCTCTTCCCTCTCCAGGAGGGAGAACACTGCGGAGACCACATACTACCGGAGGGAGTTTAACATGTGGAGAATACCTCACATAGACTTACCAATGGGTAAGTTCACATATGGAATAAAGCCACTGGGAGGAACCTATCTACGGAGAGGGTACACAGCAACAGTGGCCGAGGCAGAGTGAAGCTCTGTCGAGGGGAAACACAGGGTTCACCTGAGGGGAAACCGAATAGTGGAAATGCATAATATGTGATTACTGAAAAGGAATCACCATGTATGGAGCACTGAGTCCAAATACGTGGGCTCACCTGAAAAGGGGCATGCCACAAGTACTGGGCCTAGCGGCGTTAATCCTCCGCTGAGTTCGTCAACGAATAGTGCTTGAGAAATTAAAGAGGCGTCCAGTGTTCACCAGTTACGAGGAACTGTTGTGGACAAGATAGCGCACATTATCACCTTGAAAGAGGAAGGTGCAAATGCAATCGATACACCCGTCCGTCTGCATGGCCTACTTGTTGTCACCCGTAACACTTGGGTCGAAACCAGTTCTATGTGGAGGATGTAGAACCTTGCAAAAATATTGGGTGTAGCCCAACCCGCTGCTCTGCACATGTCTGTTAGAGAGGAGCCACTCGCCAGTGCCCAGGAGGACACAACACCTCTAGTAGAGTGCGTCCAGACTCCCAAGGGGCATGGCAGGTCTTGTGATTGGTAAGCCAAGGAAATAGCATGCACATTCCAATGAGCCTCTGTTTGGAGACCAGCCAAAATGGATAGAGCTGCTCCAAACATCTAAAGCGCTGCGTGCGGTCCAGATAGATGCACAGGGCACGAACTGGACATAGAAACGACAAGGCTGGGTCTTCCTCCTCTTGCAGGTTCACCTCCTGATCCCGTAAGGGAGTGGTGGGAACTTTGGGCACGTAGCCGGTCCAGGGTCTCAAGATCACATTAAAGTGTGCCAGCCCGAACTCAAGGCATTCGCTGGTGACAGAGAGCGTCTGCATGTCCCCAACACTCTTGATAGAAGTGAGCTCCAACAGGAGGGCAGTCTTCAGAGACAGTGCTTAGATCAGCCTGCTCAAGGGAGCTCAAAGGGGGCTTTCTGTAAGGCAGGTAGTACAAAAGAGAGATCCCAAGAGGAAATGAGGTGAGACCTTGAGTAACTTTGTGATCAGGTCGTGCTGCCATGAGGGTCTCTCATGCAGTGTATCTTTATATGCTTTTATAGCAGCTATGTACACCTTCAGGGTGGAGGGAGACATCTGTCTCTCCAGCCCCTCCTGCAGGAAGGACAACACAGACCCAACCAAGCGAAGGCCTGCTAGGTATTCTGCATCCCGTCCAGGAGCCAGATGCAGAGGTTCCAGATGTCCGGCCAGTGCCAGAGTGTGCCCTGCCCCTGAGTGAGAAGGTGCTGCCTCAGGGGAATGCACCAGGGAGGGGCTACTGCCAGGACCATCAAGTCTGAGAACCAAGTCCGGTTGGGCCAGAACGGCGCAACCATCAGGCCTTGCTACACATTCCCCCTGACTTTGCACAATTTCAATCCAACAAGGCTTACTGGGGGAAGGCACAGCTGTACGCCAAGGTGTCCATATCGAGGGGAGCCTCAGACAGGGAGTACTGAGAGGACTCTCGGGAGAAAAACAGGTCCACCTGTGCCTCCCTGAATCTCTCCCAAATCAACTGGCCTGCATGGGGGTGGAGAGTGCATCCACTGCACAGTTGAGGATGCCCGGGAGGTGAGTGGCTCACAGAGACTTCAACTTCTGCTGACTCCAAATGAGGAGGCGGCAGGCGAGTTTTGACATGCAACGTCATGAGTCATGAGTGTATGCCGCCCTGGGGGTTTATGTATGCCATGGTTGCTGTGTTGTCCATCTGGACCAACACGTGCTTGCCCTGAATCAATGGCCAAAGCCTCCGCAGGGCCAGCAATACTGCCAGCAACTCTAGACAGTTGATGTGCCATTGCAGGCTGGCCCAGACACTGCCTGCCAGTTGCACATGCTGCCCCAGCCCAAATTCAAAGCATCTGTCATGACCATGATGCACCTCGAAACCTGCTCTAAGGGAACCCCTATCCGTATAAATGCCAGATCTGACCAAGGGCTTAAAGTTTTGCAGCACCGTGGCATGACAGCCACATGCTGGGTTCCGTGGTGCCATACCCAACTCGGGACTCGAATCTGTAGCCAGTGCTGGAGGGGGAGTACCGATATGCATCAAGCTGAGGGGGAGTACCGCCGCCGAGGACGCCATATTCCCCAGGATCCTCTGAAATTGTTTTAATGGCATTGCTACCTTGTGCCTGAAGGTTTCAGGCAGGCCAGCACTGTCTGTGCATGCTCATTTGTAAGGTGAGTCACCATGCCATCATGGTGACTGAGTCCAACTCCATACTGAGAAAAGAGATGTTCTGTGCAGGGTAGAGCCTGCTCTTTTCCCAGTTGAGCTGAAGCCCCAGTCGGACGAGGTGCTGAAGCACAAGGTTCCTGTGCACGCACAATAGATCTTGCAAGTGAGCTAGGGTCAGCCAGTCATTGAGGATGCCTCAGCGGGGCCAGGGCAGCCTCAGCGACTTTGGTAAAGATGCGAGGAGACAGGGACAGAACGAAAGGGAGGACCTTGTACTAACCAGGCTTTAAAATTTTTATTAAAGTCATAATATTTTGAGAATAAAGTAAAAATTACAAGAAAAAATATATATATTTTCAGGGTAAATCATGAGAAAAATAATATCAAAGTGATGTGGTGGACAACAGCAAAGTTGTAATTTCGTTAGTAATTTTCTATTTATAATTACATAGGTCTTTAGTTCAAAACTGATGTCTGTCATTTTAATCCTGTTCTTTGTGCATCTGTTCAGGTCCCAGCCAAAGAAGCAAAACTTGAGAGACCCTTATTATGATGCAGATCAAGTGCATTCATGTTACATGCATTTCATGCGTCACTTTCATTAATCTCTGTGAAGTTGTAAACTCATACATTTAAAACCTTGTCTTAAAGCCATAATTATTTCTGTAATTCAATTTTGTAATAGTTAAAAAATGTCAGCGCCTTGACAAGGTTACTAACATCTTCAATGTTTGTTATTATTTCCACATAATTTTAATTTTGAGAAGACAAAACTATGGTTAGTGACAGTTCCTGTTGGTTTGCAAAACAGATGTTACTCCATATTGGGGAAACAATGCCATGGTCTATTTTTTTTGTTGGTTTTTGCTCTCAAAATAATACTTTAACTGAGAGGATGTTACCACATTCACTAAGAATGAATTTTGCCTGGTATATGTGCTATTTATTAGCACACCGCAGACCAACGTATTTGACCCTGCCTAGACAGTGCATCTCCACTGTGAACCAGATACCTAAATCATCTCTTAAACATGCCGAAAAAGTGTGCTCGACTACACAGCTCATCTGGATAGGCTATATGCCAGACTATAACACTCTTCTCCATCATTACATCAGTGTTTGGTGAATTACTGCTTATATGATGGGATATGATTGAAAAATTTTACAAACATTACTTTTACATAAAATTCATTTCAAAGCTTACTTTTATTTGCGGTAACAGCACGATCTAATTTGTGCAAGACATTTTTTGTGAATGAAGAGCACTATACAATTAGACTAACTGACACTGAAATGAGGCGTGTTTGCGCCAAAAGGAATGACAAAGACAGCAATTTCAGTGCTGATTGGGCTCGTTAAAATACACTGCCTGGTCAAAAGTTGCAAAGTCTAATAATTAGTTGTACAACCTTTATCTTAGATTACGGCATGCATCTGTCATGGCATTGTTTCGAGAACCATTTGCAACGTCACAACATTTATTTCCATTCAGATTTGCATACATTTTTGGTTGAGATCTTGTATTGATGACAAGAGAGGTGAACCATTCCATAAAGTCTTCTACTGCACATTCCAAAGACTTTCAATGACACACAGCTGTTTAGTCCCAATCCTGAAAGTTCTCATCACATTGTGTGTACTTATTTTCATTATTAAACATAGCCACATTGCTTCCGCGACGCTGATGGTTCACCACTATCTTTCCAGGTTTTAATAATGCATTGGACAGTTCGTAACCCAATTCCAGTTATTTCAGCAATCTCAGTTGTTTTTTTTTCTTGATGCAGGCCAATAATTTGCCCCTCCTGAAACACAGTAACATTTTCCACGACCATGAGATACATCTTCTGACATAGTTTAAGAAATGAGGAGCTACACACTGCATCAGTTAGGTTAAACAAATTTTTGCCAGCTGAAACATATTAATCACTGCAATAATGATCCAATAATAGGCTTTTAAGTATCTGCTAATTTAAATCCAAACACCGCCTTTTTTTTTTGGGGCAGGCAGTGTAGATTGGGGTGGTTAGTGAATAAGATGCAGGTTTTTGCCCCCAAATACCATGTGCTAAAGTTGCGGAACTGTTTATTGAAACTGCACAATGTCTTGAAATGGACCTATATAATTCACAGCAGTTCCAATTATTTTTCAATTAACTTGAGTGGAAGCCTGTATCTTGCGCCTCCCTTGACAGGTGCCCGCAGGTTGAAAAATCCTGTACTAATGCACACCTCATTCATGAACAAAGAGCTCACAAAAAGGCTTTTGGGAATCTGAAAGTTCTTCATCTGAAGGGTAATCCCTGGAATGTAACTGTCAACTGAATGGTCTCAAGCTATGGCTGGACATTTGCCTTCAAATGTAACAAAATGGTCCACTATAGACATTGCTGGATAGTACATTTACATGTATTCATTTAGCAGATGTTTTTATCTAAAGTGACTTACAAATGATGAGTACAATCGAAGCAATTCATCTTAAGGGGGCAGTAATAAGAGAAGTACTGAAATACTAAGTTCAAACAATTAGCGAGGAAGGTGAGAGACGGGGTGAACAAGAATTATTTTTTAATATTTGTTTTTTGTAGAGAAGAAAGACAGGTTTTGCATTAGAAGGATTGGTTCAAGTGCTATCAAAAGAGATGTGTCTTTAGATGTTTCTTGATGGATGTTTCTGCTGCTCGGTTGGGGTTTGGAAGGTCATTCTACCAGCGAGGAACAGATGAAGTGAAGGTCCCAGAAAGTGATTTTGTGCCTCTGTGAGATAGTACCATGAGGCACTGATCACTTGCTGATCTTAAGCTTCTGGAGGGCAAAGACTTGAAGTAGAGTGTGACGATAGGAGGGTGCAGGGCAAGTGGTTGTTCTGTAAGCAAGCATCAGTGCCTTGAATTTGATGCGAGCAACCACTGGCAACCAGTGGAATTTTATGAAAAGAGTCATTACACAACCAAGATGAGCCTACAAGCTTAGCATAAAGTAGCATAATATGGCAGTCCAATTGACATTCTATAGGTGGGACTGTCATAATACTCTCCTATGATAGAGCCTTGGAGGTTGTTAGGTACATTTTAATTACCACAAAAGCAAGTCAAGTCTTAACTATCACCAAAACGCATTACCATCTCGGGTGTGTTATTTTTCAATAATTCAATGGTCCGTTGTCAATTATTCCTTACTTAACAAATGGAATCTTATTGTATAGTGATACCAAAAATCCCTATTGTTGATCCCTGTTGATGCTTGATTTTATTCACCTGTTAAGCCAAATATACACAAAGGAGGCCAGTGTAAAGATATAGTTGTACATCTGCAAAATCCCAACTTGCACAAATGCCAGTCATTTTGCAAAAGTCAGTTTGCAACACCTCTGGGCAGCTATTGACCAGTCATATATGTACAGCTCATATATACTTGAATGGAGAAAGACTGAAATTTCTAAAACTGTTAATCCAGATTATATTTCAATGACATATGTAAAATTAGCAATAATTACATTATTGCTGCTTCTAACTTTGCTTCTTTAGCTCAAATCAGGCTAAAAAAAAAGATTTAGGAGGCTGCATCTCTGCACTTGCACATTTTGAAACAACTTTGATAAAGCAATACAATTTCTACAGAGCTCTAGTAAGGCAAAAGAAGCATACAAACATGTCAGTTTAACCTGTTATTTAAAAACAGGAAACAATCTAATCTGTCTTTGCTCAGTGCATGTAGTTATAGGTGAAGTGTGTTATTGTGTAAATTAGAAAATTATAAAACTGATAATGGATTTTTCAAAGGGTGATGCTAATATAAATATGTTATCTACAGTAGAGTGCAGACATCCAAAGTCTCCCGGAAGTTCCAGGAGTCTCCCGCGCATTGATAGCGGCTCCCTGATGCCCGCAAATTAGTTAAAATCTCCCGGAATCAAGAGCGAGCGAGCAAGAGCGGTTAGACTGTGCTCCAAACCGAGTAGCACGCACAGCAGAGAGGGAGAGGGCAAGAGACCTTGCGTGTGTGTGTGCGTGCGTGTGTGCAGCAAGAAGTGCATGTAAGACAGAGAGCATCCTGATTGGCCTGTTTCGGTAAGTCAACCAATCAATTGTCAGTGTGGGCGGGCTTTTATCTCTTCTCCCGAACCTAATTAATCAGGACAGTGTATCTAGACACAGGAGCGCCATGGCAGAGGGAGAGTGCCCCAAAAAGCGAAAATATAAGACACATTTTACGCCCTACTACACGAAAGTGTACCCCTGTCTAATAAGAGTGTAACATAATGACAGTCTTGCACGCTGTACAGTTTGTAACAGTGACTTCAGCATTGCCCATGGCGGGTTAAATGATTGTAAAAGACATGTTGAGGTGAGTTAAACAAGTGTCATTTCATGTGCATATTATTCAGGCCGGCTAGCTACCTAGGCTACATGAAAACAATAAACTCCTTAGACCTGTTTAAAGTTGCAATGGAATATAAATAAAAGCAGTTTACATAAATAGTATAAGCAGTTTATATTAAAAGTAATCTACATAATTAACAAATAATTGCATAGGCCTATAGCCTAAAGAAATTATATATTATGCTTTTATATCTTTTAGGGGAGGGGGGTCCGGGATACCTCCCTGAAATGACTTTTTGCAGGTTGGGATGCCTGAGAGTGGAGAGATAATGCTGATATATACTGTAGGCTGACTTCCTGAAGGGTGTTAACACTTTCGCCTTCAAAACATTGATCTATATGTTTGAGTGGTTTTACATGTAATATTTTGACTCAACGAATGGGTTGGAGTTGGAGGAGGACTGCCCCTTTGTCTTACCAATGGCATACGGGTATGAGCGGCGGTAGCAGTGTTTGGTCGATATTTTTGCAATAGAGTGCAACAGTGTCTGTCCACTTTTTCAGCCATCTTGGTTCCATAGGTATTTTTCCCATTCACTTTTTCATTGGGATTTGATTACTTCCTACATAAAAGAATTCTAGGCCATGAACAAAACCAACCAGCTCCAAGGTGAATCACAACATTACAAACTTAAGCAAAATAGTATTAAAAAAAACGGACAAAAAGACAAAATTTCTTAACGTCTTTGTTATGTTTAAAAATAATAACATCTGTGGTGTTCGGGTCAAAAATGACCCATAGCGTTCAATAGATTTTAGTAGATTTACAACACACTCATCTATAAATTATAAACATAAAAACTGACATATGCTTACTTGCATGTTTTCTCTGTTAACATATTAGAATTTTAATAGGAAAGAGTGCCACCTATATGTAAGCCGTTGTACTGCTCGTGTACAGTAGATATATAGAAATCCTTAGTTTTAATCTAGAGGTCTGCACAAGCATTTCTTCTCCTAGCAAGTACTGTTGCAATAGGCTATATATATATATATATATATATATATTTATTTATTTATTTTTCCCTAATTTGGAATGCCCAATTCCCAGTCCTTGTGGTGGCATAGTGACTCGCTTCAATCTAGGTGGTGGAGGACAAACCTCAGTTACCTCCGCGTCTGAGACCTGCACGTGTGGAGGCTTCATGCTATTCTCTCAGCATCCATGCACAACTCACCACGTAAACCACCAAGAGCTAACCATATTATAGTGAAGATGAGGAGGTTACCCCATGTGACTCTACCCTCCCTAGCAACCGGGCCAATTTGGTTGCTTAGGAGACCTGCCTGGCTGAGAAACCCTGGATTCGAACTCGTGACTCCAGGCATCTTTACTCACTGAGCTACACAGGGCCCCTGCAATAAGCTATATTTATGTAAGCATATAGGCACCATTTGTAATAGTACCGAAACAGTAAACATACAGTTTTAACAATGCACGGCAGCCCCTCAGTACACTAGAATAGAAAAGAAAAAAGCATTGACTCACTGTTTATGCACTGAAACTTTGCTTGGTGCAGAACAATCTGGAATAATAATAATATGAAACAATGCAACAGTCCCCGCTATGCAGCCTGAACTTGTTCAGAATGTTGAATCTTGTTCAGTCTTTGTGACAGCTTTGTGACACAATTTTTGTGACACTTTTGTGACACCTAAAAACAATCTAGACACAGTTCAAAGAATGAAACAGAGCGCAGGTGTCTCGACATGCGTTTTTGAAAAAGTTAAGTTCTTTTTAACTTGATTACGGTGTTTAAACAGTGCCGGTCCTACACAAAATGCGGTTTATATAGGAAAACGATGGGAAAACAGAACAAATGAGTTCAAAAACACGTTTGGTGTGAGCAGCCCCTAACTCATCTGTTCGTGCGTAAGTGAGAGTGCGGGCACAAAAAAAGTTTGGTAGGCCTGTTTATTTTTTTGTTAATTACAAACCATACCCGACCCGAACCCGAAGTCCTACTTGAAAAATTTACCCGAACTCGGCCCCAAAACCTGTTCGGATCGGGTTGCAGACCTCTATTTTACTGTAAGGATTTACAGTACTTAGAATAAAATGATACTTAGATTACATACATATTTGATCTGTTTGAAAAACAGAATAATGGTTTATATTTAGAAAAATTACAACCACAGGGATATTGGAAAAAAGAAAATGTACAACAAATTCAATATCAGCATTGTCAAATAAACATTGTGCAGTTGAACTAGAAATGTGTGTGTGTTTGTGTGTGTGTGTGTGTGTGTGTTAGAGAAAAAGTGACACTCTTCACTCAAGAAAAGCTTCACAGCTGCATTGAAAAACAGCAGTATTTCCCCCGGGACAGATTTGACACGAATATAATAGGTGTAGGTGAAAAGTCTGACATTCCATAAATATAAACAATATTATAAAATAATTATTTAACATATTCATTTAATCAATGTTGAGGATAAGTTAAAAGCATTTTGACCAAACTTAAGAAAAAGACCAGTTTCTCACAGTTTTAAACCCTGAAACGGCTCACAATTTACCCAAACATAACGGAGGGTTAATGCAGACATATACTACAACCCCTTGAAGCATTGTGAATTAATTAATCAAATTAAAAACTATGGAAAATATAAAACTATTGATTTTAAATAGTTGTTTTTCAGTACAGAAACATTATTTTATTATTATGTTGCAAATTAGTCACATATTTGCAAATATACAAATTGCGAATCCTCCTTTCTCTGGAGGATTGTGGTATTGTAGTTCTTCACCAGCAATTCTGCTATTAAAAACGATTTCTAAAAACTGTTGTCAGATTTCACAGTGAAGAATTGTGTCGTCACATACATTGTCATACACAACACACAAATGTCAACAAATGAAACACTCTGAAGTCACCTCCTAAGAGTGTTTATCTATTTTAAAACTGCAATGTGATTTTTCTGTTCACATCAACATGTCTACAACATGATTAAAACACACCCAATGACCCAGTAATTCCAGGTAAATCAGCAATATATCAAATGTTTGTGAAAAAAAAAAAATGTGTATGTGTGTGCTTATACTGAAAAATATTGCAATATGTTACATATGCTTATTAGTGTGTAGTAGTGTATCAGAGTTTAAATAAAAGTTTAAAATATTTTGAATTTAAATACAGTATATAGATAATATATAAAATAAACTAGATAACATTTTATACTGTGTGTGTGTTTGTGTGTGTGTGTGTGTTTGCTTAATTTCACTGTCACACATTGAGGCACACATTCATAATTGATTAATGTTGTAAGAGAGAGAGAGAGAGAGAGAGAGAGAATGAGTGTGTTCCATATATATATCAGCGTGCTGCCAACACAGCACCGAACGACCGAGGCATGGACTCTACAAGACCCCTGAAGTTGCCCTGTGGTATCTGGCACCAAGACATTAGCAGCAGATCCTACAAATTGCGAGGTGGAGCTGCTGTGGATTGGACTCGTTGGTCCAGCATATCCCACAGATGCTCAACTGAATTGAGATCTGGGAAATTGGAAAGCCAGGGCAACACCTTGAACTCTTCATCATGTTCCTCAAACCATTCCCGAACAATGTGTGCAGTGTGGCAGGGTTTATTATCCTGCTAATAGAGGCCACTTCCATCAAAACCATTGCCTTGAAGGGATGTACCTGGTCTTAAACGATGTTTAGGTAGGTGGCACATGTCAAACTGACGACCACATGAATGGCTGGACCCAGGGTTTCCCAGCAAAACATTGCCCAGAGCATCAAAATATCTCTGCTTGTCATCTTTCTACAGTGCATTCTGTTTCCATCATTTCCCAAGGTAAACGGCGCACACTTAAACGGGGTCGTGGGGTCAGGACCCCCCCTATCTGAGGGTTGTCCACCCCCCAAAATATTTTTTTGATTGATTGTGTAAACAATTATTTACAAAAAAATTATGGTTTTGAAGAATGTTTTGGTCAATTTAGTCAGCTTTTTCATTAAACCAGAAAGAAACTTTGAGAAGAAGGATAATGGAACGGTCTCCATGTTACACTAATAATAGTAGTAAGGCTTTCCTCGGTGTACACCTATCCTTGCAAGTACAATTTTGCCTGTATTATTGGTGTCCCCTTCAAAAATTGCTCTTGAGAATTGTTATGTTTATTGTCCCCCCCAACATTTTTATGAAATTTTCGCCCCAGGCTCCAAGGTCCAGTTCTGATGCTGACATGCCTATCGTAGGCGCTTTCGATGGTGGACGGGGTCATTGTGGGTACTCTGATTGGTCTGTGGCTATGCAACACCACACCCAATGGGTGCGATGCACTGTGTGTTGTGACACATTCCTTCTGTAACCATCATTAATATGTTCTGTTACTTTTGCCAAAGTAGACCTTCTGTCGGTTTGGACCAGACGGGATAACCTCCGTTGCCCTTGCGCATCGATGAGCCTTGGGCGTCCAACATCCTTTTGTCGGTTTGTCCCTCCTCGGACCACTAGGTCGGTAGGTACTCACCACTGCTGACCAGGATCACCCCACAAAAGATGCTCTGACCCAGGTGTCTGGCCATAACAATTTGGCCCATGTTAGTCGCTCATGTTTTTACTCCTGCCCATTTCTCCTGCATTCAACACATTGATTACGAGAACTGATTGTTCACTTACCATCTAATCTACCCAGACCTTGACATGTGGCCTTGTTAGGAAATTATAAACATTATTGGCTTCACCTGTGAGTGGTCATAATGTTTTGGCTCATCAGTGTATATTTAAACAGACAATATATCTTTCTCTCTGTATTAATTTTTTTTTCTTCATTATACGTATGTTGTTAATTGTTTTCTCTCATGTGGATAATGACATTCATGACACACATACCCCCAAAATACACACACACCCCAACACACACACACACACGTTGGTCTACCTATCATTATGAGGACATAATGATTTTTATACTGTACAAAATATAGATTCTATCCCCTAAATCTAACCCTACCCCTAAACCTAACCCTCACAGAAAACGTTCTGCATTTTTACATTTTCAATAAAACATCATTTAATATGTTTTTTAAGCTATTTAAATTATGGGGATAATAACATTTATTGCATAATACCCTTGTAATTACCAGTTTGTAACCTAAAACAATTGTCCTCGTGAACCACATATACATGCCTCGCGAGCGCACGCACGCACGCACGCACACACACACACACACACACACACTTACTGTACATTATTCAATAGATAACAATATCCTCTTACACTCAGCGGACCTGCCGGTGTGTCTGTGAGCAGTACCAGAAGTAAATTATGACTGTACATCTAATATTTCAAAGCATCCTGGATACATAAATATTGATGTGTGGTACTGTTTGAAAGCTTAGAATCTCTACTTTTCAAAGAACATATTCACTTTTGCTTTTATTTTACACAAAGTAAGAGGATAAAGCATAAAATATCCTCATCACAAACAAACCCCTCCCCCTCCGTGATGGCGAAGGACTATGAATATCAATATTAATTTTTCATATTTCACCAAAACAGGCAAATCATATGTAAAATGAAAGCTCTCATTCTCAAAAATGTGCATCTGTGGCTGATTTTGTTGCAATTGTTCCAAAATTTGAATAATTAGCGAAAATTCATAAAAAATATATTTAAAAAAAATCAAACATCTCGTTTCTGCTCTGATCACTGCTTCTGTAAACCCCAATTGGGCAAAAACACATATAAATTCTTACCGTAGCATTTTTTCTTTCAAATGAGCTTATTCTCAGCTTTCTGTGAGCTTACATGTGTAAATATTCAACCATTATGTCGCTGAAGTCCAGAGCAAAAAAGCGGTGCGACAGGAAAAAACATTATCTCCACATCATCTGCAAACAATGCTTTTCTTGAGGGAGAAGACCTTGATTTTGATGAGTAAGTATATGTTTTTACACTTATAATAGTGATTGAAACTATTTTTTTGCTATTTTTTGTTACAGCACAAATTCAGCTGATGAGCCTCCAGCAGAAATGGAGTGGTCTCGCACATCAAGGTGGCAAAAGTGAGGAATGTCTCATTAAACACGGGGAATAACAGGATGTGCTGAGACACAATGGCATGGCATAGAGGAAATGGATGAGGAGCCTGTGGAGCCAACTTTCCTTCCAAAAGGAGAAACCCAGGACCACAGCTCGAAATGGATAGGGTGTATTCACCACTAGAATTCATTTTTTTTTACTCTGTTGTAGACCATTGTTAAAAACATAACGACTATGCAGCGATGAGAGCTGAAGCTGGGAAGCAATTCTCCTGGAGCCCTCTTACTGTGTGTGATTTTCATGCATATTTGGCCATGATTATCTACATGGGTCTTGTGAAAGTGAAAGGTGTTGTAGGTGACTACTGGGCAAAGAAAGAACGTTATAACTTCCCTTAACCACAATCTGTGATGTCCAGGGCCAGATTTCAAGCAATCTCCTGGAATCTCCATCTCTGCTATCTAGAACAGGACCTGCAAAACATATGTAAAAAACGAACACCGGAGTACGACAAGCTGAACAAATTCAAGCCCCTGTACCACAACATCCTGGCAGCATCTACTACATATTTCCAGCCAGGCCAACAGTTGTCAGTGGATGAGAGGATGGTGGTTTCAAAAGCACGCATAGGCCTCAAGCAGTTCATAAAGGACCAGCCCACTAAGTGGGGCTATAAACACTTTTTTCCTGCATATTCTGCCTGTGGGTACACCTGGAACTTCTTAGTTTAAGAGGGTAAAAATTCAGTTCCCACAGTCAAAGGCCTTAGCTACAATTCAGTGATGAGTCTGCTGGACACTCTGGTTGTTAGGCAGAGGCTACCAAGTTTTTGTTGACAACTTTTACACTGGCCCAAGCCTTTTTGCAGAATTGCTGGACAAAACCATAGTGGCTTGTGGCACAATAGGTCCAAACCATCGAGGCTTTCCAAATAACAAAGAAAACTATCTCTGCAAGAAGGTTGAAAGGGGAACCATCCGTTGGCTCCGAGAGGGTAAGCTCCTCTTCGTCAAGTGGATGGACACAAGGGAGGTCAGAATGTGTTCAATAATCCACAAAGCATATAGCGGTGATACGGTCTCCAGGCGTGCGAAAAATCCCAATGGTGAATGGAGCGTTCATGAAGTCCCAGTTCCACGAGCCATCAAGCAATACAACTAGCACATGGAAGGCGTCGACCTTTCTCATGCTCTCATTGGTTATTATAACGTCTTGCACAAGACAAAAAGGTAGTACAAGAAGTTTTTCTTCCATTTCCTGAACATTGCTGTAGTGAACAACTTAATTCTCCACCAGCACCTGGCAATGTCTCAGAACAAGACCCCTCTCAGCCAAAAAACATTCCGAGAGACACTTGTGTCACAGCTGGTAAGTGCTGCCATACCACCCAGCACATCTGGTGCCACAGAGTCATCCTCTTCTTGACACATCCAGGATAAGGAATGTTATCCAGAATTTTTGGAAGCAGATGGCACAAGTGGCAGAAGAGTGTGTGCTCTGTGCAAGCTCTCAGGAAAGAAGGTAAAAACTCCTATATACCGCACAAAATGCCAGGTGCCTCTGTGCAGTGTGCCAAAGAGGATCTGCTTCAGGAAGTGGCACATTGAAGGACACAAACATAAATTAACTGAAAGTTCTTGTTTTTTACTTCTCATTGTTTTCATAATTCCCTAATGTTCTTAAATGTTGACCATGTATTTACAAGTTCTTTTTTTTTTTTACTTGTGTCAGCAGATGGTCATTTATTTATTTTGCAGTTCTGAACGTTTCTTTCCTATTTAGCTCTATATAGTCTATATTTGCACTTTGAATCTTCAAGTAGTAACCAGTATATGGTGCAAGTTATGGTACAAGTAGACCATAACTTATACAACAATAAAAAACACAAAAACTGCTGCTCTCTCTCATTCCTTTTCTGCCATTTTTGCCTATTACTTAGATGTCACAGAGAAAAAGTGAAAGATGAAAACTAGACATAAATCCAGAATAGTCCTTCCTGCCATGTGTATCATACAGTAAAACTAAAATGTTGGGGTGATGTACTTTGTTTTAACCTGTTTTTGCATTTTGGTACTTGGAGTCTCCAAAAGGACACTCGGAGACACAAAAATGGACCCTTTGCCTCTCTTTATTTGCAGTTCAATAGCTTCTGTTTAGAAAGTGAAAGAGTTTCTAGTATTTACTGCCCCCTAGAGAATCAACCAAAAATTTCATAACTGAGCTTCAAATAGGACCTGAATAATACCCCTTTTACAAAAAAGCTCCAGGCCATCTCTTCATCCATCCTACCTGGACTCACACACATAAATAACACGTCTCTTCTTATGCTGCGTTCACACCGGACGCGAATAGCGCGTCAGGCGCGAGTGATTTCAATGTTAAGTCAATGCAAAGACGCGTTACGCGCGTAAACAATTCCTGCGGCGCGAATGAGGCGTAGAGCGCGGCGCGGTAGACGCGAATATGCCTCATTCGCTCGTCAAGTTCGCGCGAATGGCGCGAATTGAGCGTCTGGCGCGTTACGCGCGAATGGTGCATTTTGTGCATTCACGCGTTTGACGCGAGTTGAAAAATCTGAACTTTGGTGTCAATTCGCGCCGCGTTAACCAATCAGGAGCCTAGCTGCAGCTGTCACTCAGGAGGTAAAGTGACGTAAACTCCCGCTCGGAATCTTTCATTATTATTGTAATGTAAAGACAACCAACATTAGTGTCTGGACAGTGTTGAATAAGGAAAAAAACACAGGACAGGTTAATTACTTTTGGAGGCTGGCTCCATTTATCATCAAAACAAAAATAAATAAATAATTTAACCTGATATACTACCATGGAAAACCTGACATTTTTAAAAAGTCTCAACTTAATAAATGTGCATGTTGTGACCTGACATCCTGGAACTGGGGCTGACAACCTGGGAAAAAAAATACAAAATATAATAATAATGGACTATTTTTAGATAGTTTAGCTCTTTATAGGTTTGTGGGTGGCTCTTAAAAGAGCCGTTGTGGGGAAGTCATGAGGAGGACTTCAAACGCTACTCCGTCGGCTGCCATGGTACTGCTCCCTCCGCCGAGAAGTGTGCCATGAAGACATCCCTCACCCGGAGTGCCTCTCTGGAGGAGTTGTTGGCCGCAACCCGACCCAGACCTGGCAGTGGCTCCTCTCCAGCATGTCCCGCGCCCCTCGCTGGTGGACCCAAGTACGGCGACGACGACCCATACGCCGCTGTTCTGCTCTCCAGAGAAAATACAGAGCGGTGACTCTCTCCACGAATGCTCAATCAACATCAGGCATCTTGTAAAAAGATGGCCGTCAACGGGTTTCACCTCCGGAGTTTCATCGGATTTCACCTCCGACGCGCGTCACGCACGTAAATTTCGCTTCAAACTTTTGTTTTTTACGCGTCAAGAGCGAAATTGACGCGCGAATGGATTCAAAGTGGTCAAGCGTATAACTAGACGCGGTAGGCTCGAATTTGACGCGCTATTCGCGTCCGGTGTGAACGTAGCAATACAGGCACTTTTCCCACTACATTTAAGCAGGCTCAAGTAACCCCACTGCTGAAAAAACCTGCACTTAACCCCACACAGATAGAACACTACAGACCAGTCTCTCTCATCCTATTCATGGCAAAAACACTTGAAAGGGAAGTTGTCAATCAAATCTCTGCCTATCTCTCACATAACAAGCTGCTGGATGACAATCAGTCAGGCTCCAAAAGTGGACACTCAACCGAGATTGCCCCTGCTGTCTGTCACTGAGTTGCTGAGAGAGGCAAAAGCTGAATCCAGATCATCCATGCTGATTCTGCTGGACCTTTCTGCAGCCTTTGACACAGTCAACCATCAGATCCTACTCTCCACCCTCAGAACTCTGAGCATCACAGGAACTCTGCTTGACTGGTTTAACTCCTATCTCTCAGGTAGGTCCTTCAAGGTAGCCTGGAGAGGTGAGGTATCCAAGCCACATCAGTTACTTACTGGGGTACCTCAGGGATCAGTGCTTGGGCCACTTCTCTTCTCTATATACACAACATCACTGGGACCCATCATTCAGTCACATGTTTTCTCTTACCAATGCTGTGCTGTTGACATGCAACTCTATTTGTCTTTTCAGCCCAACGAAACCAGTGACTGCTCGAATCGCTGCCTGCCTGGCAGACACCTTGGCCTGGATGAATGAACACCACCTGCAACTCAACCCAGCCAAGACGATCTCTTTCCAGCCAACCCTGCTGTTGAACACAACATCACCATGCAGCTGGGTACAACTACAGTATCGCCTTCCAAAACGGTCAGAAATCTAAGGATAACCATCGATAACAAGCTAAATTTCACAGACCACATCGCAAAGACAGCAATATCATGTAGATTTACACTCTAAAATATCAGGAAGACCCTTCCTCTCTAAACATGCCACACAACTGCTTGTTCAGTCACTTGTCATAACTAGACTGGACTACTGTAACTCTCTCATTGCAGGCATCCCTGCATGTGCAATTAGACCGCTGCAAATGATTCAGAATGCAGCAGCATGTCTGGTCTTTAATGAACCAAAGAGAACACATGTTACACCACTCTTTGTCTCTTTCCACTGGCTGCCGGTTGATGCACATATTAAATTCAAGACTCTGATGCTGGCATACAAAACAGTCACTGAGTCTGCTCCAGCATACCTTTAATTTCTGCAGAGCTACACACCCACCAGAAGCCTGCGGTCAGCTAAGGAACGTCGCCTTGTTGTACCAACACAAAGAGGCACCAAAAAATGTTCCTGTACTTTCAATTTCATCATAACACATTGGTGGAATGACCTTCCCAACTCCATCTGTGAAGCTGACTCGCTCTCTTCAAAATATGACTTAAAACACACCTTTTCCATGAACACTTAAAAATAAAATAATTCTTGTTGCACTTTAATCTGTTTTGAATACTATTCTGATGCTAGTGAAACTTTGTAGTATGGCACTTTTTGCACCACTGTCTCCTTAAGATGATTAGCTTATATTTTCCACTTTTGTAAGTCGCTTTGGATAAAAGCGTCTTCCAAATGAGAAAATGTAACATTAGTTGTTACATTCTAATACTGTGTCCTGTACAATTTACTTCTGGGTGGACATAAATAAATAATAAAAATGTAGCGGCCATTTGAACACCTGCCTTGCACAGCGCGCCAGAGTTTTAGTGCTAGGCAATGTGTCCAGGAATAATAAACTTTGCTGGATAAATTGGAAAAAATATGCTCATCTCATCTCTAAACACACATTTGAAGCTCTGTAAAATCAGGTATTACACTAAATTACTTCGAATTCTGCTCATAATATCACGTTTGTTCTTAGATTAAACGCAAGTTTAATTAAGAGAAACTGTGCGCGTTTTTGGGTACGTTTACAAGACAATGATATACTAAAAATGACGTCATCGTTTTCACAAAATCGCATTTTTGTATGTTTACACAGAGACGAAAAAGACATCATTTTCAAAAACTTGCACTTTGAAACACGTTTTCAAAGGTTTGGGTTTTCAGGCCCCAAAACAACGTTGTCGTGTAAATGAACAGTCAAAACGCATAAAAAGTTTTCAGTTTTTAGATGAAAATGCTGTTGTGTAAACGGCCCCTTAAGCGCTTTCTTTTCTTTTACTTTTTGTGCTATATAATGCAATGATACACTGGCATAGGCCTAATGATTAATGAGCCATTATACCAGAGTCTCTCCCGTGAAATACAAACACAAGTGGTCAAAAAAAGAAGCATTATACGACCAGTTATAATAGTGATATCTCTCGCTTGTCCACTTCTGATTGATTCACCCCAAAAGGTCCGATCCATTCTTTTATGTTTTTTGTTTCTTTACATGTTACCATGAATTAACTCTCCCACTGAGTTTGTGCATGAATTTCAGGATATACTAATCTGTTAATTAACTAAAGAAAGAGTTAAATGAAGAATTGTTATATATATTGTATTGTGCTGTGTTAATTTTTTGTTGAACCAGGGTAGGTTGTATGTAAATGACTGAAAAACAATAAATACATCTGAATTAAGCATATTTTGTCATTATATTTCTGAAATAAAATATACTATATATATATATATATATATATATATATATATATATATATATATATATATATATATAGTATATTTTATTTCAGCCTTTTGACAATATATAATATATGTCTCTATATTAATATATTTGCTGTGAATTGGATTAAAAGGAAGCGTTTTTTTCAGTTAGAGGCACCACAATTTCAACATGACTGCTGTTGTTGCTAAATAGATTCAAAATGTAATCTAGTTCAAAATAACTGATGCATATTTCAATTTTTTTTATTAAATTAACACAATTTCATTTGGTTTCATTTATATGCACTAATTTAACAATACCAATAATAAACAATATTAATCTATATCAACATATTCAAAACATTTTAATATATGAAAAATGCCTTGAAGAGACTTCAGTGAACACTTTTGAGTGATGACACTCGTGTGCTGTCTCGTGTGCCAGTTGCAAGTTGATGGTGTAACTAGTCTAATGATATGCTGTTTAGGAAACTTACCAGTACAATAACATTATTGTGATATTCCCAAGCCAAAAATCATTGTAAATATACTGCATGTCCGGTATGTCACCCTATTCTATTCAGACTTCTATATTTAAGCAATATCACACGAGCAAGAATGCGATACGGCCCTACATCAGCACTGCTGTGATTCGGCCGCAGGCCGAGTGCCGTAGGTAATTACAGCAGTGCTGATGTAGGGCCATATAGCACGATTGCGAGTGTGATGTTGCTTATATACAACAGTTCAATAAACAAGTACATTTAAAAAAATTACGGTCATAAAAACGCATTTGTGCTTGGAACTACTTTTTTACGCGACGGATCAGAATTTGCCGTTGCTGGTACAAAACAAATGGTGCATCCAAGCCTCTGTTATTAATTCAAAAAGTTCACTTCAGAAATAGTATCACGACTTGTGCTGTTTCTAACAAGTCATTGGATAAACAAAGACAGACGGCTATATGTGTATGTGTGTGTGTGTGTGTGTGTGTGTGTGTGAGAGAGAGAGAGAGAGAGCATGTGCGATCACCTGTTGCCACACCCATTCAGAGATACTGTCAGCTTTCTCAGTGGAAAATTGACGTCCAAGCAGGGGTATTCCTCTCTATTTCGCAGTAGCCAGTGCGCAAGAGTCATTCACTATAAAAACAGCGATGTTCTCTGCCATTTGAAACAGTATGTATCCAATGTGGAAACTCCAATTAAAGGTAAGCACTTGAGTTCTGTAATAAATCAGTCTGTTGTGTCTCACAGCATGAGCCTTAATCCTGAAGTTGTCTGTTTAAAGCCATTTAAAGACAATTTCTTAGCTTTGAAAATGTATTAGTAATACGAGCGATCACAGAGCCCTGTTCTATGTAAACAATAACTAACGGATTCACTTCACGTCACAAACTGGCTCATATTACACAAAAAAATTGCTTTTGCCACCACCTGCTGGCTAACATATGTAATTTCAAAAATAAAGGTAGTAACTCCTAACACATCTGCACTGCTCTTACACTTTAGTTTAGAACAATATGAACACAAACAGAGTGAAACACACAGTGAGTCCGAGTGCTGATGCTGTCAGACCATCAGTTCTCATGGAATGTCTCTCGTCCAATCAGATTCGAGGACCGGAACTATACCACAGTTAGTTCCGGTCCTCAAATCTGATTGGACGAGAGACGTGTGAATGTAACAATGTAAGAATATAAGAATGTCCCCAAACATCACCATAGGGAGATTTGATCAGATTTTGTTCACTTTTGGGCGTTCCCAAACACAGACTCATGTCTGATCATTTTGTAAAATAATCAGTAATATTTTTTTTGTAAAATTATTTTTAGGTTTGAAGGTTTGTGTGGTACCTGCAGCAATGGGTGACTCTCTCTCATCCGATAGATGAACAGCACTGCTGGCCAAAACCACACTATTATTCTCAGAGCCTGAAACACAACACACACACACATTCATTGACAAATGGCTTATACTCCTTGTTAATATAGCTTGCTTTAACACAGCAGGTTAAAGCAACAGATTTGACACTTTACCAAGCAACTTACATTGAATTCAAGATATACATTGTTAACAAGGATACATTTTGAACAAAGTTCAACAACAAATAATTTAACTGAGAATATTACAGTGTTCAGCTTGTAATGGATTTTCTATCTGTCCTCCATTGTAATCACGAGGTTTTGAAGTTATGACAAGGCATTTGAATAAGTTCTTGGTAAGGGCAAGGCATAGATTTGGTTTAATTTTGGAAGGATTGTAGAGTGAAGCATCTACATTTCCCCGTCTGTCACTCACTCAATGTTGTGTTGAATGAAGTGACACTAGGCGTCTTACTTTAAGGTCTCAGTTACCTCTGAACTTGAGAAAAGGCCAATGAGAAATTGGCAGACAGAATTTGCTTGTCCCTCCCCCAGACATATGGTTATAAAAGGAGGGAATCGTGCATCTGTTTAGTCAAATTTTTTCTTCGAAGCAGAGCGGTTGTGTGTTCAGCAAGCTGGTGTTCCACTACTGTTCCACTCGCCTCTAAGAGCATTGCTGTTGGATCCTACGGCACATTAGCAGCAGCTTTCTCCCTTCTCTGCATGCCAGTGCAGTCCACACCCCTGAGTGCTTCGACAAGTCAAGTCAAGTCAAGACTATTTTACTTGTATAGCGCCTTTTACAACACACATTGTTACAAAGCAGCTTTACAGAAGATCAGGCATTAACAGAAGATAAAACTGTAATGTCTATAATGTAGTAATTAGATAAAATACGATTGTTAATCGTGTTTAAAAATAAGTAATTAAATAATAATTGTATTAATAACCCCAGTGAGCAAGCTGATGCAACTGTGGCAAGGAACACAAAACTATGTTGATTAAGTTTAAGATGTTGATTAATGGAGAAAAATAACCTTGGGAGAAACCAGACTCACTGTGGGGGCCAGTTCCCCTCTGGATAACATCATGAATATAATGTAAATATTACTTATGTATAGTTAAAGTTATGGTTTAAAATTATTAAACTAAGTGTTAAGGGTCAGTGTTTAAACATCGATTATGTTTGAACTGTAAGATTAATGACCAATGTCTTTGAAGTTCATCCTGGATTAACTGCAGAAGTTCTCATATAACTTACTGTAACTTACTAATTACAGGACTCCTACCCCCAACCCTGAGGCGGACCAACGACTGGCTGACGACCTGAATGTGTTCTATTGCAGATTTGAAAGGCACAATTTCACACCCCACATGCACTCGGACCTTCATTTCACACAACCATTAACACCTCCTGCAACTCCCCTTCTCCCCCCTCCTGCTACACAACCTGCACTCAAGATCTGTGAAGACGATGTGTGCCGTGTCTTTCGGAAGCAAAGGTCAAGGAAGGCTCCAAGCCCAGATGGCATCTCACCAGCGTGCCTTCTTTCCTGTGCTAACCAACTGGCCCCCATCTTCACTCAGATCTTCAATAGATCACTGGAGCAGTGTGAAGTCCCATGCTGCTTCAAACGCTCAGTTATTATCCCTGTCCCTAAGAAACCTAAAATCACAGGACTTAATGACTACAGACCTGTCGCCCTGACATCTGTGGTCATGAAGTCATTTGAGAGACTGGTGTTGGCCCACCTGAAGGACATCACTGGACCCTTTCTGGACCCCCTTCAATTTGCTTATCGAGCAAACAGGTCTGTGGATGATGAAGTCAACATGGGATTGCATCACATCCTGCAACATCTGGACAGACCGGGGACATACGTAAGGATCCTTTTTGTGGACTTCAGCTCGGCTTTCAACACAATCATCCCAGATTTACTCCGTACTAAGTTAAACCAACTCCCTGTTCCCACCTCTACCTGTCAGTGGATTACCAGCTTTCTGACGGACAGGCAGCAGCTTGTGAGGCAGGGAAAATTCACTTCCACCACCTGTACCATCAGCTCTGGTGCCCTCCAGGGATGTGTGCTCTCCCCACTACTCTTCTCCCTGTACACCAATGACTGCACCACCAAGGACCCCTCTGTCAAGCTCCTGAAGTTTGCAGACGACACCACTGTCATCGGCCTCATCCGAGATGATGATGAGTCTGCATATAGAAAGGAGGTTGAACAGCTGGCTGTCTGGTGCATTCAAAACAACCTGGAGCTGAACACGCTCAAAACGGTGGAGATGATTGTGGACTTTAGGAGGAACACCCCAACATTGTCCCCCCTCACCATTCTAAACAGCACTGTGGCAGCAGTGGAGTAATTCAGGTTCCTGGGCACTACCATCTCACAGGATCTGAAGTGGGAGATACACATCGACTCCATTGTGAAAAAGGCCCAGCAGAGGTTGTACTTCCTTCGCCAGCTGAGGAAGTTCAACCTGCCACAGGTGCTGCTGAAACAGTTCTACTCAGCTGTCATTGAGTCTGTCCTCTGCACTTCAATAACTGTCTGGTTTGGTGCAGCTACGAAATCAGACATCAGAAGACTACAAAGGACAGTTCGGTCTGCTGAGAGGATTATTGGTAGCCCCCTGCCCTCCCCTTCAAGAACTATACACTTCCAGAGTGAGGAAAAAGGCTGGTAAAATCACTCTGGACCCCACTCACCCTGCCCACTACCTTTTTGAACTGTTGCCTTCTGGCCGACGCTTCAGAGCTCTGAACACCAGAACCGTCAGACACAGGAACAGTTTTTTCCCTCAGGCTATCTATCTAATGAACAATTAAATTGCCCCACTGAGCAATAATTATGTGCAATACACAGTTTAATTCTATTTATATTATCCAACATATCCACTTCTGCCATTACTTACATTGCTCTGTACATAATATACTGTTTTTTGTTCTTTATATAACAGATTGTAATAGATTTGCACTACGTGCGTGTATGTGGGTATGTATGAAGGTGAGTGTATGTACGTATATGTATAATTATTTATTTTGTATTCTTTTTTGTTTTAATTACCTGTCTTGCTGCTGTTTTTGGTATTGTTTGTATTGTTGTACACTGGAAGCTCCTGTCACCAAGACAAATTCCTTGTATGTGTAAGCATACTTGGCAATAAAGCTGATTCTGATTCTGATATAGATGCAATTGTTCTTGTTAATTGGTTGATGAAGGCTTTTGTTGGCAATTGTTTGTCTATGCATTCAATTTCAAGGTCATAGTCCATCAATAGACCGAGGTGATGCAGGCAGGGAGTTCAGGGATGTGAAACGCAGTTCAATCTGGCCAGTAATTTCGGTGAGGTTTGGTGTGGTCCATCCTAAATCCAAGGTTCAGACAATGGCATATGAAGTATCCCATTCAACAGCGTTTCCTTAAAAGCAAATAAACCTGTAAAAGTGTATATTTCCTCTAAAAGAGTATACACGTCTTTTTAAAGTTGTGTCTTTTTAAAGATGTCTTTATGCCTTTGTGTAGTTCCTGGATGCAGCAGATATCTCTCCGCTTCTGACGGTCATAAGAGCTGCCTCGCGCGTCTGGGCTGCGATCACACGTAGGCAGCATTTTCTGAATGGTTCATGTTCTCAGTGCGAGAACAAAGAAATGGCAACGTTGCGGTCGCAGCTTTCTTTCCAAGAGAAAGCAACTACAGCCACCCCCACGCCCCGAGTTCGCCAGGCACTCGCCCCACAGGGATGCGATAGAGCCGTCCCTCCAGCCGAGATGAAGCCAGGGTTCTACGGCCCTCACTTCATTGTACAGGCAGTACGCAGTGGCCAATCTTGGACCTGCGAGTTCTGAATCAGGCCTCACACAGACTCCCGTTCAAAGGTGATCACAAAGTTCACTCAGACAAGGCACAGTAGGTCCACTGTGGTGGTTCCAGATGCTCCTGGGGCATATGAAATCCACGGTGGCGGCCGCTCGAGATGATGCATATGAGACCGCTTCAGCAACGGCTTCAGACTCGATTCCCGAGATGTGATGGTGCCGCGGCACATACCGTGTTCATCACCTCTTTCTGCCGCCAGACATCCAACCCTTTGACAGACCTCTGTTTTCTGCGGAGAGGATTCCCCCTACAGCAGGTTTCCAACTGGGTTGGGGCATCATGTGCAACGGGCACGCAGCTGTTGGCTCCTGGACAGGACCACGCTTACATTGGCATGTCAACTGCCTAGAGTTGATGGCTGTACTTGCCCAGCGGAGTTCTCTCCTGCTGATCCGGGGCAAGCACGTCTTGAGCCGTTCAGACAGCACCATGACGGTGGCGTATGCTCTTGTCACTTGTCACAACTCACCTGCCATCTCCTCCTTTGGAGTCAGCAGCGACTCAGGTCGCCACATGCCACTCATATCGCAACAGGGCACGCTCAGCAGAGAGTGGAGGTTCCACTCCCAGGTGGTCCAGCTGATTTGGGAGTGGTTCGGCAAAGCAAAGGTGGTCCTGTTTGGTTCCAAAGAGACCTCCCACTTCCCGCTCTGGTACTCCCTAATGGAGGCTTCCCTCACGACAGATGCACTGGCAGCTGGCCCCGGGGCCTGCGCAAATGCACATTTCCCCCAGTGAGCCTACTTGCACAGGTGCTGTGCAAGGCCAGGGAGGGCGAGGAACAAATCACCCTACTTGCCCCCTATTGGCCCACTCGGACTTGGTCCTCGGATCTTACGCTCCTCGCGACAGCACCTCCATGGCAGATTCCCCTGAGAGGGAACCTTATTTCTCAGGGATGGGGCACCCTCTGGCATCCACGCCCAGACCTCTTGAACCTCCAGACATGGCCCTTGGACGGGCTGCGGAAGATCCAAGTGAACTACCACCTGCTGTCGTAGACACGATCAACCAAGCCAGAGCTCACTCTACCAGGCAGCTTTACGCCCCGAAGAGGTGCTTTTTCGCAAATTAGTGTTCTTCCCGATCTGAAGACCCTCAGTCAGTGCTCAGTCAGGTCAGTGCTCTCATGTCTGCAGGAGAGGCTGGAGGGGAGGCTGTCCCACCCAACTTGAAGGTCTATGTAGCCACCATGTTGGCTAACCACAATGCAGTGGATGGCAATTCCTTGGGGAAGCACGACCTGATCATGTTCCTTAGAGGCGCCCGGAGCCTGAACCCTCCCAGGCCATGCCTATTCCCCTCATGGGATCTATCTGTGGTCCTTTCGGGCCTTCAGAGACCCCCACTTCAAGCCGCTAGAGTCAGTCGAACTTAGGGCCCTCTCCTTGAAGACGGCCCTCCTGATTGCACTTGCTTCCATCAAGAGGGTTGGGGACCTGCGAGCGTTCTCTGTCAGCGACACTGGAGTCACGTCATCCTAATACCCTAACCGGGCTATGTGTCCAAGGTTCCTACAACTCCCTCAGAGGTAATGAACCTGCAAGCGAAGCTGCCCCAGGAGGAGGCAGACCCAGCCTTATCGTTGCTGTGTCCAGTGCGTGCTTTGCATACCTCCCTAGCAGACATCTGCAGAGCGCCGCGCTGGGCAACACCCAATACCCTTACGTATTTTCTCAGGCTGACTGGGTATTCCACTTGCACATAGCGCCCTTCCCCTCCACTGAGGCGATCAGGTGCGCTGTTTCTCCCAGGAGAGTCCACTAAACTCACGCTTCCTGGATGTCTTTCCTCCCTAGACCTCTGGTCCTCAAATTCAGTAGAGGAATTCCACATGTGGCCTGAAAACCCATGTGACATACTGGCCACATTTAACCTCCCCACAGCCTGGGCAGGATGAGGTCTCCGCTGTTTGTGTAAAGAAAAGGCATATATAGGTCTAATAATATATAATTTTTTTTATTTGGTAATTCGTTTTTTTCTAATTTAATGCTTTTTTCATTTGGTAATGAATTTTATTAAACACTTTTTTCATTTGGTAATGAATTTTTTAATTTAAAGCTTTATTCGTTTGGTAATTAATTTAATTTAATACAGGGGATTTTGCTGGCATTTTTAAGTAGAATAAAAAATGATCTAATAGAATTGGGCTGTAAGTGATCAAAAAAACTAAAAACTTTTTACTTTTTACTAGGCTTTTCACCTAATATTCTGTATTTATTCTAAAACATCTTTGTGCAAAGAAATGATAAGTTTTATGTTTTGTGGGCTAATTCCGTGACTGCCGTCTATTATTTTGAATGGTGTGGAAAAGAAACTTTAAGAAATAAACGGATGGATACTGTTTTTTAGGTACTGCGATTTAATTAATCGCAAACAGTGGCCATTCATTTGTTCAATGTGCACAAGATATTTGTGTTGGCACTCCTGGAAGTGTCACATTTGTAGATCTGCTCTATATGCCGTAAAGATCAATCCATAATCACGTACAACAAATTGGCTTTCAATACTGTTGTCATGATTAACACAGGCTAACGATTGGGGCAAACTCTGTCATGTGACACTACATTGTTGCGTTAATGGAAATTTTATCGACAAAAAGTATTTCCAAAAGTTGAGTTAGTTAGTGTTGTCGCCATGTCGAGAAGATTTTGTTTTCTTCACTGCGAAAGCAAAACCTCTTTGTTGGGACGGCAGACGAATTGAAAAATCAGTGGTTAAAATTTTATCAAATTATTTAGCAGTACAACCACAAACAATTTTTAAGATGGTTACTCCTGAAAGATGGTGAAGTTCCCACTTTGATAGGACAATCTGGCACTTCAGAATCACAATCTGTATGTTTGATTATTTGTGGATTTATCTGCTACAGAGAGTTTAAATGCTGAGTTTTGTGTTGTCGCTACAGTGTACACCCAATGCACAGATGTAGACCTCTGCTAACCAGCTGTGGGGCCCCTTTTAGCTACAATTGTGAGGAATTATGCAGATTGTTTGTTATTTTTACCATCATGAATAGTGATCAAGTGTGGAGATGGATTTATTTTTACAAAGGTAATTTTATGTCTGCAATCCACGGTAGTGCTCGGCTAACTTGAGGATTGCTGGGCGAAATCCTCTACGGCGTCCAACCTGGGAAAAAGAATCATACCTTGTCAGCCTCCCTTGACTCCACCAGTTTGAGAATGGACCACCAGAGTGGACATCGCCTGCCCGAGAGACCACGCAGTGACCCCACGCAGAATCCCCACTTCCAGGAAGAAAGGTACAGGGGCGGGGCGCAGCCGTGAGCGGTGCTCAGTGCCCCGGGACCAATCATCAAGCTGCGAGGGTTCAGGGGGGAGCAGAGGATTCCACTCGCTCGCAGCTGCCCAGGCAAACATGGCCATCAGCTATGCATGGCGTCAGACTGAACCAGCCTGCTCTCCGTTCCTGTAATCAAAAGCTCATCCATTTCATTAGCCGTGAACGAGTTTGCGGACTGCCCTGAGACTAGCGGGAAGTCCCATCGCAGAACTAGTTGGTGCAAATGAGCATGCTGGTGAATGGGAGGTCCGCGGGGGGATTCACGGTGGAGTGGCTCCCATTGAAATCCCCAAATCGCTCACACTGCTAACCGACCTGGCCTCGAACCCATAGGTAGAAGGATCCTGGCAGGGAGCTGCTGGGGGGCTTTCCCTGGGGAAAGCCGTGACTGCAACGTTGTCATTATCGTGCTCTCGCAGTGAGAACATGACCCGTTCACGAACGCTGTCCCCTCGTGGGCAGCGGCCAACACGTGAGGCAGCGATAGTGGCCATGGGAAGCTGAGAGGTAACGATCGCAACCAGGAAATATACACAAACGGAAAAGGCATCTTTAAAAAGATGCTCTCCGTGAGTGCCACTCTTTTAGAAGGGAAATATACTCCTTTAGTTGAAGAATATAGTCTTTTAGGCTGCTGAAGCGCCCAGGGGCGTTCTCTGCACTCAACCATTGCAAGAGGGGGAGAAGCCGCTGTAATGAGCAATAAATCCAACAGCTTCACTGGATGAATGGATTGGATAGTAATTCAGCTCAGTAAATACAACCGCTTGGCTCCGAAGAAGTCGTCTGAATGAGTGGTTGCATTCCAGCTCCGTAGCATGCAAATTCCACTCTGCAATTTTCATTGGACTTTTCTCAAAGACCAGAGATGTCTGGGGCTCCAAGGAGTGAACCCTAGTGTCACTACACCGACACAACATCAAGTGAGTGACAGAATGGGAGCAGTCCAGATCAGAGAATTAGTAATAAATATACTGTAGTATGGACCAGAGACAACAGAGTGAGTTACAGCCGATAATTAAGCTGAGGAAGAACATGAGGCAACAGTGAAACTATTTCAAGTGTTGGGTATATCCTGCACAAAAGCAGCTGAAACAGGTAAACAATGTTTCTGATGTTTTTTGTCCAATAGACATGTGATGCTAGACATGTGATGCTCTGTCGTTTTGTTAGAAAAACCCAAGAGAAAGAAGATACATTTTGATAAAGTAAACATAAATCTGTGATTAAATAGCTATGTCTATTTAATAGCATAGCCTATTAAATAGACTATGATTATTAGCTGGATTAATGTTGTAATTTGTTTATCAGAAATATGTCTTGAACATCCCATTGGTTGTGAAACGGTGGTGGGGGGGTTTAAATAATGACACAGAAAGCTGAATGGGGTTCATGGGTTGAACTTGGCCATGTAAACTGTATTTCAATGTGCACTTTCTTTCCCTTTAATCTCATATGCTTTGCATCTGTTGTGAGAAGGTTATTGTAAAATGAAACGGTCATATTGGGGATTAAAATATTAATCAATTCTTAAATTCTTAAATTCTGTAATCAATGCATAGAATTTATTTGAGAGATCGATGCACCGCAATGCATCAACGCATTTTTACACCCCTATAAGTAATGTCAAATTAAAAACAGATTCATGTTGTAGGAGAGACTTTTATCTTTTCATTTTAATTTTCATTTATTGGATGCAGATCGTCGACAAAACTATAACTAAATACTGACAATGAGCGCAGCTAACACTCATTGATATCTTCTTACCTACGCCAAGCTATAAGGTGAAAAATACACTGCGTGAGACACATTGTTGTTTACACCTGGTCACTTAAATGCATCTCCAGTGACCACTTGTGATCAGATTTGGATGGAAGGGTCTCTATTTCATGATCATACATGTCAGTGTGTTACTGCATGATATTAAAACAGTAAAGTCAATAAAGACAAAGAAGGTGCAGAGAAATGGCACGCTGTTTCTCCCAGATGCTGTTGAAATTTAATCTAAGCACAAATGCAACATGTCAAGCAGAATTATCCGTTACTTTATTGGATTACCTGTAATAAAGGAATTTCAGCCATTTCACCCAGAGAATGGAGCTCACACATGCCCATACTCCCTACAACACTTACCGCTTTGGCCACTGGGGGCAGTGTTTCGGATTTTGGTAAGCACAAGCCAATTTCAGCTAAAGAAAAGTCAAGCTACTGTTTTTGATTTCAATGTGAGATCAGGTAACGGTGCAAATATGTTCACAAAATTGCTGCTGAACACAATTTGCAAGTGCAATTATGATCTTGCAGGGTGATTTTTTATCATCAACAAAGCTTGTGCTTGCAAATATGTGTTCAGGTTAAATTAGTAAAATGCACTTTAAATATGTCCATATTAGAAAATAAGCATATTATTATGATGTGAAATCAGGTAACGGTGCAAATATGTTCACAAAATTGCTGCTGAACACAATTTGCAAGTGCAATTATGATCTTGCAGGGTGATTTTTAGTGCTGAATAGTGGAGGATAAAGCAGACCACCATAATCTGACACTGAGCCAGGACTATAGATCATCACTCAACTATTGTGATCTAGACACCTAAATCATCTTTTAACATGCTGAATGTGCACTTGGCTACAATGCACATCTGGATATATGCCAGGCTTTAATGCTTATCTCCATCATTTTATCATTATTCAGAAATTGAGTTTAGTTATATATATATATACTTTAGTTAATTTTTCCCTTCTGCCTTTCAGAGGTCAATCACACAAGCTTCCTTGAGCTGTTGCTATAATGTGACAGCACTTTAGACTGTGGTAAATATGTTTCTACTGGTGGAGAAGCTAAGGACAGTCAACGAACACTAATTAAGAGATGTATATGGATAAGTCTGGCTCTAAATTCAGATTGGATAAGCCATGTTTGAAGCTCGTTGTAAAATAGCTCATACACTAACACCTGTGACTTCACATCAATTTAATTCCATATTAACCCTCTGGGGTTGACGGACATGCCGGCGCATCCTGCTGGATTTATTCGTCATTACAGTGGAAACAACATACTAATGATGTCTTACACTTATCTGTATGCCTCTGTCATTTTGGGGCATACAGATAAGTGTAAGACATCATTAGAGACTACAAAGGGTCTACTTTTATTTGTGTACACTCACAATAACAACAAAACCTTGTGCTTTTGTAAAATAAAGAAAATAAAAAGCGTGAGCTTTCAGCAGTCTCTGTGTTCTTGAGCATACATCTGAAACACGTCACAAAAATGGACTGAAACTCTGTGAATACTTGTCACACAAACATGAAACATATGTCTAAAGAAAGCTTTACTTTCTCTACTTTTAAATAAAACAATTCAAATTTAAAACAAATATTCTGCTGCAATGTATTCGGTATGAAACAAAGCGATGTACAATTTCTCATGGCTCAGCTAATTATACCTAATGTGATCACACCCACGGGCAGAGGGCACTATTCATATGGTAATGTGCTGAGGTGATCAATGCAAATGGTAATTAACCCCGACTGTGCCTTAAAAACAAAGTTCATTCACTTTTCTGTGCATTTGGAAGACTGCACAATACACAGGCGAGGAAACTCCTGGATAGTGATGAAGAGTTAAACTTTTCCTCAGAAGAAGAGCAGGAATCTGATGAACGTTTGCATTTTGAAGAGAGACTTGATCCAGGAAACAATTTCGGATGAGTAAGTAATTTAGTTTTACTTACATATTATTTGACATGCTATTTTATATAAACATGTATATATTTTACTAGTGGGACTGTTTCCAGACTTGCCAGCCAGGATTCAGAGTATTGAAATTTGAAATATGTCCTAATAGGCAAGATTTAGTTACATTTAAATGCTGTTTTAGCTAAAGCAGGCATTTAAATTGTATGCTGCATGATATAAATAAGAAATTTGATATTAATGTAATTTGATATAAAAATAATATGAATGTTTAGATTATATAGTACACTATATAATAGTGTACTATATAATACGCACTAGTGTGTATGCTGCCTCATTATCATCAACAAAGCTTGTGCTTGCAAATATGTGTTCAGGTTAAATTAGTAAAATGCACTTTAAATATGTCCATATTAGAAAATAAGCATATTATTATGATTTCTGAAGGATCATGTGACACTGAAGACTGCAGTATTCTTATTTGGATCAAATAAATGCAGCCTTAGTGAGCAGAAGAGACTTCTTTTAAACAGTAGTGTAGGTCTAAATTTAAGTAAAGTCTTTATGTAATGAATATGTATAGTCAGATTACTTCTTTTAATTTAAAACTTTAAACCTTTAATTTAAACCTCCCAGGGGAGGGGTCTTTATCTCCTCAGGTTTGAATTACAATCAATATTCATGATAGTTTACGCCTCCTCACATATGACCTAACACTAAAAGTGTCAAAAGTTAAATTACAGTATTGCTTTGTATGAATGACTGATTAGGATGGTTTTCACATAATTTTGTAGCAAAAACTCAAGGCTACAAGATCCAGTTCTCAAAAGGCACGTGGACAAATGTTTAGTATGTGTTATATGGCCTTATTTCAATGACTTGAAAAAAAAATTTTAAGTCAAATTTTTCTTTTTTTTCAAAAACCATGCATAAACGTTATTTTCTCCAAAATACAAACATGTACACATATGTTGCTCACATATTGTAGCCCAGTTTGTAGTGAATACAGTGTTATCAGACTTTAGCCATTAATGTGTTTTTAAGCAACTGAAAAAAGCACAAATGTCAAGACATGTCAAAACTTCTCCAGGGCCCAAAACACCCTCAGACCCCAGAGGGTGAATGTGCAAAGTAGATACATTGCTAGGAAACCATAAACAGCCTACAACAAATTAACTGTATAGTCACAGTGGATGACATGCTTATTCTAATTATTAATGTCAATAATTGTGAGTTATTTAAATATGGCTTTATTTTATTATATTGCTGTGTCTGCTGTTTTATAAAAGCAATAAGCCACTCGAAGCCATCTATTTAAGTGATTTTAGCACCATTAAGGGTGTTTTGACTATCAACATACCTTAACCATAGTAAAATCACTGTAACACATGTCTTCTCATGGCTTATTGCTTCAATTAAACTAGTCTGTCATTTTTTGTGTATTATCCAGATGTGCAGTTAAGACCAGACCATCCAAGACCCAGACCAAGACTAGACCCATCAAGACCCAGACCAAGATTAGACCCCTCGAGATCCAGACCAATACTTGACCCTTCAAGACACAGACCAAGACCTATCAGTTCAACAACCAGGCAGTACATTTTAATGAACCAAGATGCTGAATTTATATTTGAAGAATCTTCCTTAAAGTTTTCAAATGCAAATTTTAACCACTGCAGGCTCTGACATTTTCCAGACAGCTATATAAAGAAAACAGTCCAGTTTTACAAAATGCCTTCATAACCCAAATGCCCCAGGTGTCACAAAGCATTCTTCTACTGTACTAAAAGTAAGATAAAATATGTGTCATATGTGGCTCTTTATTATAGGCATCTTTTTTAAAAAGAAGAAAAAAATCCTAAAGAATGCTAATACTGTAGATTATAAATGAAATTCAGTTCATCCAATAGTATCTTAATGTATTCTTAGTGGATACTTATACAGTATGATTGCTTTAGGATTGGTTCAAAATTATTAAAAATTCCTTGAAGTTTTTTTGCATCATAAATTAACTCTCAAAACACAGATGGCTGATTCACATGCTAACATTAAATGCCAAATTCATCTTTGCTAATCAAAGATAAACCGAAAGATGGAAACTTAATTGAAATCTATTGTTGGAAAATTAAACTATTAAAACATCTATGCATTTATACAATGTTCTTCACTCACAATCAACAATCTCTGATTGAAATAAAGACAAATGCTGATGTAAAATAATCACAATAATTGAAAAGATCAGTTTGAAATAATTGATTAGTGGAAACGACCATGAGAATTGTGTTTGGATGCATCATCAATATAAAAAAACAAATTATATATTTTAAAAATTCTCAGTTCTCAGCTTGTTTGGGATGTGTATCTTAATAATAATATGGCATGTATGTAAATTATTTATAGTGATTACAATATCAAGAGAAATAATCTTCAAATATGATTTATTCATAAATGTGCAGCCCTACTCCCGCCAACAACTCAAAACGTCATGGCCTCTACACAGGAGTTATAACCATAAATAACTAATGATTGTTTTATGTTGTTAGACCATAGTTGATTCACTTATATCTATATGATGAGCGAGACAAAGCTTGTTGAAGCATGCGTAATGACAGAGGCAGAAGTACATGCAAATTCTCAGTAATGGTGAAGATGCCATGCCAACTAGTGGTTGAAATAATAATCACATTTAGTGCACTGGTAATGCACTGTGGTCTTGACTTAGACCATAAGTTGAGACCCAGATCCAGACCAAGACACTGAGTAACTAGACCCAGACCAAGATATCTCCATGACTCGGAATATCCATACTTCTCTACTATATAGTATGCAAAACAACTGTATGCCAATGGAGTAGTATGTCCGAATCCATAGTATTCATAAGACAGTAAGAAAGAAATGCCCAGATGACCTACTACTACTGGCAAGAATCCAAAGTGTGGATCGGTCAAACACTTTTTTATCCCACAATGTATAAGGAGCTGAGGAGATGTCACGTTCAAATGCTGGATTTAAAACAAATGGCAGAGAACCGTGGTCAGTTTTCAACAGTTAGTGCAGTATACACAAAGAACGTTACTCATTGTGCTTAAATAGCACTTGTTTAAACAATCATGAGTGGATTATTTTCACGGTCGCATGCCTAAAGAGTATACTGTTTTACTTAGAAGTGCGTTTCTCATCAAATATAGTACATACTGTGACAGTACATGGTTTCAGATGCAGACACTGAGTAATGAGATCCAGACCCTGACACTGAGAAATGAGACCAAGATCCAGACCACCTTTATATGTCTCAAGACATCTTGAGATGAAGACCACAAGATCAAGACTCCAACTTTGGTATAATCACCAGCGTGTGATTTGTGTGAGTAATAATCAGTGTACATTTTGTGTGTATAATCACCTGCATGTGTTTTGTGTATATAATAATCTGCATGTTTTTTGTGTGTAATCACCTGTGTTAAATGGTAGTGAGTAGACGAAGGTTCCAGGCACCTGCTCAGCTGCACGTTTGTACCACAGCGGAAAATGATCTGTGCTGAATACCACCTCCTTATCCTCCAGTGTCAGAAAATCTCTTACAATAGACAAACACAAACAAACAAACACACATACACATGTTGGTTTCCATGTTTTATGGGGACTTCCATAAACATAATGGTTTTTATACTGTACAAACTATATATTCTATCCCCTAACTCTACCCTAAACCTAACCCTCACAGAAAACTTTCTGGATTTTTACATTTTCAAAAAACATAATTTTGTATGTTTTATAAGCTGTTTTCCTCATGGGGACCAACAAATTGTCCCCACAATGCCAAAAATGTCGGGTTTTACAATACTAATGTGGACATTTGGTGACCACAAAGTGATAAATACACGCTCACACACACACACACACACACACACACACACACACACACACACACACACACACACACACACACACACACACACACATGTTGTGTTTCCATGTTTTATGGGGACTTTCCATAGACATAATGGATTTTATACTGTACAAACTTTATATTCTATCCCCTAAACCTAACCCTACCCCTAAACCTAAACCTCACAGAAAACCTTCTGCATTTTTACATTTTCAAAAAACATAATTTAGTATGATTTATAAGCTGTTTTCCTCATGGGGACCGACAAAATGTCCCCACAAGGTCAAAAATTTCGGTTTTACTATCCTTATGGGGACATTTGGTCCCCACAAAGTGATAAATACACGCTACACACACACACACACACACACACACACACACACACACACACACACACACACACACACACACACACACACACACACTCAATTGAGTTATTAAAACACTTTGTCAAGTTGAAAGGAGTTCAATTTCGAAAAAAGGAACCAGACTGACATCACAGGGAAATTATGGAAATAAGGTTGACTGTTTTGTCTGCTAAAATCTGTCTATTTTTACAGTACGTCCAAAGTGCCCCCCAGTGACCGAAGTTGGAGTTGCAGTCGTGAACATACGCAATAGTACTAAGACTCAAACTACGTTCTTTCACTTATTACTTTGTGTAAATGTGACGTGAAAGGCACAGTACGTTTGATTTTGGGCAACATTTGAGTAGAAATTGTATTAATATAGTTCTAACCCTAAACGAAACCCAAACATTACAGATACTTCTTTGTGTATATTCAAATGTATATCCAGAGATCAAAAGGGATGTGACGTCAAAGTCCTGCATGGTGGCACTTGTGGAAAAACATTCAAAACTAATGCTGCCTTCATGTGCAATCAGAATTATCGCAAATACGAGTTTCCCGCTCAGAAGTTGCACAGGAATGGCTCAAGTCATAATTAGGACTGGGAAACTCAGAGATAATTTTGATACCTGAGTTTCTGATATGGGAACAGTCATAAACTTTCAACATGGAGGAGAAGAGTATGGTTTCTGCAGTGAATGACAGGTCTTGAAAATGATTCTAAATACAGCTAAATGTTAGTGCTTACCATTTTGGTCAAATTAATTTATGTACACTGGTGGCCAAAAGTTTGGAATAATGTACAGATTTTGCTGTTTTCAGAAGAAATTGGTACTTTAATTCACTAATGATCACAAAGTATAGTCAGGACATTACAGATGTAAAAATCAGCACCATTTTTGTTCAAATTTAGACAGGCGCAATTTCCAGCAGCCATCACTCCAACACCTTATAATTGTAATCATGCTAAATTGCTAATTTGGTACTAGAAAATACAGTTGAAAGCAATTTGGTTTGTTAAATGAAGCTTAACATTGTCTTTGAGTTTATTTTTGATTTGCCATAGTATGCAAAAGACTGGCACGTTTTAAGGCCAATATTAGGTAAAAAATGGCAAAAACGAATCAGCTTTCTCTTGAAACTCGTCAGTCAATAAATGTTTTGAGGAATGATGTGTAAGATTATATATGCAGAAGAATTCCACCAATATGGTTTGAAACAAGAAAAAAACCTGAAAAAAGCCTTTCCGTTTGGAATGTTTCAACGTCGTAAATCACCGGCCTTCACAAGAACCCCCACAGTTACACCAGGCTGTTTCTGTGTAAGTTACAAGGACCATCAGATTTGCACAACTCTAAGACATTTCATCTTAATCTAGCCTTGCTAGATAATGCTGAAAATCGCTTTGAACTGTGGTAATGTTTGTACCTGACAAATTAATGATTATAGACTGATGGACCTCTTTAAAATGTGTGTATCGATGTGCAATCACCTATAATTTATAAATATAATCTTTAATTCTGTATGATTTATCTCATTCTACTAAGAATGGTAACTATAAGGTTTAACTTGATAAAATACAATGATGTGTAAAACCACTATGATTTTTGTAACCAGGGATTTTTTTTTTTTTACCTACACATATAACTTCCATAAAAAATGTCATGTTTAGTATGTAAACATTTTTTTGAGTATGAAGATAAAGCTGATGAAAACTAATATTATGTCTCTTGTACCATTCTCATGATATAAAAGCTCATGATTAAATATGCACTATTTTTGAGCAAGACATTTTTGAATTTTTGAATGAGTCTGAAACAAAGGACCATAACTCAACTGTCGGAAAAGACAGCCCAGTTGACCATGTGACTCTGAAAAGTCACTTCTGATTGGCGCAGGACACCTTTAGGGGATGCGGCCACTTTCAGGTCAAATAGTTCCATACAGGAAGAACATGCTCTTTTCTTGCTCTCTTCGTCTCTCTCTTCGCACTTCTGCCTGCACGTGCCCATGTGAGATCCACGGGAGCTCGGGACTCGATGTCCTGAGGAGGAGTGAGAAAGCCTCGCTTCACAGCTAAAATCATCAGTCATACAGACAATACATTTTATCACACAGAGATCAAAACATCAATGGAACGAACTTTTGACCAAGAACCGAACCTTTCAAAGAACGCAAGGAATCACCACAATGACAAGCAAATCGATGTAGACTCAAAGAAGGATGAAATGGTCCTTAAGGTATTGTCAATCTATGTACTGATCAGTTATTTCACATTCTGTCACTTTTCACCAACCTGTCTCACGTATATATGTGTTAGATTAGATTTATGTTTAGAATAGTAATAAAGTTTGTCTGTGTTCAAAGACGATTTTGACTGTGGTATATTTTGATGAATAATCTCATCCCTGTTTCTGAAAGATTTCACTTCAAAGCTGTACCTAAATATGTGTGATATTTTTTTCAATAAGTCATGAGAATAATATCACTCCAATAAGTGAATTAATCCACTTATTAAAACTAATTCCTTACAGTAGAAATTGTGAGCCGATACAACTAGACATTATATTACGATTTTAAATGGTGGAGAATCTATTAAGACAAATAATCTAGTTATTTGTTATTTATCTCATTTATAATGGCTGTCGAACGTGACTAATTCCGTTATACATTTAATTACCTAATAAGGAGAGTTTAATTTAGTTCATAGCTCACATATTTCAAGACCATAAATTCCCTCCTAAATTTAGCATGCGTGCAAATTACCATACAAATAATGGTGGTAAAATGTGTGCAAAATACTCATTTTAACTGACCCCATCCACATCTCTAAATTATATATGTAATACCCTACAAAACAATATACAATGCTTGAAATTGCCAAACAAAACTGAAGATTTCATACAAAGGTGTACACTACAGTCTTCAAAGACACAAGTAAAAAAAAATTGTATAGTGCCTTTCACAACACACATCATTACAAAGCAGCTTTACAGAAGATCAGGCATTAACAGAAGATAAAACTGTAATGTCTATAATGTCGATGAGTCATCATTGTAAAATTAAATAAAATACGATTGTGAATCATGTTTAAAAAGTAATTAAATAAAAGTAATTAAATAATAATTGTATTTATAACCCCAGTGAGCAAGCCGAAGGCGACTGTGGCAAGGAACACAAAACTCCATACAATGTTGGTTATTGGGAGAAAAAAAACCTTGGGAGAAACCAGACTCACTCTGGGGACCAATTCCCCTCTGGCTAACATCATGTCAATATTACTTATGTATATTGCAGGTCATGGTTTAAAATGATAAAACTAAATAAGTGTTAAGGGACAGTGTTTAAACAAAGATTTTGTATGAACTGTAAGATTAATGACCAATGTCTTTGAAGTCCATCCTGGATTAACTGCAGAAGTTCACATTGATGCAATTGTCCTTGTTAATTGGCTGATGAAGGCTTTTGTTGGCAATTAATAGTCTATGTATTCCATTACAAGAGTGTAGTCCATCAATAGACTGAGGTGATGCAGGCAGAGATCAATCTGGCCGGTAATTTCTGTGAGGTTCGGTGCAGTCCATCCTAAGTCCAAGGTTCAGGCAGTGGCATATGAATTATCCCATGTCTTATGGTTGGAGTTGGCATCAGATCATCCTCTGAAGTCCATCATAATAGACTGACATGATGTTTGGCTGGCACTGGCTGCATTTAGTCATCATCACCCAGCGACATGTAGCAGTGGAGTCCAACACGAAGCAGAAATGGAGCTGGATCCAGCCGGTTCTGGTGACCTCAGGATAGGAGTCCTGAGGATGAGACAGGGAAACAAATAAAATAATATAAGCATAGATGCCATTCAATTTATTGTAGAGTTATAGATCTTGATCAATGTATCTAGTTCTGGCAGACTAAACTAAAGCAGCCTAATTATGGATTGAAGGATAAATTAGGTGTATGCCTGACTAAATAGATGAGTCTTTAGTCTAGACTTAAACTGAGGGAGTGTGTTCGAGATGCAGACAGTGTTAGGGAGACTCTTCCATAGTTTAGGAGCCAAATATGAAAAGGATCTACATCCTTTTGGGGAATTTGATATTCTAGGAACTATTAACAGGCCATAATTTTGCGATCGTAATGAACGTGATGGAATATAGCGTGGTAGAAGGTCACTTAAGTACTGTGGAGGTAGACCATTCAAAGCTTTGTATGTAGTTAACAGAATTTTAAAATTAATACGACATGTAACAGGTAGCCAATGTAACAATGATGAAATGGGGCTAAAAAATATTCCTTGTTTCTCGTTAGCACTCTGGCTGCTGCATTTATAACATATTGAAGTTTATTTATTGAACTTGCTGGACATCCTGTCAGTAATGCATTTCAATAATCTAGTCTTGAGGTCATGAACGCATTAATTCGTTTTTCGGCATCAGCAACAGAGAGAATGTGCCGTAATTTAGCAATATTTCTTAGGTGGAAGAATGCTGTTCTCCAAACATTGGTAATTAGATTTTCAACGGACAGATTGGTATCAAATATAACACCCAAGTTCTTCGCTGTTGAAGGTGATGTAACGGTACATCCATCGAGAGTCAAATTATATTTTAGTGGCTTATTTTTAGAGTTTTTTGGTCCAATAATTAGTACCCCTGTTTTGTCAGAATTGAGTCGAAGGAAATTTCTGGCCATCCAATCATTTATTTCATTGATACACTCTGCTAATTTGGAGAATTGTGAAATCTCATCAGGTTTTGAAGAAATATAAAGTTGGGTATCGTCGGCATAGTAGTGGAAACTTATTCCACGATTCCTGAAAATATCTCCCAGGGGAAGCATATACAAGGCCCTAAAACTGATCCCTGTGGCACTCCATACTTTACTTTTGTTTGGTTTGACAATTCCTCATTTACATAGACAAAGTGGTAGCGGTCTGCTAAATAGGACCTAATTTTTCAAGCATTGTATAGCCTTCTGTATGGTATTACATATATAATTTAGAGATGTGGATGGGGTCAGTTAAAATGGGTATTTTGCTCGTATTTTACCACCATTATTTGTAGGGCAATTTGCACGCATACTAAATTTAGGAAGGAATTTAGGGTCTTGAAATATGTGAGCTATGAACTAAATTAAACTCTCCTTATTAGGTAATGAAATGTATAACGGAATTAGTCACGTTCGACAACCATTATAAATGAGATAAATAACAAATAACTCGAATATTTGTCTTAATAGATTCTCCACCATTTAAAATCGTAATACAATGTCTAGTTGTATCAGCTCACAATTTCTTCTGTAAGGAATTGGCTTTAATAAATTGATTAATACACTTATTGGAGTGATATTATTCTCATGGCTTATTGAAAATAATTAAGTAGGACCTAAACCATGCTAAGGAAACTCCACAAATGCCAGCATAATTCTCTAGCCTATTCTAGAGAATGTCGTGATCTATCGTGTCTAATGCAGCACTAAGATCTAAAAGCACTAGACGTGAAATCCAGCCGCGATCAGATGATACGAGCAAGTCATTTTTAATTCTGATAAGTGCAGTCTGGCTGAAATTCTTCGTATATACTATTTCTCTGTAGAAATCAACATATTTGGTAGGATACTACCTTTTCTAGTATTTTCGACATAAACGGGAGATTTGAAATCGGTCTATAGTTAGCCAGTTCTCCAGGATCAAGTTGTAGCTTCTTAATAAGCAGTTTGATAACTGCCATTTTAAAGTTTCTTGGGACATGTCCTAAGTATAGCGAGGAGTTAATAATATTAAGAAGAGGTTCTGAAATTACAGGATATATCTCTTTTAAGAGCTTAGTTGGTATTGGATCTAACAAACATGTTGTGGCTTTTGATGTTTCGATAAGTTTTGTTAGCTCTTCATGAACTATGACAGCGAAGGATTGAAGTTGCACGTGAGAAAAATTATTAGACACTGCTATAACAAATGATTGCATAATTCCAATTTTATTTTTGATTATTTCAATTTTATCTGCAAAGAAATTCATGAATTCATTACTTTTATGCTGTGATGTAATATCTGGTTCTGTCGAGGCTTTATTCCTAACCAATTTATCCACAGTACTGAATAAACACCTAGGATTGTTGTGGTTATTTTCTATGAGTTTACTAAAATATGCTGACCTGGCAGCTACACCTTTGGGGGCTACAGACACTATCCTTCCATGCACCACGAAATACTTCTAATCTAATTTTGTATTCTTCCACATGTGCTCCATTTTCCGAGCTGCTCTCTTGAGAGCATGTATGTGATCATTGTACCATAGTGCAGGGCTTATTTTTTTAATCGAAGTGGGGCGACACTATCAAGAGTGCTAGAGAAGACTGGATTTATATTTTTTGTTATGTCATCAAGTTCTTCTGGGCTTTGTGGTTTATTGAGTGTATGAGATAGATTTGGAAGATTATTAATGAAGCTATCTTTAGTGGTTGAAAGAATAGTTCTACCTGAACAATGGCATGGTGTAGATTGAATAACATTAGCTGATCGCAGTATACAAGAGACGAGGTAATAATCCGAGATGTCATCAACTCCATATGACAGAATTAAATCTAGCATATGATTATGGCAATGAGTTGGTCCTGTTACATTTTGTCTGACTCCAAGAGAGTTGAGAATATCGATAAATGCTAATCCCAATGTGTCATTTTCATTATCTATGTGAATGTTGAAGTCACCAACAATTAAAGCTCTATCTACAGTAACTACAAGATGTGATAAAAAAATTTGCAAATTCACCAAGGAAATCAGAATAAGGCCCAGGTGATCTATATACTGTAGCAAGGGTAAAAGACGACATCGTTTTTTATTTATATCTGATGGTGTCACATTAAGCATTATCAGTTCAAAAGACTTACATTTACAGTATATCCTGTCCTCTGAGTAACACTAAATACTTCACTGTAAATTGTAGGAACACCTCCTCCTCGACCCTTCAGACGAGACTCATATTTATAACAATAACCTGGGGGAGTAGATTCATTTAAACTAATATATTCATCTGGTTTAAGCCAGGTTTCAGTCAAACAGAGTGCATCCAATCTATGATCTGTAATCATTTCATTAACAATTAGTGCTTTGGTAGAAAGAGATCTAATATTTAGTAGCCCTATTTATATATGATCTTTAATTTGTTTGTTTTGTTCAAGTTTGACCTTAATACAATTTTGTCTCTACAGCCAAAAGTGTGTGTGTTGCTCGCTGTACTAATCGCCTCCTAAACATTATCTACCGGCTTCTGTTTCTCACTGACCTCCACTAGTGTTCAGATTCAACTCATTAACCTCCGTCAGCCTGACAAATCCTTATATTTATCACATGTGAATCCCTCACTGCTGACGGAGGAGGCTATTGTAAACACGTGACATGCAATGCAGGAAGAAATAACATGAGCGGATGCCATGACTTACCGCAAATTGTTGGTTGTTGTTGGTTGCTCCGGAAGTGGTGAGGGTTTGAGATTGATGTGAATCCCTCATGCAATTGTTTGTTTTTGTTGGTTTTTCTAGATAAACAGTGCTTTCAGATCAATGAAAAATGCACGCAGTTTAAATCGCAATAAAAATAGAAAGCGGATACAGGTATATAAGTGGTGCTAAAAAACTAGCAGGCTACAAACACAGACTCGAGCTAGGCACCAGCAGCAACGGGTAGGACAAGCAGATGAAACTATAGTAAAGTGGAAAAAAATGAAATGCGGTAAAATGACAAAGGATAAAACAATGAACGTATGAGAATAAGAATAAGCAATGCTAAGCAGCCTAAGCAGGCTACAAACACAAACACTTGTGCATCGTGCCATCAGCAACAGGGTTGGGCAGAATACTTTTGAAATGTATTCCACTACAGATTACATGCAGTAAAATGTAATTTGTAATGTATTCCGTTAGATTACGCAAGGTCAATAACATATTCTAAACTTCTACTTTGGATTACTTCTTCAGCACTGGTAGATTTTCTTTTTTACTTGTTTTCACTATAAAAACTCTGCCAGTTCAGTAAGACAAAATGCACATGTTAAAAATACATTCTCTGAAAAACCTATATATTTTATGCAGTGTTGTTTCTAAAACAAGATGAATTAAATTGATCTTGTTTTAAGATTTTTTAGATATTTTTATTGAAAAACAATACAAAAAATTCTCAAGAATATGTTTTTTGACCTAATATTAAAGGTCTTACTAGAAAAAAAGAAAATATGATCGTGCCTGGTAACATGTGCATGTAAAATGGCTGGAAATAGCATTTTAGCTTAGCATAAAGCTGGCAATTTACACAAGGTTTATTTCAATTTCTTCTGCTTCAAACGTACTTCTCTGTCTGCTTGCTATAACACATCATAAGAAAGTATTTCACCGCTGTTCAAATGCGCTTTGGATTGCATTATTTATATGTATACATTTTCCCATCTGATAGGACTAAATTAAATGAAACAAATGACAATAAAGTAATAAAAATACTTTTTGAATGTAACTAGTCTAATTACTAATGATTTAAATTATAACTGTTGTGGAATACTGTTACTTATATTTTGTATTTAAAATATGTAATCCCATTACATGTATTCCGTAACTCCCCAACCCTGTCAAAGACAAAGGACAACTGGCTCTAACAAGGACAGAAAGAGATGTGGAAGGCCAGATGTACAACTAAACAAGAGGATAAGTACATCAGGGTCTCTAGTTTGAGAAATAGATGCCTCAGCTGACAGCTTCATTGAATTCTAATCACTCAACACCAGTTTCATATACAACAGGAAAGTGAAGACTCAGGGATACAGGCCTTATGGGAAGAATTACAAAAAAAAAGGGCAGCAGAAAAACAAAAATAAAGGGTTGGAGTGGGCAAATAAACACAGACTTTGGACAACAGATAATTGGAAAATAGTATTATGGATACTATTTGTTATATGGCACCCATTGAAAGATTGTAGGATCTGCTAGACTGTAAGGTGTATGAGAAGTGCCCGACAAGTCAGCCACATCTATTACAAGTGCTGCAGGAAGCATGGGGTGAAAAGTCACCAGAGTATCTGGACAAACTGACAGCTGTAATGCCAAGGATCTGCAAAGCTGTCATTGCTGCACATGGAGGATGTTTTGATAAATTCTTTGTTCTCATTTTAAGAAGTTCTGAACATTTTTATTTTCAAATTGTAATGTAATTTTTCGCCTGACTATACATAATGTTCAGTTTAATGCCACTTTGGTGAATAAAAGTGCAAAATCTGTACATTATTACAAACTTTTGGCCGCTAGTGTATATCAGCAACCATTTGATGCAGGTTGTACATTTTCACACACACACACACACACACACACACACACACACACACACACACACACACACACACACACACACACACACACACACACACAGGGAGGGGGGGTCGGTTCAGCGACCTTGCCGCTGGTGCCACTTCTTGTGGGCGTGGAGTCCGATCCTTGAGCCGCGCACTCGTCCGCAGATGGAGCAGGGGAAACCAGATGCCAGGGGGGTACCAGCCGCCCACTGGTGTCTCTTGATGTGCCTCTCGGATCGTCGGTCTTGGTTGGTTTGGTGTATCTGAGAGACTGCAGAGGCACAGGTGAACTGCCAGGCAGATCTGTCGAGTGCCAGTGATTCAAGCTGTGTGAGGGGGATGTTCGCTCACTTTAGGATGTCCCTGGTGTCCCTGGTAGGATGTTCCCAGGACAAACTGAGGATCTTCTGTAGGCAGCGGATATTGAAGGCCTCTAGGTTGATGATGTGCTGGCGGTATGGGGTCCATGACTCTGCCCCATAAAGCAGAGTAGAGACACATACCACATTGTAAACAGCGACCTTAGTACTGACAGGTTAGGCGTCCAAAAGATGATGAGGCTTTATTTATCCGGGTGTGTATTTCTTTGTCAAGGGAGCAGAATGAGGACAAAATGGAGCCGAGATAGGTGAAGTGGTCCACTGTTTTAAGTGGAACACCGTTTATATGAAAACTGGGGGGTGTGGGGGCAGGGGTAGTGAGATGGGACATGACCTCGGTTTTTTGAATGTTGACCTGTAGGCCAAAGGATTGATACAGACTGGATATTGTGTTAAGGGCGTGCTGCATAGAGTCCGGGCTGTGACACACACACACACACACACACACACACACACACACACACACACACACACACACACACACACACACACACACAATAAATATATAAAACTAGCTAGTATTTGACCAAAATTCCATAATTGTACAGCAAGATTAGTGATATATTTTATGGTGTCAAAATAAGTTGCTCAAGAAATATATATGAATGAAAAAAATGTCTGACAACAAAGCACAACAAAGAACACGATGTACTCATAATTACCACTTCAGAAGTGGGAAGTAGGATAATTCCAATAGCACATGAAGGCAGCATAACACGCCGATTTCCTGTGTAATCATGTTGCAGTAAATCTGATATTACCTTTTGAAAAACATTGGGGTAGCACATGTATTTTTAAGCTTGGGTACCATAATAGAACCATGGCACATGACATCATAGTAGTGTATTTTCTACAGCCTTTAATGTTGAATTTAAAATATCATTGTATTACAGTAATTATTTTCAATACATTAAAATTATTTTATTACAGTATTGAGAATCTGTTTAGAATCACACTTTAGAATAATGGCCTAGACATGTTTTCGTGCGATTCACTCAAAAAACATTACTTAAATTGCATTTTTTTAACTACTGAGCATTAGTACTCAGTATACATGTAATTACACTGTCATATCATGTGAAGTCTGATCTGCTTACTGAATAGTCAGTTGGTCTGGTGTCACAAAAAGGTTGATGCGTGATAAACCAGTTCGAGTGCTGAGGAAAGCTATCTCCACCCCTTTATCAGAGTTTCTACGAGTACAAAGAGAACCACATAAAATACTTCATGAAAAATTATATGATATATAAGGAATAATTTAAGAATAAGAAACTTAAAAATAGTTAACATGAAACAGCACTCACAACCCATTTTATTTCCAATATTCAATATTCAAACCTGATTTTATTCAATTTTAGGAATTGATTGGATGGTGAAAAGTGGGCATTGCACACTAGAATGGAATAGAGCTGAATGCGAGCATAGCCCAATTATCTTTTTTGTTTAATTTAAAAAAATATTTTTTTATCAATTACACTTAAATATTGGCAAGATTAGGCTACATTACCTAAAACAGTAGTCTGCTACAATGGTTAAATAGCTACTTGGCTGTTGGTTAACATTAACCAATAGCCTGCCCGGCCTTAGTGACATCCGATTGAAAAGGAAAAGCATTTTGGAGGCAGAGTAGCTTATTACGTTTTGATTAAATATTATAACGTTTTTTTCCCTTTGAAATACTTTGCATTAGTGAATGGTTCATAGTAAGACCAGGATTATGTATAAAGAAAGAAAATGGGGTCAAATTATATTTCATGGTAACATTAAAGTGCATTAGACAAGTTTGATCTTACTCTGATTTATTGAGAGCGAGACTGGTCCAGTATGCCTCCAAGGGCGCTGTGACTACAGCATCAAATAAAACCTCCAGCACAAGATCGTGATCACCTACAACAAAAACCAGAATACCAACCACATCTGATATAAACCAAACCACAAGCAGTTGTATGTTCATTTAGATAACACAAACCAAAGCTGCATCATGAGATTAACTCACAATTGAGATGTGGTTCTCCATTAAAATAGAGCTTGATAGCTTCGATCTGAGACTTGAAATGAAGGTCTTGATGTTCAGCTGTGTTACAGTACGCCCTAAAATGTTACATGCACACATTATATACTTTAAAAAGAGATAACCTGCAATTGTTACCTTTAGAAGCTAAACAGAAGTTCTACCTTTAGAAGTTCTACCTCAGCTAACAATTCAAATATGTTTTATTGGTGTAACCTAATGTAATATTTTTTGACTTGAATCAAACCATTTTATTTAGAAGATGTTACCACAAGCAAGTAGGTAAATATTTTTTAGTGTATTCATAAACTCCTCAATATGGCATATTTAAGAATAAACTTTGAATAAAAGATCTTTAGTACTTTACCATTCATCCGTTAACATAACATCTGGATGCTCCAAATCATGTAGTCCTGCAACAACGACAACAACAACAACATAAAACCTCTGATGAAATAGAAAATATTTATATTAAGGCTGTCAATCAATTAAAACATTTTATCAAATTAATTTGATAAAATAAAATTGTATTCTAATTAATTAATTGAATTAATCAAGTTAATTGCATATTTCAATATTTGCTGAAAAGACCCCCAAATAAAGACAAGTCAATATATCATAATGAAAATGGGCCTAATTGTAAATATAATATTGTAAAGTTCTCAGTATTGGGGTGGAAAGGAAGATACGGGAGTCGGCATTGCAGTCCTCTTTTTATTCTCAAGATTTTACTCTTTCAGCAAGAATTTTTTTCACACTCATCAGCTTCTGTGAGAACAGTCAACATAAACTCATAGATTCAACATAAACGCCTTTACAGCGTTCAGCTCCAGTTAGGGTTGTGTGTGTGTGTGTGTAACAAACCCATTACTGGAGGCTTATTAGAATCCATGTTGCAGAGGTTCTTTATTGTCAAAGACAATAGAGCAGAGATGTATTCGAAATAACAAAGTAAAACAGGGATCCAGCTCCGATGCCACAGTCTGAATCATCCACTTCCATTATGAAGGGGAGGGGTGGATCTGGGTGTTTCAAAATGGGGACAGTGGTGAAACTAGTCTTGAGTCTTTCAAAAGCATCTTGTGCACTCTTGGGCCAAGTCAACTTCCTAGGTTTTCCTCTAAGTAATAAAGTGAGCGGGCTGCAACAATGTTGTTGTTCCTTATGAAACACCTGTAAAAGTTTGCAAACCCAAGAAATCGTTGTAGTTCCTTGATGGTTGTGGAGGCTGGCCACTCAGTGACTGCCTTGATTTTTAACTCTTATTTTTAACTTAATCCATCTCTACTCCCTTGGGGCTGATATCCGAAGAAGGTTGTGGTGGTGGTGTGAAAATCACATTTTTCTGCTTTCACATAGAGCTGATAGTGGAGTAGATGGTTGAGCACTGTCTTGACTTGTTGTATATGTTCATCCCTGGTCTTTGAGTAAACAAGGATATCATCAATGTAAACAAATACACAGCTGTTGAGAAGATCTCTGAAACTTTCATTGACAAATGACTGTAAAACTGAAGGTGCATTGGCAAGGCCATAAGGCATGACTAAGTACTCAGTGCCCCCTGTGGTAATAAATTCAGTCTTCCACTCATCCCCTTCCTTGATACGGGCCAAGTTGTAGGCACTTCTGAGATCCAGCTTAGGAAATATTCTTGAATTCTCTTAGTTGTTCTTAGGCAGATGGGACTAATGGCAGGGGATAGTGGTATTTAACTGTGATAGCATTCAGAGACCTGTAGTCTATACATGGTCGGAGTCCACCATCATTAATTTCCACAAAGAAAAAGAAAGAGCTGCAGCTGGTGACGTAGAGGGACGGATGACGCCTGATGCTAGTGCCTCCTCTATGTTATCCTCCATAGCCTGTATTTTAGGGAGGGATAGAGGGTAAGCCTTTCTTCTAGGGGGAGATGAACAGGGTAGCAAGTCTATGACACAGTCCCAAGGTCTGTGGGGTGGTAACTGGGCGGCTTTGTCTTTGCTAAATACCTCTATGAGTTCAGAATATTCTTTGGGGATGTGATTGTAAATGTTAGTCTGGGGGGGCTCTCCATTCTCGTGTTCAGGCATGGTACTATTACCTCGGTGGTTAGAAAATGCTCTTGACAAAATGGTGACCAATGCAGTAATTCCCCTTTTTTCCAGGAGATCAGTGGATCATAGAGTGATAGCCAAAAGTCCTAATTAAATCTTGATAGGGATGGTTTTATGGGTTATCTGACCTGTGCCTATGGGTGCATTATCTACTGCAGTGATTTGGATGGGAGGATTACATGGTATTGTGGGGATATTGAATTTGGTAACTAACTGATGATGAATGAGGTTCAATGCAGCTCCTAAACCCACTAGCGCTGAAACAAATTTTTGGTTATTTTCAACAAAAATGGTCACAGGAACAGTAAAATTCTGAGTGGAAACAGAATTGAATGTGATGCTCACCCTTACAGAAGATCCAGCTGAGGCACTGGATCTATGTGGGCTTGTGTTACAATTATGTACTGGTTGGCCACAGTAGAAAAAAAACCCTCATCTCACCTGCACTGGCATTCCCCTCGGGCACCCTTGTACGCCCGATTTGCATGAACCATTGATTCGGCTGACAAAGTAACAGACAAACACTTTTCTTGTGTTTCGCTGTGTTTGCGTAAATTTTCACTGGTTTTCAGCATCTCTAGCCATAAATGCTGCATTATTATGACACTGTGTCAAGTTACATGTAGGGTGCTTCTCAATTGGAAGTCTGCCGCCTAGTAAGGCTGTGTCCTTCCAAGACCAGTCCTTCTGAGGCTGTAGGCTAGGCAACTCCTCAGCATGCAGCGCTAGAACAAGACAGTCTAGTAAGTGCACATGTGCAAGGGATTGTGAGTGATTGAAGGCAGAGAAGGGTGCACTTGTTGCATCCTCCAAAATATGGCAAACAAAGGCTGTGAAACAAGGCTGCCTTCCAGGGGTCCTCACAAGACGGCCTTCGATGGTGCTTGATGACGTGGCAGCCAAGATATCCAGCCTAACTAGGATGTACCCTTCAGATTGAGAAGCACACATAGTTTGAAACTTTAAGAAACACATTTCAAGACCCCTGGACTCTGCTCCGCCTAGCTGTCTCTAATCAGCTGTCGGTTTGTTGTTTGTACAGCTGAGCATTGCCTGTAAAGCTGGAACTGTGCTTACTGCCCCCTGATGACTTGTGATACATAATAAATCACACTGAATTAATCAGAATCAGAATGAGCTTTATTGCCAAGTATGCTTACACATACAAGGAATTTGCCTTGGTGACAGAAGCTTCCAGTGCACAAACAATACATCAACAAGGCATAAATAATACAAAATAGAATAAAAAATAAAAATAAGTGAATAGAATATAAAGTTTACATAAAAATACACAATAAGACACAAAAATATACGTATATACAAATACAATCTGTTATATACAGTGTAAGGGAATGTAAAGTGCAGAAGAGGTTGAATAGGTTAAATAAATATAATTGACAAAGCTTGTTATTGCACATAATGATTGTTCAATGGGGCAGTTTTAACTGTTCATGTGAAGGATGGCCTGAGGGAAAAAGCTGTTCCTGTGCTTGGCTGTTCTAATGCTCAGTGCTCTGCAACAGTCCAAAGAGGTAGTAGGCTGGGTGAGTGGGATTCAGGGTGGTTTTTCCAGCCCTTTTCCTCACTCTGGAAGTGTACAGTTCTTGGAGGGTGGGAAAGGGAGACCAATAATCTGCTCAGCAGTCCAAACTGTCCTTTGTAGTCTTCTGATGTCCAATTTAGTAGCTGAACCAAACCAGACAGTTATTGAAGTGCAGATTACAGACTCAATAACTGCTAAGTAGAACAAACAGCAGCACCTGTGGCAGGTTGAACTTCTTCAACCTGCGAAGGTAGACCAGTGCTGATTGTACAGGTGCTGGAAGTGAATTTCCCCAGTCTCACTAGCTGCTGCCTGTCTGTCAGAAAGCTGGTGATCCACTGACAGATACAGGTGGGAACAAAAAGTTGGTTTAATTTAGTCTGGAGAATAGCTGGGATAATGGTGTTGAAAGCCGAACTGAAGTCCACAAAAAGGATCCTTGCATATGTCCCTGGTCTGTCCAGATATTGCAGGATATGATGCAATCCCATGTTGTCTGCATCATGCACAGAGCTGTTTGCTCGATAAGCAAATTGAAAGGGGTCCAGTGATGTCCTTCAGGTGGGCCAACACCAGTCTCTCAAATGACATCATGACCACAGACATCAGAGCCACAGGTCTGTCCTTTGATCATGGGTTTCTTTTGGATGGAGATGATGGTGGAGCGTTCGAAGCAGCAGAAAACTTGACACTGCTCTAGTGATCTCTTGAAGATATTTGTCAAGATTGGGGCTAGCTGGTCAGCACAGGCTTTTAAACATATGGGTGAAATACCATCGGGCCTGATGATTTCTTTGTCTTCTGTTTCAGGAAGACCCGTCACACATCCTCGAGATCCTAAATGGAAGTTGAGTAGCAGGAGGGGGGAGGAGGGGATTGCAGGAGGTGTTGGTGTTTGTGTGAAGTGAAGTGAAGGTCAATGCGGGTTTGGGGTGTGAGACTGGGTTTTTCAAATTTATATTATTAATAATAATAATAATAAGAACACATTTTTATTTGTAATATGCCTTTCTTGTACTCAAAGCACTACAGTACATTAAAATCACAATTGTACAACATAATATACAATAAAAATAACAATCACAAACGAATTAACAATTAAAGGTAAGTTTTAAGCAGTTTCTTAAAACAATCAAAAGAAGGAGCATTCTTAATGGAAACAGGTAGTGAGATCCACAGCTTAGAAACAACGCAAGAAAAGGCCCTACCACCCATGGTTTTCAATTTACAAAGAGGCAGATATAGAGGGATAAAACCAGCAGAACAAAGAAAACAGGAGGAAGTATACGGTGTTACCAAATCACAAATGTAAACTGGGGCCAGTCCCAGTTTTGCTATATAATTTAGCTAAATAATTTTAAAATCAATACAAGATTGAACTGGCATCTAATATAATTAAGAGAGGACAGGGGTAATGTGCTGACGTGAAGATGTGTGAGGGAGGACATGAGCAGCTGAATTTTGTATGTATTGTAACCTCTTAATTGAGTTGGCTGGCAAACCTACAAAAAGTGAGTTACAATAATCAAGCCTGGATGTAATGAAGGCATGAATAAGCTTTTCTGCATCAGGTAGAGAAAGAAAAGGCCTGTGTAGGGTGCTACTGGTTATAAGAAATAATTCATATTTATTAATTATAATTAAATAAAATAATAGAATTTAACTGAGGGGACAGCAAATTTACACTGTTAAACAAGCTGTACACTCACTACTTTACATTGTAGCAAAGTGTCATTTCTTCAGTGTTTTCACATGAAAAGTTATAATCAAATATTTACAAAAATGTGAAGGGTGTACTCACTTTTGTGAGATACTGTATATGCTAGTGTATTTATGTGTGTATGTGGGGGTGTGCCTAGATTTGGTAACAAAGAAAACAACATGGAGAACTAGTTTCACAATGGAGGATCGGGTCTACATGGAGAACTAGGTTCAAAATGGCAAACAGGATTCAAAATGGAGGATTAGATCAAAAAGGGGCAGAGCCTACAATGATTTAAATGTGGAGGGAAAGAAAGAGGGCTGGATCAGATCCAGATTATGGAGCAGGCACACAAAGGGACTGACGAATCAGGTGGGAGAATTTGAAACACCAGCCTGAGTCGGACATAAACCGCGGTGCTGCTCACTCCATGAATTTCAGTGAGAGAGAGAGAGAGAGAGAGAGAGAGAGAGAGAGAGAGAGCGAACAAACAGGGGTGCATGCAATTTAACTGAGGATAACCTCTGGCAACAGCGGGACTGAATCGCTCAATAATCAACATTTCACCCAAAATTGATGATCTCACAAATCAAAACCGCAAAACAGCAAACAGAGTTAAACATACAAGATTATACTCAAATCATCAAACATTCAGCATCAAATATTCAAATAAGTTGTACAAGAAAAGTCACAGTTTCTAAACAAAATTTGCCCAGATATCAAGCCTTACTTGGGAAATCTTGTGTGATTTCAGCAGGGTTGTACGTTTGAATTCCTGTTGCGTTGATCGGTCAGGAGAAAACGATCTGGAGTTGGTCCTTTGTCTTAAGCTCATCAGCAAAAAGACATGTCTCTGCTTTGTTCTTCGGGTCCGGTGATGGAGAGAAATGCAGGCGATGGTCAACGTTGATAGAAAACGAGGGAGAAGGGAAGCTGGTCGCGTTTCCGTTTTCTAAATAAATTCACTGTTGTCTTGCAGTGAAAATGAATGAACCGGTTGTAATAAGCATACTACTAGACTGGAACAAAGCTAAGTTAATCTTACTCTACCGTGGCCAAATGGTGAGGTTAGAAAAACATGATCTCTCTTTGTCCTTTGTCCAGAAGGAGGGAAAACTCCTTCGTATGTGTAGATACGTGTCTCTTTAAACCGCTGGCTTAGAAGCTGGGTGCAGAGAGGCCGCTCTCAACTCTGTCCGCAATCAAATCTGTCCGCTAGTTTTGTTGACAAAATGATGTCATCGGTCATAGGCCGCTTTTTGACCAATATCGTTTGAGATTGTGTCCATAGGCGGGACTTCACATCCAGCTGTGAAACCGTGAAAACCCTTAGAAACTGAGTTCAATGTCTCCCCTTTGATCTTAGAACAAAGGGCCATACAGTCTCTGCTGCCATTTTGATTGGGTAAGGCCCTACACCTGATACGGGCAATATTTTGAAGATGGAAAAAGGCTAGTTTTGTAATGTTTTTAAATTGAGTGGTAAAAGAAAGCTGTGCATCAACAAATACTGTACACCCAGGTTCCACACATGGTATGCAGGAATAATTGAGCTGTCATCCACATAGAGTTACAAATTATTACATTTACTCACAGCATTCCAAATGTCAATTAGTAGAATTTTGTTTTTTTAACAATTCATTTAAAAAAAATTATGTTTCATCCAGGTCTTCATTTCTAACAAACAAGCAGAGTGTGTTGAAGATGCTAATGAATAGTCTGGCAGAGTGCCAGATATAAATCTGGGTATCATCAGCATAACAATGATAACCCAGCCCAAACTTCTGGATAATCTGTCCAAGAGGCAACATATAGATACTGAACAGGATGGGACCCAGAACTGACCCCTGCAGATCACCCTTTCGCATTAGAACAATCTGGAATCTATTAATTCCCTATATAGACAAATTATGAATGCTCAGATTGGTAAAATTCAAACCAATTGAGAATAATGCTAGAAAGGCCAACCCACTTGTGTGTAGTCTGTCCAACAAGATAATGTGACAAATGGTATCAAACGCAGCACTGAGGTCTAACAAGACCAAAATGCCACAAGCCCCAGAATCTGCTGTGATATGGAGGTCATTCATGACCCTCACATGTGCAGTCTCTGTACTATGTCCAGACCTAAATCCTGATTAAATAGATTCTATTAAACAGTTCATAGATAGATGACTTTGCAGTTGACCAATAACCACACGTTCAAGAACCTTAGCCAGAAATGGTGCATTTGAAATTGGTCTGTAATTGGACATACCAGCAATGTCACTTCCAGGTTTTTTAAGGGCTGGTACAACTGCTGCCATTTTAAGAGCGGAGGGGACAACCCCAGTTTCAAGTGAAACATTAACAATTAAAGTGATATGGGGAACAATTGCTGGCAGGCATCTTTTCAGCTCAACAGTAGGAAAAGGACCAAGAATGCAGGTAGTAGAGTTCATCATAGAGACCAGTTTTGAAATAAAGTAATTATTAACAACAGTAAAACTTGAGAATACAGAAACCAGAGAATGAAGAGGTAACAACTCCACAAAGACAGATAATCGGGCAGAAGCAATAGAGTTATAGATATTTTCAATCTTACATGAAAAATAATTTAGAAACACATTGCACTGCTCAGTAGTAGAACAATTCAAATATCTGATTTTAGGGGGTTTAATAACCTTCTGATTTGAGGTTTAATAAGATTGTTAATTGTTCTAAACAAAACACAAGAGTTAGAACCACTACTGGTTATGAGAGTTGAATTGTAAGCTGTTTTAGCAGTTTTAAGAGAATTATGGTAATCAGATTGCTCAAACATTAATCTATGAACTGTTAAACCAGTTTTCCTGTATTGCCACTCAAGTTGCCTGCCAAGAGACATGGAACTCAGGCTTGGCAGCCATGATGTGGAACTCGGGCATTGAAGCCAGCTTCACATAGTGCTCTATAGAATGTTTTCCCTGACGTAGACATATTAGTAGGTCTGCTGGGTCCATTTTGGTGGCTCAAGTATTCTGTAACAATGTGCTGGCACTGGCAATGATGAAGACGATGACGTGAAAATGAAGAACCCAACTTCAGTTTATTGAAATACGTGAAATCCAAAACCTTAACAATAGACATAAACAATTACACATCTAGACATGACACTAACACATCCATAAAATTCAGAGTACTAATTTGCATTGTCTACATGAATATTGAAATAAATCCAGTTAAAAGAATATCTGAGCAGGTTGCACTGGTAAGCGTCAACAACGCAGTAAACTCAGAAAAGAACTCCGCATTTAGTTTGGGAGGACGATAAATATTTAATACAAGAACCGGTGAAGGACCATTCAGTTTAAACACCAAACATTCAAAAGATGAAAGCAAGGCATTGTAACTTCAGTACTAGAACATCAGATCTGTGAATGACAGCAAGTCCACCAACTCTACCGGTGGATCATGGCCGGTCAGTGTAAGTGTAGCCTGGCAGGGCACACATATTGAGATAAATCAACCAGAGAAAATCCAGTTTATTGTCCATAATAATGTCACTGATGGAGGCAGTTTTATTGTTTATAGAACGAGTGTTCAGTTGTCCAAACATTATTGTCTTGAGATTAACTCCTCCACTAGATGCAGTACACTTTTGAGGATAAGAGAGATTAGAAGAGCAGACACCACGTGAAGCTGAGTAGTGATGATCCTTGCATCGGCGAGACCAAATTGAGTTGATACCAGTGCCGCTTGTATGAAGATTCCAATGGGAACCCCGATGAACATATTTTGGCCGGCGTAGATGATGTAGCGATTTCACCATATCCAACACAGAGGTATCAGGAGGCAAATGGTGTTCAATGTAAAAAAGTTCATACTTGGAGTATTCCAGCATCGCGAATTCCAGGTGTTCAAGAAACTTCTTGCCAAACACCACATCAAATCACTAAACAGATATAAAATGGACAGAAAATCTGCATATTGTCAGTGAGTAACTCTACAACACACTAAACACGACAGAAAACACAGAAAACATGGGTGGAAAAGTGGCAACCAAACTGCGCCAGCATCCTCTCCACTCCACGAGTTAAGGGGTGGTATCTTGTGGTTGGTAATGTCTTTCAGGCTTCTCTACACTGATGAAGAGTCATTAGCTTTCTTAGAGTAGCTTCTCTTTGCCGCTGTAATCTCCTTGTATTGACACTGGTGTTTTTAGCCTGATTGTACAAGATGTTATCCCCACTTCTCTATGCATCCTCTTTGGCCTGACACAGCTGCTTGAGTTTTGCTGTAAACAATGGTTTGTCATTGTTGAATTTAAGAAAAGTCCTAGTAAGAATGCACATATCCTCACAGAAACAGATATATAATGTCACAGCTCATCCAGATTGGTGTCTGCAGCCTCAAAAACAATCCAATCAGTGCAATAAAAGCAGTCTTGTGGTTACAGTTCTGATTCAATGGTTCACTTCTTTACAGTCCTTACTACAGGTTTAGCTGATTTAAGTGTATGCCTTTAGGTTGGAAGAAGGTGAAACAGACAATGATCTGAGTGTCCCAAAGCTGCTCTAGGGACAGAGTGATATGCATCCTTTAATGTTGTGTAGCAGTGATGTAGTATATTTCTGTGAGGTGAGATATATATGGGTGAGATTGGCTCTGTTAAAATCACAGAGAATAATAACAAGTAAGTCCGGGTATTGTTGTTCTGTGTCTTTGATCTTATCAGCCAGCTGATTCAGTGCTGCGCTCACACACGCTTATGGAGGAATGTAAACACTCAACTGAAGGAAAACACCCATGGTTAGTAGAAATGCTTACAATTAAAAAAGAGCATTTCCAAATTAGGACAGCATATCTTCATTAATGTTATTACATCTGTACGCCAACTTTCATTGATGTGAAAGCATGCTCCACTGCCTCTCGTTTCCCCGATAAATTTGCGATGCGATCCGCTCTGAACAGCTGGAAGCCCGGCAGATGTAATGCACTATCACCGGAATGGCTTCACTCAGCCAGGTTTCGGTGAAGCACAAGGAAACAGAGTTTGAAAAGTCCTTGTTTGTACAGGTGAGGAGAACTAGTTCATCTCTTTTGTTAGGAAGAGAGCAGAGATTCACTACATGAATACCCGGCAGTGCTATTCAATAGCCGCACTGTCAGAGATTGACCAGCGCGCCGGCTCGCTTCCCTCACTTGCGTCTCTTAGTGCGTTTGAGCAACTGAACTGCTCCTCCAACCAAAATGTCCAGTAAAACGTCTGAATAGTCAAAAATTGGGAAAAGCTTGTCTGATATGTGTTCCCGAATGTTCAGCAGTTCGTCCCTGGTAAAACTGATTGGAAAAAAAAATAACTAAACACAGGACAAACAAAAACAGCAAATGAATTGGAGAGCTCCACACCGAGGCAGCCATTTGCATCGCCATTATGTACATTAACATGTTAAATTGACAGCCTTAATTTATATATACACCTGTAGTGGCTCATAAACACAGATATAGGTGGGGCAGACCTTGCTCCGAGCGATATAGCTTGTGTATAACCACTGGGAAGTTTACATTATTCACCTTGTTAAACACAATGAGGCTTGTTCTAGTTCCATACTTGACCACAGATTTTCACTGGAAAAATGAGGGATGCTGTGGAGTTCTGGTGGGCAGCAGATTCTCTGCCCCACATGTGCAACAGAGGATTTGGCTACATAACGACTTAAAATGAATCTAGTATTAGAATTTAATAGAATAAAAACTTTTACTAGACTTGATTTTAAATAAACATAAAAGTTTTTAACAGATTTACAGGTTAACCAATTACATTATTGGCTATTATAGCATCAAAAAGATGAAAATTGCTCAACTTCATGCAAGTAAAGAGTGAAAAAATCCAGATGGCAGCCAGTCACTATGTCTGTCATAAGCATTTTAAAATCTGACTATGATGCAGCGCTTCATGGTTAATTCAGTTTTTAAATCACATTGTTATATATAATTCATACTTCAAACAGACTTCAAATGAAGATTGCACACATTCATTGTGGCAATGCTGTGTCTGGGTAAGCAAAACTATCACAAATCAACCCTGTTTATATGCTGTGGACTACTCAGACCACATCTCTGTTATGTTAATTCCAGCATACAGACTGCTCGTCAGACGCAAAAAAACTCTTCAGAAGCATGGGAAAACCTGGCCAGCAGGAGCCATCTCTGCTCTTCAGGACTGTTTTGAGTGTACTGACTGGCACATGTTCAGGGAGGCTGCAACATATGGCGATTCTACCAACCTGGAGGAATACACAGCATCAGTGACCAGCTACATCAGCAAGTGCATTAATGATGTCACTTTCTCCAAGACCATCACCACACGCTCCAACCAGAAGCCGTGGATGACTGCGGAGGTGCGCACACTGCTGAGGATCCGAGACTCTGCCTTCAGAGCAGGCGATAAGGCAGCCCTAAGAACAGCTAGGGCCAAACTGTCTCGGGCAGTCAGAGAGGCAAAGCGCGCACACGCCCAGAGAATCCACAGTCACTTCCAGGACAGCGGTGACACGCGGCGCATGTGGCAGGGTATCCAGGCCATCACCAACTACAGGACAACATCAGTTGCCTGTGACAAAGATTCCTCCCTTCCAGATGCGCTGAACAACATCTACGCTTGGTTTGAAGTGCAGAACGATGTGGTGGCGAGGAAGACCACCCCTCCTCCCAACGACCAGGTGCTCTGTCTTACCAGGAAAACTCTACGTAGAGTCAACCCACGGAAGGCTGCTGGACCAGACAACATTCCTGGCAGAGTGCTCAGAGGATGTGCAGACCAGCTAGCAGATGTTCTTACCGACATCTTCAACATCTCTCTGAGCAGCGCCGTCGTTCCAACGTGCTTCAAGGCCACCACCATCATCCCCATTCCAAAGAAGTCTTCAGTGTCCTACCTCAACGACTACCGTCCCGTCGCACTCACACCAATCATCATGAAGTGCTTTGAGAGGCTCATAATGAGGCACATTAAGACCCAGACCCACTGCAGTTTGCGTATCGTCCAAACCGTTCAACGGACGACGCCATCGCCACAACCCTCCATCTGGCCCTCACCCACCTAGACAAAAAGGACTCATACGTTCAAATGCTGTTCATAGATTTCAGCTCAGCATTTAACACAATAATTCCTCAGCACCTGATTGGAAAGCTGAACCTGCTGGGCCTGGACACCTCCCTCTGCAACTGGATCCTGGACTTCCTGACTGGGAGACCTCAGTCAGTCCGGATCGGGAACAGCATCTCCACCACCACCACACTGAGCACTGGGGTCCCCCAGGGCTGTGTGCTCAGTCCACTGCTGTTCACTCTGCTGACTCACGACTGTGCAGCAATGCACAGCTCGAACCACATCGTCAAGTTCGCAGATGACATAACCGTGGTGGGTCTCATCAGCAAGAACGACGAGTCAGCATACAGAGAGGAGGTGCAGTGGCTAACAGACTGGTGTAGAGCCAACAACCTGTCCCTGAATGTCGACAAAACAAAAGAGATGTTGTTGACTTTAGGAGAGCACAAGGTGAACACTCTCTGCTGAACATCGACGGCTCCTCTGTGGAGATCTTCAAGAGCACCAAATTCCTTGGTGTTCACCTGGCGGAGAACCTCACCTGGTCTCTCAACACCAGCTCTATCACCAAGAAAGCTCAGCAGCGTCTCTACTTTCTTCGAAGGCTGAGAAAAGCACATCTCCCACCCCCCATCCTCACTACATTCTATAGAGGGACTATTGAGAGCATCCTGAGCAGCTGCATCACTGCCTGGTTTGGGACTTGCACCGTTTCAGACCGCAAACCCTGCAGAGGATAGTGAGGACAGCTGAGAAGATCATTGGGGTCTCTCTTCCCTCCATCAAAGACATTTACAAAAAACACTGTATCCGCAAAGCAACCAGCATTGTGGATGATCCCACACACCCCTCACACAAACCCCTTACCCTCTTGCCATCTGGCAAGAGGTACCGAAGCATTCGGGCCCTCACGGCCAGACTGTGTAACAGCTTCTACCCCCAAGCCATCAGACTCCTCAATACTCAGAGACTGGTTTGACACATACACACACGTGTCCTGAGTTGCACTTTAATTACTGTCACTTTATAACTGTCTGCTACCTCAATAGCTGCTATGTGCATAGAACACTATCTCATAGTATGTTATGTTTACATTTTTAGAAACTGTCATCTATTTGCACTACTGTGTACTGGTCGGCACTGCACTCTCTCACTGTGCCTATTGTCCTGTTCATTGTTAGAAATTTCTTGTACGGTCTCGTACTTCTTGCACATGTTTCCACGTGCACTTTATATAGGTATATATGTAAATTTCTTTGGTGGTAAGTGGGCGTCCACATCCTCAACTATCTCTGACTGACTGATTTTAGCTTATTCTCGAGATCTATTGTGTGCACATAGGGAACTGGTGCACAGATGCCTCAGCCGACTGGGGCTTCAGGTCAACTGGGAAAAGAGCAAGCTCTTGCCGGTGCAGAGCATCTCTTTTCTCGGGATGGAGTTGGACTTGGTCGCTATGATAGCGCGCCTCACGAACGAGCATGCCCAGACGGTGCTGAACTGCCTGAAGTTCAAAAGAACAGCGGTCCCACTGAAGCAATTTCCTGGAGCATTTGCCATCTGCATTTCTGTGGGCAGGATCAAATTATGATGCATGTTGCAACTCGCCTGCCGTCTCCTCCTTTGGAGTCAGCAGCGACTGAATTTGTTGCGGGCCACTCACATCCCGGGAGATCTCTAACATGCAGTAGACTCAGTCACAGAGTGGAGAATCCCCCCCCCAGGTGGTTCAACTGATTTGCAGTCGATTCGGAGAAGCACAGGTAGACCTGTTCACTTCCTGGGAATTCTCCCACTGCCCGCTCTGGTACTCTCTGACCGAGGCCCCCCTCGGCACAGATGTGCTGGCACACGATTGTGCAAGGTCAGGGAGGACGAAGAACAGGTCATGTGGTGGCACTGTACTGGCCCACCCAGACTTGGTTCTCAGAGCTCATGCTCCTCACGACAGCCCCTCCCTGGTGAGTTCCTCTGAGGAAGGACCTCCTTTCAGGGACAGAGCACGAACTGGCACCCTTGCACAGATCTCTGGTCTCTCCATGTCTGGCCCCTGGACAGGATGCGAAAGACTCACCAGCAGTGGTAGACACTATCACTCAGGGCAGGGCTCCCTCTACGAGGAAGTTATATTCCTTGATGTGGCATCTGTTAGCCAATTGGTGTTCTTCCCGAGGTGAAGACCCCCAGAGATGCACAGTCATGTCGGCCTTTTCCTTCTTGCAGGAGAGGTTGGAGTGGTGGCTGTCCCCCTCCACCTTGAAGGTGTACATAGCCGCTATAGCAGCACACCTCTGTGATCTCTCCGTGGTCCTGCAGGGAAAAAGGAGAGCCACTTGAACCATTGAAGTCAGTTGAACTAAAGGCCCTATTCCCTGAAGATGGCCCTCCTGACTGCGCTCACTTCCATCAAGAGGGTTGGGGAACTGCAGGCGTTCTCGGTCAGCGATATGTTCCTGTAGTTCAGTCCGGCATACTCTCACGTGGTCTTAAGACCCTGACCGGGGTATGTGCCCAAAGTTCCCACTACTCCTTTTAGGGACCAGGTGGTAAGCCTGCAAGTGCTGTTCCTGGAGGACATAGACCCAGAGGTTGTTGCTGTGTCCTGTACACAAGAGTACTGAAAAATCATACTCAAGTAGAAGTACTGTTACTTCCCAAAAATATAGTGTGAGTAGAGTAAATGTAGCCCCTCCCTGGTGAGTTCCTCTGAGGAAGGACCTCCTTTCAGGGACAGAGCACGAACTGGCACCCTTGCACAGATCTCTGGTCTCTCCATGTCTGGCCCCTGGACGGGATGCGAAAGACTCACCAGCAGTGGTAGACACTATCACTCAGGCCAGGGCTCCCTCTACGAGGAAGTTATATTCCTTGATGTGGCATCTGTTAGCCAACTGGTGTTCTTCCCGAGGTGAAGACCCCCAGAGATGCACAGTCATGTCGGCCTTTTCCTTCTTGCAGGAGAGGTTGGAGGGGTGGCTGTCCCCCTCCACCTTGAAGGTGTACGTAGCCGCTATAGCAGCACACCTCTGTGATCTCTCCGTGGTCCTGCAGGGAAAAAGGAGAGCCACTTTGAACCATTGAAGTCAGTTGAACTAAAGGCCCTATTCCCTGAAGATGGCCCTCCTGACTGCGCTCACTTCCATCAAGAGGGTTGGGGAACTGCAGGCGTTCTCGGTCAGCGATATGTTCCTGTAGTTCAGTCCGGCATACTCTCACGTGGTCTTAAGACCCTGACCGGGGTATGTGCCCAAAGTTCCCACTACTCCTTTTAGGGACCAGGTGGTAAGCCTGCAAGTGCTGTTCCTGGAGGACTTAGACCCAGAGGTTGTTGCTGTGTCCTGTACACAAGAGTACTGAAAAATCATACTCAAGTAGAAGTACTGTTACTTCCCAAAAATGTAGTGTGAGTAGAGTAAATGTAGTTGTCCTAAAAACTACTCAAGAGTAAAAGAGTAGCTCATTTAAAAGTACTCATGAGTAGTGAGTATTGAGTACCGAGTTGCAAAAGCTTTGCCCCATTATAATGAACACTGTATGCCAACTTTTAAAATACATCACTTATCTATGGCATGTCATGTCCTGCACAATAGTGGTAGAGCAGGCATGGGATAAGTTGTTTTGTATAGGGGCTACATTACGCTTAAAAAGGAATCATTCACCCGAAAATGACAATTCTCTCATCATTTATCACCCTCATGCTCAAGCTCCACAAATCACATAAATCAGCATTAAACTAGTCTAATCCATGTGCCTATAGTGGTGTAATCCAAGTCATGGAGAAACAGATAAATATTGAATTTCTTTTTTACAATTAAGCTACCTGCTCAGTCAATCTCCACTTTAACTTTCACTTTTTTCTTGTGTTTTTGATGATTCACATTCTTCATTCATATCGCAACCTACTGGACAGAGAGAAGAATTTCTAGCAAAAACTGACTTAAATATTGATCTGTTTCTCACCCACACCTGTCAGATCAATTCTGAAGTCATGGATTAAACCACTGGAGTTGTATGTATTACTTGTATGCTGCTTTTATGTGCTTTTTGGAGCATCACAATGTTGGCACCCCTTCACTTGTATGGACCTGCAGAGCTGAAATATTCTTTTAAAAAAAATCTTAATTTGTGTTCTGAAGAAAGAAAATCATGGCATAAGGGGGAGTAAATGATAAGATAATATTTAAGTAGCACAAGGGGGGCCACATTGTCCTCCTTTTGAGATACAATGTACAACATTTATTTAGTTCTTGTATCTTTTAAGCCAAGAAATAATGGTGTTCTCATTCTAATGCATGATGCATAATTTTCTGAATTTCTTAACTGGTGGAATGTTCTGCTGAAGTATTGCTCTGCAAATGTTGATCTTTATAAAGGCTAAGCATAATTATAAATTATTTTATCTCTACTGTCCTGGTAATTTATTATACCAATTAACACACACTCTACATCAGGGGTCAGTATTATTAAAAAATGAACAATATTAAAAAAAAATGATAATAACTGTACTATATGATTATTTTTCAGTAATGTACTGGCATCTGTGCTACACATAATTTACTGTAAATTAACTCCCTGACAGCTTCAGGGAGGGTTCTTTGCTCACTTTCTGTATATAATTTAATAACAATTTTAATAATTTTAAAATTAATTTAAAATGTATTAAAAAAATGTTTTATAACACATTTAATTTTAATGCTATTGTAACCACTATTAATAATATTGATTAATATATATGTATTGCATGCCGTATTATTTACATAGCTACACATCCAAAGCTGAGAACTGTGTTCCTGAACTAGTTCTTGCTGTTCTATGCATCAGTAAACTTCACATTGTTCCTATTAGCAGCAGAAAAAAATTACTGTTATTAAAATTGTTAATGAATTATATACAGAAAGCGAGCAAAAAACACTCCCTGAAGCGGTCAATCACTTATGTTTAGAGTGAACTCACTGACAGAGTTCTGCACTCTCTGAAAAACGCGTGACTCAACGATTGGTTCCTAGGGCCAGAGCGCCGCTCACAGTCACGCTCGGCCCCCGTTCCTTTCTTCCTGGAGGTGCATGTAGAGCTTACGTGGTTGTGGCAGGCATCTTTTACTGCACGCACCCGATTCGCGAACTAATCTGCTCTCACTACCCTCTACGGTGGGTCGGCAAGTGGGTACTCCCAATTCCTCAGGTGCACTTGTGCCCGCAGAACACCGCCACCTGGCGGAGTCATCCAAGGCACCCGTCCAGGGCCTGTAGGCTTATGTCGTCACTGGTGGCTAAGGCCTTCAGTGCTAATGGACATGCTGCCTCCAACCTGCATGCCATGGCTCTCCTGCATCAAGTCAAGGCACTTAAAGAACTGCACTCAGTGAGTCTCAATGTGGGCATGCCTCACAAACGACCACGTGGAGTCAGTGCTGAGCTTTCGGAGTACATTTAGGCAGAAGATGACGGTCCCACTGAAATCCTTTCAGAGGTTCCTATGGCATATGTTATCCACAGCGGTGGTCACACATACGATGCATACTGAGTGCTCATGCAGGTCTGCTGTTGTCTGCCTAGTCCTTGGTCTGACCTAGCGTTCCTATGGGCGGGAATTCCCCTAGGCCAGGTCTCCAGGCACGTCTTGGTTACAACGGATGCCTCTAAGCATGGCTGGGGAGCAGTGTGCAACGGACACACCGCCGCTGGCCCTTGGACTGGCCCATGACTGTGTTGGCACATCAACTGCCACGAGCTGCTGACAGTATTGCTCGCCTCTTACCATTGATCCAGGGCAACCACGTGTTGGTCCGGCCAGAAAACACAGCGATGGTTGCATACATCAACCGCCAAGGTGGCCTACGCTTTCGTTGAGTGTTGCAATTCGCCCACAGTCTCCTCCTTTGGAGTCACCAGTGACTCAAGTCGTTGCAGACCACTCATATCCCGGGCAACGTCAGGGAGGACGAGGAGCAGGTCATCCTAGTGGCACCTTATTGGCCCACCCAGACTTGGTTCTCGGACCTCACGCTCCTCGCGACAGCCCCCCCGTTGGCGAATTCCCCTGAGGAATGACCTTCTTTCTCAGGGATGAGTCACCATCTGGCACCCGTGACCAGACTTCTGGAATCTCCATGTCTGGCCCTTGGACGGGATGCAGAAGACCTATCACCTGAAGTGGTACGCATGATCACTCAGGCTAGGGCTCACCTATATGACCTGAAGTGGCGTCTGTTCGCAAAGTAGTGTTCTTCCCAACGCGAAAACCCCCAGAGATGTGCAGTCGGATCAGTGCTTTCCTTTCTGCAGGAGAGGCTGGAGGGGCGGCTGTCCCCCTCTACCTTGAAGGTGTATGTAGCCTCTATATCGGCACTTCACGATGCAGTTGACGGTAAGTATTTGGGGAAGCGTGACTTGATCGTCAGGTTCCTGAGAGGCGCAAGGAGGTTAAACCCCACCCCAGACCGTGCCTCGTTCCCTCATGTGACCTCTCCGTGGTCCTTCGGAGCTAACAGGGAGATCCATTTGAGCCCCTAGAGTCAGTTGAGCTAAAGGCACTCTCTTTGAAGACTGCCCTCCTGACAGCACTCACCTCCATCAAGAGTGTAGGGGACATGCAGGCGTTCTCTGTCAGCGAACCATGCCTGGAGCCCCCCATGGGGCTGCGCACCAATTATACCAGGGATGTTGTGGCCTCCTGGGCTCTCTAGCAGAAATGTGTAGAGCAGCGGGCTGGGCAACATCTAACACCTTTGTGAGGTTCTTCAACCTCCAGGTAAGCCAGTTTTGTCCCGTGTTTTGTCAGGTTCAAACAGGTAAGGACAGCTGGCCGGGTATACTGCTTGCACATAGTGCCTTTCCCCTCCCTTGAGGTGAAGACGTGCACACCTCCCAGTCATGTTCACAAAAGTGTGGACCCTGGATGTCCTTCCTCCTTAGCCTTGTGCCTGGCGAGTTTTCAAAGAAACTCACAGCCTGCCCAGTACGTGTGCCAATTAGGCCCTGTATTGGAGTAGGTGCTCCACATGCGCTGGTTATCCTATTGGTAACCCCATGTGACATATTTTCTGCAAAATGGTTACCCCATTGGAAAACCATGTCTTCCTTGGGCAGAGGCCTCTCTATCCTGGTCACTGTATTTGTAGAAACTCCGCCCCCCTCGGGTAGGATCTACCATGGTCCCTCCCACATGACGTGCTTCCAACTGGACTCGGTAAGACCATGTGACGTATTTCCACCCAAAAGCCCCCCCCCTCTCCGTGCGGGGTGTGGTCTCCGCAGTGTCCCCCATTTTTTTGTGCAGTTGACTTGTCCCCAATGTGCAGGGGACCGTTTGACGCCTACGAGTGCATTGGGGGAGGTTTCTCGATGGCCTGTTGTGCTGGCTACGAGGCACACAGAGGTCTGCCCATCTCGCACCGCTAGTCCATGTAACTCAGTATTTGTGACATTTTGTGCAGGGACCCCTAGTGTCACTTAATCAACACAACGTCGAGTGAGTGACAGAAGGGGAACGTGTCGGTTACTTTGTAACCTCCGTTCACTGATTGAGGGAACGAGATGTTGTGTCCCTCCTGCCACAACACAGAACAACCTGCTGAATTGACCTTGTCTCGGCTCTGCGAAACCTGAATGAGTGGTTGCATTCCAGTTCCTTTTATACCCGCATGTCCACGGCCATTTTCATTGGCCTTTCCTCAAAGATCAGAGATGTCTGGGGCTCCCAGGAGTGACCCCTAGTGTCAATTCATCGACATAACGTCTTGTTCCCTCCATCAGGGAATGGATGTTACCACAGTAACCGATACATTAGCAGAACACAAATTAAGATTTTTGGAAGAATATTTCAGAGGCAATATTTAAGAGACTGCATTACCTTGACCCTCGTGAATTTTTACTAAAATAAGTTTTCAATATTTATGTATTTTTCAGAAGACATTAGTTAATCCACTGGAGTCATATGGATTACTTTTATGATGGCTATTTGAGCTTTTTGCAGCTTAAAAAATTTGCCCTCACCTGAATACTGCACTCTGTCTCTTCCTGTTTCCTGCCACATCAGTTCTTGCCATGTCACTTCCTGTTAGCTCTGTATATAAGCCTTGCATTCACACTCCCATTTTGTGAAGTATTGCCAGTTATCTGCCTTACCAAGCATTTGGTTCTCTGCAATTGTTTCTGACTACTGTTATGACCATTGCTTACATTTATTGGATTTAAGTCTCTGGATTACTGTTTTGGATATGGCTGTGGTCTGACTTACCTGTGTTTTGACCCAACCCTGTGACATGACTACGTTTAAGGAATACTGCCTGAATTTTTTGTTGAAGCCTTCCAATAAATATCTGCAAATTAATTCCACTTTGCCTACCTCAACATTACACAAGGTATTGTAACAAAGGTTTGGGTTGGGCAGATAAAGGAGGAAGTGGGAACCGGTTTCCACAGTTCACAAGAGTCATATATTTTAAAATCAGAATTTAGAACATTGACGGGCCTGTTATTGCACAATGAAGTGGGTCTTTGTCTTTTTTGAGAATGAGAGAAATTAGGGAAACTTTTTAGTCACAATGAAAAGAGCCATGCTCTACAGCATAATCAGTAGAATTTTGTATTATTGGTCCCACCAAATCCCAGATTTCCAACAGCAACTCTGGTGAAATAACATCAAGACCAGGTGATTTGCTTTTTCAGTGAATTAACCACAACGCATAGATCTGAAAGAGACAGGGGGCTTCCAATGACTCTTTTTGATAACTATTAAGTGCAGGTAGTTCCAGATCCTTCAAAAACTTAGCAGCATCTGAGTAAGCTCCAGCTACCTCAGAAGTATACAGATTGGAATAGAAATCTACAAAGGTTTTATTAATAGCAGCAGGATCTGATGTGACCTCACCATGACCATCATATATTCCATCAACAGAGGACAGATTTCACAAATGTTCAATCTTAAAGTTAAAGCCTACTTGGTCTATCTGCATGTTCGTAATAGAGATTCTGGTCCTGTGAATCTGAAACTCTGCCCTCAAAGTGGAAAACTCATATTTACATATAAAACCTAATTCCCTAGCCGCTTTATCAGAACTGCTTCTCTTCTGTGCCGGATTGTCCATATGTTTAATTCAACAGTGTAATATAGGATTACAGGCTCGTTTATGTAACAAGTTATTTTGTATTTTGCCAGATATTCCAACCAATTTCTTCTAATTATCACAGGTACAGTATATGATCATTATACAGTATATCAATATATTTTATGCACAATCAACACTGCTATTCATTTTCACAACAATGTGTTAATGCAGTAGACACACCCATCTCTGCGATTTATACAGACATTGCTTTTCCCATGCGAATCGACTGTAAACATTACAAACATCCGCAGTAATAATTACAGTCCAGAAAAGCTAATCCTCTCTGAAAAAGGCTGTATTCTTAGTTTCATTTATTTACTTTTTACTTATAAATGGTTCATTTTAGATTAGTTCCAAAGTTAAAACACCCACATGAACATATTTCTTCTAATGAATCATGGGAAATGGTGAGGAACCGGGGAATATGGACATCTTGAGTGAGCAAACATACTTTGTCTCTTGAAATCGAAATTTACCTTCTTCAACAGAGATGTTACCACTGAAGAAATATTTGCCATGACCTCTGGAAAGAGCCACCCCTAAACTAAAAAACAAAAGACAAAATAATTCACACATCTACAGCAATACAGGCATTTACATGAGCAATCTGAAATTGAGAAGAAAAAAAAAACATATTCAAAACGTATTAAACACACATTTACTGGAAAAAGGCTCAACAATGCAGTTCTCTGCACTGTTCTGTATTAAAATGCCCAACAGCCCCTGAAATCTCACCTGAATGGAGTTCCTTTAATATCTGTGTAGTAATAATCATTGTGTAGAACAAGCACACGCTTCTAAGAGCACACAGACACACACAAATACACCGTAAGAGAATGACACACAACATATATTATGATATTATTCAGACGCATGTGCATTCATGGAGTTTCTTGCCCCTTTCTCCACAGTCTTCTTCACTTCCATAGAGAAATGGCCTGTTTGTCTGTTCACCATGGCATTACGCAACTAGTAAAAAAAAACAAATATATTTTGTAATTGGCCACATTAGATGATCAGGCTCCTCTTATACCTTCCTTAAAGGAATAGTCCGGGTTCAGTACAAGTTACGTTTAATTGACACCATTTGTGGTATAATGTTGATTACCACAAAAAATTTAAAAATGTTCCTCCTTTTTTTTTTTTTTATAAAAAAAACAACAACAAAAATCTGGTTTACAATGAGGCACTTACAATGCAAGTAAATGGGGAAAAAATATGTAAACGTTAAAATACTCACTGTTTCAAAATTATAACCACAAGACGTAAACAATCTGCATGTTAACATTATTTTAGTTTGATAAAATTACTTAACCTTTTACTGTGTGAAGTTATACCATTTTACAATTTTGTTGCAATGACGCCATAAGTCTAAATCACCACTAACCCTAAAACTACCATAAAAATTACTGTAAGTGCCTCACAGTAACCTCAATTTCTGCTTTTTTTTTTTTTTACAGTGATGTCAAAATAATTTTGTGACAATCAACATTATGCTACAAATGCTGTCAATTAAGCCTATCTTGTATTGAACCCATACAATTCCTTTAAGAGAAACTCAAACGCACCACGTCCTCTCTATCTTCCCACTCCACTTCAGACAGATCCACACTGCTGTAGCTGGACTTCTTCCTCTTCTTCCCTTGTTCATACTGGACACACACACACATACCATGGACAAAATATGCTAAATTGTATCACACACAAGTGCATAGGATTAGTGTTTTGTACTCTAGTAAAATGAATAAATTCACAATAAATAAAATTACTCACATCACTAATTTCTTACGTTCATCTTTATATTATCATTAACACACCTTTTTATTTCACCATATTAGTGTATTCTGCACAACAGTTGCATTCTTTAGTTATTGCTTTTCTTTTGAGCCACTATAGGGTTGGGATGTGAGAGGTTCAGTGTTAAACATGTGTAGATTACCATCCTATTTGAACTATTTGAAATTAAATTGGCTGCATCCCCAAAGGTGTCCTGCGCTAATCATAAGTGGCTATTCAGATTCACATGGTCGACTGGGCTGTCCTTTCTGATAGCTGATTTATAAGCCTTTGTTAGAGATTCTCACTATTTTCCCACTCAAAAAAAAATGCATATTTCATCATGAACTTTTTACCTTGCACATGGTACAAGAGACATGATATTAGAAGTCATCAGCTTTTTCTATGTACACCAGCGAACGCCTGCATACTAAACATTACATTTTTTTTATGGATATTATACGTGTAGGTAACAAAACGGTAACAAAACATGAAAATCTCTGGTTACAAAACCATATTGGTTTTACACATCATTGCATATTATCAAGTTAAGCCTTACAGTTACCATTCTTGGTAGAATGAGATGAATCATACGAAATTAAAGATGACATTTATCAATTATAGGTGATTGCACATCGCTACACGCATTTTAAAGAGTTCCATCAGTCTATAATCATTCATTTGTCAGGTACAATGTTACCACAGTTCAAAGTGATATTCAGAATTATCTAGCAAGGCTAGATTAAGTTGAAATGTCTTGGGAGTTGTGCAAATCTGATGGTCCTTGTAACCTTATAAAGAACTGCCTGTTGTAACTATGTGGGGGTTCTTGTGAAGGCCTGTGATTTACGATGTTGACACAGTCCAAACTGAAAGGCTGTTTTTTTTTTTTTTCATAGATTCAAATCATGTTGGTGGAATTCTTCTGCATATATAATCTTACAATTCCATACGGTTAGTGTAGAATGGAGTACATTGTGCACAGTGAAGTGCCTCTTGCTTTGTAAAAGTATATTGGTTTACATATGTAAAAATACACGCATATCTTAAGCCAAAATGTAACATCTTGTAATGATTCCTGTTTTTTGTATTTAGTAGATCATGTGTTTTTGTGTGACAAAGTATTTCTATTGGGAGAAACCGTTTGCCAGTGTTTATGAAGTGTTTGGATGGTTATAGAGTGTTTATTATGAAAGCTTAACTGTTGTGCTGTTATAAATGTTGGTATAGATAATTGAGTGAAGAGTTTTGAAAATGCATTCTCCGTATTGAAATGTGTGAAAATTATTATAAAAAAACTGGAAGCTTTGTTCTCACAGAAACAATTGGAATAGTCAAACATGCTAATTAGAAGGGGGTGTCCACATATTTTTGGCATTATACAGTCCTAGAAAGTTTGGTGAGCTCCTTGGTCGTCATGTTGCTTGCTTAATAGTGTTGCAGACTCAAGGGATTTTCAGAACAGATGTATTTATACTGATATCATGTGATGGATCATGTGACACTTTGATTCCACACAGGTGGACCTTAATCAACTAATCATGTGACTTCTGAAGTTAATTGGTTGGACCAGATCTTATTTAGGGGTTTCATAGCAAAGTGGGTGAATACATATACACTCACAGTTTTTCAGTTAAAATATTATATATTTTTTTTCCACTTAAACAATTTAGACTATTTTGTCCATTACAAAAAAATCAAAATAAAATCCATTTGAATTCCAGGTTGTAATGCAACAAAACACGAAAAACACCAAGGGGGTTGAATACTTTCGCAAGGCACTGTAGTGTATCATAACATTAAAACTATATAACCACTGCAAGCATGACAAGTGGTTGCTTTCTATTTAAGAGAAAGTATTTGTAAAAATAATTGTACTTACAATTTACACATACATTTGTTCAGCTCGTGTTTAATGAATAAGGCCCACTGCTGACATCTTACTCTACTGCAACACACTGCTGTGTTCTCACATCACAGTGAATTAGATCAAATGCATTCAGTGTGTGCACACGCAGTACATCATCACACATATTACAGTACCGGAGGCCGCAGGTCTGGATGGGTGAGTATGTATCCGTTGTTGGTGATGGCAAATGCATAACCATGAATTCCCAGCTGTGAACACACACATCAGATATCATAATCAGAGTCACTGTCGCATTTTCAGAGTCAAGGCTATTATTTTCGATCAACAATCAATATTCTGCTCTGTTCTGTTGATGGCATTGTAGTTATTGGCTCCCTTCCTGGACAAGTACCAAAGTGCACACTCAGGGTGGGTTGCACACGACATTTAACAGCAGAAGTGACAAGTTACCATTATCTTCTGATGCGCCTTGCCTCTGTTTCTTTTATGCAGGTTTCATAGAGCACGTAAACCTCTATCAATATCCGTCCAATGACCAACCATCTTGCATCTCCTTCGAGTGGGACGTGGAAGAGGGGGTGTGTCTTAAAACTTGATAGATTGTTTGTTACTCCCACGTATAAACAGTCTAATGGTCTTTTTAAACTCGATTGGCAAATGGAAAAAGAAAAGCCATTGCCAAATGCTTTGTTATAACACAATTTAAAAGGAGCATTTAAAAATTACTTAATAATGTGCAGTATTATTGTTACATTTAATTGCATTTTAAACATGAATTAAATTACATGATTTATTAATGCACAATTTTATTGTTAAAAATAATAACAAAATTTAAACAAATTAAATAAACAGTTTTAAATGTCTATTTATTTTTTTGCATTTATAAATTGGTTTATTAACGTTTTTATTTTAAAATTAATAGATTGATAATTTATTTCTTCATTCTTTTTTTAATTGGCACTCTAAGGCTTCCATAATATTGACCCCATTACTTAATACACATTCTTGGGGTTTAAATATATAACTTGGCATAGATTTCATCCAAAAAGTGTGTGTACTCACAAAAGGCAGATTTTGTGTATGGACAAAAATTTTCAGATTTGTTAAACTGTACAGTATGTATGGCAGAACCTGCGTAAAATTATTTTATAAATCCCAGTTGCTTTATTTCCTAACACCGTCTACTACCTGAATTTTAGAATTTTCATATTACCATCCAGACACGTGATACTACAACACGTAACGGTTCTAGAAACTAGAAAAATGGGAGATACAAAATCTAGCCTAAATGTGTGCTGCTAAAAATTATTTATTTAAAATGATTGTCTTTGAAAATCATTTAAACATTAAACATAAACAAATCATTAACATTTATATTAAGACTTCTTTTCAAAATATCTTGAATATGTGTAGTATATTCACCCCATTGGGAAATTGATTGCTCTAAACATAAACCTATCCTTGCTTCTCAAGTCATTTTTTAAAATAATTTTAAGGATGATTTATACATCCTTAAAATTTAAACATTTATACAGGAAGCGAAAACAAAGACAGTAATTTGGAAAACTATTCTGACATAATCGGATCAGAGATTTTGAAAAATGCAATGTGCAAGCTTTTGTTGTATTATATCAAAACATTGCTGATTATCAGAGGACTACGAACAGGGTTATTTCAATTTAGGTCGGGATTAACTGAAAAGCCAATTTATAATCATTCTGTTTAGTTTATTACTTGTCTGTATGGAGTTGCCAATTCGAACACGCCAGTAAACGAGTGCGTACACAGTCAAGAGTGTGGAGACAAAGTTCACATTTTCAACGTGCCCATCTCCCAGATCGGCCTATTCGACGACACAATTGAGGACTTTGCCCAGCAGTTTTTGGCGGTGAAGAAGCAGACAGAGGCTAAACAGCAAATCTTGCCCTGGCACGGCTCAAGATCCCGTATACCGTCTGCTCGCCGAAGGCATCCCCCAGTGGCGGCAAAAGCCCAGTTCTTGGGCCCCAGCGTAGAGCCCACCTGCATCAAGCAGATGCCCCCACCTCACGGCCTGGCACGAGGACCCGGAAGGGGCACGCCCGCCGTGCCACATCTATGGCCAGCCAGTTGTGACAAGCCTTGAGGATGGCCCAAGAGGCCCTCCACCTCAGTCGCTAACCCGCCCTATGCCGGGTATGCAGAGCAAGGTAAGTGCTTTGAGGTCCCCCTCAGTGCAGCCGCCTTGGGTCGAATCAACGCTCCTCGACGTGCCTTTGCCTGATCCCCCTGCCACGAGACCCCACCACCAGGTATGTCAGATGCGATTGTCCCCTTAGTGCCCCTCGCCCAGAGCTTGGACGCATGGCCAACACTTTACAACACGTTGCGGTGGCTGGACAGGACCATCCGACTCGGCAACGTGATTCAGTTCGCCAGGCGCCTGCCCCAGTTCAGTGCCATCCACTTCACTTCAGTGCTGGGTGAGGACAATGCCACCCTGCGTGCGGAGATTGCGACCCTTCTTTCCAAGGGTGAGATAGAGCCTGTCTATCCAGCTGAGATGAGGAAAGGGTTCTACAGGCCTAACTTCATCGTGCCAAAGAAAAGTGGTGGGTTGCGGCCAATCTTGGACCTGCATTAAGATTGGTTTGCAGCGGTAGACCTGAGGACGCGTACTTCCATGGCATATGGCATCCACGGTGGTGGTTACGGTACTCGGGTTGATGCAAATGAGACCGCATCAGCACTGGCTTCAGACTTGAGTCACGAGATTAGCATGGCACTGCGGCACACATTGCATGGCTGTTACGTACCTCTTCCAACACTTATTCAGCACTTGGACAGACTTTTCATTTCTATGGGCAGGAGTTCCCCTACAGCAAGTGTCCAGATGCGTTGTGGTCTCCACAGATGCCTCCAAGTCGGGCTGGGACCCGGTGTGCAATGGGCACGTTGCTGCTGGTTCCTGGACTGGACCATGGCTGTGTTGGCCATCAACTGCCAACAGTTGCTGGCTGTACTGCTCGCCGTGCAGGGGCTATTGCCATTGATCCGGTGAAAGCACATGTTGGTCTGGTCTGACAACACGGTGACAGTAGCGTATATAAATCGCCAAGGCAGCGTACATTCTCTCTCTCTCTCAACTCGCCCGCCATCTCCTCCTCTGGAGTCAGCAGCGGCTGAGGTCACTGCGGGCCACTCACATTCCGGGAAGTCTCAACACCACAGTGGACTTGCTGTCATGGCAGGCGACGCTCAGCAGTGAGTGGAGCTGGTCCAGGTGGTCCAGCTGATTTGGAGTTGTTATGGCCAAGCACAGGTAGATCTGTTCACTTCCCATGAGTCCTCCCACTGCCCGCTTTGGAATGCAATGACGGGAGCCGCTCTCTGCACAGATGCGCTGGCACACAGCTGGCCCCGGGGGCTGCGCAAATATGCGTTTCCCCCCAGTGAGCCAACTTGCAGACCCTGTGCAAGGTCAGGGAGGATGAGGAATAAGTCACCCTTGTGGCACTGTATTGTGGACATGTCCGTAAACTATCTCTCTCTTGTCACACCACCGTCTGCCATCAGCCTTTATCCCTCTCGGAGGCTTTATTAGCCTGATAAGAGACCGGGTGTGTATACTCACACTTCTTGCGACAGCCCCCCGCTGGCAAATTCCCCTGAGAAAGGACATTTATGCCTCGGGATAAAGGCAGATGGCAGACGGTGGTGCGACCTGAGAAAGGACATTCTTTCTCATCGATGGGGCACAATCTGGCACCCACGCCCAGACCTCTGGAACCTCAAAGTCTGGTCCCTGGACGGGACGTGGAAGACTTAAGTGGTCTACTGCCCACAGTGGAAACACGATCACTCAGGCCAGGGCTCCTTCAACAAGGCAGCTGTATTCCCTGAAGTGGAATGTGTTTGCTAAGTGGTGTTCTTCCCGTAGTGAAGACCCCCAGAGATGTGCAGTTGGGTCAGTGCTTTCCTTCCTGCAGGAGAAGCTGGAGAGGCGGCTGTCCCCTTCCACCCTGAAGGTGTACGTAGCTGCTATAGCAGTGCACAACGACGCAGTTGAAGGTAAGACCTTGGTAAGCATGACCTGATCATCAGGTTCCTGAGAGGCACCAGGAGGCTGAACCCTCCTAGGCCGCACCTCTTTCCCTCATGGAATCTCTCTGTGGTTCTTTAGGGCCTTCGGAGAGCCTCGTTCGAGTGCCTAGAGTCAGTCGAGTTAAAGCCCATCTTATTAGGACCACCCTCCTCACCGCGCTCACTTCCATCAAGAGATTTTACAATCTCCGGGTTGAGCCGGTTTCATCCCATGTTCTTTCAAGTATGAACAGGTAGAGTTTAGTAATACGGAACAGCTGGCCGGGTGTATCGCTTGCGTATAGCGCCTTTCCCCTCCCCTTAGGCGAGAATGTGTGCTTTTACCCCCAGTCGAGTTCATGAAGTCATGGACCCTGGATGTCCTTCCTCCCTAGCCCTGTGGCTCGTGAATGCGGAAGAGGAGTTTGCAGCCAGACCCACTACTGGTACTAATATGCCCTGTACTGGGATAGGTGCTCCACAGGTGGCGTTTACTCTGGTAACCCCCTGTGATGTATTTTCCGCGGTATGGTCTCCCTGTCTGCACACCCGCGTCTCCCCTGGTCGCTGTGTTTGTAGAGCTCCTCCCCTTCGAGTCAGGACCTACCACCGCGCTTCTTCCATGTGCGGCTGGTGAGCCCATGTGTCGAATTGCCACATGTTGACCTTCACTTTTTGGGCAGGATGTGGTTTCCACAGAGTATTTTCCCCCTGAAAGAATAGGAAAGGAAAAGAACACCATACCCAATGCATATAGTAGCGTTAGATTGCCTCAGTTGAATCTAATACTCTGTGGAGAGAAAACAGAGAGAGAGAAATGGCCGAGGCTGGTGTGGCCTTCTACCATGCTAGTTACGTCAGACGGCAGACGGTGGTGCGACCTGAGAAAGGACCTTCTTTCTCATCTGAATGTAATTTCCATAAAGGGATAGAATAATTTGTAGAAAAAGTCAAAGGTGTAATAACACTGCACCAAAAATTCACTAACATTTCTTCATTCATTCATACTGTATGTGAGCAGGTTTTGGTACCTTGTATTTGGGGATGGCCTTCAATATTTCAGACACTGGCACATCTGTGCCCACCACACCAAGAAGAATCCCCTTATTTCTCTTAATAAAAAAACAAAAACAAAAAAAAAAGGGTTAGGGACAAAACCAAAGCTTAATACACAAATAACTGTGTATTTAATATTCTATTGTTTAAGCTAGAACACCACTGCTGTCCAAGAAAATTATAAAAAATGCATTTATTATATTTTTTACTGTTATTTGCCCATTTTGTGTTGATCTTGTGATGAATGATTACATAAAACACATAAGCGTGATTTCAAACTGATTAATGTTAAAGGTGCTATGTCATATTTTTACTGTACTAAATCATAAAATGTCCATAATATGTCATTAGAGAATTAGGAAACATGCTAAGCTGAAATACTGGCTTCTCTGGTAACAATGCTACAGCCAGTATTTTCTACTTTGAAGTTTCCATTCCGGGCCGGAATTTTTATTTATGTTTTGGCCTCTGTGATCCCACCCACTGCTAACTCACCAATAGTATTTTGACAAAGCCGGGTTGCCAGATTCGAACAAGTTTGCAGGCTATCAACACTGCTTGCTGCAGCCATGGAAGCCAGCAAACGAACTGGATCAGAGATAACAGATTCCTCATGACCTAAAAAGCCTCGCCATCCATCTAAAAACTGCCATGACCAGAGGCGTAGTAAAACAAGGAGATGGAGACCGCTTAAAGCCCAGAAATCCTTTAAAATGGATGCCGAGTTGGCTAATTTTCTTCTTAACAGGTAAGCACTGAGTGTCACCTAAAATTAGATATCTATTTTATCTCAGCTACTAGTAGGGATGGACATTTTTTAGTAAATTCAACATTTGAGTATACGCATTCATAAAGTTTTTCATGTGCAGCCTGGTTTCAAGGCAGTGAGACACGACTAATGAAGTAATCCCGACTAATGCAGCAGAGCGGATGAGCCACGGCGGTTTACTACCTTAGCAACATCCAGCGTGACAGAAAATATGACAGAAACCACAAGCTTGACTCAAAATGTACTCAAATTATGACTGCGATTACTCTATACCTTTAATGAATACTGCCGTCCAAATCGAGTAGCGTTACTCCTGCCCATCACAACTTGCTACAGTTTTAATCTATCTAATGTGAAACTTTTTTTATTGTATTTTGTGACTGAATCAATGAATGTGGCAACCCACATGAGCTTTGAGTCTGGGGCGGGGGAGACAACTCTCCAATATTTTGAAATTGGACTGCAGAACCCATTTCAAATGCTTGTTGTCAATCTCACATATAGCACCTTTAAAGGGGTCATGACATGGGTTTTTTTATTGTATTATTATGTTCCCTTAGGTGCAATTATAGTATTAATATACTTTTAAAACTTTTAAAATCTAGTGATTTATGACCTTTTCCCACCCTGTTTCTCATCCTCTGATTCAAACAGTCTGTTTTGGGGGCGTTTTCCATTTAAGACTTCAGTGTTAACGCCCACTGTTATGATTGGCTAACGTCAGTGCCTATGTATCAATTATTGACGCCCACAGCCAGAACAATATGCAAGTAAACTAAGTAAAAACACTGTGATTATTCATAATGAATGAAATTGCGCTTTAAAAAGTAGTTTAAAGTTTAAAATAGATTACTTACAGTTTGCGTCGTCGTTGTTCCCAGAACAGTCGGCACGGACTTATCTTTGAGCAACAGTTTTCTGGCAAAGCCAGCATCATATTGAGATTTGTTCTCAAAACAGTCATCCTTAAAATGTACAGAACAAATGCTTAAGTTAACACTGCCGTGACTGGGACGTCCGCAAAAAATAAACTGCATCCATTTTTCCCTGACGCCTGGATCTTTCGGCAGCTTATTCAGAGGTTTTGTTTGACCACAGCCAGGAACAGCACATCTGTGTGGCATCGTAATTTTCCTGTGCACAAGTAGTCTCTGTCAGAGCTCGCTGTCCATCGACTGAACACTTGTGAGGCGACGGCGATACGAAATGAGCGTAGTTGTCTTTGCGCTTAAAGCGTAGTTATCTTGTGCTGGAGGCGGTCATATGCAAACGCTGGTACGTCACTTCTAACCGTCACGTCACTTCTAACCATGAATCCAGAACGAGCTGTATTTTGAGCTTGATTAAATAAATGATTCGTTTAGAATGGGGAGGACGTCTTAAAATATTAAACTTGCAGGACGTTTTAATGATACAAAGACCTCTTATATACCAAAAGATCAAGGCAAATTTGGTTTCTCATGTCATGACCCCTTTAACTAGCTGATATTGAGAAAAGTGAAGTTCATGTTTAGTGTAACTCACTGTCTCATTCTTAGTGCTGAACACCGGCATCGCTACAGTGGTCATGAGCACGGGACCCTCACTGTCATCCAGCTACACACACAAACACATTAGAGACATACATACAAATGCACATAGTAAGAGACATGTCATTTCTTCATTATACACACAGTGCATGACAGACGTGGTCTAAAGAATGTTAAGTTTATCATCTGTTAACCCGCATGTTCTTTTAAGATTCACTTTATTATCTTTATGTTTGGAATTCCAGAGACATGTACATGTAAATATAGTAATTTTCAAATAAACCTTTTGTGTTCCCTTCAAATTCATTTAATATGCTTCTCTGGTCTCAACAACACCGGGTTTTATTGAAAATTTGTTTTATCAAAGCTTAACCTTCTGTTGCATCATCGGAAAGTAGACACGCAATTTTCAGGAATAAGATTTTTTTGCCCCATTATAGTTGTTTTGTATCTGTTTGGGATCAGTTTGATTGACAACAGCAAAAAATTTATTAAAAAAATAAATAAATAAATGAAAAGAAAATAAATAAATCCAAAAACAATAAATCAAATCCTAATAGACAGTTTGGATTTAGTGAAACCCTAAGGTATATTCTTAGCAAGCCAAAATGTATTATATACTTAGGACTGTTGATTTAACGTGTTAATTTAGTTCTATAAATTATAAAAAAATAATGCATAAAACAATAATGCAATCAATCATGCCTCCTGACCTAAACTTATATTCCATAATAAGAATACATATTTTACTACCATCTGCAAAATTTAAGCTTGAACTACATGTATTGGTGCTTCAGCAGGAGGCAGTCAGCGTGCCTCAAACCTCAAACAAGAAGCGCAACCACCGCATAAGAGCCACTCACACAGGAATCATTCTTGACAGCTGGACGAAGCACAACAGAATGCAGGGAGAAACACTTATCACACTTTTAACTTGACTCAGTGTCTTAAAAATGCAGTGTTTATGACTCTGGAAACTAGTGAGATGCTCAAAGCATTTCACTGTTATGCAGACGATATCGAAATAATTCCTCAGAAATAGTATCACGACTTTTGCTGTTTCTAGTAAGTTATTGGATAAACGTGTGTGTGTGTGTGTGTGTGTGTGTGTGATGTAGCGTGTGCAATCACCTGTTGCCACTCCCAAGCAGAGATGAGGTCAGCTTTCTCTGTGGAAAAATAGAATCCAAGCAGGGGTACTCCATTTCGCGGTTGCTGTTGCGCAAGTGTTATTCACTATAGAAACCGCAATGTCCTCTGCCATTTTAAACAGTATGTATCCAATGTGGAAACTCCGGTAATCAACCAGTCTGTTGTGTCTCTCAGCTGTGATAAACCTTAATGATGAAGTTGTTAATTGAAACCGATTAAAGCTATTTCCTAGCTTAAGTAAAGTAGTAATACAAGCGATCATGGAGCACTGTTCTATGTAAACAATGACTCACTACACGGATTCACTTCACGTCAACAACTGGTTCATATTACATGCAAAAATTATTTTGCCACCACCTGCTGGCTAACATGTAAAGTAAAAAAATATGTAAAAAGAGACACATAGCCTACAATAACTCTTTAACACATATGCACTGCTCTTACACTTTAGTTTAGGATGACGAACACAAGTGGAGTGATACACACAGTGAAGTGTCCTAGTGCTGATGGTGTTAGACCGTCCAATCAGATTTGAGAACTTGAACTAACTGTTGTATATTAAAAAAATCATTCCACCTGAATAAAACTAGAGGTAAGAAGTAGTCTCCTGTGAGATTTAGATGGGATTATTGTTAAATTTGGGATGTTTTAGTATTATGAGTTTTATCATTAATATTGGCATTATATTCATGCTGTTTACCCAGAGGTGAAATAACATCTTATGGAGTTTTGTGATCCTTGCCACAGCTGCCTTTGGATTGCTCACTGGGGCAGATTTCAGTATAACTTCCTGTAAAGCCGTTTTAAAATGATGTGTGTTGTGAAAAGCACTATACAAATAAACATCACAAATTGAAATGGGGGGCATTTATAATTCATATTAATAAATTAAATCGTCAAGTTCCTCTTTGCATGAAGATGCTTATCTAGACTTGAAATATACCAGATCTCCATAATACAGTTTGGTACGCATTTGTAACGCGGTTCATCTGAACATATCTCTGCAGCACAAAATAGTAGAGACTTCTGGGTTCACTTATTTCACTCAGGATAGCAAGCAGCCTCATTAAGTATCACTCTGGTAACTGCCTAGCAACCACATGGGGTTACCTTTGCAACCAAGTAACAAAGCACATATCTCTGCACCAGAACATTGAAGAAACGTCCTGTTTGGCTCGTTTCAATCAGTGTTATGCTAGCATCACCTAGCAAAGTGCTAAAAACATGCTAGCATCATGCTAAAACAAGCTAGCAACACCTAGTAAAGTGTTAAAACATGCTCGCAACATTCTAGCAATGCATAGTGAAGTCCTAAAACATGCTAAAAATATTTAAGCATCATATTAACACATGTTAGCAATGCCCAGCGAAGTGCTAAAACATGCTAAAAACCTGCTAGCCTCATGTTAACACATGCTAGCATCGTCTAGCGAAGTGCTAAAACATTCTAAAAACGTGCTAGCAATCATTCTAACACAAGTTAGCATATCCTAGCGAAGTGCTAAAACATGCTAAAAACGTGCTGCATCATGCTAACACATGCTAGCAACATTCTAGGATCATAGTATTAGCAACATGCTAGAACATGCTATGTGACAGGTTTTCCCACGGCAAGCACCACTCACATTTCCTTCAGGAAATGTACCTACAGTATCTAGTTATGTTGGCTTGATATTCTATTTAAACGTATTATTATTAGGTTGGCTTAAGAAAACCAACTTACTGAAATCCTATTTAAACTTATTAGTGGTGCTTGCAAAACATCACTATTTTAATCTCACATACTACTTCTTCTTCTTCTCCGGTAGGAGGAAATCTATTGTTATTGACGGTTTTATTATTAGATTCCTCCAGTAGGAGGAAATCTATTGTTATTGACAGTTTTATTATTAGATTCCTCCAGTAAGAGGAAATCTATGTTATTGACAGGTTTATTATTATTATTATTATTATTATAATTATTATTAGATTCCTCAGGTAGGAGGAAATCTATTGTTATTGACGGTTTTATTATTAGGCCCGAGCACTGAAAGTGCAAAGCCCTATTGTTCTTCTAATGATTATTATTATTATTAGGGCCCGAGCACTGAAAGTGCGAAGTCCTATTGTTCTTCTAAGGATTCTTATTATTATTATTATGCTTCTTTTCAAGGTTTTCAGTACTTTTGAGGTACATAACATGCATGAAAACTCTTGAAAGTTTGCACACACATCAGAGTCGCTGGCCATTAAGGTGTGACAGAGTTTCAGGTGGGGGGGGTGCAGAAGGGGCTCTTTGGCACCACCTAGAACATGGGCATGTTCCGGGGGCTATCTACCACATCCCTTTTGAGGTACAGCCACCAAACATTGTACACATATAGATCTCATTAAGCCAGACAACTTTCGCGCTGACAGTCATAGGCTCTGCCAAAAAGGAAGTTGGCATTTTGGATTGATTGAAAAAGGCATTTGAAATACTCCTCCAAGGAACTTAATGTGGGCAGCATCATGCCAAGACATTGACGACGCTAAATTGCTAAATAACATAAAAAAAATGGAATAAGGAAAAGTCTCATATCTTCTGCGTTCTGAACATTAAAAACATCAAAATTGAGCCAAATGTTTGTCCTTGCTGGCTGATCACTTTGATGTGACTAATGTGGGTCATGGTCGTAGCGCCACCAACTGACGGAAGGAAATGTGTCACTTTTAACAGATGTTGAAAAATCCCTATTAAAAAACAGACTAATGTCAAGGCATTGCACATTTTAAATTCTGAAGGGTTTCTTGATATCTAAAATACTGTTGGCATGGCAACGCATTAAATGTCATGATTCCTTTTTGTGCATATTCACATGTTTTGAGGTATTTGTCATAATTGAATTTAAAGTTTAATGTAAATAATCATATTTATTACATTTTATATAAATAAAATGTAGTAAAAATATCAACTGAAATGTAAAAATACAAGAAAACCCATGTCTAATCCACTGTCTATTAATTCTCTGAGTGGAAATTACAAGAAATGTCCAACAGAGGGCATCCAAGCTCCATTGTTGAAAGATTTCCAACAGTTCAGTCCAGAATGGGCGGGGACTGAGTTCATTATTTGGTTGAGGTCTTTTGCAGTCGAATCCCATTAAAAAATGCAAACATTGTGTACCCACTCAATATATACATCAACTGAGGTGCGGATGCAATCTTTGTTAATTAAAACATATATATGTATATGGAAGGATTAGAATCTTTAACCTTTTCCAGCCGGAGCGTTCAAATTTGTGAACAATTATTCCCATGGTTTCTGTCTCAGTGTCTTTGCCGTCCAATCACCGATTTTATTTCTGAAATCTGCCAGATACTCATGACAATATAAGCTAAAAGCACATATGATTGGTAGAAAGAAATGCAACTGGACGTAGACTCTCACATGCGCGTGCGCATCTCTTTCCTCCTTGTCTGCCAGCCAGACTCGTCAACTTGCGACACACATGCACGCACGCAGTGGAGAAAATGTCAGAGAGAAGCGAGGCGAGGGGGTCTGACATAAGCGTGTGTGTGTGAGTTAAAGCAGATTCTCAACTGGTCTATTCGGACTGGGTCGCGGAAAGCAGGGAAAGAACAATGCCATGGTTCTCCCATTGAAGATATTTCGGCGGCCGCCCAAGTGATAGACTATTAAGGACTGCAGAGGCAGATTTAATGATAATCTCGCAAACAGCTAAAGCAGACATGGGCAATTTACGGTCCGCGGGCTGGATCAGGCCCTCCATATGGTTTAATGTGGCCCGCAGCTCATTTATCGTAAAAGCGTTTTTTTTTTCAAAGCGTTGACTGAAATATCATTGGATATTTCAGTCAACTTGCATTGGGACCTAACGCGTCTCCACAAGCGTTTACCATGCTCAGGGTTGCCCAGATAAGAGACGCAACCCAGTTTGAGATTTATACTTGTGCAAATTGGAAATATTCTGCCTAATGTTATACTTATTTTGTGCAATCTGGCAACCATGCAGGCGTGTGCACTTTTTCTGTCTCTCGCTTTCCCCTTTGAACAAACTATGCGATCTGTAGTGCAATATTCTGCTCAAGGAAAAGTGATATACGGCTACTCTGTGTCCATTCTTGAGGCTGCTTGTGATGTTTGGTGCTACTAATTTTGCAGGTAAACCTTGTCAGTGATTAAATTAAATATAAAAGTAGATCTCGGCATCATTGATGCACGGAGGGCTGTTATATTTTGACCAAATGTTATAGTTTCATTTGAAATAATCTAAAGGTAAAATCTATTAGACCTCATTTAATATCAACAGTGGCAGTCAGAGCATGTGAGCGAAGCGGAGTGGCGTGACGCTCAGCTCAATATTCCGCTCTATGCGCGTGCGCTCCACTCAGTCGCTCGCGTCCCAAGCGAACGCTCCACTGATGAATCGCTCACGCTCACCGGTAAAACAAATCCCGCTCAGATCCCGCTCAGACATAAAATGTCTCTGTAGGCTACTTGCTTTCTGTTTGTACTTTGTAATGAATATCTGGAATACATGTATAAATTACAGTAGCTAGGATTGTAAATAGAAGTTATTTCAGGGTGATTCTGAATAAAAGTCTGTTATTTTATTCATTTAAATGCATTAAATTAACTTAATTAAAAAACATGTCTAGCCCTTTGGCAAACTTGCCTATTAAATGCAATAACTGAAAAGGTATATTTTATTTTTGTTATTTTATTTCCGTGAACATAACTGCAGTTGCAAAACAGGCATATTAAAACGTGCATGCACACGCACACGCAAACAAGATTAAATGCATGTAGAACTTCACAAAACACATCTGGACTATCATGCTCATAAAAGCACACACAGGTGAAATACATTTAACAACATCTTATCAAAGCACACCTGGATGATTTACTGGCATTAGTAAAAGAAACGCGCGTTCTAAAGTTTATCTATTAATTTATTTTCGAATGGTATAGGCTATAGCTCACCTTTTGCTGCACTACCATGTTTGCGTAGCACATCCTCGTGCTTTCTGGCAATGTGACGCTTTAGATTCCAATATGAATCTTTGCTAACTCTCACAGTCTCTCCACACTCCCTTTCAATTTCTCCTCCCTGCTCGTTCTTAACTGTGATTTTTACTGTGCATTTATGCATAAGGCTCGCAACTTCCTTAAAACAATATTTGAACTCCATAACCAACCCACTATTGCTTTAGCTAATTCACCGATTCTCGAACTAGCAAATCACAATAGGGCATTCCGGGTAGAGCGAGCGGAGCGGAATCTTCAGAAAGGCGCTCTCCGCTCAGGAGGAAGTATTGCCGCTACGCTCACGCTCCGCTACGCTCACATGCTCTGGTGGCAGTTGTAGTTAAAGTTTCAAGATGTTTCAGCTAGTATTTATTTTTCATAAATACATTAATTTATTATTATTATCACTATTATTTAAGTCTAGCACACTGACCTATCCATGGTAACGAGGAGCCTTTCCTTCTGTGTAATATGTGTATAAATATGTAATATTAGGTAACAAATGGGATAATAATGGGCTCATATAAGTAAATATTCCCTTCAATTTTTTAAAGGGGGAGAGAAAACTTCCTGTAGATTTTGTTGACAAAAATAATGTCATTTGATGCATGTCCTTGTACTGGAAAACCTTGAACAAAACTATGCAACATAAAAGGAAATGCGACCCATGATACATTAAATACAGGTTATGTTTAATCTATGGCAGGTCGACACTTGATGTCCAATGTAAAATCTTTCCTGAAGCAAAACCAGCTGAGAGTTAAAGGTACAGACAGGAGCAGTCTGACTGTGCTGTCGCGCACCTACAGTATATGTTAGTTATTAATAATCATAGGACATTACTTTAAAAGCTCACACAGCTGATGTTATTTTTCATTTAGTAGTTAATTTAACATGCTATGCTAACATGTAAACTAACATTAGCTTTAGTTATAAAACATGTTATAGTTACATGCTATTTTTTATCATGTTTATAATTCTGTCAGCTTTCTTATTTTTTATATTTATTTTCAAAAGGGAGACGTTTTTTACACATACTTCAATTAAATAAATTATTTCAAGTTTCAATTATAATAAAGCGTTTGCTCAAAAATAAGTAAAATAACCCTTCTGTTTTCCATGATAATACTAATTGTGTAATACCATATACCGTGAAACCGTGATATTTTCTGAGACTGTTATCATACCGTGAAATCGCAACCCTACTTTGAACATAGATGTTAAATACACTGCAAATGAGCAACACGACGAAACTAGAACACTCCCGTTCTAATCAAGGCACAGACACGGTGTAAATAATTTATTTATTATGCTGATTAGACAGCTTTGTTTTTAATGAGAGAATTCGTGAGAGTGCAGAACATTGTGTGGAGCATCAGCTTAACTGTTCCAAGTGTGTTTTGGAAGTGTAGCCAACATAAAGAATATGGCATGAATAGCATATTTCAGGAATCACCGTCATTGTTATCGCATCTGCTCTAATAAGGCCCAGTTGCCATGCAGCTTGTATTGGTAGATTTAACATTTTCACAATTCGCAAGACTCCGAAAGCAACTTGCCGTTTTTAATTTTCAAAGTGCAACCGCTGAGGCCAAAAATGATCTAACAATGTTCTTACATGAACAAGATCACCATTGAAGATCTAACAGGACGAATGGTCACGATTACAATATCAAAGGCAATAATTGACAATTATGATTTTTGCTAAAATCATGCAGCCCTAAACTGGGTATAGATTATAATGTGTATGTATTTTTTGTTTCTATTTCTCATATGACTGATACTCACAGTAACACTAACACTGTTACTCTTATTATTTTGGGTATGGCTGGCCATTCTCGCACTGGTCCCAAGTTAGCTAGAAAGTTTCTTATCCCTCGCATTCTGACATCAATTCACAGGCACCAAAACCTCTCCCATTTAAGCCTAGCCGTCAATTCTGTATTCTCCTAGGTAGCGTGCGTCAGGCTGTGCGGTCAACCTCCAATATGATGTTTTGAGAAATTGACTTTTTCATGCTGTTTTTACTCAGGATGTAGTTGCTGAGATATGCAGCTTTACAAACTGTCAGGGGTGGGAGCTTGTTGTAAACTGTAGCACCACCAACTGGTGGAAGTGTGTCACTTTAATAGTGTTGTCATGGCATAGTCAAACTGGAATGGTGGCATATATCTATTACACATTGTATGTTTAGGGTCCATGTTTACATTAATGTTGAGTTGTTGCTGTGTCCATCTTGGTTTGTTTTCCGAAAGCCACCAAGTGGAAATGGACCCATGGTGCTTGGGCCTGTCATCACTGCTTGCAGCTATATTTATTATTATTATTATTATTATTTTGAATTCTCCTTTAGCCCCAATATCTCAAAGTCACTGGTAAAAAAAAATCTAATTTGGCACATTGATACTACAGGCCAACGGGTACCCCCACACCAAGAATGACCCACATTCGCCCTTAGGGATTCGATACAGCCCACGCCCAATTTTCCCATTTTCAAAATGATTTAATTTCAACCCCATTTGTCCAATTATTCTGAAAAATGGTGTACATGCCTAACTTCTCATTGGAAACAGAAAAGCCACAAGGACCCATAAGGTTCTGCATGATGGATTTTCCTGTACAGTGAAAATTTGGGAAACCTACAAAAATTTGACATTTGACTTGACATTTGGTACCCATGTGTAGAATTGATGTCTTTCACTTCATTACTTTGCAAAAATGAATACAATACAAAATGCCTGAAAGGGGCGCGTATATGTAAATGACTACATTGACTATATATGTGTATATATGTGACAATATATATGTGTCAATAAACCAAATGTAATTTTCACTGATGGTTTTTCAAACCTAACATGCTTTAAGATGACATAATTATGTTGGCTTGAGAAATGTTATGTTACATAAAGTTATTATTATTATTATTAATACTATTATTTTTATTATCTAAGACTAAAATTTAAATAGCCTTACCTCCAAGAGCTTTAATGCTACAAGCACCAAACTTGCCATAGACCTGGGGTCTGTTCTGAAGTTTGTTGCTATATATTTTTTACCTGATGCGACTTAAGGTTTTTATATAAATGACAATCAAAAATGTAAAAAATCCCATAGATTTACAATGGCTGAGCAAAAATGCCCCCTCTACTGGATAAGTACGGTCTACATGATAAAATCCCATTCACTTACATTGGATGAGCAAAGATGCTCCCTCTACTGGAGTAATTCTATCTACCAAATGCAACTTCTTCTGGAGCAATCCCTCTATTGGAGCAATTCTGTCTACTAGTGGGTGTAGCTCCAGACTTAGAAGCCAGATGACTTCCGCTTGCGTCTAAACAAAGGCTTGTCAATTGTATGTGTTTTAATGCTTGCCAGTTTGAACATTCATGCGATTTTTACACTATTCAATCTCAACAAATTGCAAAACAACTCAAATAAATGTTTGCGAACAGTTTGTGTGACACAGCGAGCCACGTCGCGTCTAATGCACGCAATCCGATGAGAGAACACTTTACGCTACATAAAAGTAATCCATACCACTCCAGTGGTTTAATCCATTCCTTCAGAAGTGATATTATAGGTGTGGGTGAGAAACAGATCAATATATATATATATATATATATATATATATATATATATATATATATATATATATATATATATATATAGTATATATATATATATATATATATATATATATATATATATATATATATATATATATATATATAGATATATATAGATATATATATAGATATATATTTTGTAATTTTTTTTTTTTACTATAAATGTATTACCTGCCCAGTAGGGGGTGATATGCTTATGTAAATCACCAAAAACAGAAAAAGAACTCTTAAGAGAGAAGAGCGCTTATGAAAGTGAAAATTACTTAATTATTTGAGAGCTGAGATATTCTTCTAAACATCAAATATCCCTTTAACATTCACGTATTTTTACAACGCATACAGCGAAGTCTTATGACAAAGTTAAAATCTTAGTGAATGCCGTATGTGTTATAATGACATGGAGAGCTTAAATCATTTTCAAGTAATTGCATATATTTCATATTTTTGCTGTGATCTTGTTTTATTGTTATCATCGAGTTCCAGTCCCGGTTCAAGGGTCGGCCTTTCTCAAGCCAACATCAAAGTTTGTCTTGACAAATAATATGCAAAGAATGCCTTGGTGGAAAACCTACAAAAGTCTTCTTCTCCTAAACAGTAGCTCCAATTGACTTGAAATTTGGTACCCATGTGTAGAATTGATGTCTTTCAATGTGTTACTTAGCAAAAATGAATACAACACAAAATGGCTGAAAGGGGCGTGTTTATGTAAATGTCCACATTGCCTCAATATATATGTGTCAATAAATCAAATGTTTTTTTGACTGATGGTTTTTCAAACCTAACATTCTTCAAGATGACATCACCCTGAAGAACTGTGCAAAGAATGGCACACATTCGCCCTTAGGGGGCGCAACAGGCCATGCCCAAATGTCCCATTTTCGGGTCAAAAATTTTCTAATTTTGTACATTGATACTACAGGCCAACGGGAACCCCCACACCAAGAATGGCCCACATTCACCACCAATGCTGACCAGGAGCACCTCACAAGCCTTGCCATTTCATAAATTCTCTGACCCAGTTGTCTGACCATACAATTTTGCGCTTGTCAAAGTTGGTCAGGTCTTTACTCCTGCCCATTTTTCCTGCATTCAACACATTGACTAAGAAAACTGATTGTTCACTTACCATCTACTCTACCCAGACCTTGACATGTGGCCTTGTTAGGAGATGATCAACGTTATTCACTTCACCTGTGAGTGGTCATATCATTTTGGCTTATCAGTGTATATATACACTCACTGAGCAATTTATTAGGAACACTATGGTTGTAATAATGTTCCCAACGTGGTCTTATAGTGTTGTAGCCCATCTGATTTAAATTTCGACGTGTTGTGCATCCTGAGATGCTGTTCAGGGGCCTATACGATGAAGCAAGTTTAGGTGGCTAGCTAGGTAAATTTCATCTTAGTTTACTGGTGTTCAGCTTAGTTTACTGGTGTTCATCACCATAGTAACTTACACAACAAGGCTAACCTGCTCCGTAGCAGGTTTTGTTCTGGGTAACAGATGCTGAACCAATCAACTGTGACATTGCCAATGCAATGAATTAACTACACCATCTTTCTTAGAGTGCACTTTACAGAAAAAAATGTCATTGTGTCATTGATTAGAAATGAACATTATTTCACGTGAAGTTCAATGTAAGAGGTAAACAAAATACGTCTTCAAAAAAAGAACAAATAGGCTACGTCTTATTATTGCATACAGTATTCTGAATGCTCACTTTTTAATTATTCAATTGTTATTCAAACTAAATTAATTTGCAATAGCATTAAATTATATTATGCTTACAATTTTGATGAATAAAAAAAGCTTTTTATATTTTAAATTAAAATTAATTAAAATAACTAAATTGAATAAGCCTGTGTGTTCTTTTTGTGGACCTATACGACTTACATTAATGTTATCAGGTGTGTAATTGCTATCAAATAACAGTTTTCTCTTTTCAAGTGACTGTGATAATCGTTTTTCTTTATTCTGATTTAAAGCCTCCACAGTTTTCAATCAAATTAATGTGTAATTTAATGATTCCTGTTACAAAATAAGTTATATAAATATGCCTTACAATGTTACTCTTCATTCCGGCCCACTTAAGAATATTATCCTTTCCATTTTAAATGAGAATATTTTGTACAAAAAAAAAAAGAAAAAGTGCTGTTCACTGCACTGTTTGGATAAAAGCGTCTGCCAAATGCATAAATGTAAATGTAAATGTAAACAGTTTTTCAACCACATGGAATGCAATTTTGGATTACCATTTAAAAGTCTATTTATTTTGGTCATTGTGTATATAGAGCTTCAAACTATATGCTGCTTCAGGAACTTTGTTATTGGCCGTAAGTTTAAAAACTGCTTGGAATACACATCAAAAACTGGACTGATTTCTGAGGACGGATGGATCTCCAGTTGAGCCTCCCATGGCCGAACCATGGGTGGTGAGTCAGAAACTCACTTAGAGTTTGTAAAAACTTGACAAGCCTGTGAAGACTCTGCTGTATTGGAAAAGTACTTTGGATGTGCAAAACTGCTTTGTTTAATATACATTGGGAGAATTGAATGACGGAAACAAAAATGCAAATATGGAGGACCAAACTAAGGTAAATGTAAATAGAATATCTGTAGAAAACATCAAAGAGTTACTGGTACAACAGTACAACAAAGACTTTCCTGAGACTGACTAAAATTAGTGGATTGAGATGTTACAAGATGTAAAAAAGAAAATACAAATAATGAAAATAGTCTCAAATCATATAACTCACAGTAATGGACCTTATCATTAACCACTTCCTGGAAGGACAATATAGGAATGCTAAATAACAGATAAGCAGTAATTAAACGAGCAATAGGTCTCTTGAAAAAATGTTATAGCAATGCAAATTACTACCAAGAATACAATAATTTAACCAGGAAAATGATTGAGAAGGATTATGCAGAAAATTTTAATATTAAATGCAAACAAAAGATGACAACACCTGGTATATACCACATCATGCTGTTTATCGCAAGTGCAACATTTGCACAAGTGTAACGGAATCAGCTCACGGTCATGATCTCCTTTTTTCTCTGGCACATGCATGCAACAACTGGGCTTCACAAGATGTGACCAATTACAATTCTAGTGAGACTTTTCTAGTTTAAAGCATTACAGGGGAAGTCAAGTCGAACTTCTCAAACAGTAGGCAGCCCTTACATGCCAAACAGCACTGAGGAAGAAAAGATCAACACTGATGTCATCACCTTTACAAAATTGTTTCACGATTTTACATAAGTAAAAGTAAATGTTATATTTTGACTAAATGTTATAGTTTCATTTGAAATAATCTAAAGGTAGAATCTATTAAACCTCATTTTATTTCAACAGTGGCAGTTGCAGTTAAAGTTTCAAGATGTGTTTTAGCTTGTTTATTTTTTCATAAATCCTATAAATTATTATTATTATTGCTATTATTTAAGACTAGCTACACTGACATAACCATGGTAATGAGGAACCTTTCCTCCTGTGTAATATGTATGCTCTGTTTGAATTAATGTTCAATGTTGTTAACAAACAAGATAATAATGGGCTCATTTAAGTCAATATGGTCTTCAATTTGTAAAAGGGGGAGAGAAAACTTCCTGTCACGTTTGTTGTTGACGTAATCTCATATGAAACATGTCCTTGTACTTGAAAACCATGAACAAAACTATGCAACACAGAAGGAAATGCGACCCAAGATACATTAAATACAGGTTATGTTTTTACTATGGTAGGTTGCCACTTGATTTCCAATGTATAATCTGGTTGCTGAAGCAAAACCAGTTGAGAACCACTGATTTAGACAAACTAAATTGGTGAGTAATAGCAAATTACTTAAATCTGCTGCAAAAAAAGACCATGGAGAGCTGGTAAAAGACTTGGATTTGAACAAAGAACCAATTGAAGGAGTACTTGGGATGCAGTTGAACATATATAACAAAGACATTTGGCTTCAATGTGACGATTAGAAGCAAACCACATACTAGAAGAGGAATACTGTCAATGCTGAGTTCAGTGTATGATCCACTTGGAATTCTTGCTCCATTTGTGTTACAGCGAAAACGGATACTACAACAGCTGTGTAAAACAGCCTGTGGATGCGATCAAATACTTACAGAATCTATACTCCATAAATGGCAAAAATAGCTCTCAGGTATTTATCAACTATCTTGAAGTCTTTGGCCAAGTTACCTAAGAAACATCAATGACAAAAACGAAATACATGTAATTTTTGTCATAAGAAAAGCCAGTGTAATTCCAATGAAATTAATAACAATTCAAAGATTGGAACTACAGGCAGTTACATTAGCATCACGCATGAGCAAAGTGCTGAAAAGAGAATTGCCAATGCAATTGAAAAATTCAGAGTTGGGGACTGATTGCCAGTCAGTACAACAGTATATCAGTTATTACCACACTAGGTTCCATTCCTATGTAGCAAATCATCAAAAACTATACAGAGATCTAAAAGAAAAGAAGCAATGGAAATATGTGACTTTGTGGGAAAACCCAACTGATGATGCATCAAGGGGTTTAAATGTAAACTCATTCTTGGTTTCCAAACACTGGTTGAATGGTCCAGATTTCTTTTGTATTGGAAATAACAAAAATATAAATGCAGTCTTCTTTAGCACTCTTAATCGCCCCACTTCGATTAAAGAAAATTTAAGAAATAAGCCCTGCACCATGGTACAATGATCACACTCATGCTCTCAAGAGAGCAGCTCGGAAAATGGAGCACATGTGGAAGAATACAAAATTAGAAGTATTTCGTGGTGCATGGAAGGCACTAAAAGCTGCCGGGTCAGCATATTTTAGCAAACTCATAGAAAATTACCACAGGAATCCTAGGTGTTTATTCAGTACTGTGGCTAAATTGGTTAGGAATAAAGCCTCAACAGAACCAGATATTATGTTGCAGCACAAGAGTAATGACTTCATGAATTTCTTTACAGTTAAAATTGAAATAATAAGAAATAAAATTTGAATTATGCAATCATCTGTCATAGCACCTCAGAAAACAGTGTCTAACAATTTTCCAATCCTTCACTGTCATAGGTCATGAAGAGCTAACAAAACTTATTGAAACATCAAAAGCCACAACATGTTTGTTAGATCCAATACCAACTAAGCTCTTAAAAGAGGTATCTCCTGTAATTTCAGAACCTCTTCTTAATATTATTAACTCCTCGCTATGCTTAGGACATGTCCAAATAAACTTTAAAATGGCAGTAATCAAACCGCTTATTAAGAAGCCACAACTTGATCCTGCAGAACTGGCTAATTATAGACCGATTTCAAATCTCCCGTTTATGTCGAAAATACTAGAAAAGGTAGTATCCTCCCAAATATGTTCATTTCTACAGAGAAATACTATATACGAAGAATTTCAGTCAGGATTTAGGCCTCATCACAGTACAGAGACTGCACTTATCAGAGTTACAAATGACTTGATCTTATCATCTGATCGTGGCTGCATTTCTCTTCTAGTGCTTTTAGATCTTAGTGCTGCATTCGACACGATAGATCACAACATTCTCTTGAATAGGCTAGAGAATTATGTTGGCATTTGTGGAGGTGCATTAGCATGGTTTAGGTCCTATTTAGCAGACTGCCATTATTTTGTCTATGTAAATGAGGAATTGTCAAACCAAACAAAAGTAAAATATGGAGTGCCACAGGGATCAGTTCTAGGGTCTCTCCTTTTCTCCTTGTACATGCTTCCCCTGGGAGATATTATCAGGAATCGTGGAATAAGTTTCCATTGCTATGCTGACGATACCCAACTTTATATTTCTTAAAAACCTGATGAGATTTCACAATTCTCCAAATTAGCAGAGTGTATCAATGAAATAAAATATTGGATGGCCAGAAATTTCCTTCTACTCAATTCTGACAAAACAGAGGTACTAATTATCGGACAAAAAAACTCAAATATAATTTGACTCTCGATGGATGTACTGTTAAATCATCTTCAACAACGAAGAACCTGGGTGTCATATTTGATACCAATCTGTCCTTTGAAAATTGAATTAAATGTTTGTAGAACAGCATTCTTCCACCTAAGAAATATTGCTAAATTATGGCACATCTGTTTCTGATGCCGAAAAACTAATTAATGTGTTCATGACCTCAAGACTAGATTATTGTAATGCATTACTGGGAGGATGTCCAGCAAGATCAATAAATAAACTTCAATTGGTTCAAAATGCAGCAGCCAGAGTGCTGACGAGAACCAAGAAATATGATCATATTAGCCACATTTTATCATAGTTACATTGGCTACCTGTTACATTTCGTATTAATTTTAAAATTCTGTTAACTACATACAAAGCTTTGAATGGTCTAGCTCCGCAGTACTTAAGTGACCTTCTACCACACATATTCCATCACGCAAAATTCTGGCCTGTTAGTAGTTCCTAGAATATCAAAAATCATAAAAGGAGGAAGATCTTTTTCATATTTGGCTCCTAAACTATGGAAAAGTCTCCCTAACACTGTTCGAGATGCAGACACACTCCCTCAGTTTAAGTCTAGACTAAAGACTCATCTATTTAGCCAGGCATACACCTAATTTATCCTCCAACCCACAATTAGGCTGCTTTAGTTTTGTCTGCCAGAACCAGAAACATTGATCATGATCTATAATTCTGCAATAAATTGAATGGCATCTATGCTTATCTTATTTTATTTGTTTCCCTGTCTCAACCTCGGGACTCCTTTCCTGAGGTCACCAGAACCGGCTGGATCCAGCTCCATTCCTGCTTTGTGTTGGACTTCACTGCTATGTGTCGCTGTGTGAAGATGACTAAATGCAGCCGGTGCCAGCTAAACATCACTTCAGTCTATTATGATGGACTTCTGAGGATGAACTGATGCCAACTCCAACCATAAGACATGTGATACTTCATATGCCATTGTCTGAACCTTGGATTACGATGGACCACACCGAACCTCACCAAAATGACCAGCCAGGTTGAACTGCGATGCACCTCACTGATCTCTGCCAGCATCCGTCTATTGATGGACTACACTCTTATAATGGAATACATAGACTATTAATTGCCAACAAAAGCCTTCATCAGCCAATTAACAAGGACAATTGCATCTATGTGAACTTCTGCAGTTAATCCAGGATGAACTTCAAAGACATTAGTCATTAATCTTACAGTTCATACAAAATCTATGTTTAAACACTGACCCCTAACACTTACTTAGTTTAATAATTTTAAACCATGACTTGAACTATACATAAGTAATATTTACATTATATTGAGGAGAACTGGCCCCCACAGTGAGTCTGGTTTCTCCCAAGGTTATTTTTCTCCATTAATCAACATCTTATTGAGTTTTGTGTTCCTTGCCACAGTCGCCTTCAGCTTGCTCACTGGGGTTCTAAATACAATTATTATTTAATTACTTATTTTTAAACACAATTAAAAATCATATTTTATCTAATTACACAATGATGATTCATCGACATTATAGACATTACAGTTTTATCTTCTGTTAATGCCTGATCTTCATTAAAGCTGCTTTGAAACGATGCTATGAAAGGCGCTATAAAAACTGTATTTATTGGATATTACTCACAATAGAATAGTTTAAAAAAGGCAGTAGCATAGATGCTCAAATTAAAAGACATCATAAAGGTTAGAGTAAAATATGCTGCACATCCATTTGTTCACAATAATGTAATTTACCACAAATCCACAAAGAAGGTCCTCTCAGAGAAAGAGCTGGAATGAGCCGAACAAGCAATAGTTTGCTACATACTAGGGATGGGCATTTTGGTCAGGGGCAATGACATGTATATAAATGTATGTATAATAAAATGCCTGACAAACGTCTTTGGCTGCTGCATTGCATCTTGATGTTCCAGTGTATCGTCTATTTATTATTATAGGTTGTTATAAAATAATCTTACAAAATGTACATAAAATGACATAATCAAAATATAATCCATCATATTTCGTCATTATGTGAAGATTCACTGCTCGAATAAATTAAAGAATGTGCACAAAGCATGTCTGTCTGTTCTTCCTTCAGGTTACCATAGTAATCTTAGTAAGCCTGCACCAGTTTTTTTTAGTGACTGTCTGAACCATCTACTGTATTTTCAAATCATGGTTGGCTTAACAGGAGACGCCATTTCCATCGTGTTTTTAATATCCATGTTAAGTTGAAGTTCAGTTCTGAAGATGCTGTATTGTTGTTGCTGTGAAGATTCATAAAGCATTCCATTCAACACAGAGAGTCAGAAATTCCACCTTGAACTGGGGAAAGTGCAACGGAATGACACTTTATGTTAGACTTCTAACTTAACTTGTGCGAAAAACTTCAACTCCCATTTCGGCGAGATACAGGAGTGTTACTTCACACTAACATGTCAGTGCCTAGGGCAGGGAGGTTTACAGTCAAGAGACAAACATTCACTTTTATTAAACAATATCCATTAATGAGTCAAAGTTCTTACTGTACATTAAATGATAATAAAATGTGTATAGCAAACGTTTTGCAGATACATGTGTTCAAAACACGGTTAATTACACTCTTTTGATGATTGTTATGATAGCATTGCAGCATCGTATATCAGTTTGGTTGCTGACAATAAATGTACCCCTTAAAATTACAACGTAATCAATCTCAAAATTAAAATGAAGCTCCCTCGTTGACACATTTTTGTTTAGTTGTCAGGTAATTGTCACTGAATTTCGAATTAAGTGAGAAGTCACATCATGCATGAACATCATAGATCATTGTTTTCATAATCGATCATTGATGCCACGACCAAGTACCCGAGTACGCATGCCCATCCCTACCACATACAGTATCTACACATTAAGGACAAAATAAAAAACTCTTAAAAATGGACATGACATAAAATCAAATAGCCCACTCTCTTGCTTGGACACATTTATGGAAATAAGATAGTCGTAATAAGGCAGTTATGGAAGTAGGTAGTCGTCTCAATAAAATTAAGAATTAATCAGAGGGGCCTCTGCCCAAGGAAGATGCGGTTTTCAAACAGGGAAAACATTTTGCGGGAGATACATCACACAGGGTTGCCTACGGGCAAACTAGAACATGTTGAGCACCTACCCCAGTACAGGGCCTGGTTAGCACATGTAGTAGGCCAGCAGTGAGTTTCTCACCTGCCACAGTGCTAAGGAGGAAGGACATCCAGGGTCCACAACTTTGTGAACACGACTGGGAGTAAAAGTCTTCACCTCGGGGAGGGGAAAGGCACTATGCGCAAGCGGTACACCCTGGAACTTACCTGCTCGTACCTGACAACACACGGGACAAGACCGCTCAACCCGGAGGCTGAAAAACCTTGCAAAGTTGTTGGGTGTTGCCCAGCCTGCTGCTCAGCAGATGTCTGCTAAAGAGGTGCCCAGGAGGCCTGGGCATGTTATGCCATAGTGAGGCGTCAATGACCCAGTGGGCGATCCTCTGTTTGGAGACAGCGCTACCTTTCTGCTGTCCACCAAAGCAGACAAAAAGCTGCTCAGAGCCTATAAAGCTCTGCGTGTGATCCCAATAGATGCGTAAAGCACGCATCAGACACAGCAATGCCAAGGCTTGGTCTGCCTCCTCCTTTGGCAGCACTTGCAGGTTCACCACCAGATGCTTAAACAGGGAATATAGCCCAGTCGGGGTCTTAGGATCACGTGAGAGTAGCCCAGACTGAACTCAAGGAATATTTCACTGACACAGAATGCCAGAAGGTACCCTACCCTCTTGATGGAAATGGACACAGTCAGGAGGGCAGTCTTCAAAGAGAGTGCCTTTAGCTCAATTCACTCCATTGGCTCACATTAAGATCCACGAGGGTTCCACTCCAGCCCGACACTCACAGCCGCCCGGGCAAGCATGGCCGTCATATGCGCATCGGGCTGCGGTGGGGCAACCACACCCAAAGGTGGGGGCCCCGTCGAGTCCTTAGTGTCTGACTGAACCAGGCCGTACGCCGATGCTAAAATCGGAAGCTCATCCACTTTGCGAGCCGCGAATGAGACTGGGAACTCGCCCTGAGATGAGCCGGCGCTGGGGCAAACAAGCATGCTGGGGAATTGGATGTCCGTGTTGGACTACCCAGCGGAGCGGTTCCCATCAAAATCCCCAAATCGCTTCCAGTGCTAACTGACGTGGCCTCAAACCTGTAGGTAGAAGGACCACGGTGGGGAGTTTCTGGGGTGGCTTTCCCTCTGAGGAAAGCCACGACTGCAACGCTGCCATAATCATGCTCTCGCAGAGAGAACATGACCCATCCACAAACCCAAGCACGTGAGGCAGCGATCGTGGCCGTGGGAATCGGAGAGGTAACGATCGCAACAAGGAAATAAACACAAATGGAAAGGCATCTTTAAAAAGACACTCTCCATGAGACCCACTCTTTTAGAAGGGAAATATACTCTTTTAGAGGAAGAATATACTCTAGTAGGCTGCTGAAGCACCAATCGACACAACGTCGAGTGAGTGACAGATAGGGAAAGCATGTTCTTCATGGTGTTTAGCTTGCATGGACTAGATGGAAATACAAACATTATTTTTAATTTGTTGAGTGGAAAAACCAAAACATTTCTTTAAAAATTTTAGTAGGGATTTTAGAACGAAGTAATCTGTAAAGAAATATGATTACTAATTACATTTTTTAAGTAGCTTAGCACTTGTGTGAACTCTGTATAAACCTATATTGATCACAAATTTTTTAAGATTTATTTTGTTGTTTTTTTACTGTCAATTATATTCATATCCGAGTTTTTTGAGTCCCCCTTAAACAATATGCTACTTGTCTACATAGATTTTAAGCAGTGCCTGGATCTGAATCATATACAGTTATGGATTTGCTTCTAAAGGCTAGGTAGAATAAGAGCTTAATAAGGCTAACCAGGCATTGGGATAATTCTATTCATTTTGATCTGCATTGTTCTGTTTGGTATAACAACAAATATTGTAATGTTCAGGACATGGAGGTCAAAAGATGTTTGGATAAATATCAGATCATTCATAATTAAGAACAAAATTGGCAGATGTTGGCAATACAGCAATGAGAGCTCTGTTTCAGTTGTGGTTTAATTATTATTGCGAATGAGTACATTTCTGCATTGTATATTGTGATTTCAATACTAAATTATGCCTTAAAAGTTGGCAAATGGGGATATAGAAACTGGTTGTTAAGTTATGAAGAATACATTTTTAGTTTGATGGTAATTTAAAAAAAGAGTCCATGCTATCCAGTGAGTTAGGATCCCACCCCCATCTTCAAATGATGAAATTACAAATATCCAATACATGAATGGTTCACTGACTGTGCTGTCGACGTATGCCTCTGTCCACACCATGTCATGCTCTCGATCGATGACCTTCGGTCGACTGAGCACATGCAGGTATTCCATCACATTCTCCTGAACATCTGCTAACGTCGAGATCTGAGTAAAATAACCTGACAACACAGAAAATATTATAATTATTATTATATTTTTATAATTAGTATTTGTGTGTGTGAGTTTAAAGTGTAAATTAAAATGTTTAATCGATATTATTTCCTGCTGTCATGGGTTTGAATTTAGTGCATGGACAAATAAAGAAAAATGGGGTATGCACATACAACCTAAGTTGGGCACAGGTGCAAGACACAATGAAGTGAATAAGGAAAAATAATTATACGTATCTGCAAACTGATGTTATAGCTCCAAAAATTTATTTATTGACTCCATAAAGTAACATTTCGACAGTCTTCATCTGGCAAACCCAATACAGAATGAACCACAGTTCCCCGTCTGTCGCTCACTTCGACGTTGTGTCGAAGAAGCGATACTAGGGGTCTCTCTTGAGCGCCGAATATGCCTCTGATCTATGAAAAAAGGCCAATGGGAATTAGGCAGACAGTATTTGCATACTGTCCCCGGACATACGGGTATAAAAGCAGGCAAATACGTCGAGAAATTTTCTTCGGAGCCGATGGTCGTGTTGCAGTCAGCTGCGAGTTACACACCTGTTCCTGTTTTCCTCTGACACTTGCCTGTTGGATTCGATGGCGCATTACAGCGGCTTTCTCCATTCTCTGCACGGCAGAGCAGTTTATCCCTGGGTGCTTCGACAGCGCAAGAAACTTAAAGAGTTCCATAAAAGAGTGATTTCTCTAAAAGAGTTATTTTCTCTAAAAGAGCAATATGCAGCTGGCGTTGAACGTCCTTTTCAGGACGCGTCTTTATAAAGATGCCCTTCCGCCCCTGTGTTGTTCCTGGATGCGGTTGAGTGCTCTCCGCTTCAGACGGCCACAGGCATTGTCTCGTGTGTCTGGGTTGCGATCACACCGAGGCAGCGTTTGTGGATGGTTCATGTTCTCACTGCGAGAACATGACCATGGCACCATGGTCATGGCTTGCTCACAGCCATGCACATTCCGGGTCCCGTTTTTCCCAGAAGTGCATGAAGAGCTGACGTCTGCATGGAGGGCACCCCTCTCCACACGTCACAAAGCCATTCGCTCATCCGCTCACGGCCCACGGGTACTCAGGTGGATAGGGCTGTTGCGCTCCACCTATGCCCCGAAAACCCTACCACCTGGCGGGGTCGCCCTGTACTCCCCAACAAGGTACTCCCTTGCCAAAGCCTACAGCACCGCCAGACACGGCACTTCCACCCTGCATGCCATGGTCCTCCTGCAAGTCCACCAGGCCAAGGCACTCAAAGATCTGCACGGGGGTAGCCCTGATCCCGACATGCTGCAGGAACTGTGCTCAGCGACCGACCTCGCCCTCAGAGCCACGAAGGTCACAGCGCAGTCACTCGGGCAGACGATGGCCACACTCGTGGTCCAGGAACGTCATCTGTGGCTGAACTTGGTCGAGATGCGTGAGACCGACAAAGTGCGCTTCCTCAACGCCCCTGTCTCCCAGTTCGGCCTCTTCGGCGACACCATCCAGGACTTCATCCAGCAGTTTTCAGCGGTGAGGAAACAGAGGCTATCTCACATATTCTGCCCCGCCGCAAGCCTGCCGCCATGGGCTATGCCCCGTCTGCTCGCCGAGGGCATCCTCCTGCGGCGAAGAAATCAACCCGGGCCCAGCTCTCAGCCCACGCGTCGAGCACCCCGCAGGAAGACGACGCCCCCCGCCTCACGGACCCTCTCGAAGGACCTGTAAGAATCTCAGGCGCTCCTGAGGTGATCGACCCAGGGACAAAAACGTTAGCTCCGGAGCAGGTAAGCAGAAACTCCATCCCCGGGTGGAGGGCCGGGAGGAGAATCTTTTGTTGGATTTATTTAATTTGCCAAAAGAGCCATTTCCTCACCTGGCCCGCAAATGCCATTCTCATGGCACTCAGCCGCCACACCTGAACAGTCCCGGCACGCTGGACGCGGACCCTCCGCCCTCAGCCCCACTACTGTTCCCCGGCCGGCTGGTTCTGTCCAGAGGACTCCGCTACAGGACCTCCTCCTCAATCACGAACCCGCCCCTTGCCAGGAGTGCGGAGTAAGGTAAGTGCTTTGAGACTTTTCTCAGCACTAGAGCCTCGGGACACATCCGCGCCTCCCGACACCATACTATCTGCTCCGCCCCGCTGCGAAGCCCCACCAGGTACGTCAAAAATAATCGTCCCTTTGGTGCCCCTAGCACAGAGCTTGGATGCGTAGCTTTCACTTCCCAACCCGTCACGCTGGCTGGCCCGGATCATCCACTCAGTTACACAATTCAGTTTGCAAGGCCCCCGTCCCCCTTCACGGACGTCCGCTTCTCCGCAGTACACGGCGAACATGCCAAATCCCTTCATGCGGAAATCGCTACTCTTCTACTCAAAGACGCGATAGAGCCTGTCCCTCCAACCGAAATTAAGTAGGGTTTCTACTGCCCTTACTTCATCGTACCAAAGAAAGGCAGCAGATTACGACTGATCTTGGACTTGCGAGTTTTCAACCGGGCCTTATACAAACTCCCGTTCAAAATGCTCACACAAAAACACATCTTAACTTGCGTCCGGCATCTAGATTGGTTCGCAGCGGTAGACCTGAAGGACGCATACTTTCACGTCTCAATTCTGCCTCGACACCGACCCTTCCTACGGTTTGCGTTTGGCCAGGCGTATCAGTACAAAGCCCTTCCCTTCGGCATGTCTCGGTCCCCTCGTGTCTTCACGAATGTCGCAGAGGCAGCTCTTGCCCTGCTCCGGGAAGCCGGCATTCGCATACTCAATTACCTCGACAACTGGCTCATACTGGCCCACTCCCGAGAGTTACTATGCACTCACAGAGACCAGGTGCTCAGGCACCTCAGCCGCTTGGGGCTTCGGGTCAACCGAGAAAAGAGCAAACTCACCCCGGTTCAGAGTATCTTTTTTATCGGCATGGAGATAAATGTTAGTCTCAATGTTAGCACGTCTCACCAACGAGCGTGCGCAGTCAGTGCTGGACTGCCTCGCCACCTTCAAGCCAGGCACAACGGTCTCTTTCCAGAGGCTCCTCGGGCATATGTCATCCTCCGCGGCGGTCGCGCCGCTGGGGTTGATACATATGAGACCGCTTCAGCATTGGCTTCAGACACGAGTCCCGAGACAAGCATGGCGCCACTGCACGCACCGGGTAACAATCACCCCCGTCTGCCACCAAACGTGGACAGACCTCTGCTTTTTACGGACAGGAGTGCCCCTGCTGCAGGTGTCCCGACGCGCCCTGGTCACGACCGACGCCTTTCCAGCGGGCCGTTGGAAAGGGGCCCTGCTGCACTGGCACATCAACTGCCTAGAGTTGCTGACTGTATTCTTTGCCCTGCAGAAGTTTCTCCCATTTGTTAGAGACATACTACATAAATCGCCAATGCGGCGAATGCTCCCGCCACATGCTGCGACTCGCCCATCGTCTCCTCCTTTGGAGCCAGCCATGACTCTAGTCGCTGCGCGCCACTCACAACCCCAGTGACCTCAACGCGATGGCGGACACGCTGTCACCACAACATTGGACCGGTGGAGAGTGGAGGCTTCACCCCCAGTCGGTTCAGCTGATTTGGGAACGATTCGGCAAGGCCCAGGTAGACCTGTTTGCCCCCCAAGAGACCTCTCACTGCCCGCTCTGGTATGCCTGAACAGGCTCCCCTCGGTGCAGATGCGCTGGCACACAGCTGGCCCTCGGGGTTGCGCAAGTATGCATTTCCCCCAGTGAGCCTTCTTGCACAGGTGCTGTGCAAGGTCAGGGAGTATGAAGAACAAGTCACCCAAATGGCTCCTTACTGGCCCACCCGGGCCTGGTTCTCGGACCTCGTACTCCTCGCAATAGCCCCTCCCTGGCGAATTCCCCTGAGGAAGGACCTTCTTTCTCAGGGACGGGGCACGCTCTGGCACCCACACACAGACCTCTGGAACATCCACATCTGGCCCCTGGACAGGACGCGGAAGATCTAGCTGGTCTACCACCTGCCTTCGTAGACACAATCAGCCAAGCCAGAGCCCCCTCTACCGGGCAACTTTACACCCTGAAGTGTCGCTTGTTCGTGAATTGGTGTTCTTCCCAGGCTGAAGACCCACAGAGGTGTGCAGTTAGGTCAGTGCTCCTATTCCTGCAGGAGAGGTTGGAGGGGAGGCTGTCCCCGTCCACCTTGAAGGTGTAAGTTGCTGCTTACGCGGCCCACCACGACGCAGTAGACGGCAAGTCTTTGGGTAAGAATGACTTAATCATCAGGTTCCAAAGAGGCGTCAGGAGGATAATTCCTTCCCGGCCAAGCCTGTTCCCCTCCTGGGATCTCTCAGTGGTCCTCACGGGCATTCAGAGACCCCCCTTCGAGCCGCTAAAATCAGTTGGACTCAAGGCCCTCTCTCTAAAAACTGCCCTGCTGATTGCGCTCACCTACGTCAAGAGGGTCGGGGACCTGCAAGCGTTCTCTGTTAGCGACACTTGCCTGGAGTTCGGTCCGGCAGACACCCATGTTATCCTAAGAGCGCGACCGGGCTACGTGCCCAAGGTTCCTACCACGCCCTTCAGAGACCAGGTAGTGAACCTGCAAGCGCTGCCCTGGGAGGATGCAGACCCAGCCCCTTCGTTGCTGTGTCCGGTACGTGCTTTGTGTACCTACTTGGACCGCACGCAGAGCTTTAGACGTTCTGAGCAGCTCTTTGTCTGCTTTGGTGGACAGCAAAAAGGGAACGATGTCTCCAAACAGAGGCTCTCCCACTGGGTAGTGGATGCTATTTAATTTGCCTATCACACCCAGGCAGTGCCCCCCGCAGATCCGAGCACACTCAACAAGGAGTGTTGCATCCTCGTGGGCACTGGCTAGGGGCACCTCCCTGGCAGACATATGTAGAGCAGCGGGTCGGGCAACACCTAATATCTTTTCAAGATTTTACTATCTCAGTGTTGAGTCAGTATCGTCCCGTGTCTTCTCAGGTCCGAGCCTGTAGAACTTGGTAACACTCTGATGAACTGACCGGGTGGATCGCTTGCACCTAGTACCCTTTCCCTAAAACTGTAAAACTGTGCACTTTCTCTCCCAGGAGATTCCATATATTCGGATCCCTGGACGACTCCTCCCTAGCCTTATGGGTCCGCAATTCGGCAGAGGAATTCACTGACACAATCCACTATGGGTACTCAATCTACCTGTACTGAAATAGGTGCTCCACAGGTTCGGACTCCTGTGTGGACTCCTCCTGTGTGTATTTTCTGCGGTACGTTTCCCTTGCGAGTGGACCCGCGTCTCCCTTAGGCAGTACCAGCTGCCCTCCAGTCACCGTACTGTAGCAACTCTCCCCTCCTTGAGGCTGGATCTAACACCGCACCATTTTTTCCACATGTGACATGAGGGGCCCATGTGATGTATCTCGCCATTTTACCTCCCCGTTCCTGGGCAGGTGTCTTTTCCCCCTGAAAGAATAGGAAACTGGGTAAGACCTCCTTCTCACGATGCGTGTAAGGGCCCCAGCCGCTTTGGCTCTATGCGGGAAACCTAGAGAGAAAAGAGGCCTGGCTAAGCTCGGCCCGTTCCCAGATTGGCAAACGTCACCTTGTTCCCCATTTTAGGGTAACCATGCTTAGGGTAACCAAAAGGGTTCCGAAATCTTTTTATTGGGCATTGGGGAAGGGTACGTGCAGTCTGACACAACTTGTCACCTTTGCACGTAAATATACCTGCCCGCTCTTGTGTCAGCAGTACACATACACGGCTCAGCGCATGGCGTGATTTGAATTGGACACCTAGTGTCGCTTCTTCGACACAACGTCGAAGTGAGCGACAGACGGGGAACGTCTAGGTTACGGATGTAACCTCCATTCCCTGATGGAGGGAACGAGATTTTGTGTCCTCTCGGCCACGTCGCTGAGCCGAGCCACTGTAGTGGCCAGACCATTTCCGGCTCCTCAGAAAATTCCTGAATTTAACTCGACGTATTTGCCCGCTGTGTGGTTTCAGAAAAGCGCTATATAAATGTAACGTTTGTTCATTCATTAATTCATTCATTCAATTAAATAAGTATGTACTCTGTATGTGCCTCTCACTACAACGTGAGTGCTCTGTTTGCTGTCATATGCTACAAACAGTGCACGCAATTCTCATGATGGTGTTTTCCATGATGAGTCAATGCGGAGCTTTAAAAGGAATATGCAGCCGGAGTTGCCAGAACACTGTCTCCTCTCCACACATTTTAAGTGCACAGCTCATGCAAACTATAAATTTATCTCATGAAATTGCAGCTTTTGCGGCTAAATAATTTGTGCGCTGAATGTTTATGGAATGACATTCGCACGTGCAAGCACAAGTACATAAGTGTGGTATCGGACCCTATTCTGATACCAGTATGGGTATTTGTACATCCCTAGTTATATACTATATTATCTGTAACATATGATTTAAAAGCACACAAAAAACATCACAAACGTTTTTGTAGGAATTCTACTCAGGAATACAGTACCCATTACTTGAGCCAATGGACCACTATGATGTCAGATGGGGATGGCCGGACCCATTTGAACATGACACCGGCAAACAGAGGCCCTTTGTGTGTTTGTGTGTGTGTATACGCCTTGGAAGATGGAGGTACGCCAAGCAAATGTTTTTTGTTCTTTCTTTTGAATACGTTTGCTTGCCATCAGTATTGTTGTGTTATTTTAGATACAGATGCAGGTGTAGATGCGGAGGGTTCAGTATGCCAGATTGCAACCAGTGAAGGTAATCACAGATGTAATCACAGATGTTTGTATAGTGAGTAGAATTATATAAATATTTTAATTAAAATGAAATCACTTAAATTGACTGGAAGTCTCTTTTTTTAATAATGTCATGTAGTTGGTAACTGTGGGTCAGCGTAATGTAAGTGCTTGGGAATGATGTTAGTGTGTTTGCTTTTGTGCTGTTTTTAAGTGTTAATTATGTCCTTATTTTATTTATTTATTTTTCTTAAATTGAGTTGATCGCTGCTCCTCTTGTGCTGTTTTTTTTCTAGCTAGCCAGTCCCTGTATGTGTGCGCTGTATGCCTCCAGTGTGGTATAAGTTCATGTTTGCTTTGAACATGACTGTTAACAGGACAGTCTTTTAGCTTTGCATGTGTGTCATTTCCCAGCTCTGTGTTGCTAGCCAATTACATTTTCCCTAGCCTCCCATGCATGTGCGCAGCTAAGGTATTAGGGGGCTTATGTTCGCTGTGGGATTTATTTTGCTTTATTTGGGGGTTTGCATTTGCGGCTGCATTTTTGTGCTTAATTTTTTTGCTTTGCTGTGTGATATCCCCCCCTATTTAATTTTCTGTGTATAATTTCACCTGTTTAATTTTCCCTCTTTCAAAAGAGATCCGTGTAGGTAAGCTGTGGTATGCTGTGCTGTGGAGTTATTGGCTAGCTTTTAATATCCTTAAGGGTGTGGAAAGGGTGTGTTGATCAAAACGAATTGCTTTTATACCATTAAGTTTTGTTTATTAATACATATATTCAGATTTGCATATATATTGATTGTTTGCATTCATTTATATGAATAGTGTAGTTTTTTTTATAATGTTGTTCATCGTTCGTTGATTAGCCCATGGCTCAAGTCCATTAAATGAGGCTCCCTTTCACTCCTAATTGAGAAATGTTGGCCTAGTGTTACATAAGAAAAACATAATGTATGAAAATGTATCATCTGATTGAAGTCTGGAAGTCTGTCTCAAATGCACACACCTATAACTCATGCACCCTCATGGCCTTGTTTACTAGAGCCCCATCGGTTTGCACTTGCTTATGTCACCAAAGTCTGGACTCGGAAGAGGACTACAAGGGTACCGTTTGGGACAGGGTCAAGATATATCCCCATTTCCCACTCATAATTACGACTTGGGGGGTGTTCATGTTTATCTTCCAAGAAAACTTGTATGATAATTCTGATAACATGTGAAGGCAGCATGAGACACAACGGCAATATTCTGTCAGAGTAAATCCGCTCACTGACAGACAATGCACTCTCTCTCACCAGAAACTCACTCATAACAAAAAAGATGTGTGATTTTAAATAAATGTGTAATGTTCCAGGGATTAATCAATATCTCTCATTACTCTGGTTTATAATGTCACAACCTCAAGCAAAGTGATACAAACAGTAAAGCATTCCAGTACAGTATTGACTCCTTTTTCAGCACTTTTGGAATGCCTTTGTCCAATCAGATTAGAGGACCAAAACTAACTGTTGTATAATTTTCACTATACATGTGTGCAGATCAGAATTTATTCAAAGTTCATTAATAGTTTAATTAGTTAGAGCATTAGGAACAGGAACTGAGTAAGTCTGACCTTTGTTAGCGCAGGCCATCCATTTCAGGTTATCAGCAAAGGAAGACTCCCGACCTATCAGGTAAGGGAATATCCGCACCTGCAGAGAGAAAAGCTCAGGTTAACTGTCATTCATATTTAATGGTTCTAGATATCACTAATGAATGTTCAATCAACAGCTAATAATCTTTTATAGATTTAAAATAATGATGGCCAGACAAACCGTAAGAACAATTTACAGCAGACTACAGTAAACTAAAATTTTATTTAGTTAACAATATCGAATAATACCCAATGTTTCTGTCGGCAATATTACGCATGGCAATTTTTTATTTTTGTCATAAAATGCTGTATTTTACAAATGCATTGGCATATTGAGACGAAACTTGGTATGTGTCAAGGGCAATTTCACACTGTAAGGGGGTTAGATGGGCAAGGAGGAGGCGAGAACCGGCTTGTCAATATAAATAATAATTTAATGAAAACTTTAACCAAAAGCACTAACATAAACACACACATGACGGACATGCCCGTAATTCTCTCTCTCTCGAACCGTCGTCACCGGCCGCCTTTATCCCTCGCGTGCCCCATCAGGCCGATTAGGCCCACCGTCCCCCTCCGCTCCACAGACACATGTATGTGAAGGTATCTGAGAAGTTTAGGGCCAGTGCCACCTAGTGGTGAAAAATATAAATTCTTATAAAAATGCTAGATTTGTGTTTAAAAATTATAAACTTTTGATTAAATTGGCATATTGTCATGAGACTGAGAACAATTATATAAATTTTGCAATGGTTGGCCATAGTTCCTGTCCGCTATTTTGAATTTCATTGAAAACCTCCTTTGAAATTTTCAAACTACCCAAATTTGGGTCAGATCATCTTCAGGCCATTCTAGCAAAAGATTATTAAAAGCTTTTCGATAGACAAAACATTCTTATGTAACATATCATTTAATTTGATGGCAAGATGCTAAATAATATCTAAGGCTGTATCCCAGCAATTGAAATTAAACTTTGCATGTCATTGCTACCATGCCCTGGCAACACCATAAAAATATGTTGACAGCACCATCTATTGGTCAAAATGAAGAAGCAGTTTTACATATTTTTTAAATATGATATATTATTCTATATATTATAAAATATATGTTTCTATTTATGGCTTTTAAACCAACTATATTAATACACATCTGGTGTTCATTTCTGGCAATCAAATATTATTACCATTGTTGCCATTAGTGTGCTTCACCCTGTAATTGTTGCTTGCATTTATATTTTATATGCATTACTTATTTAATTATACTACAATAAATAAATGGTAGTCATTTTTTATTTGTGAGTAAAAACGGTTAACTTCAAGTTATCTTTGCATTGACACACATAACATATCAGAATTCTATAAATAAGATTAATGTGTCAAGAGAATGTAGTTATACTGTAGAAGTTAGTATTAGCACACACATACACGTGTCTACACTATTAATAACAACACTATCACATTAAAAACCCTTTAACTATCATTCACACACAGATACATATACATGGGTAAATTACTTTGAGTGTGTTTAACTTCCTGTGTAGATCATTAATCCAGTCCAGAAGTATTCACTATGCTTAATTAATGGTTGCCATTGAGCTGAAACACACACAGGCCCTATCCCAAATGGCACACTTGATGTGGATTTGCAGTCTCGTGGCCTTCATTTGTGCATTCCCACGAAGTCCACAAGACTGTAGTGTGTCCCATTTGACATTTTAGTGCTCAGAATGGTGCTGACGAGTGCCCAATTTGCACCCTCAACGTGCCCTTTGGATGAGCCTGCATCAGTGCGAGCTTCACAGTAGATTATTACCCAACAGACCACGGTGCTGATCCTCTTGATCGATCACAGTGGACAGGGGTTTCTGTTCCAGAGAAAAAACATGGCGGTAAAGCGTGTGTGAAATGTCCACAGAGGTGAGCCAAAAGTGAGTGGTAATGTGAGTTGTTTTTAATTGTAAATAATGTAATACAGAGAAGAGGAATGCACATTTTAGTCAATCCCCAAATCCCAACTCTAATCCTAAAAATATAATGGGGTAATAATATATTCAGAAACGGAAAATGAAACTTCGGAATCACGCTCGTCACTGATTGCTACGTGAACACAATGTACTTCCTGATTTCATTGCATGTTTGATGGGACATGTCTGATGGGACATGGCGTTTGTTGGGGCTGATATCAGGGTAATGAAACATTCTGTAGCAACAATCAGACTTCCCATTGAAATATTGTCCAGTCAGAATCCACATATTGCAGGGCTCGGTGACCCAAACAATTATAAAAAAAAAAAGGAGAGACCTTAAGCATTAGATCTGGTGGCACATCTCCTTACCACAGTCTAAGAGAGGTGATGGGGCAGAATAACCTAGCAATGTAAATGAAAGACCATCTTCTTAGGAACAGCATTCCCTAACATTCCATAGACTCTGGTCTGGGACAAAAATATTTTGAATTGGAGTCCATCGCTGTTCCTTCGAAGCCTGATGAGAGTTGGGATGGTATAGGCATGGAGCATGCAGAAGCTGAACCACTGGGAAACACAGAGCTCATTGAATTGGTTTGCGATATGAGGGTGTATTCCCATGGAATGAGGCAACTGGAACATGTAGGAACCAGACAGATTATTTGAATAACTTTTAAGAAATCTGTATATAGACTGGTTCTAGTTTCAGATACTGCTCCTTTTAGGTGTAGGCATCTTGGTGAAAAGCTGCAAAGAATGCAAAGATCAGTTGCCTTTGTTGTTAGTTTAACAAGCTGTGAGGAGGAACATGTAATTTTTTCTTCTGTATCAATTAATGAATTAACCCCCCCCCCACCCAAAATACCAAGGTAGGACATAGACCATGGTGGGAAATTACAAAACATGTTTATTAACATGAAATAATAGAAAATACAGTAACTAAACTGTCTTTATAAATGAAAAAAGTAACCAAACATTTCTTCCTCCTCAAGAAGTTGAACAAATTTCCATGATTGCAATGTTGTGACTGGATTTTTTTAGGTAATTTGGAGAAAGTCAGCGTGGTGTTCTTAAGCTGTAACAGCAAAGGTGTTACTGCTTTCACAGCCTTGCTGGCCTAAAGCTTGCTGAGCCACAGGCCATCACCAACCACCTACATAAAACTACGCAGTTTAACAAAATAATGCAGTGCAGCTAAGACCCTCTGAAAGTGTGGTTTCACAACCTGCAGCAATTCAATGATCTTGGTCTGTGGAATCCATAATTTTCTTATGATGTCGTCATCAGATAGAGTGTCAAGTGGGGAGAAATTTGTCCTTATGTGGGCATTTATATACACTACCTGACTTCTGTGTCAAGTTATGTGCTCAAACTGTTGGATTCTTTGTAAAGCTGCCATTGTTGAGCATTTGATACACACATAGATACTGTATTTATTAGGAGAGTCATCGACACACCTGTTATTGAGGCACCTGAGAAATGGATAGAAACACCTTGGTGGCTAATAATCATCTAAATTAACTTGCTAAATGTGAGAATTTCATCAATGATTTGTTACAGTAATAGATCACAGCTTAATTTGATTATAAAATTATTGTATTCATCTGTTAATGGGTTTTTGTTTTTAAAAATAGGCTGCTTTCATGCTGTTTTTTCATAGTTTTCATACCGTGGCATAAAAATTAGAAGGCCTCTTTAGAATTGTTTGAGGATTTAAATAAACAATGTGTTTTGTGTCATGTTTGTCTTTGTAATGCAGTTCAATGGAAAGGAGGAGGCGAGAACCGGCTTGACGATATAAATAATAGTTTTAATGATAAACTTAAAACAAAAGACAAAACACACTCGACGGACATGCCCGTAAACGATCTCTCTCTCCCGCACCACCATCCGCAATCGGCCTTTATCCCTCTCGGAGGCTTAATGAGCCTGATAAGGGACCGGGTGTGTATAATCAAGACCCGGCCCCACCCTCCGCCCTGTCACATTCCTCCCTCGTTCTCTCAGGCAGGAGAGCCCCCGGCATGACGTATACCCCCCCCTTTCCCTGGGCGCCGTCTGCCGGTAGGTCATCCCCGTCGACCTGGATGAGGGAGGGTACAAGGGGAGGGAAACAGAAATAATGAAATGGGGAGGGGGGTGTACTTCATGTAACAGTGTAGTACCCCCCCAAAAACCACTGTAGAATTTAAACGAGAGCGAAAAGGGCAGTGAGATAGAGAAAGAGATGAAAACATACTTGCCGGTTCTCTGATACACTGTCGCATGGTCCTCGATCACTGCTCCACCCTCTCAGGCGGACGACAGCCGCTCCTCCCCGGGCGGACCGAAGTCAGACCCACGACCCCTGGCGGAAAGAACACCCCTCCGCATTCAAGGCGACTCCTTGGGACACTCCTCCGCCCCTGGCGGTCAGGGAGTCACTTCCGTCCTCCCCTTGCGGACGGCGGTCTTCTGTCGACCCCTCCGCGTTTCTGGGGGATGGCAGGGCACTCCTCTGCACGATGGAGCCATTCCCCTGGCAGTGGCTCCATCGCTCCAGGCGGTCGGGGAGTCCAGTCCCAACTCGCCTCGCGGATGGCAGCGGTGCTCCCCCGGGTGGGCAGCAGTGTCGAGGATTACGCGAGGGATCTAATGAGAGATTTAATGGAAAGGAGGAGGCGAGAACCGGCTTGACGATATAAATAATAGTTTTAATGATAAACTTAAAAAAAATGTCCGTAAACGATCTCTCTCTCCCGCACCACCATCCGCAATCAGCCTTTATCCCTCTCGAAGGCTTAATTAGCCTGATAAGGGACCGGGTGTGTATAATCACGACCCGGCCCCGCCCTCCGCCCTGTCACATTCTTATATTATCATGGCAATTATCTTGTGTATTGAGAAAATCTATACATAGTAAACTTTTGCTGAGTGGATACAATGACAACCGGGGCGGAGAGGTGCGGCGACCTTGGTGTGCACACATGTTTAAATTTGTACATTTGTACAGAGATGATTTCACCTCTAAAGAACTAAATTGTACCACAAAATGACCAAAACAATTACTAAAACAGCAATTGCGAGAGGTGTGGCCAATGAGGTGGTCAGGCTTCGGTCCATGGTGGCCACAGCCACCCCTGATCACCCCTTAGCTCCGCCACTGTTTTTGATAAGTGTGCATTTACAGTATGTGCTCAAGTGCAATAATGTGATGTAAGAGGGAAACCCCACTATTGCTGCAAGAGGTTGGGATGAAAACAAACACACCAGCAACAAAGGGGCAAGTGAAAATAAAGCGAAACAACGGAGAACACAAAATAAGAGAAGTAGTCATCAGCCATGTTCGTTATTTACAGCAGCGTTGCAGGGAAATAACGTTGCTATAGAGCTGCTTACAGACCAAACTGCTTGTATACTATTGTAAAGAGGCACCACACCCCACGGCGTGAAGACTGAAAAATCCCACCTCATTGTTGCCCTTCCACATCTGTCCCATTCTCTCCCCTCTCCTCCTCATCCATTCCCTTTCAGCCCAGAATCACCTCAAACTCACCTAAGATCTGTATGTAACAAAAGACCATATCTGATGTATAGCAAATGCTTCCTGAGGCACCACACCCCACTGAGCGAAGACTGAATAATCACACCTCATTGTTGCCCTTCCACATCTGTCCCATTCTCTCCCCTCTCTTCCATTCCCTTTCAGCCCAGAATCACCTCAAACTCACCTAAGATCTGTATGTAACAAACAGACCATATCTGATGTATACAAATAATGTAACTTGTGTAACATGTTTGGTATCATTTAAAATGTCTCGATGCGTCTGGTATAGTGTTTTGTCCCCAGGTTTATAAAACTTAATGACAACAAAGTTGTAAGGTCTATGCCAAATACTGAATAATTCTGGAGGTCTATCCTCCTCCTTGAAGGTTTAACACCAGGAAGTCAAGAACCCATTCACTCCCAAATTCTCATTGTTCAAAGGATAATACCATTTGGTACACAATGTGTATTCTGTCTGGATATTTAAGGTAGGCTGGCCCAGAGCTCGAGTAATCTGCAAGCCAGATCACAATAAACTGATTTCTGAAAGTTATTACATCTAGTAATGTCATTAACGACAGCTCCACATTGTTGAACCAACATGGTTCGAATGATGGATGTGCAACCTATTTACTAGGTTTTTGGGAAACAGTAGTGACAAGCTAGTTAGTATCTTTTTTTTTTTGGAATACTTTATTTTCAGTTTTTCAGTTTACAAAAACAACAAACAAAAACAGTAAAATTAAAATAAAAAAAAAAATTAAAATAAAAAACAACAACCCCCCTCCCCAAAAAGGTGCTCCAATATTCTACAGTAGATATGTAATGTAACAATGTCTTCGAGGTCAATCACACTCTAATATCACATTATCCACATAATCTAGATAGGGTTGCCAGATTTTAATAAAAGTATTGTATCCCTTTCTAATGCTATATGTAATTTTTTCTAATGGCACACATCTATTCATTTCTAAATACCACCTAGTTCTAGATAGAGGAGAATCAGACTTCCATGAGACAGCAATGCATTTTCTAGCCACTGCCAGAGCTATCTCCAGAAAATGTTTCTGAAACCTGTTTAATATTTTATCAATTTTCATGAAGTTTCCCAGCAAACAAAACTCTGGGTCAACCGGTAATGAAATTTGTGTAATCTTAGTCAAGACACTACAAAAGTCAATCCAGAAATCTCGTACCTTTACAAACGACCAAGTACAATGTAGGAAGGTGCCCACCTCTATCGTACAGCGGAAGCATGCATCAGATAGCTCAGGTTTGAACTTATGAATCTTCTCCGGAGTTAAATACAACTGATGGAGGAAATTATAGTGGATAAGTCTATACCATGCATTAATAGTGGCAGATAAACTGTCTTTACACAACTCTGACCAAAGTTGGTCTTCAATTGTGGTATTTAATCTGATTCCCACTTCCCCTTAGACCTATACAAACCAGGTTTAGGACATTCTGATATCAGCAAAGAGTACACTTTAGAAATAAGCTTACATTGTCCACTTTCTTGCATCAATTTCTCCATTTCCGTGAGCATGGGCAGAGTCATGCTGTTGTTCAAAGTGCTCCTCAAAAAAGATCGCAATTGAAGGTAACAAAAAAAAGTATTGCTGGGCAGGTTATATTTCCTCCTTAATTGTTCAAAGGACATGAAAAGTCCATCCTCATAACAATCCTCCAAAGTATGAATTCCACTGTGATGCCACGCCTCCAGGATCTTGTTATTTACCGTCATCGGGATAAGCTGGTTTTGTTTTAAAGGTGACTTGGCGACAGTCTTATCTCCTTGCCGATGGTCTTATGTACATCATACCAAAGTTTAATAAGGTGTAACAGAATTGGGTTATCAGTTTTCCTTGATAAAGTTTGGTGGTTGTATTTGTACACAAATTCACTAAAGGAGTTATCCTTCAAGGAGTGAAATGCAATATGAACCCAGGATGGAATTGTGTCTTTCTCAGACATAGACCAAAGAAATCTCATTTGGGCAGCAAAATAATATTTTCTAAAATTGGGTAATTGTAGACCCCCTGACTGATAGTTCCAAGTTAATTTCTCCAAAGATATCCTTGGTACTTTGTTGCTCCAAATGAACTGTCTTACATTTTTATTAAGAGTTTTGAAAAAGTTTTGGGGTAATGGAATAGGTAATGATTGGAAAAGATGCTGCAATCTTGGTAGAATGTTCATTTTAATGCAATTAATTCTCCCGATCAAGGTGATGGGGAGACTAATCCATCTGCGTAGATCTTCCTCAATTTTTTTAAGTAGTGGACAATAATTCAATCTATAAAGATTTATCCACAACTATACCAAGATATTTTATTCCAGTTGGGGCCCATTTGAATGCGGATGCATCTTGATACGCATGATAATTAAATGTTGTTAAGGGGAATATTTCACTTTTATCATAATTTACTTTGTATCCTGAAACAATACTATAGGTGTCTAATAAATCCTGTAATCGAGTGAGAGAGTGAGAAGGGTCTGTTAAATATAAAAGAACATCATCAGCTAATAAATTAATTTTATGGGTTGTCTGTCCGACCTTGAAGCCCTTTATATCAGGGTCCCTTCTAATTGCTTCCGCCAAAGGTTCAATGGCTAAGGCAAACAGACTCGGAGACAGCGGGCATCCCTGTCTACTGGATCTATGTAATGAAAATGGGGATGACATTTGTCCATTAGTAGTAATCTTTGCCTTGGGGTTATAATATAGGGTTCTCACCCAGTTAATAAATGTATGTCCAAAACCAAATTGAGCTAATACCTTAAATAAGTAGGGCCATTCCAGCCTATCAAAGGCTTTTTCGGCGTCTAAAGCCACAGCCACTGTGTGGTCCGGCCTTGATTTTGCTAAATGAATTATATTGAAGAACCTACTTAAGTTATTGGCAGATAGTCGTTTTTGGATAAAGCCGCTCTGATCTGGATTAATTCTTTTTGGTAATACTAGGCTAAGCCTGTTTGCTAACACTTTAGAGATCAATTTATAATCTGAGTTCAGTAATGAAATAGGCCTGTAAGAGGCACATTTTAGTGGATCTTTATCTTTTTTTAATATAACTGTGATTATAGCAGTTGTGGATGATTCGGGAAGTCTATGCGTCTTAGATGAAAGGTTTATTACATCCATAATTAGCGAGGTGAGTAAATCTTTAAATTCCTTATAGAATTCAGGTGGGAAGCCATCCTCTCCTGGGGATTTATTAGACTGAAGTGAATTGAGGGCTTTTATTATTTCTGCCTGTGTGAAGGGGAGGTCCAAATTTTTTTTATCTTCGCTAATTTTTTGTAATTCGATTCTAGATAGAAAATTGTCTATATGGGTAAAATCTTTAGGTAGCTCTGATTTGTACAAATTTGAATAAAAGTGTTTAAATGTATCATTAATTTCTGTTGGAGTATATGAGATAGAGCCTGTTTCAGTTTGAATAGCATTACTACTTCTAGTGTTTTCCTCTGTCTTCAGTTGCCAGGATAATATTTTATGTGCTTTCTCTCCCAATTCATAATACCTGTCTAGTTCTTAAAATGGCTCTTTCAATTTTGTAAGTGTCTAATGTATTGTATTGGAGTTTTTTCTGAACTAAGGATTGATATATGTCAGAAGAACCATTTCTTTGATAATCTTTTTCTAGGAATAAGATTTCTTTTTCTAATTTGTCAATATCTTCTGTATATTGCTTTTTCAGGCCTTTTGTATAGGAGATTATTTGCCCTCTCAGATAGGCTTTCAGCGTGTCCCATAAGATAAAGCTATCGGGGGAGGAAGCACAGTTTGTTTCACAAAACAGCTTAATCTGGTCTCTTATGAATGTGCAAAAGTCAGTTCTTTGTAGGAGAGTGGGATTAAGGCTCCAACCAATATGGTGTTTTAGGTTTATCTGGAAACAAGATGGACAAAGTCAGTGGCGAATGATCCGATAACGTTCTGGGTAAATAATCAGAGTCTAATACTCCATGGAATAATTGGACGGATAATAGAAATAAATCAATTCTAGTATGGGATTTACGAGGGCATGAATAAAAGGAATAATCCCGGGTCTGAGGGTGCATCCGCCTCCAAATGTCCATTAAATTTAGATCTTTCATATATGTTTGAGTGGTCTTGGCTGCTTTTGAATTTGAAATGGTCTTTGTCGATTTGTCCATTATAGGATCTAAGCAAAAGTTAAAGTCCCCTCCTATAAGTATATTTTGTTGCCCCCCCGCAGCCTTTAGAAACATATTTTGCATGAACAATTCATCATCATGATTCGGTGCATATAAATTTAGGAGTGACCATTGTTCTGAGAATATTCTACAATTACCAAAACATATCGTCCTGAGGGGTCAATATCAGTATCAAGTATTTCCAAAGGTGTATTTTTATTTATTAAGATGGCTACTCCTCTGGCTCTTGAATTGAATGAGGATGACACTACTTGCCCCACCCATTCTCTCTTTAATTTTTTGTGTTCCTGCGCAGTGAGGTGAGTTTCTTGTAGGAAAACTAAATCTAATTTTAACTTTTTAAGATATGCCAAAACCCTTTTCCTTTTAATCGGCCCATTCAATCCTTTAACATTAAAACTGACAAATTTCAATACTCTATCCACTAAGTTCCTTCTTATTTATGAGTTTCATTCGACCTCTCACAATATTACCATAAGCAGAGTATATGTAAGCTTGTAAGTAACAAATAAATGGAGCACCCAAACAAAAAAGAAAATTACCCCAAAAACCACATAAAGAACCTCCTAGTGCCATCTCCAAAAAGTGTGGCACACTTCCCTTCCTCTAGAAAGGTCTTGTATCCGTGAACAACTATTCTAACTTAAATCTAAGGTCTTCTGCACCCCAGGGGCTCTCCGCTATATAATATAAAGTATTATATGAAACACTCTAACATAGAACTGACTGCAATAAGATAACCACTCAGACAGGTGAACAATATCGTACAATTGTGGCGTCTTACAGTTTGCACAATGTCTGAAATTGAGAAGGTGCGTCAGGCCATTTGTTCACACTTCTCTTCCACTTTCAAGTGTACTCTCTCACAAACACTGCTGCTTCTCTTGGCATTTTAAATGTTTTCTTTTTCCCATCTGAGAGCATTACCCTCAAGGTAGCGGGATAAAGTAAAGCAAACTGGATACCTTTGGTCTTCATCTCTTTCTTTACCCGATCATATTCCTTTCGGCGCTTCACCAAATTGGCACTCAGATCAGGAAAAAACATCACCGGTGAGTTCTCATACACTATGAGACCGTTGCCTTCCCTGGACAATTTTGCTGCCGTACAGAGTATCTTCTCCCGGTCCTGATATTTCAGCAGACGTATCAACACAGCCCTCGGCCTTTCCTACGCGGATGGTCTTGGCGCGGGCGTCCGATGTGCTCGCTCTATTATTAGGGGCTCGGGAAAGTGCTCTTGACCCAATACAGTCGGAAGCCAATTAGCGAAAAAGGTGACCGGGTCACTCCCCTCACACCCTTCACGCACGTTAAGAACGCGGATATTGTTACGTCTGCTGTAGTTCTCAAGTGACTCAATTTTCTCCATCAAATATTCATTGTCCTTAGTCAACTTGATCACCTGCGAATCCAGCTCAGTGACATGATCCTCCGCTGCTCCCATGCGATCTTCCGCTTCAGTGACGCGGGATGTCAGATTATCAAGCATAGACTTTAAACCCGATATGGATTCGTTAATCTCTGCCGTTTTGGTATCCAATTTATTGGAAAGGGCTAGGTTCCCATTTCGTATCTCTTGAAGTATCAGAGCGTTGTCCCCGGTAGGATGTGCTTGTCCGTGCGCCATTTTGCTAATGCTATCTTCTTGTTGCTGGTCTTCCTTTCCATACGATGAAGTATGTACACTCGTCGAGTTAGTTTGTTTATTTCTAGATCTCAGATCCATTACTCGGCATATAATACATAATAAAAGAGTAGTTTTTCTTTTTGAAGTGTTAAGAGTGTTTTTAAGAATAACATTTCGGAGAGCATCCAGGATTGCGTACTTCTAGCTCAGCTGCATCACGTCGCCTCCTAGTTAGTATCTTTAATGATGCATCGTCCTTTGGTTGTTAAGCAGTGATTTACGTTGTTGTATGGGAAACACACCCCTGCACGGGGATAGGCTCCTCGCCCCCTGCCTCCTATCTCCAGAAGGATCTGACCGTTTGAGTAACAATCTCATCGGACTGCCAGACAGAGCTTACACCAAAAGCGAAAATATATTCTGTGATTCACTATCATTTCAACAAATGTCATATCAACTTTACCAAGTCTGTGGGTCTTTCTGATAAAACAAGCACACAGACACTATCATACAATTTACTTTCCCACCTGTGATGACAAATTCCAAAGAGTGAATGAATGAGAAGTGACTTTCTCACCGATTGGTTCCCTCTTAACATAGTTCTCTTCTCTCCCACTACCCCCTCTCCTCCACTCCATTCTCTTTAGACCCAAATCACTTAGAATTCCCACTTGTGATGACAAATCCCAAAGAGTGAATGAATGAGAAGTGCCTTTCTCGCCGGTTGGTTCCCTCTTATCATATTTCTATTCTCTCCCACTACCCCCTCTCCTCCACTCCATTCTCTTTAGACCCAAATCACTTAGAACGTATAAAAATATAATGTTTTTGTGAATGCAAGGGATTTTAATATTCATGTTTAGTATCATTTAAAAGGTCTCAGTGTGACTGGTACTATACCTAGTCTCAATCCCACAGCAACAGACTTGCTCATTGTTATTTAGAGATATTATGGCTCTGTTATGGGTGTGTCTTAAATGTAAATTACTCCCTCCTGGGTCACTGAATCAGTTAATTCCCAAATTCCTTTTCTTTACCATTTACATTGAAGCCAGAAATCCCCATAGTGCCAAAACTGTGTACTTTGCTTAAGTGATGTATGCATCTGTTACTTTTAAGATTCATCTTTGAGCATTGGATGTTTTGTATTGATTATTTCTAAATTGATTATGTAATTGCCATGATACATATTTACCTGACTAATAAATTGTTAAACTTGGTTTTGTTCTGATTCATTTTGAAATTCTTCTCCTTTAGTAGATTATGTTAAATCCTAGTTGCCGCAAACCTGCTATCAGAGTTAGTACACACTAACGGCCCAGGGTTAACAGATCATTGGGCAAGTTTCTAGAGCCTTAGGTTTCTGACTAACTATTTGGCATTAACTAAGTGTACCTAGACTGTAGGGACTTTAATATACAGTCAGGTGCATAAATATTGGGACATCGACACAATTCTAATCTTTTTGGCTCTATACACCACCACAATGGATTTGAAATGAAACGAACAAGATGTGCTTTAACTGCAGACTTTCAGCTTTAATTTGAGGGTATTTACATCCAAATCGGGTGAACAGTGTATGAATTACAACAGCTTGTATATGTGCCTCACACTTTTTAAGGGACCAAAAGTAATGGGACAATTGGCTGCTCAGTCATGGCCAGGTGTGTGTTATTCCCTCATTATCCCATTTACAAGGAGCAGATAAAAGGTCCAGAGTTCATTTCAAGTGTGCTATTTGCATTTAGAATCTGTTGCTGTCAACTCTCAATATGAGGTCCAAAGAGCTGTCACTATCAGTGAAGCAAGCCATCATTAGGCTGAAAAATCAAAACAAACCCATCAGAGAGATAGCAAAAACATTAGGTGTGGCCAAATCAACTGTTTGGAACATTCTTAAAAAGAAAGAATGCACCGGTGAGCTCAGCAACACCAAAAGACCCAGAAGACCACGGAAAACAACTGTGGTGGATGACCGAAGAATTATTTCCCTGGTGAAGAAAACACCCTTCACAACAGTTGGCCAGATCAAGAACACTCTCCAGGAGGTAGGTGTATGTGTGTCAAAGTCAACAATCAAGAGAAGACTTCACCAGAGTGAATACAGAGGGTTCACCACAAGATGTAAACCATTGGTGAGCCTCAAAAACAGGAAGGCCAGATTAGAGTTTGCCAAACAACATCTAAAAAAGCCTTCACAGTTCTGGAACAACATCCTATGGACAGATGAGACAAAGATCAACTTGTACCAGAGTGATGGGAAGAGAAGAGTATGGAGAAGGAAAGGAACTGCTCATGATCCAAAGCATACCACCTCGTCAGTGAAGCAGGGTGGTGGTAGTGTCATGGCGTGGGCATGTATGGCTGCCAATGGAACTGGTTCTCTTGTATTTATTGATGATGTGACTGCTGACTTTTGTCAGCAGGATGAATTCTGAAGTGTTTCGGGCAATATTATCTGCTCATATTCAGCCAAATGCATCAGAACTCATTGGACGGCGCTTCACAGTACAGATGGAAAATGACCCGAAGCATACTGCGAAAGCAACCAAAGAGTTTTTTTAAGGGAAAGAAGTGGAATGTTATGCAATGGCCAAGTCAATCACCTGACCTGAATCCGATTGAGCATGCATTTCACTTGCTGAAGACATAACTGAAGGGAAAATGCCCCAAGAACAAGCAGGAACTGAAGACAGTTGCAGTAGCAGGGTATATGCAGGAATCTTGAAGTTAATTTGAATACCTTTTCAAGACTTTTTCAAGAACTTCTCAATATTTTTTAATACCTCACCGCCACTTCAAGCTGTAACCATTTACATCAGTGATACTTTTAACTTAACAGTTTTAGTTTGTGATAAAGACTATAGACCGCTCTGATACAAAAAAAATAATCAAATAGGCTGGGATAGTAAATCAAAGTTTATTAAAAAACAAAACAAAACTTGATTTTGTTCCCAGCAGCTTCTCAGTTTGGACTAATTCATTCCGTTTTTCTTTACTACGTCTTCTGAGGATGTTGTACTTCGTGATCAGTTGTGCCATTAATGTCCCAGATTTGCCCTCTGCCTGCTCGGCTAACTTATCAGCATCTGTTTGGAGGGAGTCGCACACCTCTGTCAGAACCGTTCGTTTCCTTTTCAGGTCTTCTATCTCCTCTTGCACTGCTTTTCTTTTGAGGTCCTGTGTGGAACTCTGTTTCTTCTTCCGTTCATCTTCCAGGTAACTCCTGTACCTTGACCTTGCACAGGCTACTGAAGCCATGAGCTCCTTTGTGAGAGGTACCTTCAAAACACCCCCAAAGACACTGATCTTTTCACATATCAGCCTCAAAGCTTCCATCGACTTTTGAAGGATGTTGCATGTTTCAACCTCCTTGTTGATGGAAAACCCTCTTTCCACCATGGCTTGTCCGTGGGACAGAAGTAGAAGGCTCTGAGAAAACTTATATAGCTCTGGATAAGACTTGCTGAGGGCTGAATGCAGGAAGAGATCAAGTCGCTCCTTCAGTGGCTGGAAGGAGGAGAATCTCTCATCTCTCGCCTCAAGAGAGCGAAAGCTCTGGAACTGTTGTATGATTACATCACCTGGAATAAGAGAAAAAAAAATTACAAATAGGTAAAATATAATTCAAGTCATTTATTAATCTTTCATTGGACAAATACACAGCACAGCGTCTGTACATATAAAAAGGTAAGCAGTGTACTGTAGATATCTTCTGTGTTGAAAAAAATCTTAAGACACTTTCACACTAACACAACAGTAACTTCTTCTCTGAGTTTTTCCTACCAGCAGAGACGCCAACTTCTTGTCCTGCAGCATTGTTTGTACTACAGTCTTAATCTTTGTGAGGGACCCTTCTGCATCGCTGTGCATGCTTCTGGGGTCCAGACATCCAATGGCCCTGACCACTGGAATTTTCAGGGGACTTTTCACCTGCACTTTCTGAACAATCTTAACCAGGCCCTGCATGCACTCTTTCCTAAAGGTGAGAACTAAAAGCTCACCTCCCCTGCTTCCTGGCTTGCTCTGAAGTGCCTGACAAATAAGCAACATAGACTATAAACATAGAATGTAAATGATGAAGAAGGTAAACTTAATCGTCTAAAAATAAGTTTCTCCATGTCGGCAATAATAATAATAATAATAACTAGATAGGTACATTTCCTGAAGAAAATGTGAGTGGTGCTTGCCGTGGCAAAACTCGTCAAATAGCATTTTATATCTTGAAAAGAACAAAAATTATGGTCATAAATAAATCAACCCAGAAGTCTGTATGATTTTCTGGTTCAGAAATATGTGATTTGTTGCTAGGGTAAGCCCATGTGGTTGCTATGCAGTTAGCAAGGTAGTCCTGAGTGAAATAAGTCAACCCGGAAGTCTGTACTATTTTCTGGTGCAGAGATATGTGATTTGTTAGTGATGCTTTGCAAGCACCACTAATAATAATAATAATACAAACAGCAGAATAAAATGTAAAAATTTTACTAGTTGCATTGGTGTACAGAGAACAAAAATCCATCCCTGAAAAGAAAATAGTCAATATCAAAATTACCTTGATGGCAGATTCAGCACCCAGTCCTATGTCAACATTCTTGTAGGATACCCTATTCACTTCATCAGCAACGTCAATTTTGGTCACCCTCAGAGAAGTGGCATCTTGCAGGAGCTCTTGCTTTACAACCCGCCGCAGGAGACTCTTAAAAGGATATAAGTAATCAGTGACAGGACCATCCTACTAGCCTACCATTAAACAGATCATTCTTTTTACTGCTTCTTTCTAATCATGAAAAATGTTGGTTTAAAATATGTGTTATGAATTTATGTATTAATATTATATTGTATTATTGTGAACAAGAGGAACAAATAAAATGAAAGGAAATAATTGGTGTGTGTATGTGTTTGTTGGCATCCAGGTTTTATCTCAAGTGGGTTTTATCTCAAGTGAGTTCTATGTAACAATCTATGTAAAACTGCACACATTGCATTGATTTTACAGAGTTGTGGACCACCACACATCCACGGGTAGATTTAGGCCCTATTGTAATGATTAACTTTAGCAGCTCACTCAAATCTTTGGCAAAGAAGGGCAGAACTGGCTCATCAGTTTGATAGTTGGTCAGGAAGAGGCTAAAGGTCCTGGATATTGCCAGGAAGAACTGGAGCTTGGCAATCATGAGGGGATCCGCTTGTGCTGCCTCAATGGTGTCGTAAGAGGCAGTACTGGGGTTTGGAAGCTTCTTCTGCTTAACAGCATCTACGTACATCATGACCATTGGCCACACTTGAACTGCCCTCTCTGCCACGGGGACATTTTCAATCCACCTATGCAAAAATGGACAAAGTCAGCTCACTCCAATTTCATTTCACTTTATTGTTGCAAAATAAAAACAGACATTTTGGGCCAAATCCTTTTGCAATGTGTATGGCAAACAACTCTCAACCCACCTGTGGCCACAGAATGGTAGCGGAAAGGAGGTGGACCCAGTCAAAACAGTAAAATCTTCCCTCCTAGCTGGAACATTATGAAAGAGGTAGTGGAGTGCTCGAAGGAGCTTGTCCATCTGCCACATGGTAAAGCCTGCCTTCAGTGCATTGTGGAGGGTGTGAAGCCCACAGCTTCCAACATTAACCAGATGAGCACCATACAGCTCAGCATGCTCAGTCTGGAGGAGGTCTGCAAGCTTCAAGTTGACATTTGGGCCGTCCATACTGATGGAGAGAAGCTGCCTCATATTCAGTTTTGCAACACATTCCTGAGAATAAACACAACAGCAAGTATATTAATGGCAATATTCCTTTTTATGTTTATTTTTGAATAAACTGGCATTCAGTAAGGTATTAGCCTGATTTTCACTCATATTATATGTAAAATGGTTATAAGAAACAATGTTTTTGGTGTGCAAATTCCTGGAGCAAAAAATACAATATTAGCACACCAATATGTTTTTATAAGTGAAACAAACAAGTGGTACTAACAAACATGAGTGAATGTTCTTCACTGTACATCCAGGTAATGTGCTCCAATTACTTCCAAGCCATTCAAGCTAAACTGAACTGCTAGTCTGGTCAACCAACTTCACTCTTCACTCTGAACCAACTTCAGACAATTTGCTAGTCAAAGAACCCACAGCAACCACACACACGCATAATCAAATACATGTACGTACGCACGCACGCACGCACACACACACACACACACACACACACACACACACACACACACACACACACGTGCATGCAAGCACGCAAACACACACAAATCTCAGATCTACACAACAGTAACCTTTATCACACCACTGTGTGTGTCACATTTATACATGTTTATACTTTCTGACAGACAACCAACCTCTTTATCATCCATGGCTCATCCTCCCCAACCCCATCAACCTGTTTTTAGTCACTTGCCACATCCCAGTCTCATCTATTAATCTACACTTTAGCCACACGATTGTCCATAAGTATCAAAATTTGAAGATGAAATGTTAGTAAGTTAACTTACTTTGATGTGATGCAACAGGTCGACAGCTTTTCCGTGTCCCAAGAATTGAGAGCCAAGGTACCTAGCCAGAACAGATCTTTATTAATATGACACTCCTCAAAACACACACATAACAGGTTGAAAATGAAATAAATAAAAATATAGTATATAGAGTATATATAATATATAGTACTAAGCAGGAGGTACCTAGATTGGACACGGTCATCTTCCCAGAATCGAATGTGGACATCAAGCTGTTTTGTTTTTGTTGACTGGTTGAGCGACTCGTCAAACATTAACACAAACTGGCCAGCCTTGTTGATGGTGTTGATGAGCTCCTGCTTGAAGTGTGGTGCTAACCCGAATCGTATGATGTATCCAGTTTTGTCCTTGCCACAAGTGAACGACTTTGCTATATCCGAATCTGGAAACATAGCCTTGAAAACTTCAGCCAAGTTTTCGTTTGAGTTCAGTGAATGGTGTTTCTCCGCTGTGTGGAGACACCACAACACCTCAGCACGCAGTTGCTGTGCCGCCCAGAGCCACTCTGATGTCGGCTGCAGAAGATGAGGAAGCAGAGACAGCCCGGGTCATAGCTGTAGCTTCAGGTGTGACTGCCGGTGGTGTAACGACGTTGGCACTAGGTTGTGGTGGTGCAACGCGATTACCACAGAAGCTAGCGATGGAGAGCTGCCGCTCTCGGCGGCTAGCAGCGGCTTTGTGGCTAGCACAACACACGTGGGACTTTAACGAGTTAATGCCCATTGACACAATACTTATTTTTTCCTTGCATAATGTACAATATGCCTCCCTGACATTCCCCTCGACTGGCTGCAGCCACTCTTTGAAGTCCGGCATTTCCATCCAGGACGCTGCAAATTTGCACTTCCCCATTCTGTTCATGAGTTCACCAACCTTCTCTTAAAACATTTCGGTGCGTTGTAATACGCACTGGGAACGCTCAGAGCGTACATTGTGCTTTTGAACTTCCGCCCGCCTGCCCGCTCTGGTGCTCTCAGAGGCAATTTACGAACACACCCACAATAGCCTAGTTTTTTATGTACCTGTTCGTTTTTTTTATAAAAATGACTAAATTCACACACTTTTACGATGTTTTTGGGACTCAAACTGTTGGACAGCTAATTCAGAAAAAATACTTTCAAAATGTAAGACTTTATAAAGCCGTGATAAGAATTTTTAATACTTTTTAAGGGTCTTAATTTTCCCAAAATTGATTTATCACCTTTTAATACTTTTCAAGACACCGCGGATACCCTGAGTAGAGGCCTGGCAGAGCATCACCAGGGATGAAACCCAGCGTCTGGTGATGTCTATGCGTTCCAGATTTCAGGCTGTAATTGACTGCAAAGGATTTACAACCAAGTATTAAAAAGTGAAAATTTGATTTATGATTGTTAATCTGTCCCATTACTTTTGGTCCCTTAAAAAGTGGGAGGCACATATACAAACTGCTGTAATTCCTACACCGTTCACCTGATCTGGATGTAAATACCCTCAAATTAAAGCTGAAAGTCTGCAGTTAAAGCACATCTTGTTCGTTTCATTTCAAATCCATTGTGGTGGTGTATAGAGCCAAAAAGATTTGAATTGTGTCAATGTATGGACCTGACTGTAATAAGTATTTAGAACAATGTAATGTTGAATGACCCATCTAAACTGTGTTAATCATTACCTCTAATTACTCTAACATTGCAGCACATAAATGGCATCACCTGTTACGTTTCTCAGCACCGTTAAGGATGGACCAATCAAAGTTGTTAGTGATATCCGCATTGAGATGTTTTTACAAATAATTTTTCTGGGGATCACATGGATGGATTTCCATTTGTATCTTAGGTCCAATCCTTGAAATTAATATATTTAAACAAGCATACTTTGTGTTTCCTGTCTAAGTAAAAAACACCTGAGTTTTGCATATGGCCCTATAACACGGTTTGTGGTTGTGAGGAAGGAGGAAGCAGGAGTCAGCAAAACAATTCCACGTGGGATTTATTTACAACAAACAAAGATCAGTTTTTAACGTACAGTAAATTACATCAAATACCGCTTTCCAGCGATGTCTTCAAAACACATTAACATGCAGAAACACAGAACATGCATGCCAGTCTCTCTCTTCGTGCCTCTGATGTTTACTCCTTTATAGCTCTCCCCAGCATGTCTGCAACGAGATGTGTGTGGTCAGAACTGAGTGTGAAGGCTCAGCCCAACAGATAGTATTGGATGGATAGAATGGCCCATTTGATAGCCAGACATTCCTTCTCAATTGTGCTGTACTTAGTCTCTCTCAGTGATCGATTGTGACTAATGTACATCACCGGCTGCTGCTCCTCCACCACCTGTGAGAGCACCACTGCAAAGTGCAGCTTTCACCTCTGTAAACACCTGTTGACACTGCTCTGTCCACTGAACCGGGTCTAGAGCTCCATTTCTAGTGAGATTGGTCAGCGGACTGATGACATCCCAATAATTAAGTACAAATATTCTATAGTAGCCAGCCAGGCCCAGGAATTGTCTCACCTCCTTTTGGGTCTTGTGTCTTGGGCAGGTCGCACTCGCTGTGGTCTTATCAATTTGAGGACACACCTACCCATAACTCAAGTGGACCCCAGATACCGTATCTACACCCATCCAATTGCACGCTTTTTGGGGTGTGCCGTCAGTCCCGCTCATCACAGCAACCTCAGAACAGCCCTCAGATGCTGCATGTGCATCGTTACTGTATATAATGATGTCATCCAGATAGGCAGGCATTCCTTCTCAATGGTGCTGTACTTAGCATAAGGCACTGAAACGTAGCCGGGGCCCCGAACAAACCAATTAGAAGTGTCATGAATTGCTTTAAGCCAAACGGTGATAAGGCTGTTTTTTTTCAAGGGGATCTGCCAATAATCCTTTGTCAAATCCAGTGTCAAGTAAAAGTGAGCTGTGTCCAACCGATCGGGCAACTCATCAATACTGGGCTTTGGGTATGTATCAAATGTAGACACCACACTGATTTTCCTATAAACCACACAGAACCACACTGACCCGTCGCTTTTAGGGACTAGAACAACTGGGGTGGACCAATCACTGTGGGATTCTTCTATTACTCCCATATCGAGCATTGAATCTAATTCTTCCCAAACTACTTATTTCTTGTGCTTGGGAAGTAAGTAGGGACAACTACGTACCACTACCCTGGAAGTAGTCTCGATGTGGTGCTGTATGAGGTTTGTATGACCAGGCAGAGATGAGAACACATCTACAAATTATTTTTGCAACTTGGCAACCTCGGTCACTTGAGATGGTGAGAGGTGATCCCCACAAGTGTCTGGGGTTACATGATTGGCTTTTAAAGTGTAAATTAATAATAATTGCTTTACTTCAGTGCTCAGAAAAGACAGAACAACAGAGAATATTCAAAGGGCAATCTATCTTCACTGCAGGTTATTGTTTGTTTTGTTTACAGTTTTTTTATTTTTTTTGTCTTGGATGTTGTCTGCCTTATTGTATATGACAGACAAACGCTTTTGGACATTGGTTCTGCAATTACACACGGAAAACCGGACTTCAAATTCCTCAATGCCGACCCGCTGTTTACAAACACACCAGCGGAGCCCTTTGTCTGGGCTGCCCGGCCGCGGAAACGCAGAAGGAAAAGGGGAAAAAGAGCCGGCATACTCATCAGAGTAAGACGTCGCGCAAATCGACCCCCTCTACCCAGTATGCTACTGGGAAATGTTCAGTCTCTGGACAACAAGCTCTGCGAGCTGAGAGTGCGGATCTCTTTTCAACGAGAGATGAAGGATTGCTGCGTTATCTGCCTTACAGAAACCTGGATGTCTGTGGAGATTCCAGACTCGGCCATCGAACCCGCAGGGTTCTCCATGAACCGAGCGGACCGAGCGAAAGACCTCTCAGGTAAAAGCAGATGTGGTGGTGTATGTTTTATGATCAACAAATCATGGTGTGATCAGAGGAACGTACATTTTATCAAGTCTTTCTGCTCTCCTGATCTGGAATATCTCATGCTTCTGTGTCGACCATTCTGGCTACCAAGAGAATTCAAAGCGGTCATTATCACAGCTGTGTACATCCCCCCACAAGCCGACACAGACCAGGCACTGTATGGGAGCATAAGTGAGCAGGAAACCGTGCACCCTGAGGCCGCGTTCATTGTTAATGGGGACTTTAACAAAGCCAATTTTAAAACAATCGCACCAAAATACCACCAACACATGAGCTTCAACACACAAGGGGACAGGGTTTTGGATCATTGCATTCTCCTTTCCGTGATGGATACAAATCCCTCACTCGTCCACCATTTGGCAAATCAGACCACTCTTCCGTTCTGCTTCTGCCCGCTTACAGGCAGAACCTGAAACAGGAAGCACCCACCCTCAGAACGATCCAGTGCTGGTCGGACCAATCAGACTCTATGCTACAAGACAATTTGGATCACGCAGACTGGGAGATGTTCCGGTCCGCCTCTGATGACGACATCAAGGTTTACACTGATAGCGTAACAGTATTTACACTGACAACGAGGTTTACACTGATAGCGTAACGTGTTTCATCAGGAACTGCATAGAGGACGTTGTTCCGACCATAACAATACGGATCTACGGGTTACGGCGATGTTCACATGGCACTTAATGAGCGGACCTCCGCTTTTAATTCCGGGAACACGGAGGAGCATAAGCAAGCCAGTTATGCCCTCCGTAACTCTATCAGAGCAGCCAAATGCCAGTATAGGCACAAAATTGAAGGACAGTTCAACACCACCGACTCTAGAAGTATGTGGGAGGGAATTATCATCATCACGGACTACAAAGGGAATAAAAACTCTGCCGTGAACACCGCTGCCTCTCTCCCAGATGAGCTTAATACATTTTATGCTCGTTTCGAGGACAATAACACCGCCCTCGTGGAGAGAGCACTCGCGGCCGATGCTACAGAGGATGGTTCACTCTCCGTCTCTGTTGTGGATGTAACCCGATCCTTCCGATGGGTGAACATCTATAAAGCCGCGGGTCCAGATGGCATTCCGGGCCGCGTCATCAGAGCGTGCGCGAACCAACTGGCTGGTGTTTTTACGGACATTTTCAACCTGTCCCTCTCCCTGTCTGTAGTCCCCACATGCTTCAAATGTGCCTGTACAAAAGCAATCAAAAATCACTTGTTTAAATGACTGGCATCCTGTTGCTCTGACCCCATCATCAGCAAATGCTTTGAGAGGCTAATCAGACATCACATCTGCTCTGTGTTGCCCACCTCTTTGGACCCACTGCAGTTTGCCTACCGCAACAACCGCTCCACTGATGATGCCATTGCATCTACAATACACACTGCGCTCTCCCACCTGGAAAAAAGGAACACATATGTGAGAATGCTGTTTGTAGACTACAGCTCAGCATTCAACACCATAGTGCACTCCAAGCTTGATGAGAAACTCCGGGCTCTGGGCTTAAACAGCTAGCTGTGCAGCTGGATCCTGGACTTCCTGTTAGGTAGACGTCAGGTGGTTAGAATGGGCAGCAACATCTCCTCATCACTGACCCTCAACACTGGAGCCCCGCAGGGCTGTATTCTCAGCCCACTCCTGTATTCCCTATACACACATGACTGTGTGGCAACACATAGCTCCAATGCCATCATTAAGTTTGCTGACGATACAACGGTGGTAGGTCTGATCGCTGACAATGATGAAACACCCTACAGAGAGGAGGTGCACACTCTGATATGCTGGTGTCAGGAGCACAACCTCTCCCTCAACATCAGTAAAACCAAAGAGCAGGTAGTGGACTTCACGAAGAAAGACAGAAAACACAGCCCCATCACCATTAATGGGGAAACCGGTGGAGAGAGTCAGCAGCTTCAAGTTCCTCGGTGTCCACATTACTGAGGAGCTCACATGGTCCGTCCACACTGAGGCCGTTGTGAAGAAGGCTCACCAGCGCCTCTTCTTCCTGAGATGGCTGAGGAAATTTGGAATGAACCACCACATCCCCACACGGGAGATTATTCTGAAGATTGCCTCTGCAACACTACATGCTGAGATGTTGAGCAGAGGCACTGCTTCCGGATATCACATTTCATTGTCTACCAGAACTAATACAAAGTGATGCCCACATGATGTCCTGTCTAATGGCCTTATGAGATCCATGTCAATTCTTTCAAAAGGGACTTCGAATAGTGGTAGAGGGCACAATGGTGCTTTTGGGGCTGCCGGTGGATTCACCAGCTGACATTCACAGCATGCTGCACAGCACTTGCGCCCATCCCCGTGAATGCCAAACCAACAGAAATGGGCCATTATACGGTTCAGTGTTTTTCCCTGTCCCAAGTGTCCCACCATCGGATTATTATGAGCTGCCTGGAATAACATTTCCAGATGGGTCTTTGGCACCAACAACTGGGTTGTATTTTACTTTGTCTGAGTGTCCTGTGTCACTCGATACAACCAATCCTTAATGACTGCAAAATATGGATATGCGAGTGCAATGTCTGGCTGAAGGCATTGACCATTAATCACTTTCACCTGATCAAAGGCGTGCCCAATGGTCTCATCTTGCAACTGCTCCAGAGGAAAATCCCTAACCACAGCCTCGACTCTAAGCTTTTTACCCCGGAATTGAATGTTGAGGGTAACCAAAGGATAATCATGAACATCCCCATGCACATACCTTACCTCCTGCCTCCTATTTGTGCCCAATGCCTCGTTTTGAATCAAACGTTGGTGAATTGTGGTTTGATTACAACCAGAATCCACCAATGCTTGATATGTACCCCCTTAATCTTCACAGGTATTTTTTATGCTCCAGCTCGATCGGGGGCAGCCTGTTGCAAGTCAGTAACCAGGACCAACCTTTCCAGCTCCTTTACTAAACATTATGGCAGCCACTTTCAAATCTTAGCAGTTTCTTTTTAAACAAGTCCAAAAAGGACTCTGGTTCATCTTCTGCCCCAATTTTCATGAGGGCGAATGGAGGCACGGTGGCAGCTGTGTCCAGGGTCGGGGCTTTTTCCTAGCGTAGTAAGCTCCGCTTGAGCCTGGAGAATCTCGTGGAAGCGACGTTCCTGACCTTTACGAAGCTTAAGCAGGGCTTGATGTTGGGTATGCTGCATGTTGGCGAGGGATTCGATTTCTGCACCAGTGCAACACGGTTTGTGGTTATAGGAGTCAGCAGAATCATTCCACGTGGGATTTATTTACAACAAACAAAGATACATTTTTTACATAAATTATATAAAATACTGCTTTCCAGCAAAGTCTTCAAACACAATAATATGAAGACATACACAGAACATGCATGCCAGTCTCTCTCTTCCCGCCTCTGATGTTCTTTCCCTCTCCTCAGCATTTCTGCAAAGAGATACAGCTGTTAATCATCAAGAGTGCACTCAGGTGTGAACCCTTACCGCTCTCTCTCTATCTTTCCGGAAGAACGCTCAACCATGCCCCCACCTCCACAGGCCCAAAGGACGATTCTGCTTTAATGTCCACGACACCTTTGAATTTGAGTGACTATGTCAGGTATTCTCAAGAGTGACCCGGAGCACAGCCAAAAGAATGACAGGAAGAAACATATCCATATTTAAGGTCATGGTTGCATCTATGGCCTGCACAGATATGAAACGGAGTACAAAGCCCACACAAATTGTATATCATGGCTGACTTCTCCAATTGTTTTACTTGTAACATCAATGTCTACACTGGTACACACAAACAGCAGGTCTTTTTGACCATTTGGAAAGGAGTTGAGCTATGACACAGTTGGAGAGCTCCTCCATAAGAACTGCTCTCTTTCTTTACGAAAAGCACTTTGGGACATATGGCATTGTTTGTGAGATCTGCCTGGCTTTGCAAAGACCATTGAAAATGCAATGCCAAAAAAAGTTGACAGAGCTTTTATTTGGATCATGGGATAGGGAAAAGGAAGCTTGACTACTCTTGAGAAACTGTGTCCTACAATGAGAATTATTATTATTTTTTTTAATACGTATTGAATTGGATTCACAGGGATTATAATTTTTATGATTGCAAACTTGTCCTCTTTTGTGACACACTCGAATAGGAATAAAGATAAAGTAAACACAGCGTAAGCAGACAGGACAAACATTTTCTATCTCAAAATATCCGATCTGTACGATGTATAAATGCAGCCTAATATACCTGCTGCTGTCTGTTATAGGCATATCGTTAATCAATCAAATCAAATCACTTTATTGTCACACAATCATATACACAAGTGCAACAGTGGGTGAAAGTCTTGTGTGCAGTTCCGAGAAACATAGCAGTCATGACAGTGATGAGACATATACCAATTTACAATAAACAACATATTTACACAACCCAATTTACATATCAAATGTACACTAATTACGCAACACAATAATAATAATATACAATGTACAGTAAACAATACACACAATATAGAATGCACATACAATAGAAATAAAAAGTATATATATATATATATATATAAAAAGATCCCGCCTGCCTGATGGTAGAAGTGAGAGCAGCCCATGACTCGGGTGGCTGGAGTCTCTGATGATCCTCAGAGCTTTTTTCATACACTGCAAAGATGTCCTGGAGGGAGGGAAACTCACCTCCGATGATGTGTCTGGCAGTTCACACCACCCTTTGCAGGTCTTTGTGGTTGTGGGCAGTGCTATTGCTGTACCAGGTGGTGATGCAGCCAGTCAGGATGCTCTCTACAGTGCTGGTGTAGAACCGTGTGAGGATGTGGTGGTTCATTCCAAACGACCTCAGCCATCTCAGGAAGAAGAGGCACTGGTGAGACTTATTCACAATGACCTCAGTGTGGAAGGACCATGTGAGTTCCTCAGTGATGTGGACACCAAGGAACTTGAAGCTGCTGACTCTCTCCACCGGTGCTCCATTAATGGTGATGGGGCTGTGTTCTCTGTCTTTCCTCCTGAAGTCCACTACAAGCTCCTTGGTCTTACTGACGTTGAGGGAGAGGTTGTGCTCCTGACACCAGCATGTCAGAGTGTTCACCTCCTCTCTTGTAGGCTGTTTCATCATTGAAAAATTAAAAAGGGGATCCATAGTTAAAAAACTACTGTTCTAGAGACACCCCTATCGCCCAAGTCCAGGAAGAAATCACGCTCCTTGTGGAATGAGCCTTAACACCTATGGGCCACTGCATGTCTTGCTAATTGTAAGCTAGGCAATGGAATCAACAACCCAGTGAGAAAGCTTGGAGATGGCCAAACATTTTGCACCCTCAAAGCACACAAAGAACTAAACTGACAGCCTTCGATCAACAATTATGCACAGTGCCCTTACTGGACAAATCATGTGTAGCCTCTTAGCCTCATCTGACTCAAACAGAGGAGGGGAGAATGCTTGCAAAGTGACAACCTGAGCCCTGAAGGCAGTGGACAAAACATTGGGCACATAATATGGTTTTGAGCACTGGCTGCAATAAACCTTGAGTGTCTGATGAGCCCCGTTCAAGGGCCAGACATGGAGTCCCCACAGCTCCGTCTGGTGATGCCAGATTGTGCCTCGATTTATTGAGAGCAGATCTCTTCTAAAAGGAATTGTCATCCATCAGCTCTACCAGTTCCAGAAAACCAAGGGTGGATGGGTCAATCTGGCACAACCAACAGCATAGTTTCCTTGTCTTTCCAAACCTTGCACAACACTTAGTGTAGCAAGTGAAAAGGAGGGAACCCATATTTGTGTTTTGCTGGCCATTTGTGAGGTAGGGCGTCCACACCCAGTGAAGCTTGAATCATGGAGTACCAAAGGTGACAAACAGGTCCAGAAAAGAGGTCTATAATTTGTGTTGGAACATGGCAGCCTTCTGACACACTGTCAACGTCAATACATGCATTCACAAGACTGGAATTGTGTCCTCGTTCCAGGCATAAAATGGCAGGGAGAGCAAGAGAACTGTTTTGGGGATAAGGAAGTGTTTTCTGGGCCACCCTGAAGAAGAGCACGAGTGAATCGGCACTCATAGCATCACCAAGAGTCCCTGTTGCAACAAAGGAGTATCGAGCTAAAAAGCCTTTTCTTTTTCATATATCTCTGACAAATTCAGTCAGAAGTGACGCTCACTGGTTTAGGAAATCTGCCTAGCATTCTCCACCAATATATGAAGGATTATAACAAATGATCAGTTTAGAAAACTGATTATAAATATTCTCTACCATTAAATGTAAGACCTCAGGCTTGACTTGCCCATGTGGGGGACTTGTAGGGGATTTAGCAACAATGGGGCTTCTGTCAGCATTATTCTCCATTATCAAGTCAAGTCAAGTCAAGTGTCAAGTGGTTTTTATTGTCGTTTCAACCATATACAGTTAGTACAGTACACAGCAAAACGAGACAACGTTCCTCCAGGACCATGGTGCTACATAAAAACAACAAAGGACCAACATAGGACCACATGAGACTACACAACGAAATAAAATACCTATATATACCTATATAAAGTGCACGTGCAAACATGTGCAAAAAGTACAGGACAGTACAACAAATTACTGACAATGAACAGGACAATAGACAGTGCAGCGCCGACCAGTACTCAGTAGTGCAAAAAGATGACAGTTTCTAAAAATGTAAACATAACATACTATGAGATAATGTTCTATGCACATAGCAGTTATTGAGGTAGCAGACAGTTATAAAGTGACAGTTATTAAAGTGCAACTCAGGACACGTGTGTGTCAAACCAGTCTCTGAGTATTGAGGAGTCTGATGGCTTGGGGGAAGAAGCTGTTACACAGTCTGGCCGTGAGGGCCCGAATGCTTCGGTACCTCTTGCCAGACGGGAGGAGGGTAAAGAGTTTGTGTGAGGGGTGTGTGGGGTCGTCCACAATGCTGGTTGCTTTGCGGATACAGTGTTTTTTGAAAATGTCTTTGATGGAGGGAAGAGAGACCCCAATGATCTTCTCAGCTGTCCTCACTATCCTCTGCAGGGCTTTGCGGTCCGAAACGGTGCAAGTCCCAAACCAGGCAGTGATGCAGCTGCTCAGGATGCTCTCAATAGTCCCTCTATAGAATGTAGTGAGGATGGGGGTTGGGAGATGTGCTTTCCTCAGCCTTCGAAGAAAGTAGAGACGCTGCTGGGCTTTCTTGGTGATAGAGCTGGTGTTGAGGGACCAGGTGAGGTTCTCCGCCAGGTGAACACCAAGAAATTTGGTGCTCTTGACGATCTCCACAGAGGAGCCGTCGATGTTCAGCGGAGTGTGTTCACCTTGTGCTCTCCTAAAGTCAACAACCATCTCTTTTGTTTTGTCGACATTCAGGGACAGGTTGTTGGCTCTACACCAGTTCGTCAGCCGCTGCACCTCCTCTCTGTATGCTGACTCGTTGTTCTTGCTGATGAGACCCACCACGGTCGTGTCATCGGCGAACTTGATGATGTGATTCGAGCTGTGCATTGCTGCACAGTCGTGAGTCAGCAGAGTGAACAGCAGTGGACTGAGCACACAGCCCTGGGGGGCCCCAGTGTTCAGTGTGGTGGTGGTGGAGATGCTGTTCCCGATCCGGACTGACTGAGGTCTCCCAGTCAGGAAGTCCAGGATCCAGTTGCAGAGGGAGGTGTCCAGGCCCAGCAGGTTCAGCTTTCCAATCAGGTGCTGGGGAATGATTGTGTTGAATGCTGAGCTGAAATCTATGAACAGCATTCGAACGTATGAGTCCTTATTGTCTAGGTGGGTGAGGGCCAGATGGAGGGTTGTGGTGATGGCATCGTCCGTTGAACGGTTTGAACGATACGCAAACTGCAGTGGGTCTAGTGAGGGGGGCAGCTGGGTCTTAATCTGCCTCATGACGAGACTCTCGAAGCACTTCATGATGATGGGTGTAAGTGCGACGGGGCGGTAGTCGTTGAGGCAGGACACTGAAGACTTCTTTGGCATGGGGATGATGGTGGTGGCCTTGAAGCACGTTGGAACAACGGCGCTGCTCAGAGAGATGTTGAAGATGTCGGTAAGAACATCTGCGAGCTGGTCTGCACATCCTCTGAGCACTCTGCCAGGAATGTTGTCTGGTCCAGCAGCCTTCCGTGGGTTGACTCTACGTAGAGTTTTCCTCACATCTGCCGTGGTAAGACAGAGCACCTGGTCGTTGAGAGGAGGGGTGGACTTCCTCGCCATCACGTCATTCTGCACTTCAAACCGAGCATAGAAGTCGTTCAGCGCATCTGGAAGGGAGGCATCTTTGTCACAGGCAACTGATGTTGTTCTGTAGTTGGTGATGGCCTGGATGCCCTGCCACATGCGCCGCGTGTCACCGCTGTCCTGGAAGTGACTGTGGATACTCTGGGCGTGTGCGCGCTTTGCCTCTCTGATTGCCCGTGACAGTTTGGCCCTAGCTGTTCTTAGGGCTGCCTTATCGCCTGCTCTGAAGGCGGAGTCTCGGGACCTCAGCAGCGTGCGCACCTCCGCAGTCATCCACGGCTTCTGGTTGGAGCGTGTGGTGATGGTCTTGGAGAAAGTGACATCATCAATGCACTTGCTGATGTAGCTGGTCACTGATGCTGTGTATTCCTCCAAGTTGGTAGAATCGCCATATGTTGCAGCCTCCCTGAACATGTGCCAGTCAGTACACTCAAAACAGTCCTGAAGAGCAGAGATGGCTCCTGCTGGCCAGGTTTTCACCTGCTTCTGAAGCGGTTTTGTGCGTCTGACGAGCGGTCTGTATGCTGGAATTAACATAACAGAGATGTGGTCTGAGTAGCCGAGGTGGGGGCGGGGCTCCGCCCGGTACGCGCCTGGGATGTTTGTGTAAACAAGATCAAGCGCGTTCGCCCCTCTCGTTGCAAAGTCCACATACTGATGGAATTTAGGGAGCACTGTCTTGAGATTTGCATGGTTGAAATCTCCGGCGACAATAAACAGTCCGTCGGGGTGAGCGTTCTGCAGTTCGCTCATAGCCCCATACAGTTCACAGAGCGCTTCCTTAGCGTTAGCGCTGGGGGAATGTAAACTCCGGTTATGCAAACAGTGGTGAATTCCCGTGGTAGATAAAAAGGTCTGCATCTAACAGTCACAAGCTCCAACAGCGATGAACAGTAACTAGAGACTAGCATAGAGTTCTTGCACCATTCCGTGTTGATGTAAACACACAAGCCACCACCGCGAGTCTTACCGCAGAGAGCTGTATTTCTGTCGGCACGAAACGAGGCGAGCCCGTCTAGCTGAATGGCGGCATCCGGAACTCTGTCGCTGAGCCACGTCTCCGTGAAAACAAAGACGCAGCAGTCTCTAAACTCACGCTGCGTAGCCTGCTGGAGTCGGATATAGTCCAATTTATTGTCCAGGGAGCAAACATTTGAGAGCAGGATAGACGGGAGAGCCGGCCGGCTAGGGTTTGTTTTTAGCCTAGCATGGACCCCCGCCCTCTTTCCGCGCTTCGCTTTCTCGCACACCGCTTACGACGTCCTCTCCCCGGCCACCGGCATCAGGCGACGCCGAGGGCTGGAGGCCTGGTCTCCGCAGCAAGCCGAGTACGCGTAGCGCCTCCTGCAGGTCATCATGCAGCTTGGTTTTTGCATGAGTCTTATATTTGAGTAGTGTCTGGCGATGGTAGACACGAACACTGGTTGCTCCGATGTCCATGTGTTGCAAAAGTCGGGCTTTTTTAACAAAAATAGCACCACTGTGGATCCGGAGTGGCCGCTGCGTTCTACCGCACCGCCATCTTGGATCGAACACATTATGTAATAATGTAATGAATTTAGCTCAAGTAATGAATTATTAATGAAAATTAATGGAAAATTAATGGAAATGAATGGAAATTATCTGTAATCAGAATCTGTGTGTTCAGTCCAGACCATTGTCTGACCAATCCTTAATACTTAATTTCAAATGCCTGGATTTGAGGTCAGATTTCTCAAATTACATATCAAAGCACCAGATTTCCTTGGGTTTGGTTCAAGGAGGTCTTTGATGAGTTTGATGGTCTTGAAGCTCCGATGCAGCGTCGATTTCAGAGGAAATTGATTATGCATGCTGTAATGATGATGGAAAATCAATGAATTCCAGGAGATGGCTTCTAGAGATTTCACAGACTTAGAAAGAGGACAACTGCGAGGGACATCATGGAATCAAGGGAGTTTCCCTTGGAAACTAACATGGTGGTTACATGAAAGCTCGTCTTGCTGGAACTTTTCCAGAGAGGAGAAGAATACTGTTTGTTAAGGCAGGGAGATTTTGAGTTGAGCTTGGTCGCACCTTAAAGGTGTCTTGAGCCAATCAGAAGTGTCTTTTGCTGTCACATGGTCACCTTTTTCCCCTCCTTCTTCAAAAGTGATATTTGAGCATTGTTCTAGGCTCCTGCTCGCAAAAGGCAATGTTTTATTCATACATTTGAAAATCCTGATCAAGAAAAGAGTGTCATCAAATTGCTTATAATTACAGTTCTGAATATGAATATAGACAACAAAATATCATATATTTTGTAACAGACAAATGCTGTAACAGTGATTACTCATATAGCCCGGCTCCTAGAGAATATGCATTTCTATTGTACTGCATTTATTAAGCTTTAGTTATAATTCTGCTCTGTTCTGTTTTCCAAGTCTCCTTGTAGGCACTGCATTCCAGAAAGGTCTGTTGTAGGTCATGTAGCCTTGTTGAAATAAATATGACCTGTTTGTTCTCTTCACATGGGAATGTGAATTTTTGTTAATGAGGTGCCTCATAGCAAACAACTTCCACAGAAATGGACAACACAAGTAAAGAGGACCTACAATTCAATACACCTACTAAGTATTATAATTATTTATGGTTCTGATAAGAAATGTTATGTCTCAAATTTCTGTTGTCAGGCAGTCGGATGAATATCATGTTTGAAATAGTTTATGTAATCTTCCTATGTTTGTACCAATCAGAATGTTAGAAAATTTGTGATGTAAAATGGTTTTGCATTTGCCTATAAATCCTAGTATTTCTGTATTTAGGTAACAAGAGATCATGACCCTGAAGAAAAAAAATTCTGTTTGTATTGCATATATTCTGTTTAAACTGCAACAACATCTGCACACACACACACACACACACACACACCCCCGCTATGGCATACTCAGTGTTATTTGTATGAATCATACAACAAGATGAAGGAAGCTGAGGTGTTAAATTAGGTCAGCTGACCTGGTGTGTAGCTTATATCTACTCATCTTACCTTTCTATCCGGCCAGTTGTATTTTGCAAAGACAGCATCATATGTGTCCACTGCTCCATCAGTCACCAACATGATGGCCTGACTGCACACACTGCCTCGACCTGTGTCATTGAACTGAAGACACACCCATATTACACTCAAATGACCCAGCTGTAATTATATGTCTTTCATGCATATGTCAACACATGACACTTTTATGTTGCATGAAGATTTGCATATCAATGGCTTTCAAGAACACTTAATGAAAATTAACATCAGAGCAAACAAACATAAATTGCATCTCCCTGTGTGTGTGTGTGTGTGTGTGTGTGTGTGTGTGTGTGTGTGTAACTCACATTACTGAGAAGTTGAAATGCTTCAGTCAGAGCTACATCCAGCATGCCCATACCTTTAGCAAACAGATGCTCAAGACGCCCTCGGAAATGCTGTTGAAAATTACAGACACAACAATCAAAATTAAGAAACTCTCAAATTTTGATTTACACCGATCAGACACAACATTAAAACCACCTGCCTACTATTGTGAAGGTCCCCCTCGTGCCACCAAAAAAGTTCCAACCTGCATCTCAGAATAGCATTCTTACCGAAGATTTGTCAGTTCGAACTAGTCTGGCCATTCTCTGTTGACCTCTCTCATCAACAAGGCATTTCTGTCCACAGAACTGCCACTCACTGGATGTTTTTTTTTTGCACTATTATTTTATTTCCATATCAATCTACACTCCATGCCCCATAATAACAAAGCAAAAACCAGATTTTTGATAACTTTGCAAATGTATTAAAAATAAAAACTGAAATATCACATTGACATAAGTATTCAGACCCTTTGCTATGACACTTGAAATTTAGCTCAGGTGCATCCCATTTCTATGGATCTATGGATCCACCTGTGGCAAATTCAATAGATTGGACATGAATGTGTGAATCGTGTGATACATTAACATAGACATTTCAAGAAATGGAATGAGAATATGATGTCATATCATAATTAATGTTACACTTGAGAAGTGTCTTGACTTGTGAATCCTGAAAATCTGAAAATGTCCTGATCAGCTTTAACTCTGAGTACCCCTTTCCCACTTCCTGCTCATGGTGGATGCAACAGTTGGACACGTGGCCTGGAAAAATTTATATTTTTAATATTTTAAACAAACAATGTATAAGTCTCTGTGGTTACAGTATCAACTTGCCAACTCTGTCATTCTCATTATTATAATTTCTGTTAAAATTGTGGGATAAATTTTGGCATTTTTGTTTAGTTTACTTTATAGAGGCATCTTCAACTGAGGGGGAAAAATGGCTCCAGTGTACAACACATGGTTAGGATGGAAAAATATTCAATTTAGTCAACTCCGTCAGAATTTTTTATATATATATATATATATATATATATATATATATATATATATATATATATATATATATATATATATATATACACATATACACATATACACATAAATTCTGACGGAGTTGACTAAATTGAATATTTTTCCATCCTAACTATGTGTCTCTCTCTCTAGAGAGAGAGAGAGAGAGAGAGAGAGAGAAAATGTATTTTATCACTTAACTCCTTTACTGAACAATATTATTAGATATTTAAAACTTTACACTTGTTGGATGAATCAAATTAAAATAGCACACTTTTTGGTGTGTCTGATGGAGTTGACACAAATGACAGTAAGTTATGAAGTGAATAAATGTCAATTTTCAGAAGAAAAAATAAGCTTTTTTATAAAAACCTGTTCCCTTACATCGTTCGTTAGCTAAGACCTTTGTCTACAAATTTAAACATTTCAAATGAATTTAGTATAAAAAAAAATAGAAACTCTTCTCTTTGTAATAGAAACTTTTAAACATGTTTCGTCACTTATCTCAAGAATCAGTGATCACAAAGTATACTCAGGACATTACTGATGTAAAAACAGCATCATCACTATTTGAAAAAGTCATTTTTTATCAAATCTGATGAAAAGCTATTTGGTTCGTTAAATGAAGTTTAACATTGTTTTGTGTTTGTTTTTGAGTTGCCACAGTATGCAATAGATTGGCATGTCTTAAGGTCAATATTAGGTTAAAAATGGCAAAAAAGAAACAGCTTTCTCTAGAAACGTGTTGGTCAATCATTGTTTTGAGGTATGAAGGCTATACAATGCTTAAATTGCCCAAAAAACTGAAGATCCAATGGTGTACACTACAATTTTCAGAAAGAAATGTGGAAGCCCAAATGTACAACTAAACAAGAGGATAAGTACATCAGAGTCTCTAGTTTGAGAAATAGGCACCTCACATGTCCTCAGCTGACATTTTGGAAAAAAATATTTGATCTCCGTGATCTGGAGCGTGGCATGATTGTTGGTGCCATGTGGGCTGGTTTGAGTATTTCTGTAACTGCTGATCTCCTGGGATTTTCATGCACAACAGTCTCTAGAGTTTACTCAGAATGGTGCCAAAACAAAAACATCCAGTGAGTGGCAGTTCTGTGAACAGAAATGCCTTGTTGATGAGAGAGGTCTGTTGAGAGTGGCCAGACTAGTTAGAACTGACAAAGTCTTCGGCTACTCAGATAACTGCTCTGTACAATTGTGGTGAGAAGAATATCATCTCATAATGCTATTCTTAGATGCGGGATGGCGCTGTTTCGGTGGCATGAAGGGGACCCACACAATCTTAGTCAGGTGGTTTTTAATGTTGTGGCTGATTGGTGTATACTGTACACATATTTTGTCTTTCTGTGTATTTCTATAAATATTTATATTTTCTATTTGCTTTTTATTTTTATTAAAAAAAAATGTTTTTATCTCTGTCTTGTTGTTCTATTGTTTGTGCACTGCAAGCTTCTGTCACTAAGACAAATTCCTTGTATGTGAAAGCATACTTGGCAATAAATCTCATTCTTATTCTGAATACCATCCCAACAGTGAAGCATGGTGGTAGCATCATGCTGTGGGGGTGTTTTTCAGCAACAGGGACTGAAGGATTGGTCAGGGTTGAAGGAAAACTGAACACAGCAAAATACAGAGATGTCCTTAATGAAAACCTTGTCCAGAGTGCTCAGGACCTCAGACTGGACCAAAATTTCACCTTCCAACAGGTCAATGACCCTAAGCACACAGCCAAGACAATGCAAGTGTGGCTTAGAGACATCTCTGTTGAGTGGCCTTGAGTGGCCCAGCCAGAGACTTGAACCCAATCGAACATCTCTGAAGAGACCTGAAAATGGATGTCCACCGACAGTCCCCATCAAGCCTGACAGCTTGAGAGGATCTGCAGGGAAGAATGGCCGAAAATCCCCAAATCCAGGTGTGCAAAGCTTGTCGCATCATACCCAAGAAAGACTTCAGGCTGTAATCGCTGCCAAAGGTGCTTCAAGTACTGATTTAATTGTCTGAATACTTAGGTCAATGTGATATTTTTGTTTTTTCTTTTTAATAAATGTGCAAAGTTATCAAAAATATGGTTTTTGCTTTGTCAATATGGGGTATGGAGTGTAGATTGATGTGAAAAAAAAAAATTATTTAAAGCTTTTTAGCATAAGGCTACCCCCACCTCCAGGGACCACTGTGTACAATTGTAGGGAGCAAGTGAGTTTTTCTTTTGTATTTGTATTATTTTCAAATATATTGTCTGTATTTATGTTCAATCTCAGTTATGTCTTGTTATTAAAAATTAGAAATGTTGTTCCCGTTATTGTTCATAAGTTAAAAGAAAATAATGTTATAGTAGCAAAACTTTTCTTCGGGTATTTGTTTGGGGTGGGACACCTCCAGGGTTTTCCTTGTGCGGCATGCGATAGCCTCAGTCTACGTGCGAGGCGGATGAGCATATGCACTGTTGCTTTTCTCTGTGAATCTCTGGTAAGATGATATTTTTTGTCTAAATATATACTGATTGCTCAATAAGTGTGATTTAAGCGATGGCAGCATTTGATCGTGTTAGTGGTGATGTGTTTAATTGTAATTAGCGCTATGATGAATTTCATAAAAATCTAACTAATTAGCATCTTATGCTCAGTGTGTATTTGGAAGAGAGAGAAAAGATGATGCCCTGTTGATCCACTGATGATCTATCATTGTTACAGGTATGTTGGTTAATTGGTTATGCTTTATAAAAAAAAGAGATCTGGTTGAATGTTAATGAACGTATATTGTACGTAGTGTTATAAGGGAAAATAATTGTATTTAATGATTCATCCTGTGTGTGATGCACGTGGTGCGGCCTGCATGTAGACTGGTGTTAAATACATTGAATGTTTAATTTGGATTTATGTACAGTATATGAATAGTATTATTATTATTGTTTCTTTATTTCATTATAGTATGCTATAACAAACATTTGAATAAATGCATATGTTAACGTAATCTAGGATATAATATTAACGTAATCTAGGATATCATATATTGTAATGTATTATAAAGTATTGAAATAAGAATATTAATGTGATGTTTCATAAGGAAGACAAGAAATGTAACTATTTATATTTATTGCTATATTATAGTTAATATTTTATTTAAAAAAAAAAAAATGTATAAATTGTTTTGCTAAAACATGCGATAGGTAGACTGAGACTGTGCGCGAGGCTGATGAGCATATGCACTGTTGCTTTTCTCTGTGTGTATTTGGAAGAGAGAGAGAAAAGCTGATGCCCTGTTGATCCACTGATGATCTTTCATTGTTACAGATTAAACAGGAGGATTAGATCTCCTCAAGTGGTTGTGCGATCTTTGTGTGTGAGGGTGTCCGATCCAGACATGCTACAATAGCATCTCAGAATGCACAACATATCAAACCTTAAGGCAGATGGGCTACAACAGCAGAAGACCACATTGGGCACTTTGAGGACCATAGTGTTCCTAATAAAGTACTCCGTTAGTGTATATATACACAGCATATGCCTTTCCAAAAGTGAACTACAGGTCAAAAAGGCAACACTTATCATTTGGTAGAAAAACATTTGGATAGAAACAAATATAGCTTTAAGTTTGAAAAGCCCATTTTACCCTAAGATTGTTTAGGTTATTAACAGCCCATATGTCACACTTTTCAGCAAATCTAAAACTTCATTCACACTGGTCCCAGGATATCACGGGATCAATGCCTGGGAGCAGTCTCTGTGAACGCAAGCCAGTGCCAGAAGGCCCACAAATTTGATCCCTGGATCAGACCCTAGTAACATTGCCTGGGTCAATCCCGGGACGTGTCTGAGTGAACAAAAGCAGAGCCGTGAAGGGTGTGTGTCATAGTGATGACATATTTATCATACAAAGGAGAAAGTTTGCATGCAGAATAGTTTCAACAGTTTCACTGCGTACCGTGGTTTAAAAAACATTCGACTGTTATAAACCGATGACTTTATTTTTTTTATTCATGGCATTGTGTGACTTTTTTCAACAAAAAAAATCAATTGGGTACATTTACAGCCTCACCAACCTGATGTGATAAAATAAGTGACTTTTTAATTCAGAATGTAGCACAATGAATATTGGAGCTTTATTTACCCCTCATATATGGTGCAGTTGAATGTTGCAGATGTAGGAATACTTAGGGTATTTAATAATATTTATAATAATTATGGTTACCAGTTTGTAATTGTTTGTAAATTGTGATGAAATATAAGTGTCGTCTCATTTAGGGAACACTCCAAACCTGAAACAGGGGAGAAATATGGCTTTGTGGTGTGTTCTTTGTCAAGTGTCAGAATTACTGCTATATCATACATGATAAAGTAAGTGTGTGTGTGTGTGTGTGTGTGTGTGTGTGTGTAGCCTACTGCAAATTAAAGAACTGACCTTGAACCTGCTTCGTTGACTCCTGACTCCTCCATTGCCCTGAACAAAGATCCTTGCTACAATTACTTTTATTGCCATACATTTTTTTTGTTTGTCTTCGATTTATTTTAATTCATGTAGATTAATTCAGTTGTTAGAGGGGGATTTTACGCTGTAATATGGTCATGTTACAAATGTCCCCGCACCGGTTACAGCATGCCCCATAGGCATTTTATTCTTAATTTCACTTTGATTTTTTCCAGGTAGATGGTGAAAAAAAGTACAAGACCACATATTTGTACCAGACGTGTAAAATTAATGTGAAAATTAAAATACAAAATTTAACCTAAAGTGTATTTACACAAACTTAAGAAAACTAAAAGTGTTAGTTTGTGCCCCGCTCTCCCCTACAATCTCCATGAATATAATTTTCGAAGATGAATGTGGGCCAAGTGAAAATACGGTGAATAGGCTAAAGTCCACTTACATAAGAAACACAACCAGATAGCTACACTTTTACCAGTTTTGAAATGACTCGATATAGCTTTTTAGCTCACCACAGCACTTGCAACCTTAGACAGGCAAACTGTTTGTTAATACATTTATTTTCTTAACCCAATAAAGGGACAGAACATAATGATAGGCCTACAGAAAATGTATTTATTGCTATTTTCCAACACATTAGGTTTGAAATGATACATATCGGTTTTCTCCAAAAATAGCTTTTATTTTACTGCTTGTAGAAATCATGATTGAAAAGATGGCATTTGCCTCAATGCTTAATCACAGTTCAATAGTTGGCATACAGTGTGTATATTACTAATTTGTTTTATTTGTAAAGTTTAAAAAATGCTTAAGGCATACAGAAAAAAAAATGGCAGAGCTGGTCCAAAACAAAACAAAAAAAAAAAAAAAAAAAAAAAACCACACCAGAAAATAAATGGCAGATGAATAATAATTTTTGATTGCAATAAATGCTAATGCCTGAAGCAAAAAAAAAAAATAGTTTTACCTTGTCTTCGTAGTCTTTATTTTTAGGAAGGTAGGCCTGTTTAGAATCAAACTAAATTAAAACTCGATTACTGAATCGAATGCACAACTTAACTGTTGCAGGGTAGTATCATAAAAAAAAAAAATTTAATATAATTTTCTATTATTTAATATTAATATAATTGCAATGCACATCAATACAATGAATTCATCTTTTCAATCTTTATTATTCTTGGGCTATCATGAAAATGTCATACAGGGACCAGGGCAGGGACGGACTGGGGCTAAAAAACAGCCCTGGACTTTCTCCCAAATAGGCCCATCATCCGGCCATTCGCCACTAGCCGCGCAACAGACACTAGTAAAACACGTAAAATATTCTGACTGACTGTTATTTAGACCGTTATTTACTTTATGGTTTCCATGGTGACGCGTCATTGCTTGTCACGTGACACACCGCAGCCACAACAGCACTGAATGAATGATGATATGCTTTATGCCGTTTTTCCTTTTTTATTAAAAATATTCACACATTTGTTAGCATGTTAGCATGAAATATCTGATATTCAGATTGTCAAATAAATGCAAGTGGGTGAGTTTTGTTGTCTAAACACCTTTATAACGATCGCGTTAGTTGAGCTGTGAGCGATGGGCGCCGTCATAGTGCCACAGTTCAGAGAATCGGATCTGTTGGATTTAGGCTACAACACGTTAATTCATCCACTTCTCCCAAAATACATGAAAGTAAGTGACCGGTGAACTGGGAGAAGAATAGAGTAAACTTTAAAGTTACTTTCACAATGTGTATCTGATTGATATGAATAAAACGTGTCTAATTATTATGGAAAGGAATATTATTGCCGTTTCCATAGACATCAGTGTGTATTTTACAAACGCTATGTCTCTCTAAATGTATTGTATTGTTTGTTTAGTACCTACGTATGTGAAATGAAATTATATGTCTGAAACCTAAAACCTAAAAGAAACATTATGTGGTTGAAAACACTGAAAACTAAGTTGTGATATGACAGCGCTGAGCGCGTCCGTCTCTGGCTCAGCGCCAGCCAACGCGCGAAAGCACATTTAATATTAGCAGCTAATCACGGTGCACTGACCGTTCTAATCACACTGGTGTGTGTGTGTGTGTGTGTGATCGTACGTGCGAAAGGGTTAATTTCGTCCTGGCTGCAGCTCATGTACAAAACTGTACATTTTTCTAAACTGACCTGCTTCCATTACAAATCTGACTGCGGCCGGGGACGAATCACAAACTGGCTAGTAGGCCGACTCTTCTTCCTCAGTTTTTTTTTTTTTACACGTTGCATATAAGTGATCGTATTAGTGTCCCTACTGTTGGCTGTTCATATTGCTTTATTATACTTTTTTTTGTGCCGACGGACGGCCCTCGGTTGGACGGCCGTTCTGGACTTTTCCCGAACGCACAGATTGTCAGTCCGTCCCTGGACCAGGGAGATACTCGCCATCCACGCAGACAATTAAAGTAACTGTCAGTTTAATTTTACCATACACAATTTATTTGTTTACAAAACGATGAAACAGTGGGCTTCTCGAGAGAAAAGATGCAGTTATCAGTAAATTCAAGACGCTTTACTTTAGACATCAAATCTTGGTCAATTTGTTCTTTACAATTGTCCTGGGATGTGTGTGAATACGAGCACAAATTATGGGAAAGCTCTTTCCTAAAATTTTTTTCTCGGGATTAATACCGGCATCTCTGTGCAGGGACGTGCACAGACATTTTTGGGGGCAGGGGCTCAAGTGGAAAAAAAGGGCACTTTGCATAATTTAGTAAAAAAAAAAAAAAGAATTTAAACAAAACAAAAAATATTAACAACTCTGACTTCCTTACCAATTTATTTGAATTCCCTCACACTCACAATATATATTAACAGATTTCGTTTGACTTGGTGGCTGCATAGATTCCTAAAATAATTCCCACTGGTTAAATGCTGTTTAAACAAGGCTAATATCATTAATAATTTAACAATTACATTTACCAAATAAATCCAATTAGAATAGAAAAACCAATATACACGTTCAGTAAGACACTGACTAATTGTGATATTACAAGTGACCTTAATATAGTAGGCTAATATATTGCCATTGATTACTGCAGGTAAATCAACGTGTTACTATATAAAACTAAATAGGCTATGTATTTTTTTTTTAAAACATCCTCACCATCAGCATTGGTGTGTTCCACCTTGTCGGTACACGATCCGTTCCACCTGCACGATCCGTTCTACGCATGCGCGTAATTACGTAGTAGAGAACGCACATGCGCAAATGATAATTCTGTTTTGCGACGTTGATTTTGATTTACGACACTGCACGATCTGTTCTACGCATGCGCATATTTGTACCGCGAGACTTTCATTCACTCACAGCGAAAGAAAATGGAGTTCAGCGGAAGAAATGAGAAGTTTGCCCTTTACGCTGCCGTTAGACAATATTTGGTTGACGGGTTGGTGGATGCGGCGTTGAAGAAGAAGGTCTCACGAATGGCTGCACATTTCGTTATAAGAGGTACGTGAGTGTGGGTATTTGAAATAATATTAGCATTGTTTTAGTTAACACGTGTGAACATGTCATGTCAGTCCATCTAGTCAGACATAGTAACCGCCAACATTTTTCACCACAGGTGTTTGCATCCCTGAACAAAGACACATGTGCACATAATGCACTGTATTGTAATACCAAACAAAGCAGCAAAATCATTACGTAACAAACATTGTTTGTCTATCACAGAAAGTAAATTATTCTACATTGGCCCCAGTGCACAATTCATGAGGCTGGTTGTGCTGTCTGATGAGCAGAGGCGGGCTGTCCTGGAGGAGTGCCACAACAACCCTGGCACAGGGAACCATGGGGGCGTGAGGGCGACCATGGACAGGGTTGTTGTGGGGTACTACTGGGATAACATAAAGGCAGATGTAGCAGATTGGGTACTTTTTGGAACTTTCATGGAATTTAACATTATGGCTTTAAGGCAATGAATTGATTTAGTGGCTTTGTTTGACTTAAGATAATTATTTGGTCTAAATAACAAATGTATCCATCAGGTCAAAAGCTGTCACAGATGCCAAAAGAACGACCCCATAAAGACTGTGTCTCCTGCCCTTCACCCTATTAAGGTAGAGCTTAACTTGGTGTACCACTTGAAGCGACACGTTAGGTGATGTGGTAATATTACATATCTCTACAGGTGAAAGAGCCATGGGAGGTGGTCGGTATGGACCTCATTGGTCCACTGAAAAAACCATGAAAGACCATCAATACGTCCTCACGGTGACAGACCTTTTCACCAAGTGGGTTATCGCTGAGCCTTTGAAGTGTGGCTCCAGCACTGAGGTGGCTGAGGCACTTGTGTCAAAGCTCTACACGTTTGGTATGGTCCGGAAAATCATCACTGACAGGGGCCGTGCATTTGTTAACGAGGTATGTGTCCTTATTACCCTCTCCCTTCATACAGGACATATGACATCATCACAATTCACGCTGTTTTAAGCGGTCATTGGTCATTTCTGAGACCAATAAATATTGAAAATAACCATGTGTGTCTGAATTATGTACAGCTTAATGCACACATATTTGCGGCGCTGAACATCAAGCATGCCATCACAAGTGCATACCATCCACAGTCAAACGGCCAAGTAAGTGTGCCATCATGACATCCCGCTAAACAGTAAAGTCAACTTTAGCCAATGTATACTAAAGTGCATGTAGTAATTCCTTTCTATGTTGAAGGATGAGAGAACTAATCAAAATGTAAAGAGGACTCTCAGAAAATATGTTAATCAGCACCATGATGATTGGGACATCCACTTGCAGGCCATAGTTTATGGAATAAACACTGCAAAACAGGTTATTATTCAAAATGACTAGATAATGTATATTGCATACATGTTTTAAGAGTTTTATTTTGTGATTTGATGCAAAACATTTTGTTTCAAATTAGAGATCCACCAAGTACAGCCCGTACTTTTTAATGTACAATAGGCACCCCGTCTACCACAGGCATTAAATGTCTGTGAGACAGATGCTGCCTTTGAATTGGCGGACCCAGAGGAGGAGCTGGAGCTAAAACTAGCTGGAGTCAAGGCCCTCAATGAAACGGTTTGTTCAGAGTTGTGTGGATGGCATGTTCAATTTGAATAAGAATGTTCGCATAGTAATATATTCTTATCTTTAAGGTACGTAAAAACATTGAAAAGGCACAGGGGAAACAAAAAAAGGCTTTTGAGGCAAAGAAAAGGAAAGGGGTTCGCCAGTGCTCAGTTAAGGCAGGGGACGAGGTCCTAATTGGGGAGCCCAAAAAGAAGGTGAAGAAGGGAAATTGTTTGCAGGATCTCCACCAAGGGCCATTCACCCTCACATCCTTGACCGAGAAGGGTGTGGCAAGTGTGGCTATGTCAGGGAAAATACAGAAAGTTAATGTTGCGCAGCTAAGGCCCTACTTTCGGCCACAAGGTATTGTAATAATCCTACTTGGTGACATAGCAAATATAAACATGACACTTGACAATGATGATTAGTATTTACTTTACTGTTGTGTAGATCATAGCCATGAATCTGAGGGCAGCCAAAACGATGCAGAAGACATTGGAATGGTGGACCACCAGTATGCCAATAAAGGTCCACTGTGGTCCAAGAGGTTGTGTCCTCAGCAAGAACAAGTGGTGAGTGCCAAACTAAACTGGATGTTCACATGCACAGCTTGTTAGTGTGCTTTAAATAATAAATGCATGATTGCTCATTCCTAACAGGGATATTTGTTTATTTCTAGCTGACCTATGTGCTAGACAGAACACGTCCAGCAAAAGAAATTGTTGTTCTGGATGGCCCAGTTTGTCTTCGAAGGGAGGACTTTTGGAGCCTGGGGCTAGATAAACAGGTGGAGAGCAATGTAAGTGGATATTGCTGTAAAGAGTTTGGATTAGGGCTGCACGATATTGGAAAAAAAATACATTGCGATATTTTTTTCCAACGATATATATTGCGATATTGTGAGCCATCAATCCAGGCTAAAGTCAATAATTCACCATGTTCGCTGCATTATCTGTTGTTATACAGACTTGACGTGTCTCATCTAAGCCCCACGCCGTCACCGCTTCTCTCAGGGCCTCTGCGATTTTCTCGGCTGTATGACTCTCCGGGAAAAATGCCGTCTGCAAACTGCGACTTTTTATCTCGAAGTCCTCTGTGAGGAAATGGACTTTGTATCCGTCGTAAAGCGCTTTGTGGTGCCGTTTTAAGTGATCAGACAAATTGGTGGTGTTTCCTTGTGCGCATGCGCACGTCGCGATGTTGATGCTAAAACAGAATATCGTTCAGCCCTAGTTTGGATGGTTCTAATGCCTTTATTGTAATTATGCAAAACATTCTGTGCTTTCAGATTGGGAATGCGTGCTTCAGGCTGGTAGAGGCTGCAGCCAGGAGACATGTATGTATTTGTATTTACCTTGATGACTTACACATAAATTTGTGCAAAGGTGAGTACACCTCTGACATTTTTCCCAAATGCTTTGTCTTTTCATGGGACAACACTATAGAAATGAAACTGTGAAGCATCTTAAGGTAGTTGCTGTACAGCTTGTATAACAGTATAGATGTTTTGTCTTCTAAAAATAACTCTACATACAGCCATTAACGTCTAAACAGCTGGTAACAAAAGTGGAAGGTGGAGGAGAGCAAGGAGTGTAACATCCACCAGCTCTGATGTCATCATGAAGGATTGGGAGATGATTCCTATAGAAACCTATGCAGCTCTGGTGAATTTCAAGTCTGTAGGGGTTAAGGCAGTGCATAATAATGGTACTCACACAAAATATTGACAGTTTATGCACAATTAGGACATTCGCTGTGAGGTGTACTCACTTTTGTTGCCAGCTGTTTAGACGTTAATGGCTGTATGTAGAGTAATTTTCAGAGGACAATAAATCTATACTGCATAACAAACTATACACTGACTACCTTAAGATGCATCAAAGTTTCATTTCTATAGTGCTGTCCCATGAAAAGATATAACAGAATATTTGCTAAAATGTGAGGGGGGGTACTCACTTTTGTGAGATATATGTATATGAAATGCAGACATACAATTTTATTCAGGGAATGGATGTCCACATTGCTGACCTATTTGAAGTCCCTAAATGGAAACTAAGTGAACCTAGTTTGCCGGTAAGTTGCATAATGTGTTGACAAGTCCAGCAGATACACCTCTTTAAGTGAAGATATGTCCAAGGAGATCTGAACATATTTTTTTTTTTTTCATAGGACAATGTGGAATCTAAAGATATCATCATTTTGCCAGCATGGTCTAGGGGGTCACAAACAGCAAGCCACTACATGCTTTGTGTAGTTACATTGTTTTTTAGTTTTTCCTCTATTTTTAAACCAGTTGGTGCCCCTATAGCTGACATTAATAGGGTATGTTCTTCATAGGTGTTATTAGTTGCTAAGAAGGAGGCTATTTTTCTGGACTCATTATGTCCAAATGGGTTTGGAGATGAGAAATACCGAACCATATTTAGGTTTGAAACGCATAAGCAGAGGACATTAGCAAGGTTTGACCTGTGACCGATTAAGGCTAACACAGAGAACAGAAAGTGCATGTAGTTACATGCTACTATGGGAATAAAATTTTTTTTTTTTCATCCAGTTAATCCTGAACAACACTGTGTAACAGCCTTAACAAATACAGATCAAACTGAGTGAAATGGACTGATATCCTGTTCAGGCAAAGCCTTGTTCTCTGGCTTTAGGATTGAGTAAAAGCCTTGTTCTCTGGCTTTAGGATTGAGTAAAAGCCTTGTTCTCTGGCTTCAGGTTTGAGTAAAAGCCTTGTTCTCTGGCTTCAGGTTTGAGTAAAAGCCTTGTTCTCTGGCTTCAGGTTTGAGTAAAAGCCTTGTTCTCTGGCTTTAGGTTTGAGTAAAAGCCTTGTTCTCTGGCTTTAGGTTTGAGTAAAAGCCTTGTTCTCTGGCTTTAGGTTTGAGTAAAAGCCTTGTTCTCTGGCTTTAGGTTTGAGTAAAAGCCTTGTTCTCTGGCTTCAGGTTTGAGTAAAAGCCTTGTTCTCTGGCTTTAGGTTTGAGTAAAAGCCTTGTTCTCTGGCTTTAGGATTGAGGCAAAAACCTTGTTCTATGGATTCAGTTTTGCATAATTTTTTCCAGACAACTTGCAGGAGCAGTGGCTAATGGACCGTGGGTGGAGAAGACGGGCAAAGATTTTGATGTAACTTTGCTTAATATGTAATTTTGCTATTTCATTTTGCTCAGCGGACACTATATATGGTTGTCAACATCACATCTGAGTAACTGTATATTACTTTTCAGCCATTTCCAGTTCAGTCAGATGGACAGAGCTGTGGGATATTCATGCTTATGGTAAACTTATACAATTTCTACTAAATTTCTCCTGTTTGTCCTAAATCTCCGTAATCATTATTTTTCTCTTTAACAGTATGCCCTTTGCATCTGTACTGGTGCCATGTTTCACTTTTTGGATGTAAGTTGTAATTCATGGAATGTATATGTATCAAAGAATGTTAAAAAACAAACAATGCAAGACTCCAATATTACATGTGTATTACAGACTGACATACCATCTATTCGGAAGTGGTGGTGTCTCCAGATTCTGGAGAAATTGTCGATTGCAAGGTAGGACACATTGCAAGCTGTAAAACATTGGTCTGCTTTAAAATTATGCTACATTAAAAGTACCATACTTTTGAATAGGCATGGGCAGAACTTCGGGCAGCGCTTTGCTTTCTGGACAGAGGAGGCAGAACAGCTGATGGCAGGCACCCTACCACCTATTTATAGGATTTCTCGACCCCAAATAGTCAAGGTATGGCCAAACTAAACAGACAACAATTTTCACGTATGCATTCTATACAGGTAGGTCTCAAAAAATTCGAATATTGTGGAAAAGTGTGTGAATTACTGAATTAAATGTAAAACTTGAAACTGATACATTATATAGATTTATACAACATGTTACGTCACGTGATATATTCAAAAATAGAAGATCGTAACAAACAGTTCAAGTCAAGTGGGTTTGTCATTTCAACCATATACAGTACACTGTGTATAGTGAGACAAAACAGCATTTCACCATGGGTCAAGTGGTGTTACATTTTAAGGTATATAAGAAAACATTTGAGACAGGATACATTTAGTGCACACAGGCTAAAAAAATTGTGCACATACATTACAGTGCATCCGGAAAGTATTCACAGCCAATAATACATTGTGCACATACATTCACATGTACACCAATATTGCGATTATTTCCAATGATCAGAGTTAATTGCAGTAAGATGTTTACATGACTGGAGCAAACCTCTTCACTCCTACTAGCAGTTTTTATTTTCTGATTATTCACACATAGCCCAAAGCAGAGCACAAATGATGAACTCTTATACTGTCCACTGTTTTAATTTACGTATGTTAAATAACAAACGGGTTCTTATGGACGTATTTTGTTATTCTGTGCCGTGATGAAGACCGAAATATTATGTCGGGGCCTGTAACAGTGTTATACACTGCTGTCACGTTATTTGAGCTGTTTCTGGATGAAGGCAGACTGCTGACAGTGAGTCGTGTTGACAGAGTTCAGGGAAAACGTCCTAATGTCAAGTTTAAAATGAATACGCCCTTAAGGTGCGTGACAAAAACACACACGCACTTCAGTTAGTGCAATTACTGTGTTTACATGGCAGCATACTGCGATTAAAAACGGCCTACGCCACCTGTTTTAATACGATTATAGTTGATGCGATTATGAGCTTAATCACGTTATTAAGTATTGTGTTTACACGAGGTAAAGTATAATCGCAATATTGCTAAAATCCCATTATTTAAGAGGGTGCATGTAAACGTGGTCAATGTTTCACCCTTTGTTACATTGCAGCCATCTCCTAGAGACATTTGTTAATTTTTTTTTCTTCTTAATCTACACTCAGTACCCCATAGTGACAGAAAAATACAGAATTGTAGAAGTTTTTGCAAATTAATAAAAAATAAACTGAAATTGGAACCTGCCCAATTATTTCACCATGTGCAGAAATGTATGTATAATGTGTGACAGTTGATCAATTAAAAGTACCAATACCTGGTTTAATGACCAAGGAGTCACTGTGCTTGATTGCCCTGCAAACCCGTCTGACCTGAACCCTAAAGGGAATCTATGTGGCATTGCCAACAGGAAGATCGGAGGTACGAGATACAACAATGCAGGTGAGCTGAAAGCTGCTTTTAAATAAACCTAGGCTTCCATAACACCTCAGCAGTGCCACATGTGGATTGCCTTCATGCCTCGTCACACTGATGCAGTATTTCAAACAAACGGAGGCCCAACCAAGTATTTAGTGCATATACGTGTACATAGTTTTCAGAAGACTGACATTTCTGTATTAAAAATTCTTGTTTTTTTATTGGTTGTTTGTGATATTCTAATTTTGTGAGATACTGAATTTTGGGTTTTCTTTAGATATATGCCATAGTAATCAAAATTAACACGCATAATAGAAATATTTCGCATAGTGTCTAATGAATCTATATAATGTATGAGTTTTACATTTGAATTTTTGAAATTGACAAACTTCCACAATATTCTAATTTTGTGAGACCTACCTGTATTTACTTTGTGCATGTTATGGTTTATATGAGTTAGTAGATGCTTTTGTCCAAAGTGGCTTACAAATAAAAACAATACAAAGGTTCGCAATTAATAGCCTAATGAAAATACAATAATATACAAACCATTACTCATAACTATTTAATTTATGCTGAAAATATGTCTTTAGGCCCCTTTTGAAAGACCCAAAACATCTTATGTTGTAGTGTAGTCTTAATTTATGGTATTTTACTTTATCATAGGAGGAACAGGTGGAAGTGGAGGAGCTGCCCCTCACATTGAAACATATGTACCAGGCAGAATACATTGTGAGGAACAGTCTTGGGCTTTTCACTGGCCAGGTTCAAGAACCATCATACATGTTGATGGATCATGATGACCAAATGAATGCGTGGAGGGTGCTGAAGGAGTCAATGGAGTGCTATGCCATGGAGCCTTTCACTTTTGTTTTTGAAAACATCCAGGACATGGAAACCTTCATGGTTATTTGTAAAGACACCCTCAACCTGAGAGTAAATGCTGGAGTTGGGGTGCACAGTCACCCATATACATTTTATTAGTGTGAGTGTATCAGGATGACTTTGCAACCCACACTCTGCGTGTGTGCTAGATAATTTTTTTACTCTTAAATAAAGTTACGTGTACTTCACTACTGTTCACCGCTGGTCTCATGTCACTTCTGTGTGTACACATGCTTCTTTCAAGTCATTTCCATTGTCAGTTTGAAATACTCTATAACGTTTCCCCAGACTTGTTTGTAGTTCTTCATGTAAGTGCAGATAGTCTAGGCAGAAATGCATATTATGTTCCTTATAGTCTTCTGTAAACAACATTGAAGGGATTATTTTCATCATTTATATTATATAGATATTAGCCTATATAGACCCATACTAATACAAAATTACTCAATTTAAATGTTAACTAATACTAGCAGCTTTTAATTATAAAAAACTACACAAACCGTCTTTGACAATACTACTGACCTCAGACCAAAACACGGTAAGTTAAGCCTAATACCATACAGCAATGAATAGCAAAGGAGAGTATGGAGGAAAATGATCATGTATGTTCATGTAACAACTCTCCTTTATTATTTTGGATTGGCAACCACGTAAACGCATCGTAATGCATAGCGTAAGCTACGTTTAAAAGCATCAAAATAGACCCTCTGTGAAATGTTAAACACAATACAACTAACGTTACACAATATGCCGCAAGTTGTGCCGCCTGGCCGTCAAGTGTTTCATCGCATGCGTGGTACCGATAGTGTAGGAAAACAGTGACGTTTAAACCATGACGTTTTCTACTACGTAATTACGCGCATGCGTAGAACGGATCGTGTACCGACACACCTCAACATGTCCGACGATGATGTTTGTGGGCTGTCCATCAAGCAGGATGCGGACATACACCATCACACACTCATTGTTGCCAACTTAGCGACTTTGTCGCTATTTTTAGCGACTTTTCAGACCCCTTTAGCGACATTTTTTCAAAAAAAGCGACTAGCGACAAATCTAGCGACTTTTTGGACAAACCTTAGCAACTTTCCAAATTCCAAATATCGCCAGTACTGCAAGCGTGAGGTCTTACTTCCCCGCTGCGTCTGCTCTGTTCAGTGAGCGGCTGATAGCAGCAGCACATTCCGTTGACTGCACGCCAGCGGACATAGACATGAATGAGCTGCGCATGTGCACGCTGTGTTAGCAGGAACCAATCAGTGATCACATAGCAGCTGCCTTCTGTTTTAATTCAAAACATTTAATTTGACCGTTTTTCGGCTATATACTTATAAAAACAGAATGAGCACGGTTTAGGGGAGATAACCGTTATTATAAACTAAAGTAGGCTACAGTACCGACAAATTAGGCAGAATGCAAATACGACGCGATGACGTCATTAATATGCTAATGACGCATGACGTCATCAGGCGACATTTAGCTACTTTTCGAGCAGGATTTAGCTACTTTCCATTGAAAATAGTTGGCAACACTGCACACACTACTTGACAGGCATTTCGGTGTCTCCATCATTGATGATTGAGATGTACTGAGCTGACGATACTTTATCTGCGGTGTTCTCGCGGATGGTATCTGCTATCACGCCGATGATGTTAGCACATGACTTGTCATTTGCATACGTCATGTAGATTTCAACACTGTTCATTTTCATGAGCTGCAACATGGGTTTAAATTTAGTAAAGGTGAGCTCTTCTATGGCGGTGTTAAATTTCGCGTTCAGCTCTGCCAATTGAGCGGAATGTCCGGCAGCATCTTGGTGATTAAAAGCTTCAACAATCGAACCGGATCCTGAATTCTTTGGCACACACTGATTTTGGCATTTCTTGTGCTTGGCACTCTCCCCGTGTTTAATTAAGATCTTGCGCTTAAAATGTGTGGATTCAGTGGCGAAGGCAGTGTTACCTGCAACCTCTGTCACACAGACTTTACAGTGAGCCTTTGACACTCGAAGTCTTTCAGCCACTCACTCCGAAAACTGTAAGCCTTTTCTGCTGGTGGATCCAGATTCACCACATGATCGCCATCACCAACTTCAGGAGTTACATTAGCTGTAACTTTAGGCGGCTTACAAAAGAAATCTCTCAGTGTTCTATTCATCATCTCTCTTCAGCTCTTAACATTTTGCATGCTAGTTAGCTCCCTGTCACGTGACATGGAGCACAGTGAAAAGGAGTGATTGACGGCTAATATTAACCAATCCAAAATCTGCATTAGATTTAAGAATGTAAAGATCAAGAATGTAAAGTTAAATTGGTTATGTAATGTTGAATGTAGCGGATGACCGGTCACTGTATCAGCTCACAGCAGGCACAGTGCCGTAATTAGCGAATAATTGTGTCCCAACAATTATTTGCATTCGCACAGATGCTCCCAAATATATTTTGAGGATGCCCAGATGACATTTCGGGAGCATATGCGACCAAAATGGTTGCAATTTCGTGACTCGTATCCCATTCACCTGCAGTGTCTTGACAAATAAAGCAAATCTAATTTTAATTAGTTGACCCCTAATTTGCATATCAATGTGGCAATTGTGATGACGTTATTAAACACAAATTTGACTGTATTCACCTGTAATGTCTCCAATAAGTACAGTATATTGGCCTGTATGGCCATGATATATTGCCTTAGCTAGACTTTAGCTAACCTATTACATTAGCTAGTAGCTCATGAATCATGAATGTTAGCAAGACACAAGTAAACTATATTTGCTTTTGGCTAATTAGCTGTAAAGTCGAGGCACTGTACACGACGCGGAGGGAGGGCGGGCATCGACAAAATCTCATCTACCGACCTGATGTTTTGATTTTTTATTTAATAAATATATTTGTTTGACAGGGAAGCTGTGCGCAAACAGGAATATATATATTAATTTATTTATAAATTTCAAAAAAAAAAAAAAAAAAAAAAAACACCCCAGAAAAAAGGGCACTTTCTCTCCAGGAAGAAAGGTGCTCAAGTTCCCTTTGATGTCTATGTGTGCACGTGCCTGTCTCTGTGTGAAAGGTGCTTAACACTTCAACACCTCATTTATAATTTAATGACACTGACACAGTGGACTTGTGACATGATTTCCATTTCTGTATGCTGGCTCATTCAAAAAAGCATGACAGCTGTCAAGCAGACCAAGCTAAATTAGTTAAGAGGGCTTTATCTTAATCAGTCATTCTCTTTATCATTTAAGACACAGTTGATTATATATATAAAAAAAAATGGTTCTGAGTCAGGTTAATCATTTGTAAGGTAAGAAAGCACTTAACAGGGACTTATGGAAAACATCCAGTTTAAAGTATTCGTTTAGTGCAGGGACAAGACTAAATATATTTATCAAGTAATTTTGTGCAGGAAACACACACACACACACACACACACACACACACACACACACACACACACAGAAATATACATATAAAAGTGCACTTACATTTTTGTTGGCAATGTCAGCTTGAACCATAGTTCCATTCAAACACGGTTCCACATAATAAAGCTCCTCATTGTACTGTCAAACACACAAGATAAAAAAGACATGAAGATAAAGAGAGATTTATAACTTTGATTAACATTGGCGTAATTCGTTTTATTTTAGAGGGCAGGTGCACAGACATGATTGTTCTGTGACATCAATTAACTCTTGAATATTAATTAGGTTATGCACAAATAATTCCAATTGTGGGATTCATGTGCAGTTTAACACAGCAAGTTAAGAGTAAAGACAAGCATGGGTCGAATAACCAGGGGACTCAACAATATCAGAGGCAGAGCAGTAATGTGGTGAAACAGGCAGAGGATCAGGTCAGGCAGCAAACATCAATAGAAATAGTCCAGGCAAACACAATGGTAGGTAGGCAGAAAAAAACCAAGGTAAATCCAAGTCAGAGAACAACACAGCCAATAATAAAGCTTTGAAAGTAGCCGGGGCAAACAAGACTTCGCAACGAGTGATTAAACACACAGGACTTAAATAGTCTGAGTGATGTGGAACAGGTGCGCAGAAATCAGTCCAGTATGCGGGCAATTGGGAGCTGTAGTCCAATGTTAATACTCTGGCGAGGGAGACCTCCAGTGGCTGATTGAGGAATCTTCCCCGGCGTTCATGACACCCATGATAGCACACTGATTTGCTACTTATTTCTACACAACATTCTCATTAAACAGTGATTTGAGAGCATAATTATTTTGTCGACCATTTGTAGAGCTCAATTACAATTGTGACATAAAATTTTATAACTGCCATATGTTTTTTTAGCTAAAAAAACAAGATTGGATCTGTACTTCAGTGTATATCAGTCATCTGTCATCTGTATATCAGTACATTTGAGTACATCAGTACAGAGCCACATTTGTTTGCATTTTGTTTCATGATTTCACTAGTACAGATAGCGAGCCAGGGAAAAGCGATAGATTGGAGGATGAGGGAACATTGGCACTGACACTTTTTGCAACTAATAACAAATACAATGACCACTCACAAAATGGGGACAACACCAGCCATTAAAGACATGTATCATGTTTATTTTGTTGTCGTTCACTCCTGTTTCCTGAAGACTGTTGTGAAGAGTTAGCATAGTAATTCTTTCAAACTGTTGATATGTCACCATTTAGAGTATGTGTTTTTTTTTTTTACTGGACTTTCAGCTGCTGAAAGCTCATTATAATTTTCAGCCTGCAATCTGTGATAACAGCTGCTGGAAACTATGAGTTTGACATTTATACACACCAAAATGTGTAAAATTCAAGAATGATCACTTACATGAGTGTATGAAATATGAGACATTCCGAATTCTTAAAAGCAACTAAAACTAAAGATTTAATTACTGATAACTAACTGATGTTTTTAAATTAGACACACTTGACTTGGCAAAGACACACAGATGCAGAAGATGAGTTATAACTCTCTTCCGTGTCAAAAGGAAGGTCTCAATTGTGAATAACAGAGAGCAGTATTCTGTGGTCTTTTCTAAGGAAAGCAAATTTTACTATTGCTCATACTCAGATTTGAGCAAATTACTAACCCTAAGTATTAAACTTCAGCATTTGTGCTATGAACATGAGTGATACTTCAAATCTTGCAGCTTGTTGAGGAGAGGTGAGCTGTTTCTTTTCTAAGCAATCGATTTTCATCTGGCGGAAGATAAGATGGGCAAAATATCACAGAATACCCTAGCAATGAACCACTAACAAGGCTAACAACTAACAAGTGCTAACAACCACTCAGAAGACCTCAGTAACCACATAGCAATGCCCTGGCATGAACCCACAACACCCTAGAATCATGTTGGTTTGTTTTGCAAAAATGTAGAAATCTACTTTATCCTTGTGCAAACCTGCGCACACATGCGTGATATGTTGTATTTTGGCTTCGCTATATGCAATGCATAATTTAAATTGATTTAAAATGACCGATCTCAGTTCAGGAGACTCTGTGATGTCAGTAAAGGGCTAAACTTATCATGTGACCAAACAATATGGCACAGACCACAGCAGAGTTTGTCTTTGGGAGAAATGCCAACAAAACTATAATACATCTGGTAAGAAACCTAACTAAGTTATAAATTGAAACCTGTTTGAGTCAAAAGATTAGAGCCTCTAGTTTCATCCAATATGCCATTTTAAAAATTGTAGCGATTTATTGCGAAATGCCACGCTGATAAACACAATGTACACTAATGTAAACTTTAGCTCATCTTTTCCTTAGAAATCCTACATTTACTGTGCATTATCATATTGAGAATCATCTAGGTTACTATTGTAACCTCAGCTTCCTGATGGAGGGAACGAGATGTTGTGTCAAAGAAGTGACACTAGGGGTCTCTCTTAAGAGCCTGGAGCATCTCTGAACTTGAGAAAAGGCCAATGAGGAACTGGCAAAAACAATTCGCATGTCCCGCCCCCAGACATATGGTATAAAGGGAGGGAAATGCGTCTGTCCATTCAGGTTTTTGCCCTGAGGAGCCGAGAATGAGGTTTGGCCATAACAGTGGCTCGGTTCAGCATCGTGGCCGGGAGTACACAATGTCTCATTCCCTCCATCAGGGAACGGAGGATACAATAGTAACCTAGACGTTCCCTGTCTGTCGCTCACTTTGACGTTGTGACGAAGAAGTGAGACTAGGGGTCCATATTTAATCACGGTTCAGCAACCGTGTATGTGCTGGCAGGCAGTTGTGTGCCAAAGTGACAGGCTGCATCAGACTGCACATACCCTTCCCCATTGCCCCATAAAATTGTCATAACCTTCTGGTTCCCCGAAGGGGGGAACAAGTCGACGTGCCAAGCATGGGAGCAAGGGAGCCAGCCGTGGCTTTTCTCTCTCTATGTTTCTCTCGATGGCTGGGGCCATCTTAACACCATCACATGCATCGGGGAAGGCGTTCTTTTCCAACTCCTATTCTTTCAGGGAGAAATGGCCCAGCGGAGACCACACCTGGCCAGGTTAGGGGAGGTAAAGTGTGGCAAAATACATCACATGGGTTTTCAGGCCACATGTGGAAAATGGCACGGTGATAGATCCTACCTGCTGAGAGGGAGGAGTTCCTACAACATGGTGACCCATGGTGGCCCAAAGGAGAAATGGACCATGGAAAATGCACACAGGGGGATTAATCCACACAGAGGCCCGAACTGTGGAGCACTTATTCCAATACAGAGTAGTTTCAGTACCCGTAGTGGGTCTGGTCGGGGTCGCGGTCTTAGGACGATGTGAGTGTCTGCCGGACCGAACTCCAGGCAGGTGTAGCTGACAGAGAACTCTTGCAGGCCCCCAACCCTTTTGATGGAAGCGAGTGCGATCAGGAGGGCAGTCTTCAGGGAGAGAGCCTTGAGCTTGACTGATTCCAGCGGCTCGAAGGGGGGTCTCTGGAGGCCCGAGAGGACTACTGAGAGATCCCAGGAGGGGAACAGGCTTGGCCAGGGAGGGTTCATCCTCCTGGCGCCTATAAGGAACCTGATAATCAAGTCGAGCTTACCCAAGGACTTGCCGTCTACTGCGTCGTGGTGGGCCGCAATAGCGTCTACATACACCTTCAAAGTGGAGGGGGACAACCTACCCTCCAACCTCTCCTCCAGAAATGAGAGCACTGACACGACTGCACGCCTCACTGGGGGATAGGCTCACTGGGGGAAAGGCTCACTGGGGAAAATGAGTACTTGCGCAGCCCCCGGGGCCAGCTGGACCACCTGGGGGTGAAGACTCCACTCTCCGCTGAGCTTACCTGCCATGTTGAGGTTGCCAGGGATGTGAGTGGCGTGCAGCAATTGCCCCAGTTGCTGCTGGCCCCAAAGGAGGAGATGGCGGGTGAGTTGTAAAATGTGACGGGAGCGCACGCCGCCTTGGAGATTTATGTACGTTACCGTTGCGGTGCTGTCTGAACGGATCAAGACATGCTTGCCCCAAATTAGCGAGAGGAACCTCCGTAGGGCAAGAAATACATCCAGCAACTCTAGACAGTTGATGTGCCAACGCAGCGGGGGCCCTTTCCAGGAGCCAGCGGCTGCGTGCCTGTTGCACCTGTTTGGAGGCAGCTGTGGTGACCAGAACGCATCGGGATAGAGGTCTGTCCAGGATTTGAAAGTCTGGTGGCAGGCAGGGGTGATGAACACACGGTGCGTGCCTCGGCACCATGCCCATCTCGAGACTCGAGTCTGGAGCCAGTGCTGAAGTGGTCTCACATGCATCAACCTCAGTGGCACGACCGCCGCGGAGGATGCCATATGCCCCAGGAGCCTCTCGAAATATTTTAGAGGAACCGTAGTGCCTGGCTTAAATAAGATGCCTTCGCGTCTTCACCGTGCACAGAGGTAAATCAGACGCCTGTGAAAGGGGGGGGGCTGGTGAGCTGAGTCGGATGGTTCTGGCCACAGCGCGACGGGTTTGGAAGTGAAAGCCACGCGTCCAAGCTCCGTGCAAGGGGCACTAAGGGGACCCAGAAAGAGAGGAAATCTTTTATTGAGAATGTGGGAAAAGAAAACAAACTGAACTGAGGATTCTCCTCTGGGCCCTACACTGAGGGACAGAGTGGTCTACTTACCAGCTCTGGAGCAATCGTCTCAATCTCTGGGTTGTCCGTCTCAGGAACGATTGGGAGCCATCCGGGTCCTGGAGGATGTTTGAGAGATCCCCCATCCCCAGAGATTGTGCGCTTCCTGCGGGGCACTCAACGCTGGGGCTGACAGGTGTCGTTCCTGAACCACAAGGGTGGCCATCGCCTGCCCGAGTGTCTGCGCTGTGACCTTCGTGGCCCTGAGGGCGAGGTTGGTCGATGAGCGCAGTTCCTGCAACAGGTCGGGGTCAGGAATACCCAAGTGCAGATCTTTGAGTGCCTTGGTCTGGTCTGGCCTCCTCTCCAACCACCCCACAACCTGTTCCCTTGACCCCATTCCATCACACATTCTCCAGGCCATCTCTCCGTCCATCATACCGGCACTTACACACATAAATACACATCCCTTCTTGCAGGCACTTTTCCCACTACATTTAAGCAGGCTCGAGTAACCCCACTGCTGAAAAAACCTGCACTTAACCCCACACAGATAGAACACTACAGACCAGTCTCTCTCATCCCATTCATGGCAAAAACACTTGAAAGGGCAGTTTTCAATCAGATATCCGCCTATCTCTCACAGAACAAGCTGCTGGATGACAATCAGTCAGGCTTCAAAAGTGGACACTCCACTGAGACTGCCCTGCTGTCTGTCATCAAGTCGCTGAGACAGGCGAAAGCTGAATCCAGATCATCCGTTCTGATTCTGCTGGACCTTTCTGCTGCCTTTGACAGTCAACCATCAGATCCTACTCTCCACCCTCTCTAAACTGGGCATCACTGGAACTGTGCTTGACTGGTTCAACTCTTATCTCTCAGAAAGGTCCTTTGAGGTAGCCTGGAGAGGGGAAGTATCCAAGCCACACCAGTTACTTACTGGGGTACCTCAGGGATCAGTGCTTGGGCCACTTCTCTTCTCCATATACACAACATCACTGGGACCCATCATCCAGTCACATGGTTTCTCTTACCACTGCTACGCTGATGACGCAACTCTACTTGTCTTTCCAGCCCAACGACACCACAGTGACCGCTCGAATCGCTGCCTGTCTGGCAGACATTTCAGCCTGGATGAAGGAACACCACCTTCAACTCAAACCAGCCAAGACCGAACTCCTTGTCTTTCCAGCCAACCCGGCTGTTGAACAAAACATCACCGTGCAGCTGGGTCCAACTACAGTTTCGCCTTCCAAAACGGTCAGAAATCTAGGGGTAACCATTGATGATGAGCTAAATTTCACAGACCACATTTCAAAAACCGCAAGATCATGTAGATTTACACTCTACAATATCAGGAAGATAAGACCCTTCCTCTCTGTACATGCCACACAACTGCTCGTTCAGTCCCTTGTCATAACTAAACTGGACTACTGTAATGCTCTCATTGCAGGCCTTCCTGCATGTGCTATTAGACCTCTTCAAATGATCCAGCTTGCAGCAGCACTTCTGGTCTTTAATGAACCTAAGAGAGCACATGTTACACCACTTTTTGTCTCTCTCCACTGGCTGCCGGTTCATGCACGTATTAAATTCAAGGCCCTGATGCTGGCATACAAAACAGTCACTGGGTCTGCTCCAGCATACCTAAAAACATTTATGCAGAGCTATGTTCCTACAAGAAGCCTGCGGTCGGCTAAGGAACGTCGCATTGTCGTACCAAAACAAAGAGGCACCAAAACACTTTCCCGGACTTTCAGTTTCATCATACCACGGTGGTGGAATGACCTCAATCCGGGAAGCTAACTCACTCTCTATCTTCAAAAAACGGCTAAAAACACATCTTTTCCAAAAGCACTTAACCGGTCACTAAAAAAAAAATTAAAAAAAAAATGTACATTTGTTGTTACACTTAAATCTGTTTTGTATACTATTCTGATGATAGTGAAACTTTGTAATATGGCACTTTTTGTACCACTGTCTCCCTAAGATGATTCGCTGATGTTTTTCCTCTTTTGTAAGTCGCTTTGGATAAAAGCGCCTGCCAAATGAATAAAATGTAAATGTGAACTTGCAGGTGGGCTGTGGCATGCAAGGCGGAAGTGGCCTGTCCGGCTGAACTGTAAGCTTTGGAGGTCAGTGATGACATCATCCTACAGGCCTTGGAGGGGAGCACTGGGCGATCCCGCCAGGTGGCACCATTCTCGGGACACAGGTGGATCGCAACCGCTCTTTTCCACCTGGGGGACCGGCGAGTACCTGTGGGCCGCTCCGCTGTTGAGGGTAGTGAGAGCGGATGAGCAAGGGGGTCGGTTGCGGGCAGTAAAAGAAGCCCTCCACGACCTTGTCAGCTCATCATGCACCTCCGGGAAGAAAGGAACTGGATGGGGGGCGTGGCTGTGAGCGGCACCCAGACCAAAGGAACCAGTCATCCAGTAAAGGCTGTGGGGAGGACAGAGGGTTCCAGTCCAACCCCACGCTGACGGCAGCTCTTTTTAAAAGCGCTGTCGAAGCACACAGGGGCAAAGCTGGTCTCCAGTGCAGAGAAGGAGAAAGCCGCTGATATGTGCCATAGATCCAACAGCATACGCTCTTGTAGAGATGAAGTGAACAGTCAGTGAATGCAGCTCGCTGATCACACAACCGCTCGGTTCTGAAGGAAAAACCTAAATGGACAGACACATTTCCCTCCCTTTATACCTGTATGTCCGGGGGCGGGACATGCAAATTCTGTCTGCCAATTTCTCATTGGCCTTTTCTGAAGTTCAGAGATGTGCGAGGCTATCAAGAGAGACCCCTAGTGTTGCTTCTTCGACACAACGTCGAAGTGAGCGGCAGACTCCCGTCTGTGGGAACAATGGGTTCATTCAAAACCTGAAACATTTGCTTTCAGAGGCTTTTTATGGAGTTAGGATGAAAATAAGGTGAATTTCCAACTTTTCTGAGACCAGTGCAGACAGACAGCACACTGGAGGTTAAGTCATTCACTAAAAAGAGAGCAAGTGAGCATCCTATAGCTCTCTATGTAGCTAAGTGCATTAAATCTGAACTTGCCAATCAAAAGGCTGCAGATGATGTTTGAACCACTCAAAATATTTGACAGACATGGAACAATGGTAATCAGTACATTACTTCATCATTTATAATGTATATTTGTATTTTAACATGGCTGGCAGTGATTTGCTGATGCTGCCCATTACTTACCATACTTTGAATCAGAATGAATTATGCTAATTTCTGATGTAATGTCTTTAACGTCTCAAAAACATGAATAACCAACACTCCTGGAAACATAATAACCAATTTGATAAAATAAAAAAATGACTTTCTATAGCTTGGTATTATTTACAATTTCACAATTTAGTCCTGTTGTCCACATACTGCATGTTGCCATCAATTGTTACAAATACTATTTGCACTAGAATTGTATTTTATTTATTTTTTTCATGTTTATTAGGTGCTACTAGTAACAAATTAAAAAAGGAAATTTAAAATGCATACAGCAGTCTAGCTCGGGTGTCAAGAGGTTATAGTTCTAAGAGAAGGATAAGCATGTCTCATTGCTCATGTGAACTTGGTACAGAGCAAGTGCTTAGTGATTTCTATTATCCATTGATTATTTCATCATAAAAAGTATCAAACACAACTTTGTTTTAATAAGGACAGATAAAAAAAAATCCTGTGTGCCCTTACAATTTTAAGTTGCGTCAAACCAGCCAATCAGATTAGTGCTACTAGCAGATTGAGGAAGAGTTTTCTAGTTGTCTATGCAACATGCAGCAGATGATGAATTTACTGTAGGTTGTCCATGGCATGCCATCTGAGATTCGCGAGCCGGTTGATACTGAAGGAAAGTTCAGTACCAAGTTTATTTGGATCAGCTTCTTCCTCCGAATCACAACCTGTAAGTGTTATTAATTGTTGCTTTTATGTGTTTTTTAGCATGCTTAATAGGTATTTGTGTGTTGTGTAAATTACGCTCAGCGCAGCTTCTAGGTCTCCAATCAGGGCCGGCCCGTGGCATAGGCAGAATAGGCAAATGCTAGGGCGCCGCCCACCCCTTGGGGCGCCTGAGCGTCCAAAGGAGTTTTTTTTTTTTTTTTTAACAATACAACTTTAATACTACAGATAAAAAAATAAAAAATATATATATATATAAAAAAAAAGCGATCATCCCACAAAAATATAACTACATTGCTTTCCCGATCCACCCCGGTCCGAGTGACGTATCAATCTCCCCCCCGCCCTGCTGCACTTAAAGACATCCATTACCTGTTTGATATTGTGACGGATGGCCGAATTCACAGATAAATTATCATTATGTCAAAAAGACCGAAGCCCTCTGGTGCCCAGGGAAGAAAAAAAAGAAGAGAAGAGGAAGAAAAACGGGATAAAGATAGAGGTAATGAATGTGATGTATCTGTTTATCTATGTTGCATTATGCATAAGTTAGCAGTTAGTTCGACGATCGATGCTAGTAACGTTTGCTAATTTGAAATAGCTTATCATGACAGTTAGTTGAACTTGTGCACTATTTTATGGTATTTTTATTTGAACTGGCTAAATTAGTAATGCGTAGTTAGTAGGACATTGCTACCATCTAACTGTTACTGGAAAACAAACACTTTCAAAATAAATTTTTTGAAAATGTAACTACTGTATGTATGCTAGAGAAGTGCTCAATACAGTTTTGTGCATGAATACCAGATGTAATTATTCTTGCTGTTAGTGTGTTTAATTGTAGTATTTAGTATTTGATTTGAATTCAACCTCTAATAAATGCATAAAAAGAGCACATATGTGCGTTATAGCTCACAACCACGTCACAAATCGAGAATCCATAATATCTTTCTTTATATTTAAAACATTTTCAGACCTTTTTTTCCTCATAAAATTGAATTGGTGTTATCTTTTGAACTCTTGGCATGAAAACAAACATGAGGTTTCAAATGATATATAGTTTGTCAATATTACTTTAGGTTTTTATTAAGATATTATTGTTGTTAAATTTGGAATGCTCCTCAACTTTCCCAACATGTCCAAAGAAGAGTTAGTAGAGCACTGTCAGACCCTGAGCACAGCTTTAAGTCATGATGGACAACCAGATATTGATGGCAGGGAACTTGTATTGGAAATGCAAAACTTTCCACATCTGCCATCAAAAAACATGACAAACATTGAGCTCTTGACTTTCCTGCACAAGAAGAAGCTGACGGAAATTTACCCCAATTTGTGGGTCGCTCTGAGAATCTCTGCCACTCTACCTGTTACTGTCGCTGCTGCTGAAAGGAGCTTCTCTAAGCTCAAACTGATTAAAAACTACCTGAGATCTACAATGGCTCAAGAACGTCTCAGTGGACTTTCAGTCATTAGCATAAATCATGTGGTCTCCCAACAGCTGTCTTATGATGATATCATAGATGACTTTGCTGCTAGAAAGGCAAGGAGAGTAAGGCTGTAGAACGAATCGGTTACCTAACGTAACCTCAGTTCTCTCTAGATGAGGGAACGAGTATTGCGTAAGCTAGCTTACGCTACGGGAAAGATTCATCTTTTCTGAGATATTGAAGCCAAAAAATTATCCTTAATTTTGTATCATTTGTCAACGCAGTTCAGCAACTGCAGACCTTGAGCGGGCTAGCTAGCGAGCTCATTGGTTGCTCTGCGGCAACTGCTGCAGCCTATAGACGAACTTGGGCGAACTCGCGTCCAATGAGAGGCGTCCGCGCGCTACTGCATCAAAGCCCGCCAAAATGGGCATGGCTAGAGTGCATATAAGCGTAGTTCGTGAGGCTGGAACCCTGGTTTTCATTGAATGAAGCGAAAGTCGCTCGTGGCGCGAGCACGGCCGGCTACGCAATACTCGTTCCCTCATCTAGAGAGAACCGAGGTTACGTTAGGTAACTGATTCGTTCTCTTCACGAGAGGTTCTCTCGTATTGCATAAGCTAGCTTACGCTCACGGGAACCCATTGTCAACGCCGTGCGCGCCAAGCATCCACTGCATGAGCCCCGGGGTGGGGGACCCGGGGAGCCCTTGTGAGTGGGGAAATAATATTTGGCCGGCAAGAGTGCGGGCCAGTGTGTGTGTAATACATAAGCACATAGTGGGAAGGGAACGACAGAGCGGCGGTGCCGGTCTGTGTGGAATGAGTCCCATCAGTGCAGCTCACCAGGGGAGCTGTAGCGTATTAAACCGCTAGTAGTTTTGCCTGCAGGGCGGGCACTTCCAGATTGTAAAATATGACAAAGGTGGAGGGGAAGCCCAGCCCGCTGCCACACATATGTCGTGAATGGAAATCCCGCTGGACCATGCCCACGATGAGGCCATGCCTCTAGTGGAGTGAGCCCTAATGCCCAACGGGCATGGCAGGTCTTTTGACGCATATCGCGGCAGCAATAGCGTCCACTATCCATCTAGACAGTGTCTGTTTCGAGGCGGCGAGACCTTTGGTGCGCCCTCGAACGAAACGAAAAGCTGCTCAGAGCGTCTGAAAGAGGCGGAGCGCGCAGTATACAATCTCAGTGCTCTGACTGGGCAAAGGAGATTGGCGTCGCGTTCAGCTATCGGATGCTGGCAGCGCCGATAGGGAAATGACCTGTGCTCTGAAAGGAGTACCGATCACCTTGGGAACATAGCCGTGTCTAGGCTTTAAAATGACCTTGGAGTCACTTGGTCCGAACTCAAGACACGCAGCGCTGACAGACAGCACGTGAAGGTCTCCCACACGTTTGACTGATGACAGGGCAGTCAGAAAAACGGTTTTGAGTGAAAGGTATTTCAAATCCATGGATTGAAGCGGTTCGAAAGGGGGGCTTTCATAGTTTCGAGAACTATAGAAAGATCCCAGATAGGAACCGATGGGAGCGCGGGGTTCATCCTTCTAGCTCCCTTGAGGAAGCGGATGACCAGCTCGTTTTTTCCCAGTGACTGGCCGTGCAGGGGTTCGGCGAATGCCGTGACGGCCGCCACATACACTTTGAGCGTGGATGGGGATCTGCCCTTATCCAGCAGCTCTTGTAAAAACACGAGCAGCGACGACACCCCACATGTCCGTGGGTCCAGGTCTCTGTCGGTGCACCATTTTGAAAACACAGACCATTTTGACGCATAGAGTCTTCTCGTGGAAGGGGCTCTAGCGTGTATGATGGTGTTTATTACCCCTTCTGGCAGAGCGACGGGTAGTCGTTGATCACCCACGCGTGCAGCGCCCAGCGCTCTGGGTGGGGATGCCAGATCGTGCGGCGAGCTTGAGAGAGGAGATCTGCTCTCACTGGGATGGGCCACGGCGCTGTCAGTGACAGCTGCGTAAGCTCCGGGAACCATGTCTGATTCTCCCAAAGCGGGCCTATGAGGAGCACAGAGTGACACGTTTCCCTGATCCTCTGCATTACCTGTGGCAATAGCGAGATGGGAGGGAAGGCGTAAAGCGGGCGGTTGGGCCAGTCCTGGGCCAGCGCGTCCTCGCTTTTCGAGAAAAATATTGGGCAGTGAGAGTTCTCTTCTGACGCAAAGAGGTCTATCTCTGCTCTGCCGAATATGCGCCATAACTTCTGGACTGTTTGAGCGTGCAGGGACCATTCCCCTGGAGGAATATTGTCTCTGGACAGTCTGTCTGGGCCGTTGTTCAGGTGGCCTGGCACGTGCGTCGCCCTCAGCGAGCGCAGGTGGCACTGGGACCAACTCAGTATGCGTTTCGTCAGATGGAAGAGGTCCCTGGATCTGACACCGCCCTGATGGTTTAGGTAGGATACCACAGATCTGTTGTCCGAACGGACCAGGACGTGGTGACCCTGAATGACCGGGAGAAAGCGCACAAGCACGTACTCGACCGCTATCATTTCCAGACAATTTATGTGAAGGAGCTTTTCCTGAACTGACCATAGGCCAAAAACCGGAGAGCCCTCGCAGACCGCGCCCCAACCCGTGTTGGACGCGTCTGTCGAGATGACTTTTCGGCGAGATACAGCTCCCATCGTCACTCCCCGCTGATACCATTCGGCCACTGTCCAGGGCTGCAGAGCTGAAATACAGGTCTGAGTCACCTTGATCGGCTGGCGGCCTGCGGCCCAAGCCCGGCGAGACGCGCGGGTGTTTAGCCAATGCTGAAGCGGGCGCATGCGCAGTAAACCCAGCTGAAGTACTGCTGCGGCTGAGGCCATGTAACCTAGCACTCTCTGAATTTTTTTCAGAGGCGTGAGGCTGTTCATCTGAAAGGACGCGGCTAGTCGCTGAACACGGTGCGCGCTGTGTAGATAAGCGAGCCGTTATTGCCACGGAGTCTAGTTGTATTCCAAGGAAGGAAATTGCCTGACTGGGCTGTAGTGAGCTCTTGGTCCAATTGACTGCAAGACCCAAACTGTTCAGATGGCTGAGGAGAACTGTTCTGTGAGACAGCAGCTCCGTATGTGACTGTGCCATAATCAGCCAGTCGTCCAAATAGTTCAGAATTCGCAAGCCCTGACTCTGCAGGGGTGCGAGCGCCGCATCCATGCACTTCGTGAAAGTACGCGGTGCTAAAGACAGGCCGAACGGAAGGACGGTGTATTGATAAACCTGGCCGCCGGCTGAATCTCAAGAATGGCCTGTGACGGGATTTATCTGAATCTGAAAGTAGGCATCTTTCAGATCGAGAGAGATAAACCAGTCCCCTGGCGCGTATGCGCGAGGAGTTTCCTGATTGTAAGCATTTTGAATGGTCTTTTTGCAAGCACCTTGTTCAAACCCTTGAGATCTAATATTGGTCTGAGGCCGCCGTCTTTCTTGGGAACAAGAAAATAACGGCTGTAAAACCCCGACTAGCTCAGCTAAGGCGGCACTTTCTCTATGGCCCTTTTGCACAGAAGGTTTGCTATTTCTGAACGAAGCATGCAGGCTGCTTCCGTGTTCACAATAGTTTCGAGCCGCGCTCTGAAGCGGGGAGGGCGGCGATCGAACTGTAGCAAATAGCCCTGTTTTATTGTGCTTAACACCCATTTGGATATCCCTGGGATAGCTTCCCACGCTTTGAAGCGTAACGCTAGAGGGTGAATGGCCAAATCGCCCTGATTGCAGCACACAGCGCGCTGAACAGAATGTGTGAGCGCGCATACTGTGCTTATGCATGACTGCTCGCAGACAGCAGGGACAGGCTGTTCTGTGAGTGTCTTCCCGATTGAGGTGAATGGGGAAAGAGTCACATCTGTTAAGTGATGCACGAGCATAGTCACGGGCACGGGACTTACATACAGAGAAGTGTTTGCTGGCCGTGTGACAGAGCGGGCAGAGAAAGCGCACGTATTCGTGAGCGCGTTTATTGACTCTAACACTCGAGCGGGCTGTGTCCGCTTTATGTGAGTGGGCTCTGATCGGGACACGGGAAGTGTAATGCTTGTGTGTAGAGGTGAACACTGGATTGTGGGCACATTTTCTACACATAATGCTGGTCGTGTGACAGAGCGGCCAGAGAAGGGGCGCGCGCACGGATTTGTGGGCACGTTTATTGACTCTAACACTCGAGCGGGCTGTGTCCGCTTTATGTGAGTGGGCTCTGATAGGAACACGGGAAGTGTAATGCTTGTGTGTAGGGGTGAACACTGGATTGTGGGCACATTTTCTACACATAAGGCATGTTTGCTTTTTACAAGATTTCTTTGGGTCGCCGTGAAAACGGCGTTTGAGTGCAGGCAAGCGGGCAGTATCACCGGCTTGTTGGCTGCTGAATCCACCACTGTAGTAGCCTGAGAGAGGGGACTGACAGGGGCGAAGCTTTGACGGTGGTCCGGCCGCGGCGGGACTGAGCCGTCGTTTTTTCAACAAGGCTAGGAGGACTTCGGTTGCTCAGGTTTCAGCGCAACCTTAGACCGAGGCCCGTGGGGGCGGCGTGAAGCGCAAGAGGGGCGCGGCATGAAGCGCAAGTGGTGCGAGGCATCTTAAAAAAGACGCTCGTTACTCTTTTGTGAAGTTTGTTAAGAACTAGCTTGCTCTAAAAAAGGATACGTCGCCGGATGGCGTAGCTCGCAGGATGGCTGAAGGTGGCGGAGACGGCCGGCTTCTTCGAGCGCTGTCCAAGCTTGCTAGATGCCCCGCGAACGGCGACGCGGCTTCCAGTTCAGAGATGCGAAGAGCTTCGCTGAAGAGATGAAAATCAGGGTTCCAGCCTACGAACTACGCTTATATGCACTCTAGCCACGGCCATTTTGGCGGGCTTTGATGCAGTAAGCGCGCGGACGCCTCTCATTGGACGCGAGTTCGCCCAAGTTCGTCTATAGGCTGCAGCAGTTGCCGCAGAGCAACCAATGAGCTCGCTAGCTAGCCCGCTCAAGGTCTGCAGTTGCTGCACTGAGTTTTTGGCTTCAATATCTCAGAAAAGATGAATCTTTTCCGTAGCGTAAGCTAGCTTACGCAATACGAGAGAACCTCTCGTAAGAGAACATTTGCTACATTTTGCATTCCAGTTTGTGTATAGTTATTTATTTTTTTGTGTATCTTTTTGTTTCTGTATTTTTTTCCCGCAATAATCTTATAATATAAATTTATTTATATTATATTTATAATTTAGTTGTGTGTGTGTGTGTGTGTGTTTGTTTCCAAAATATTTTCAAAATAAAGAAAAACAAGACAAAGCTGCGCAGTTTGTTTCTGTGAGAGTGAATATGTGAAATGTTTGTCGATGTTATTGGAGTTGTCATAAAGAATAGAGCAATAACTTGTAGTAATGCAGTGCTTTACCAATATGTTTATGCGTTGGGCTAACGCAAACAATAACTGATTGGGTGTTTACCATCGAACTTTGGGCTATGATCGCTAACATAAATCAACTCAAATTCCTTCTCTGATTTTGATTTTTTTACTACAAAGCGGTGATGGGCGTTCCGTTTCCGACAATCTCTGCACAAAGTATACCAATCACAACTGACTGGGTCATCTGACCAATCACCGCAGATTAGCGTCACGCAAAGGAGGGGTTTGGAAAAATGAGACGTTAAACGAATCATTTGGGAGTCGGTGAGCAAATCAGGTAAACATAAATGCATATTATAAGACAACAAAAGTGTTTTTTGTCATTGCAAGCATGTAAAACTGTTGTTGGGGACTCCCAAAACAATATTAGGAACATTTTAAATGCCATAATAGGTGCCCTTTAATTAGCAAATTCACCAGTCATAGATAATAGCCATGTATTTTCCTGGTGTTTTTTAACATTTTACATAGGCACAATGCTATTAGATCAATTATTAGTATTGTTAATGAAAACTCACAGCAATAATGTTAAAGAAGTCATCATCCCCAAGTGTATCCAGTATGGAGGAGACAGTCTGTCTGGCTATGGTCAGCCGAAGCCCCTTCATACTGCCACTCACATCCACTAAAATGACCACATCTTTAGGTGACGTAGCTGCCTGGATATACCTATAAAAACATGTTAAGAGAGCAAGATAGGATAAATATGTTGACAATGAAATATGAAACATTACTGTTTAGATTTTGTTTTTCAATCTTGCACATCAAAATGATTACATTAATTGATAGATTATATTACTTTATTTTAGGTGAGGTATACTATATACTGTACATATTCATCCCCATGTCTCCACAGCTCAGGGACAAAATGTCTTACCATTTGCGATTTCTACAGTCAAATTCTATCACTCCATGTTCATCTGGTGTCCACTTTATACCTGTGAACATAGAGAATATGTGTGAATTCTCAGAAAACAATAAAACATTTATTTCAATTCCTACCTGGTTTAATTTATTAATCAATTAATTCATATTTTTTTATTATGCAATGGCTCCATAATATATCAGCGGTATTGCAACATATAGTGAAATTTCGATATGCGTGGATGCAAGTGTGAAAAATATTTTAAAAATTCACATCTAGCATATTCTGGCCAAGAATGAACATTGATCTGAATGACAAGCAGCCAACCACATTTCATGCTTTTTGCATGTTGCTAGATGCAGATAAATTGATACCACAATTATAGGCCAAGTGCAAAAATTAAATAGCTGTTTCAGAAAATGGCACAGCAGTCTCTATGAAAGGTGTTGAAGTAAAAACCTGCTATTTGGAGGTTTGGAGAAGTCTAGTTAGGCCTCAAATCTCAATGATCATGTCCTCTTGTCTCACTTTTATTATATCTGGAGCCATGTGTGTCAATTTATTTTAAAAAGTGGTGGTCACAAAGTGGCAAATCTAATGAATATTAATTAGGTTTTGTGCAGATAATGTCAAATCATATTTTTCTGTTTTGATAAGCAGTCGGTCTTGTTGACTGATTTAAGAGCTCCAATAAATATTTCACATAATTAATCTGATAACTTGATCTTTACATTTGGCATTGTCAGTACTTGGATTTCTTTTTTTTGTCAGTGGATAAATACATGGATCAAAAAACTTCAGCCAGATTGACTGATTGACCTGAAGGTTAAGTTTTAGCCTCCAGTACAAGGAATTCCGGGTTCTAATTTGCCCTAATAAAAATGTTATTTTAATAACTGAAGAGTGCATCTGCATGTCAGTGGATGTACAGTATATCATGAGTGGGGATACATCTGTTTGTATTTTGCTTTGCAATTTAACTGGAAAGGAGCACGAGCTGCACCGAGAGTAGAGAACGCATCTGGAGGATTAAGAGAACATTGCCGCAAGCTGTAACTCAACTCCACTGAAAACCTGCAACAAACAGAGATTTTTCTACTGCATTAGACACCTGATGAATGCTATTTCAAAAAGTGGTGGGGACAAAATTGTCAAAGGCAAAAAGTAGCAGGGACATGTCCCACCTGTCCTACCCGCAAATCATGAACTGAATTTGGTGAACTGAACATTAGGTGAACTGAACATCTCACTGACCAATCAGTTGGGGGTGCAACCTCCCCCCAGTGGGCATTCAAATGTTGCCAGAGTCCGTTGAGAGCAATTAGTACAAAGGGGGACTAAAATGCAGTGTGTAGGTGCCCTTTCACGTGGACCATTCTCAACTGCGCAGCATAGATCATTATCAGCAGCGCTAGCTGGTCTTGGATATGCAGCAGCACAGACCATAAGGGCACCTATACACTAGATTGAACCAAGTTAAAACTTGTGTAGGAGCCATTTTAATGCAATTATATATTTGTCCATTGGGGGAGCTCTGACATTTGTATAATAGGAGCACATGGGTAATTAGACAACAGGTGTATTGGTGGTAGGGAAGCACACAGTTTTTTGACCGTGTTAAGCCATGTACTACGTGGGATACCATGCTGACTGTGCTCATAGGATTATTATGTGTTGAATTGGGTTTAATGGTGCTTAACCATGCTTCACTGATAAAGAGCGATGTTCAAGGACATATGGAATATGGACAATGTTTGTGCGCTGTATCTGCAAGGTATGGATTTATGATTTGAACCACAAAGAATGAGACATCACAAGAAGTTAATGGAAGCAATGTTTATTAATTAGAGCACAACGAATAAAAGACTTAGGTTGCATCTTACATCTGTGTTCATGGAGTTTATACGTGTTCATTACTTGCTCACTTCTATTACCAATACTACAGCGGCTTAATGGAAAGCTGATACATTAAGTCAAAAAACTCTGTTTCACTAAGCAGTTGAGCATATTTAATAAACTTGCTTCCAATGGACTGTGAGCATAAGCTGCACGTGGATGCCACTTCAGAGAGGAGGCTTTATTGAGCATGAGTTCTTCAGCACGTCAAGGATTCACTTTATGGATATCGGATTTCATCGTGGAAATGTGATTCACTGTTCCAGTTGGATTCGTAGTGGATTTGCTTCTCTGTTCCGGTTGGATTCGTACTGGATTTGCTGTTCCTGTTGGATTGCTTGTTGCTGGGAAAAAGCTTGATTCGGCAGCGGATAAAAAAGGTACTGTTGCAACAACAAATATTTAATGGCCATTGACTCAAATTATGCGTAAATCCAATGCATTGGTTGCCAAAAGTTACACATTTATTCTTTGTACTGCATGGGTTTTGAGTACTGTGTGTAATATGGAAGAGCAGTGTTTGGCCGCGGAAGAATCCGCTGTGACAAAACAACAACTTTGTAATGAAAATGAGCCTGAAATGCAAAAAAGGACAATTAAACTCTCAGCAAAGGCTTTTGTGGAAAAACTTGATTCATTACAAAAATTGAGAAAAGCAAAGCTGAACAAAGCACACAAAATGATTGAGACTATTAAAAGGTTGATGCAAGGTAACAAAGAAAATGAGTCTGAAGTACGAAACATGTATGAAAACTTCAATGATTTGTGCTTAGGGGCCAAGGAAACGCATGATTCATTGTTGACTGTGTTGCCTGATAATGAAATTGAGAAACATGATATATGGTTCAAGGCAAAACTGATTTCAATTAACGAGTATACTGAACATCTGAATGTATGGCTGTCTACACCTTTAACATCTGAAGGGGTTGATGTAAATGTTAATGATGATATAGTTCCTGAGGACAGTGTTTCAAATATATCAAAGGTTACCACTGCATTTAGTAACTGTAGTTCAAGCAGCCGAAGTTCTTCCACTTCATCAGCACGCATACAGGCAGAGGCAGAGAGAGCTGCACTTGTGGCACGTGCCACTGCATTAAAAACGAAACATGCAATTGAAACACAGCAGGAGGAATTGAGGAAAAAAATGGAACAAGTGGAATTAGATGCTGAAATTGCAGCATCCACTGCAAGAATTGCTGTTTTGGGGACGATTGACAGTCATAGAAAATTTTCACGTACTGGCAGTTCACATTCTAAAGGAAAAATATCAACAAAGGCTCAGAATTCAAGGGATGTGACAGGAAATGAAGTTTTTCATTCCACAAGATCAAAGGTGTTAAATCCACAAGTTACTGAATATGTGCCAATGAGTGAAATACCAATGGATACAGCTAGATTTATCAGCAGCGTTCCAACACAATCAGCTGGTGCTTCCTGTAACATCACAAACCGATCAACATTAATGCAGCCTAAAAGAGTGTTGAACATTCAAGAAAGCAGTACTTGCCAACAACAAGACTCACATTCTTTTGCTCAACTTTCCAGAGGCAATATGGCAATATCTCAAGCTGTGAACTATCTTCCATCTCAAGGTGAACCCCTGTATGAGATTCTGAAAAGGCAGGAGGAATTAACAACATATCTGCTACATCAAGTTCAACCTCAAACGCTTCCCAAAAGAGAGATTCCAGTCTTTGATGGTAATCCACTTCAGTATGTGCCATTCATTAGAGCTTTTGAGCACAGTGTTGAAGAAAAGACACGCAATAAAAGGGACTGCTTGTATTTTCTGGAGCAGTTCACGACAGGACAACCCCGAGTACTGGTTCAAAGTTGTCAACATCTTGATCCAGAAGTAGGTTATTTAGTAGCCAAGAAACTTCTGAAGGAGCAATTTGGTGATGAATTCCAGATTGCAGCTGCATACATGGAAAAGGCTTTAAGTTGGCCATCATTAAGGACTGAGGATGCACAAGGTCTTCATGCATATTCTTTGTTTTTACGTGCATGTTGTAACATCATTGATAATATCTCTTATATGCAAGAACTAAACATGCCAAGTAATATGAGAACTGTGGTAATGAAGCTGCCTTTCAAATTGAGAGAACGTTGGAGAGAAAGAGCTTGTGAGATAATGGAGTTGAATCAAGGTAGATAAAATTCTCACACATTGTAGACTTCATCGAACGACAGGCAAAGATGACATCAGATCCTGTGTTTGGATGCATTCAGGATAAGCAACCAATTGCAGTTAACAGGACATTCAAGGGAAACAGTTTTGCTACAAATGTTACAAATGTTAATTCATTTCCAAGGGGATATGTAACATCACAATCGAGAAACCATTCCGTATACAAGACCAATGATAACACAACTTGCTTGTTCTGTCAAGACAATCATGTTTTAAAAAGGTGTGATATTTTTAAAAATAAGTCCCAACAAGAGAAGCTTGACTTTTTAAAAGAAACAGGAGTTTGTTTCAGCTGTTTAAAGTCTGGACATATAAGTAGGGAATGTGACGACCGCCTTGTCTGTGAAGTATGTAATCAGACACATCCTTCAGTGTTGCACATACATCGCAAGCCAGTTATGGAGGACAAGAGGCAAAAGAGTAGCCTAGTGTCTGCACAAACTTGTGGACATACAGGGGCCGGTAATGAAAAATGTTTTCTGTCAATCATTCCAGTGCAAGTAAAATCAGCCAAAGGAGACAAAATAATTCAAACGTATGCTTTTCTGGATTCTGGGAGTTCAGCTACATTTTGCTCCAAGCAGCTGATGGATGAACTGAACATCAGAGGTAAAAGGGTTAACATTTTTCTGCGCACTATGGGACAAGAGCAGTCTGTATCTTGTAATGTGGTAACTGGTTTGGAGATAAGTGGAATCAACAACGATAATTTCTTTTCCCTTCCGGAAGTATATACTCAGAAGAAAATGCCTGTCAACTCAGATAACATTGTAATGCAGGAGGAAATATCCAAATGGCCATACCTGGATAGAGTGAAACTTACACACATTGAGGCTAATGTTGATTTACTCATTGGAGCCAATGCGTCTCAAGTGATGGAGCCATGGGAGGTAATAAATGGCTATGGTAATGGACCCTATGCCATTAGAACCCTACTGGGGTGGGTTGTTAATGGACTTTCAGAGAGGAGCAGTGACTGCAGGAATGATACCGGCACACCTTTTGTTACTGTCAACAGGATTTCTATTGGAAGGCTCGAGGAATTGCTTCAACATCAGTATAATTGCGACTTCAATGAAAACATGGTGGATGAGAAAGAGATGTCCAGAGAGGATCTGAAGTTTATGGAGATAATGGACAAGTCAGTTAAGGTACAGGATGGACATTACAATCTTAAGTTACCATTTCGAACTAATGATGTGGTATTGCCTAACAACTTGTGTGTCGCTAAGCAAAGGTGCAATGGTTTGAAAAAGAAATTTGAAAGAAACAAACTGTTTCATGAGAAATATACAAGTTTCCTCTCTGATGTTCTTGAGAAAGGTTATGCTGAGAAGGTGCCAGAAGAACAGTTAAATCGTGATGATGGTAAGGTTTGGTACGTTCCTCATCATGGAGTGTTCCATCCAAAAAAGGGAACATTGAGAGTTGTATTTGATTGTGGAGCAACATTTAAGGATACATCACTCAACAAACAACTGTTGCAAGGTCCCAACCTTACAAATTCACTTCTGGGAGTTCTGATACGATTCCGGCAGGAGCCCATAGCCTTGATGGCTGACATTCAAGCTATGTTTCATCAGGTTAAGGTATCTAAAGAGGATGTTGACTTTCTTCGGTTTCTATGGTGGTCTGATGGAGACTTGAAACAGGAAGTTTCTACTTACCGAATGACAGTTCATCTGTTCGGAGCTGTATCCTCTCCAAGTTGTGCCTGTTATGCATTAAAACAAACTGCAACGGACAATCAACCACTCTTTTCAACAGAAGTGATCAAAACCGTCTTTGAAAGTTTCTATGTGGATGATTGTTTGAAGAGTGTCTCTTCGGAGGAGGTAGCTGTCATCATGGTACAGGATCTTACTGCTCTTTGTCAAAAGGGTGGGTTTTGTTTGATCAAGTGGATCAGTAACAGTTGCAAGGTATTGCAATCAGTTCCAGAGGAATCCAGAAGCAAAGAAATCCAGTGTTTGGATTTAGCTCGGGATAAGTTACCTGTGGAAAGAACTTTGGGTCTTCAGTGGTGTACAGAGGTTGATAAGTTTCAATTTAGAATGCAGTTGAAAACCCAACAACGTACAAGGAGAGGAATATTGTCTACTGTCTGTTCTGTGTATGATCCTATGGGATTTCTCGCTCCTATTATGCTGCCTGCCAAGTTACTCCTGCAGGAGATGTGTAGACAGAATCTGAGTTGGGATGAGAATATACCCCCAATATTTCAAACACAGTGGAATAGTTGGATTTCTGATTTGGATAAGTTGTCAGAGTTCCGAGTGGACCGATGTCTAAAACCCAAAGATTTTGGACAAATCATTCATGCCCGTTTACATCATTTTTCAGATGCCTGTGAAAGAGGATATGGCATGGTTACTTATCTCAAGCTGATCAACAGTGAGGACAAAGTGCATGTGACATTTCTACTCAGTAAGGCCAGAGTAGTGCCTCTTAAACCGATAACCATTCCTCGTCTGGAACTAATACGGACTACACGGACTACAAGCGGAATACAAGCGGACTACAAGCGGAATAAAGTCTCCGCCATGAACACCGCTGCATCTCTCCCGGACGAACTTAATACATTTTATGCTCGTTTTGAGGACAGTAACACCGCCCTCGCGGAGAGAGCACTCGCTGCTGACGCTACAGAGGTTGATTCACTCTCCGTCTCTGTTGTGGATGTAACCCGATCATTCCGACGGGTGAACATCCGTAAAGCCGCGGGTCCAGACGGCATTCCGGGCCGCGTCATCAGAGCGTGCGCGAATCAACTGGCTGGTGTTTTTACGGACATTTTCAATCTGTCCCTCTCCCTGTCTGTAGTCCCCACATGCTTCAAAACATCAACCATTGTGCCTGTACCGAAGCAAGCTATAATCACATGCTTAAATGACTGGCGTCCTGTTGCTCTGACCCCCATCATCAGCAAATGCTTCGAGAGGTTAATCAGAGATCACATCTGCTCTGTTCTGCCCCCTCTTTGGACCCATTGCAGTTTGCCTACCGCAACAACCGCTCCACTGATGATGCCATTGCATCTACAATACACACTGCTCTCTCCCACCTGGAAAAAAGGAACACATATGTGAGAATGCTGTTTGTAGACTACAGCTCAGCATTCAACACCATAGTGCCCTCCAAGCTTGATGAGAAACTCCGGGCTCTGGGCTTAAACAGCTCGCTGTGCAGCTGGATCCTGGATTTCCTGTCAGGCAGACGTCAGGTGGTTAGAATGGGCAGCAACACCTCCTCATCACTGACCCTCAACACTGGAGCCCCGCAGGGCTGTGTTCTCAGCCCACTCCTGTATTCCCTGTACACACATGACTGTGTGGCAACACATAGCTCCAATGCCATCATTAAGTTTGCTGACGATACGACGGTGGTAGGTCTGATCACTGACAATGATGAAAGAGCCTACAGAGAGGAGGTGCACACTCTGACACGCTGGTGTCAGGAGCACAACCTCTCCCTCAACGTCAGTAAAACCAAGGAGCTTGTTGTGGACTTCAGGAAGAAAGACGGAGAACACAGCCCCATCACCATCAATGGAGCACCGGTGGAGAGAGTCAGCAGCTTCAAGTTCCTCGGTGTCCACATTACTGAGGAACTCACATGGTCCGGTCCACACTGAGGCCGTTGTGAAGAAGGCTCACCAGCGCCTCTTCTTCCTGAGACGGCTGAGGAAGTTTGGAATGAACCACCACATCCTCACACGGTTCTACACCAGCACTGTAGAGAGCATCCTGACTGGCTGCATCACCGCCTGGTACGGCAATAGCACCGCGTACAACTGCAAAGCCCTGCAAAGGGTGGTGCTGAACTGCCAGGAACATCATCGGAGGTGAGCTTCCCTCCCTCCAGGACATATACACCAGGCGGTGTGTGAAAAAGCTCGGAGGATCATCAGAGACTCCAGTCACCCAAGTCATGGGCTGTTCTCACTGCTACCATCAGGCAGGCGGTATCGCAGCATCAGGACCCGCACCAGCCGACTACATGATAGCTTTTTCCCCAAGCAATCAGACTGTTGAACTCTTGATCTATCAGGATCAATAATTAGCACTGCACTTTATTAATCTATAATCTCACACTGGACTGTCAACATATTCTCCTCAATACAACTGCTATATATATATATATATACACACATATATTTCATATACTCCCACTTATTGTATTGTATTGTATATTCTGTTCTATATTCTGCATTGTATATAATTATTGTGTTGTGTAAGTATGTGTACATCTGATTTGTAAATTGTTTTGTGTAAGTATGTGTACATTTGATATGTAAATTGTTTTGTGTAAGTATGTTGTTTATTGTAATTGGTATATGTCTCGTCACTGTCATGACTGCTATGTTGCTCGGAACTGCACACAAGAATTTCACCTACTGTTGCACTTGTGTACATGGTAGTGTGACAATAAAGTGATTTGATTTGATTTGATTTGATTTGATAATAGCAGCTGTACTCGCTGCTAAAGTGGACCAAATGCTGAGGAAGGAGTTAAGACTTCAATTGGAGAATTCAACTTTTTGGACTGACAGCCAGACTGTGCTTAAGTACATCAACAATGAGGACAAGCGCTTTCAGACTTTTGTTGCAAATAGGGTCTCTTACATAAGAGAAAGGACACAACCACAGCAATGGAGATATGTTTCCACTAAGGAAAACCCTGCAGATGATGCTTCACGTGGAATGCAGATTAAAACATTTGGGCAAAGCAAAAGATGGATTGAAGGTCCAAGTTTCCTTTGGACATCAGAAGATTATCAACCACTTCCAACAGAAGAACACAACATTCAGGAGGATGATCCTGAGATCAAAGGAGAGCATAAGGTAAATGTTTTTATTCTGCAAGGTACATCAAATGCCACTAATTACTTTATCACCTACTTCTCAGAGTGGAAAAGACTGAAAGTGGCGGTTGCTTGGATTCTCAAATTGAGAAAAGTGCTAAATAGGCTACGTCTCAAGAGGAAGGAACTACTGGCATTGGAAAGAGATTGCAATGTTATTAAATCTGCCGTAGATGTGCAAATACATTTGTTTAAAGCAACTCAAGGTGGACAATCTTTTGTCACTGGAGGATCTCTTTGAAGCTGAAATGGCTATTGTTCGCTTCAGTCAACAACAACAATTTCAAGATGAAATTGAACAACTGAAGAGTGGTTCTAATGGAGTCAAGATGAATAGCAGTCTATATAGACTGGACCCTGTATTGGACAATGAACTCGTAAGGGTAGGAGGAAGACTCAGGAAGGCAGCTATGCCTATTGAATCCAAGCACCCCATCATATTGTCTAAGAATCAGCACATTTCACATCTTCTACTTCGTCACATCCATGGACAATTGGGCCATCGTGGTAGAAGTCATATGTTATCCAAGTTAAGACAAACATACTGGATTACCAATGCTAATGTTGCTGCAAGAAAAGTAATTTCCAAATGTGTTGTATGTAGGCGTTATAGAGGGAAGACAGGTGAGCAAAAGATATCAGACCTTCCCCTTGAACGAATTACTCCTGATCTTCCACCCTTTACAAACACTGGAGTGGATTATTTTGGTCCTATCGAAGTTAGACGAGGATGTAGTAATGTGAAGCGATACGGAGTATAATGAATCTTCACTTGTATGGCATCCAGAGCAGTGCATTCGGAAGTAGCTTACTCCTTGGATACTGATGGATGTATAAATGCTTTAAGGAGATTTGTTGCTCGAAGAGGTCAAGTAGCTCACATTAGGTCTGACAATGGAACAAATTTCATTGGTGCCAACAGAGAGTTGAAAGAGGCTTTTTCTGTGTGGAATAACAATCAAATTGAAAAGGAGTTACTCCAAGTAGGGGTTCAGTGGAGCTTTAATCCACCAGCTGGCTCCCATTATGGAAGTGCGTGGGAGCGCATCATTCGCATGGTGAGAAATATTCTTTGTTCTGTACTTCGCCAACAGACGCTGGATGATGAATCATTCCATACTATTCTGTGTGAAGTAGAGTCCATTTTAAATGATCGTCCGATTACCAAGCTTTCCAGTGATTCCAATGATCTTGAGGCCCTCACCCCTAATCATCTTCTTCTTATGCAAGGCAAGCCTGCTTTACCACCTGGACTTTTTGAAAAGACCGATCTGTATGTAAAAAGATGGAGGCAAGTTCAGTATTTAGCCGATCTTTTCTGGAAACGATGGATACGGGAGTATCTACCTCTGTTACAAAAACGTCAAAAGTGGACAAAGGAACGACAAAGTTTTGTTCCTGGTGACATTGTTCTTGTACTGGATCCTACTGCACCTCGTGGATCATGGCCACTTGGTAGAGTATTGGAAACTTTTCCAGATGATAAAGGTCTAGTACGTACTGTAAAGATTAAAACCAAAGGTAGTGTTCTGGAACGACCTGTTAGAAAGCTTTGTCTTTTGTTGGAGTTAAATGATTGAGGTGACAATGGTTCTGTGATTACAAGTTTAATAATGTCATGAATTTATGACGAAATGTCTGTATATGTTGATTTAATTGTTATGGCTCCTTTATGTATGTTTTCTGTAATTGTTATGTCTTCCTGCCATAAGCAATTAAGGGGCCGGTGTGTAGGAGCCATTTTAATGCAATTATATATTTGTCCATTGGGGGAGCTCTGACATTTGTATAATAGGAGCACATGGGTAATTAGACAACAGGTGTATTGGTAGTAGGGAAGCACACAGTTTTTTGACCGTGTTAAGCCATGTACTACGTGGGATACCATGCTGACCGTGCTCATAGGATTATTATGTGTTGAATTGGGTTTAATGGTGCTTAACCATGCTTCACTGATAAAGAGCGATGTTCAAGGACATATGGAATATGGACAATGTTTGTGCGCTGTATCTGCAAGGTATGGATTTATGCTTTGAACCACAAAGAATGAGACATCACAAGAAGTTAATGGAAGCAATGTTTATTAATTAGAGCACAACGAATAAAAGACTTAGGTTGCATCTTACATCTGTGTTCATGGAGTTTATACGTGTTCATTACTTGCTCACTTCTATTACCAATACTACAGCGGCTTAATGGAAAGCTGATACAACTTGTTTTGCCAATTGTTCAGGAAGAACCTATATATATATATATATATATATATATATATATAGGTTCTTATACCTGAATGATTATGTTGCACATGCAGTGGTGGACGAAGTACACATACCATGTACTTGAGTTAAAGTAAAGATACTCAAGGTAAAATATTACTCAAGTAAAAGTAGAAGTGCTGCCTTTAAACATTCACTTGAGTAAAAGTACAAAAGTATTTGCCTTCAAATGTACTTAAGTATCCAATACTATGATTTTCTATGGCCATAATGTCCAATTATAATTTGTCACAAGACTCTTGCTTAACTCAGTCTACATGAAGACTAATGTCACTCTTGGCACACCAATCTATTAATAAAATGACATTAATTAGTCATATATATATTTGAATTGAATAAATTTTTTGTGTGTTTAATTTTGGAGGGAAGGGGACTGTTCCCATAAGGTATAATACATTAACAGTATTTACTGTATATATTTTTCTGGAGTGTCTATGGTCATAATTATTAACATCCTAATGTTATGATACATTCACATAAACCTGCACAACACCATTAAATATATATATATATATATATATATACAGACACACGCGCACACATATATACACACACACACGCGTGCGCACACACATACATAGAATATATATATATATATATATATATATATATATATATATATATATTTATATTCTATGTTATGGGAGCAGCCAATTTCCCTCCAAAATTAAACACAAAAACGTATTAATGCAGTGTTTCTGCTACTCCCCAGAAAAAAAATGCTATTATATGCAAGTCATTTTAGTGTCAACATAATAAGCAATGTACATTATGCATCAATATTTACCGATAATTGCTGCAATAATAGCTGCTGCTCTCTGCCCCGCTTAAAATCATTGGCAACGCAATTTATTTGGTACTATTGAGAGCTACACGAATCGCGTGACCGCGCGGCGGCGAGATCACTGTCGCAACCGTCTATGTTCGCAACTCTCATATTTAACGGCTCTGGGGTGCGTTTCCCATACAACGACGTAACTTGCTGCTCCACTACCGTAGTACGATGCACTGTTGAAGAAATCAACTTGCTAGTCACAACTGTTTCCTGAAACCGTATTGTCGCAAATTGGTTGTTCAACCACGTTGGTTAATGATGTCACACATGTGGTGGAGTAAAAACTACTTTTAATGAATCTGTTTGCGATCGAATTAATGCTAGATGTTTTGCTATAAATTACGGACATGTCATCTGAGGACTATCTCATATTTTTCTCAGTTATTTGCTTTATTTCCAGATTCAATCATAGGCTCCTTCTTACGCACTAGAGCACGTTCACACATGCGCACTCTTCAAAAACGGTGCTTTAAATCTATTGACAAACTAAAAGACATAAAGGACATTTGTATGTCTTCTAAATAAATTATACTGATTGTACTGAATGTCATCTTGCTTATTTGGCTCAAGATAATAATTTATTAAGCACACATGTTATAATAACAAGAAACTAACCACAGGTCGAGAGCTGTCCTTCCAACCAAACAACTCTGCGATGCTGTTTGCGAATGTTCGTTGGAACGATGGTTTCGGGAAACACCGACTCGTTGAAACACCGACTCGTTGAACTATGATGATAACGACGTAACTTGCGACCATAGTTGGCTAACGATGCTTTTGGGAAACGCACCCCTGGTTCGCGCTTAGTAGATGCCGCCAAGGCAAGTTCAAAACAAAGCGCGCGCGCTGTACTGTGATTGGTGGCTCGTTTGACCAGTTACGTTTTTATCCACTCATAAATAAAAAGGAACGACTGATTTTGAAAATGTAGTAGAGTAAAAAGTAAGATATTTGACTTTGAAATGTAGTGGAGTTAAAGTAAAAGTCTCCCCAAATTTAAATACTTCAGTAAAGTACAGATACGCAAAAAACTACTTAAGTACAGTAACAAATTACATTTACTTCGTTACTGTCCACCACTGTGCACATGTAATAGGTTGATGTATACACATCCTCACACATTTAACACACTTCTAAAGCCTGAGAAATGTGGCATTTACAAATAAAAACTATAAAACGTCATGCAATTGTGTCTTTATTGGTCCATATAAATTAAATAATAATATTTGACTTCAATATCATCATATTCAATATTCAAACATAATCATTTCAATTGAAGTCATTACTTGTCCGTCATGTTAGATCTTATATGGTGATGCAAGATCTAATGAGAATCTAAAGTGGTTGAAATCATCATTAGATCATATTTGGCTTCATTTTTGTCACAGCGATTGCACTTTCAAATTAAAAACAGACTTTGCGAATAGTAATTTGTGAAAAGTTCAAATCTACCAACAGCAGCTGTGGGGAACATTGGCCTTATTAGAGCTGGTAGCTCAGCGAGTAAAGACGTTGACTTTCACCCTAGAGTCACAAGTTTGAATCCAGGGCATGATGAGTTACTCCAGCTAATTTCTTAAGCAACAAAACTGGGCTTTTTTTTGCCCAAATTTTCTGCTCAAAAGATCCCGAAAGCATGTTGTTTACTGTGTGACGTCACAGTAATTTAATATATGAGAGAGTTGTGAGACAGTAATGTAATAATAGCATCTGTGATTTAAACTTGAGGTGCAAAATGCTGCTACTCTTGATAAGTTCAATAGATTTGCATAAATCATCTCAAATGAATTAAATGTTTTAATGAATCAATTTAAAACTCTGATTCAATTATTTATTTGTGTCATCACTGAAATTAACAAAAAACAGAGCAATAAACAGTACATATATATTGAGATATTTAATATCATCTGAAAAATATGAAGATATAAATCACCCAGTCCTACGAGGAACTAATTGATAAAGAAAGAATGAAATCTCACCTGGAAACTGCCTGAAGAAGCCTTTAGCGCTTCCAAAGTACTGCCATATGAGAGACGGGTCTCTTTTAAAGTTGTCCACAAACACCTGATTGAGCGCCTCTGACCAGTACACCCCATTTACTATAGCTGAATCTGTGACAGAGACAAACGTCTACTGAATGTGTCTATATATCTGTACATCAGCTGCTGTGGGCTCATTGGTGAGCTTCTTAATGTTATGAGTCACATAATGAAAACAAACAATAAAAAACACATTCATTTTCAATAAAAATACAAATTAAAAGGGCAAATAATGTATCAAATGTGGATTTAAAAAAACTAAACAGGGAAGTATCAATAAAATGCATGATTAGGATTTCTTATAGAAGGATTAGTAAAACTTTCTGACTTTCTGTAACACATGTTGCTGGCATTATTATTATGAGCGAAGTGTACAATGCATGTAATGATATAGTGCATGTCTAGTGGCTTCTGATCATACCTTTGTTATACATGTTTGTGGGCACCTGCACGACACTGAGACTGAGGTTGACCGACAGATTATTGAAATGTTCATTAGGCTGCAGGATAAATTCTCCACCCAACTCCACACTCTTGCCCTCCTCATCCAACTCATTAATCAACACTGCATTAAAGTACTCGTACTGTAAGGACAGAGAAAGAAAGTTAGAGAGGGAAAGAGAGAGAGAGGGAAAGATAGAAAATAAAAAATATTCCCATATGTTAATTTTTTGCTGAAAGACATAAAAAAATTTAAGACAATTAATCAATTTAATTACTAGAAGCTGCTAGTAACCATTGTAACAAGTAACCATAATTGTTTATTAAAAAACATAACAAAGAATGTAAACACAGTCCAAAAGTAAACTATAAAAACAAAGACAACATTCTGAAATATTTTCAAAATTTGGAGCCTTGGCACCACAGTTGTGCGCATGCTTGTAAACAAGAGACATGTGCAAGTAATCAAAGCAAGTCAGAAAAAACGTCTCGTTACTGTCATAAACTCCGTTCCCTGATGGAGGGAATGAGACGTTGTGTCAATGTAGTGACACTAGGGGTCTCTCTTGAGAGCCTCGGTTACCTCTTATCTTTGAGAAAAGGCCAATGAGAATTGGCTAACAGAATTTGCAGGCCCTTACCCCAGACATACGGGTAAAAAAGGAGGGAAGTGTGCGTCTGTTCAGACAGATTTTGAGCTGAGGAGCTGAGAGTAAGGTCCTGGCCCATTCAGCGACTAGTACAGTGTTGTGGCAAGAGGGACACAACGTCTCATTCCAGAATGGAGGTTACGACAGTAACCAAGACGTCACTCACTCGATATCGTGTCGATGTAGTGACACTAGGGATCCCTATCTAAATACGCCACAATACTGAACCGTGTTACATGGACTGCTGATGCAGGTGCAAGCAAGCTGCTGTGTGCAAAAATAGTACGTAACCTTTCCCAATGCCCAAAATACATCATATAGTTCCACACATCCCCGAGGGGGGGAAGCAACGTAACTAGCATGGGAGCAGGCTGCGCCAGCCGCAGCCTTTTCTCTCTCTATGCTTTCTCTACACTCTACACTCCATAGAGTGTTAGATGTGGCTGGGGCCATCTAATGCTATAAAATGCAGCAGGGAAGGCATTAGTTTCCTATCCTATTCTTTCAGGGGGAAAGACCACATCCAGCCCAGCAGGGGATGTTAACATGTGGAAAAGTACATCAAATGGGCTTACCAGCCAAATATGGAGGTGGCACGGTGGTAGGTCCTGCCACGACGGGGAGGAGCTCTACAAACACAGCGACCGAGGGCAGAGGGAACTCAAGGGAGACGTGGGTCCGCCGACAGGGGGACCGTGCCACAGAAAATACATCACAGGAATAATCAGAACCTGTGAAGCACCTGTTCCAGTACAGGCAAGTCGGTGCCTGCAGTGGGTCTGGCTGCGAACTTCCTCCACTGTATTCGGAGCCAGAGGGCTAGGGAGGAAGGACACCCAGGGTCCGTGACTTGTGGACTTGACTGGGGGAGTAGAGTGCACGTCTTCAACTCAGTGGAGGGGAAAGGCGCTATGCACAAGCGATACACATAGCCAGCTGTTCCGTATTACCGAATTCTACATGTTTGGACCTGTCAAAACACGGAACGAGACCGGCTCAACCCGGAGATTGTAAAATCTTGCGAAGGTATTGGGTGTTGCCCAGCCCGCCGCTCTGCAGATGTCTGCTAGAGATGTGCCATTGGCCAGTGCCTACGAGGATGCCACACTCCTCGTAGATTGTGCTCAAACCCGCAAGGGGCGGGCACAGCCTGGGTCTGGTAGGTCAACGCAATGGTGTCCACGATCCAGTGGGCAAGCCTCTGTTTGGAAACAGAAATCCCTTTCCGCTGTCCACTAAATCAGACAAAGAGCTGCTCAGAGTGCCTAAAGCTGTGCGTGCGATCCAAATAGGTGCGCAAAGCACGCACCGGACACAACAACGCTCAGGCTGGGTCTGCCTCCTCCCAGGACAGCGCTTGCAGGTTCAATACTTGATATCTGTAAGGGGTCATAGGAACCTTGGGCACGTGGGACCCCAACCTCGGGGTCTCAGGATGATGTGAGAGTCTGCTGGACCAAACTCCAGGCAAGTGTTGCTGACAGAGAACTCTTGCAGGTCCCCAACCCTCTTGATGGAAATGAGCGCAGTAAGGAGGGCCGTCTTCAAGGAGAGAGCCTTTAGTTCGATTGACTCTAGCGGCTCAAACAGGGCTCTCCAAAGGCCTGAGAGGACCACGGAGAGATCCCATTAGGGGAACAGGCATGGCCTAGGAGGGTTCAGCTCGGCTCCGAAGAAAAAATCTGTCTGAACAGACGGGGCATGCAAATTCTGTTCGCCAATGCTCATTGGCCTTTTTCAAAGATAAGAGATAACCGTGGCTCTCAAGAGAGACCCCTAGTGTCACTACATCGACACAACGTCGAGTGAGTGACAGGAGGGGAATGAAAAATATACCAACTTAACAGTAATTTTCAGTAATTTAATAGATTAACAGGTACATGACTGTGTGGTCATATAGGGATGTCTAAAACTTCATTTGACCAGGTGAGAGGAATCATGGAAATAACTTATTCAAGCATGTTCAAATATTACAGGTTGGGGACAGAGGAGAAATACAAAACAGATTGCAGAAGAGCAGTGAAATTTGAGAAACTTCAGCTCTATCAAAACCCCAGAGAAAGGCAGTATATGCAATAATGCTCTCAAACAGAAATGGAGAAAAACACTTGATAAAAAATGCTGATCTAAACACACACACACACACGCATGCACTCACACACACACACACACACACACACACATGCACACACACACACACACACACACACACACACACACACACTACCATATGAATACAAATCTAAGTTAAAATAAACATTTGCAGTATATTTACACATTTATAAACACAGATACATATTTGCTGTGTCAAACACAACCCTTATGTCCTTCTCCACTTTCACAGTGTGCCCATATGTGTGTTGGAGGAGCTATTAATAAATCATTCAGCAGTATTAGATTTACAGCACAGCACTTTACACTCTTACTGTACTCTCTCTCATCTTAGTCATCAAAGACCCATCTAAAAATATTTTTATTACAAAGATCCTATATCAACTAACAGGCAGAGAGACTAAAGAATAATAACACTTGTAGGACGTTAAACTGGGAACATAAAGAACTAGAGGTCAACTGATATGGATTTTATAATGGCCGATGCTGATATCCAGAGACCAGGGTGGCCTATAGGCTGATATAATGCTGATATATGACACTATTTAATATAGTAAATAACAAATAGAATTGCTAAATTAATAAACTCTTATTAGCACTATATTTACTCAATTTCACACAAAACTTTATTTGTGTGAATCGTATTTTCTCACTAAAGAACAAATCAAAACAGTTATACATATAGTGCTCTGCACAGTAAATATGTCTATTTATTTATAGCCGACTTGAAGCACTTTTACTTTGAAGTTGCACTCACTCACTAGTGCAGATCCAGTGAGCAGCAATCTCCTGACAGCTCTCAGTTAACATGGCTTGGATTGCCTGTTTGGATTGTCACATCATGTAACATTCGTAAATTCAAGGAAATTAGTTTTGATCCAGGGTGACCGAACATGCTTCAGTTCAGGGAAAGATATTATGAGCGCCCGTCAGGAAGAAAACTCTGGATTTTTATGAGGTTTGTTAATTTCATCTGTTTAAACGAGATATCAGCATATTCGCAGAAGGTACGTGATATGTATTGTTACCATTTTTATCATAAGACAAGACAGTTATAGGGAACTTTTGAGGAGAGAGAGAGAGAAACAGAGCTCATACATATCTGTTGCTTTGATATGCAGGACCGTTTAAATGAGTTGTTGCACGGCAGTCTATAATTGTCATAAAATGATGGCACTTAACAACAAAATGAACTGTGATTGGATGTCTCCAACGGCTCCTTCACATGCAAGCAGGTGATTCTCTGCGCCCTCGCTGCTTAAGAAACAAATCAGCCATACGGGCAAATTTAGCTGACAATGCCGATAATTAAAAAAATCTAAATATCAGCCGATTTATTGGCCTCGTCGATATATCATTCGCTCACTATAAAGAACACTTTAGCATTATCACTTTAGAACTTTAGCATGTGCCCTCTCAGTTTGAATAGGCATGATGGCTCTTGCTTGAAAGATGTATAAATATTTTTACGAACCCTTTGCTGACATTCATAGACTATTAAGTTCATGGGATAGCATAGGGCATAGGATGTATAGGTTCATTTTGTAATGGGTTTGATTATTGAACTTGGTCACCAGTGGTTCTGGCAATTTACTCAGTTATACAGTGTCAGTGGAAAAGATTTTAAAAAATTACCCTTTACAAATGAATACTTCTGAAAACTAATAAGATCACCCCTGGCTTTTTCATATTAGAAGCCAAGTCTAATAAGATGTATATTCTTCCACTAGAACTATGGCACAACACAAAGACAAGTTGCAATTTTATGTGACAGTAAACTGTATATAAACAATATACAAGAATAATAAATACTAGTGTAATCAACACAAATCTTAACAAAATGGAACTTACTGGCTATAAGTACACACTGCTGTATATAGTGTCTTATGCTTGTAAAATGAATGTGGTGCAGTGAATTAAGTTTTGCTGATGTGGTCAAGATATAGTCAGCAGTGTGAGAGAAGAAATAGACTGAGGAGTAGGAGAAACTGGGAGTTGTGGGCCACCCATCGAGGCATCACAAGGTATCCCTTCAAAGGGATATTGTATAGTGATAAATTACCATTCATCCAAATAAGGCTGGAGTCGCATGTCCTAGAAACAAAAAGGGGACAAGGCTGCACTCATGCATTTTGTAAAAATATGAGGAGCCAGAGGCAAACTGAATGGTAGGACCTTAAATTGGAAAACTATACATAGAAGTGCTTGGAGAAGAAACCATCCTCCTGACTGAGGGGTAAAATTTGTATATAGGTTCCTTCTACATCAGTTCCACTTCTGTCACTCACTCGAAGTTGTATCGATGTAGTGACACTAGGGGTTGCTCTTGGGAGACCCAATCACCTCTGATCTTTGAGAAAATGCAAATGAGAATTGGCGAGTGGAATTATGGGTATAAAAGGAGCTGGCTCGCAACCACTTATTCAGATTTTTCTTCAGAGCCGAGTGGTTGTTTGTCAACGAGCTGAATTCCACTGCTAATCTGCATAATCTGTTGGATATATGGCGCTTTCCAGCGGCTTTCTCTCCTTCTGCACAATCAGTGCAGAGTACGACCCCGGGCGCTTCGACAGTGCTAAAAGAGTATATATTCCTGCAAAAGAGTATATATCCTCTATTAGAGCAAAACACATTGATGCATCTTTTTAAAGGGGACCTATAAAATTAGTTTGCACATAAATGTGAGTATGCAGTGTATGTACACAACCACTCTACAATGTTAAAAGTTCACCCACTCCTCTTTCTTATATTTCTATTAACAGTGTGTCAAAATGAATGGTTTTCGTTTCTGCTCAACGTTAGAGCAGGCCTCACCCACGACTGATGACGGACTCCACCCTATTATCATAGATCCTCCCCTGAGCGATCTACACACAGTCTGGCATTTTTTTCCACGCTGGAGCAGATAGAGTGAGAATAATAATGTCTCAGCTTCGAAAGTGTCATAAGTGTTCTGTTGTTGGCTGTAAAAGTGAACATAAGTGTCCACCCACCCCAGTGACGACTCTTTCCATCCATGAGAGGGACGTCAACAAACTCTTCAGGAGACAGAACGCCCGGAAAGCTGCTGGACCGGATGCTGTCTCCCCATCCAGCTTGAAGCACTGCGCTGATCAGCTGTCTCCAGTGTTCACAGACATTTTCAACACCTCACTGGAGACATGTCACGTGCCAGCCTGCTTCAAGTCTTCAACTATCATCCCTGTTCCCAAGAAGTCAAGGAGCACAGGACTTAATGACCTCAGACCCGTTGCCCTGACCTCTGTGGTGATGAAGTCCTTTGAGCGCCTTGTGCTTTCTCACCTCAAAGTCAACACCGACCCCCTCCTGGACCCCCTGCAGTTTGCATACAGAGCCAACACGTCTGTAGACGATGCAGTCAACTTGGCCCTCCACTACATCCTCCAGCACCTGGACTCCGCAGGAACCTACGCCAGGATTCTGTTTGTTGATTTCAGCTCTGCCTTTAACACCATCATCCCGGCTCTGCTCCAGGAGAAGCTCTCCCAGCTAAGTGTGCCTGACTCCACCTGCAGGTGGATCACTGACTTCCTGTCTGACAGGAAGCAGCATGTGAGGCTGGGGAAACACGTCTCCGACTCACAGACCATTAGCACTGGATCCCCCCAGGGCTGCGTTCTTTCTCCTCTGCTCTTCTCCCTGTACACTAACAGTTGCACCTCCAGTCACCAGTCCGTCAAGCTTCTGAAGTTTGCGGACGACACCTCCCTCATCGGACTCATCTCTGATGGTGACGAGTCCGCCTACAGGTGGGAGGTCGACCACCTGGTGACCTGGTGCAACCAAAACAACCTAGAGCTCAACGCTCTAAAGACAGTGGAGATGGTTGTGGACTTCAGGAAGAACTCAGCCTCACCTGCACCTGCCCCCATCACCCTCTGTGACTCCACAATTGGCACTGTGGAGTCTTTCCGCTTCCTGGGAACTATCATCTCCCAGGACCTCAAGTGGGAGCTGAACATCAGCGCCCTCATCAAGAAAGCACAACAGAGGATGTACTTCCTGCGGCAGCTGAAGAAATTCAACCTGCCAAAGTCAATGATGGTGCACTTCTACACAGCCATCATTGAGTCCATCCTCACTTCCTCCATCACTATCTGGTACGCTGCTACTACTGCCAAGGACAAGGGCAGACTGCAGCGTGTCATCTAGTCTGCAGAGAAGGTGATTGGCTGCAATCTGCCGCCGCTGCAGGACCTGTACGACTCCAGGACCCTGAAGAGTGCTCACAAAACCTCACACCACAAGAACAGTTTCTTCCCATCCGCCACTTGCCTTATCAACAATGCCCGGTACCCACCCTGACACTCTCCACACTCCACCTCTGGCTCTACATTTCACTGCACTACTCTGCTCTTTTTTATTTTATACTTACTTTTAATTGATACTACTTTTAATTTATATTGCTTATATTTTTATTCTTGTTCATATATTTAGAGACTGTGTGAACGTACCTACAACACCACAACAAATTCCTTGTATGCGTAAAAAACGTACTTGGCAATAAAGCTTTTTCTGATTCTGATTCATGTACTACCGGCATCAGAGCCACTGAAGACAAGTATTGTTTTTGAAGGAAATGCCCCAAAACATAGAAAACTTTGCATATATTTGTGCAAATTATTTTACACCGGACTGGTTTGTAAATGAGTGTCAATATAAAGCAGGATTTTCCAAAAATGTGATTCTCAAGCATGGATTAGTACCAACTGTTCACGTTCCAGCTTTATATCCTGAAGATTTAAGTATCGCACTTTATATTTTGTGAATGTTTGCAAATCGCCTTTCCAAATGTGCTTGTTAGCTGATTCCACGGCTAATACAGCTAAAGTTACCATTGTCTTTGATTGTATTCACAGAGACCAGAGCCATGTCGGGGTGGGGAGCAGCAGCTCATTTGCATTTAAAGAGACATACATGAAAACAGTGTGTTACAACATGGTATAATAAATTATCCGTGGGACATTTTGAGCTGAAACTTTACAGACACATTCTGGGGGCACCTGAGACTTATATGACATCTGGTAAAAAGGGGCATAATATGTCTCCTTTAAAGATGCCTTTCCGTCTTTGTGTAATTCCTGAATGTCGCAATCTCTCCACCTCCGATGGCCACGTGAGCTGCCTCGTGTGTCTGGGCTGTGATCACACTGAAGCAGCGTTCGTGGATGGTTCATGTTCTCATTGCGGTCGCGGCTTTCCTTCTTCTAGGGGAAAGCCGCTGCAGCCACCCCCATGTCAGCCTTCTACCTACGGGTACATCCCCCAGCAGAGGGCCGGGAGGTAGATCTTGTGTTCCCTTTTGTACGCCGCATCTCGAATGGGCTGTGGAACCCACATTTTCACAAAAAGAGCGGTTTTCTCACTCCTAAACTCCCATTATCACGGCGACCGGACGGCAAGCACCTGCAACTCGGATGCAGCGAATGAGCGCCATACCACACCACACATGTGATGAGCTACTTGGATGGTCAAAAAGTCCCTCCTTTCCCGTCGCCAAACACCCCCCCCGCAACACCGGGTACATGGAGGGAGGTAAGTGCTTCAAGGTCCCCCTCAGCGTGGCCATGAGTTCGAGGTGAAGCAAGGCTCCTCGACGTGGCATCACCTGCTCCCCCCACCCACAGGTACGTCAGATGCGATTGTCCCCTTAGTGCCCCTCACCCGGAGCTAGGACACGTGGCTAGCGCTTTCCAACCTGTCGCGGTGGCTGGCCAGGACCATCCAACTCAGCTGGCTTCAACTTGGTGAAGGGCGAGAACACCACCACCATGTGTGCAGAGATAGAGCCTGTCCCTCCAGCCAAGACGAGGAAAGGGTTCTACAGCTCTTCATCGTAATGAAGAAATGCGGTGGGTTGTGGCCAATCTTGGACCTGCGAGTTCTGAACCAGGCCTTGCACAGACTCCCGTTCAAGATTCTGACAAATAAATGCATTTTAGCTGCACATTCATGCTGCTAATCTCCCATTCTACCACATCCCAAAAGTGTTCTACTGGATTCAGTTCTGGTGACTGGGAAGGCCACTGAAGAAAAGTGAACTCATTTTCATGGTCATGGAACCAGTTTGAGATGCCTATTATTTGTGATATCATGCTGGAAGTTACCATTAAAAGATGGGTAAATTGTGGCCATGAAGGGATACACATGGTCAGTAACAACACTCAAATAGGCTGTGGCATTCAAGCTATGAGTAAATTCAAGAGATTGTTGAAGTTGAAAATCCAAGGAGATCAGCAGCTACTAAAATACTCAAACCAGCCCATTTGCCACCAACAATCATGCCACGGTTGAATTCTCAGAGCCAGCAAAGCCTTCTCTGCTGGCCTAACATGCCAAATAAATAAATATTTTTCATTCTTTCATTCTCAATCACCTTTTGCCTATTTTTAATCTATTTAATTCTACTCTTAATGAATCTACAAACAAATAGAGAAAAACAAAAAGTTTATCCAATCAGTATTTATTCCTTGATGCTTAAAAGCAAAATGTAACAAGCAGCGCATGAGTTTGAGCTCCACTCCCTTCCTTTGTGTTCCTTCGTTCAGAGCTTCCCTGGCCCCTGAACAGCTCCATGATTCCCCGGAGGACATGCAGTTAGGCTGTTCCAGGCTTTCTCCCAACGAAAGGGAACGTCGCACGAGGGAGCGTCTACTGCAGGGTTGCCGGCCACTTCCGCTCCACTTGCCCCGAGCTTTCAGGAAACGCCTGTCCCCGTCCAGCTACAGGAGGGCTGTGATGGGGAAAATTAGAGCTCCTCCTACTAACGCTGTCCTAGCTATTCCAGCCACTCTGTCCTGGGAGGGCCACTAGCATCAGGTCCAGGCTATGATCGATTCCGGTGCTGCAGGTGACTTCCTGGATCTATCCTTGGCTAAGGAACTTAAGATCCCTACCCAACTACTTCCTCAACCCCAGGCAGTTACAGCTTTGGATGGCAGACCTCTGGAACCAGGCAAAGTAACAGAGGCAACTCAGTCCCTACAACTTACCGTCTTTCAACACCAGCAGGAGGAGTCCTTCTATCTCATTGACTCCCCCGAGTATCCTATTATCCTGGGTCACCCTTGGCTGTGCAGACATAACCCCCAGATCGACTGGCCTACTGGCACCATTCTAAGCTGGGGTTTCACTTGCCAACTCACCTGCATGCTTCAGAGTCCCTCGGCCCCTAGTTCCGAGTTTCAAGAGTCTGTCGACCTCTCCCGAGCCCCAGTGTTTACCATCGGTTCATGGCAGTGTTCAGCAAGTCCCGGGCTACTTCCTTACTGCCTCACTGCACTAACGACTGTGCCATTGATCTACTCCCTGGTTCCTGCCCTCCCAGGGGTCGGATCTTCTCATTGTCCTCCCCCGAGCACTCAGCTATGGATACCTACATTAAGGAATCCTTGTCAGCCGGCATCATCCGTGCCTCTACTTCCCCAGCTGGGGCGGGTTTCTTTTTTGTTGAGAAGAAAGACGGGGGTCTTAGGCCTTGTATTGATTACCGGGGCCTTAACAAGATCATGGTTCGGAATCGATACCCCCTTCCTCTCATGGCCACTGCTTTTGAGCTACTTCAAGGGGCTTCCGTTTTTACTAAACTGGATCTCCTCAATGCTTACTATCTCGTGCGGATCCGGCAAGGAGACGAATGGAAGACGGCCTTCAACACCCCCACGGGTAACTACGAATATTGGTGATGCCGTTCGGGCTCACCAACGCCCCCGCAGTATTCCAAGCCCTGATTAATGATGTTCTCCGGGACGTGCTTAATCTGTTTGTCTTCGTATACCTGGACAATATCCTCATCTTCTCGAGGTCACTGAAGGAGCATGAGAGGCATGTTGGCCGGGTTATCCAGAAACTACTTGACAATAATCTCTACGTAAAACCCGAGAAGTGTGAATTTCATGTTTCCCAGACTCAGTTTCTCGGGTTTATCGTCACTCCTGACCACCTGGAGATGGACCCCAAGAAGGTCAAGGCAGTCCACAACTGGCCCACACCTGCCACAGTCAAGGAGGTTCAATGTTTCATTGGCTTTGCGAACTTCTATAGGAAGTTCATTAAGAATTTCAGCTCCATGGTAGCCCCCTTGACAGCACTTACTAAGGGAGGAGGAACCAAGATTCACTGGTGCCCAAAGGCAGCGGGGGCCTTCGAGGATCTCAAGTGCCGCTTCACTTCTGCTCCGATTCTTGTGATCCCTGACCCAGAAAGACCTTTTGTGGTGGAGGTGGACGCCTCAGAGGTGGGGGTGGGGGCCATCCTGTCACAGAGGGGTGAGGATGGAAAATTAAACCCTTGTGCCTTCATGTCTCGCCGCTTGTCTGAGGCAGAGCGTAACTACCACGTGGGGGATCGAGAGTTGCTTGCGGTAAAACTGGCCTTGGAGGAGTGCCGCCATTGGCTTGAGGGGGCTCAGCATCCTTTCCAAGTTCTCACGGACCACAAGAACCTGGAATATCTCCAGCAGGCCAAGCGGCTGAACCCTCGGCAAGCGCGATGGTCCCTGTTTTTTAATCGATTCCAGTTTCTCCTTTCTTAAAGACCCGGCACCAAGAATGTCAAGCCGGATGCCCTCTCTCGAGTCCACTCTCCTGAAATACAAGAGAAGCCCTTGGCATCGATTATTCCGGGGTCTAGGATAGTTGCGCCTCTTCAGTGGGAACTAGAAAGAGGGGTACGAGAGGCCCTTGCCCATGAGCCCGATCCAGGCTGTGGTCCCACCGGACGCCTGTACGTTCCTCAAATCTGTTCGGGCCCGGGTCTTGCAGTGGGGTCATGAGTCGCCCTTGACGTGCCTTCCAGGAAGTGCTCGCACACTGGAATTCCTCAAGCGGAGGTTTTGGTGGCCGTCCATCAAGAAGGACGTTCAGGTCTATATGGAGGCCTGCCCTGTGTGCAACCAGGGAAAGTCTACACGTCAGTGACCCCAGGGACTGCTCCGTCCCTTAACTGTTCCCCACAGGCCATGATCACACCTTTCTCTGGACTTTGTTACAGGACTTCCTCCATCCCAGGGCAACACTGTTATCCTGGTGGTTGTAGACCGGTTCTCTAAGGCTGCCCGGTTTATTCCCCTGCCCAAGCTGCCTTCGGCCAAGGAGACTGCTGAGCTCCTAATGAACCATGTCTTCCGGATATTTGGAATTCCCCTGGATATTGTCTCTGATCGAGGTCCCCAATTCTCGTCCCGGTTTTGGGGGGCCTTCTGCAGGCTTATTGGGGCCACAGCCAGCCTGTCGTCTGGGTTCCATCCAGAGTCTAATGGGCAGACGGAACGGATTAATCAGGATCTGGAGACCACCTTGCGGTGTATGGCGGCCAGTAATCCCATGTCTTGGGCCACCTATATCATTTGGGCTGAATATGCCCACAACACCCTCCAGTCCTCGGCCACTGGATTGTCCCCTTTCGAATGCCAGTTTGGATACACCCCTCCATTATTTCCCGAGGAAGAGGTGCAAGTTTGTGTTCCCTCAGCCCAGCGCTTTGTCCTACGCTGTAGGCGGACCTGGAAGAAGGCCAGTCTTACCCTCCTTCGGACCTCCCAGAGATACCAAAGCCAGGCTAATCGCCGCCGACGGACGGCCCCTAATTTCCGAGCTGGTCAAAGAGTCTGGTTAGCCACTAAGAACCTGCCCCTCCGGGTCGAATCTAAGAAGCTTTCCCAGAAATACATCGGCCCTTTTCGCATAGCAAGGAAAGTTAACCCTGTTTCTTATCGTTTGTTTCTCCCTCGTTCACTTAGAATTAACCCCACTTTTCATGTTTCATTACTTAAACCTGTCTTGTCTTCTCCCTTTGCCAGGCCTCTAGAGGTCACCTGTGTTCCCCTCTGCCTTAGTTCTTCCTCGTGTGTCCTTGTTAGCGTTATCCAGGTCACCTGTGCCTTGTTTCCCCTAGAGTATTTTAGCTGTGTTTTTTCCCCCTTGTCCCTCACTCGGTTTTTGAGTCTTGCTATGTGTCTCCTGCTGTGTTCCACTGAGTCCTTCCATGTTATCCAAGTTATCCCAAGTAAGCTGTTCTTAGTTGTTTGATTTTGTTTTTCTCCCCTCGTGGAGTTATTTTATTTCTCTCCTGTTATTATTTGCATTATCTCTACTGTAGCAATACCTCTTTTTGAGAAGTACTTTTGTTGGAGTTTTTGGACTTGCAAAGTACCCTTTTTTATATAAATCTACTTTGCCTGGACTACTGCCTTGAGTGTTTCATTTGGGTCCAACATTACATCCTCTGTGGCTAAGTGGTAGAACACTCAACTTTCCACATCTGAGACCCGAGTTTGAGCCCAGCTCGTGACAATTGTAAAATGCAATTTGTGATCAAAGCTGTATTTTCAGCATCATTACTGCAGTCTTCAGTGTCACAAGATCCTTAAGACATTATTGTAATATATTGATTTTCTAAAATGGGCATATTTACATCACATCTGACACATTTGCACCAGAACACATATTTGCAAGCACAAGCTTCATTGATGACAATGAGGCAGCATTAACACTAGTTAAAATATAATCTAAACATTCATATTATTTTTATATCATATTACATATCATATTTATAGCATACAGCATACAATTTAAATGCCTGCTTTAGCCAAAACAGCATTTAAATGTAACTAAAACGTACCTATTAGGACATATTTCAAATTTCAATGCTCTGAATCCTGGCTGGCAAGTCTGGAAACAGTCCCACTAGTAAAACATGTACATGTTTATATAAAATAGCATGTCAACTAATATGTAAGTAAAACTAAATGACTTACTCATCTGAAATTGTATCCTTGGCTGATCAAGTCTCTCTTCAAAATACAAACGTTCATCGGAGTTCCGCTCTACTTGAAAATGTTAACTCTTCATCACTATCCAGGAGTTTCCTCACCTGTGTATCATGCAATCTTCCAAACGTGCAGAAAAGTGAATGAACTTGATGTTTTTAAGGCACAGTCTGGGGAGTTAACCATTTGCATTGATCGTCTCAGTACATTATCATATGAATGGTGCCCTCTGCCCGTGGGTGTGATCACATTAGGGATAATTAGCTGAGCCAGGAAAAATTGTACACCGCTTTTTTTCATACAGATTACATTGCAGGAGAATATTTGATTTAAATTTGAAATGTTTTATTTAAAAGTAGACATTTTAAGCTTTCTTTAGACATATGTCTTCGCAGAAGTATTCGCAGAGTTTCAGTTCATTTTTGTGACGTGTTTCAGAAATATGCTTGTGAACACAGAGACAAGAAAGCTCACCCTTTTTATTTTCTTTATTTTACAAAACCACAAGGGTTTTTTGTTATTGTGAGTGTACACAAATAAAAGCAGACCCTTTATAGTCTCTAATGATGTTTTACACTTATCTGTATGCCCCAAAATTATGGAGAATTTTATGTTGTTTCCGCTGTAATAATGAATAAATCCAGCAGGACACGCCGGCGCGTCCGTCGGCCCCAGAGGGTTCATTTATTAATCAGGAAAGGAGGATTTATTTCAAAGTAAACGTGTAAGTGCTTTTTGCATTGTTATAGCAACATCAGGAATTTTCTAAGTGTAAATTAGGCTGCTTGAGCATTCAGTGTCAGATCAAGTTTTGAAAAGTAGTGCTGCATTCCATTTAACTCGGAAAGTCAGATTTTACAACTTCCTACTAGGAAAAGTGCAATGGAATGCATCTTGAAGTCAGAATTACAACTTATAGGCTTGTGTAGAAATTCTCAACTCCGATTTAGCTGAGATGCAGGTGCATGATGTCACACAGACTTGTCGACACTCAGGGATATTTACAAAGTGATGAACATTCACTTATCGATAAATGAGTTTGTTTCCACATTACATGATATTAAAGCTTTTTTAACAAACGCCTGCAGAAACAGGTGTATAAAACATTATAATCTATTTTGATAATCGTACACCTGAAGCACAAATGCTAGTGCTGCAGCATTTTATATCAGTTGGGTTGCTAAGAAACATCACAAACCCCTGCTAAGTTAACGGGAGCATTGCAGTTCCGATTATCGGGAAATAGAATGCATTTATGGTTGGAGATATCAAATAGGAATAGTATATTATTAGATAAATTTTTCCAGGTATTATAGACCTGCCCAGCTAACACACGATGTACCAGTTACGTAATTTTTCTGTACTTTTTGGTAATTTCATGACTTACTAACTGGTAACGTAACTACAACTTCGCAGGCCCATAATTTCATTACCATTAAATGACCAATTCACAACGTCGCAATTACGTGCTCTTAATGTTGCAAGATAACCAAGAACGTTCCAGTTACGTAATATATTCGTAATATTTTGGTAATTTCATTACTTATTGGCAACGTAACTACAACGTCGGAGGCCCGTAATTACATTACCATTAAATGACCAATTCACAACGTTGTCATTACGGGCTACTAATGTTGCAAGATACCCAAGAACGTTCCAGTTACGTAATATATATTCGTAATTTTGTGTGCAATTGTATGACTTACTGGCAATGAGACTGCAATGTCCCAGGCCCGTAATTTTACCACCTTTCATGTAATAACTCAAGACAAATTGCATTTGTTTGTTTGTTTTTGTTGCTGTAGCAGTTGCATAACACCAAGTGTTGTACATCTGGAAGACAGTTACATTTTTCAAAAAGGGGTCATATGAAATAAAATGTTAATAGTAATGTATTTCATGCATTCTTTGTTTTGTATCCGTTTGCTTAACAGTCTCAGATGATTAATTATTTGGACATAAAAATTTGTTATCCTCTGCAACAGAATACAAACCACAATTTGGGATCCTGACATGTCAAATTCCTATGCTATGTGGAGGTCCTCTGGATAAAGACAACACACACATATATTCAACTTTATGAAGGCACTTTATTTAGACCAGGATACACAATTTCTGTATCAAACAGGCTTCTTAAAGGTTGCAATATATTTATCACTTGATATGATCCACATATTAATTTGCTATAGGTGTATAATGCTTTGTAGTAACTTGTAAAAAAAATGGCCAACTTGACTTTGTGTAACGGTTACCCTGTCTTGTCTCACTGTTGCCCTTTGTTTGTAATTTTGTCACTTTTGTTATTCCTTAGTTTTCACTTTTGTCACCCTTGTACCTCCATAGTCTTCCTGTCAGCCCTCGTGTTCACTGTTCATTGTTTTCACCTGCCCTCGTTAAGTTTGCCATTTGCTTCGGTTTGTCATCTTGTTATCTTGTTTGGTGTTCTGTTTGTTCATTGGCCCCTTAGTTCTATGTTCATGTATATATACCCTGGTTTTTAGTTCAGTCCCTGTCTTTCGTTGATTGTTTGTGAACGTGGTTGTATGTTGGTTATGTTCGTTCCCATGCCTGTGTTCCCAGTTCCAGTGTTCTTGTGTTTTGTTTTCATTTTTGCCCATCGTGGTAGTTTTGTTTGTTCATCTCTGTTTGTTTCCATTCGTTTAAATAAAGTTAACTGCACTTGGATCCTCAACCTTTGTCAGCCTCAGTCCTCAATCGTTACAGAACGAAAGACCACACCATGGATCCAGTAGTATTACGTGCCAGATATCACATGCTCTGCCTGAGGCAAGAGGACCGTCCTATTGAGGCCCACGTCTGTGACTTCCTTAAACTGGCGGCTGTTGCGGACTTCTCGGACTCCTCCCTGGTGGTCTTCTTCAGGGAAAACCTGAGTGGCTGGCTGAAGGAGCGGCTGCCGCCGGCAACACACGGCTGGACTCTCTGCGACTTCCTGGAGTTAACCTTGCTGTTGTGCGGCTCCCCGTTCACGCCTGCCCCGGTCTGCGAGCCAGAGCCACGCCTGCCCCGGCCAGCGAGCCTGAAGTCACGCCGACCAGGAACAGCGTTCCAGCATCGCCAGTCACCTTCCATGAGCCAGCGCGGCCCACTTCGTCTGCCCGGAGGAGGAAGAGAAGACGGGCTTCCGCCTCCCGGCCCGCGCCTGCCCCGGTCTGCGAGCTAGAGCCCACGCGTGTCACGGTGAGCGAGCTAGAGCCCACGCATGTCACTGTGAGCGAGCCAGTAGCCTCAGACGTCAGTGAGCCAGAGCCGATAGCCTCGACCGTCCCTGAGCCAGCGCCTGTAGCCTCGACCGTCCCTGAGCCAGCGCCTATAGCCTCGACCGTCCCTGAGCCAGCGCCTGTAGCCTCGACCGTCCCTGAGCCAGCGCCTGTAGCCTCGACCGTCCCTGAGCCAGCGCCTGTAGCCTCGACCGTCCCTGAGCCAGCGCCTGTAGCCTCGACCGTCCCTGAGCCAGCGCCTGTAGCCTCGACCGTCCCTGAGCCAGCGCCTGTAGCCGTGACCGTCCAAGAGCCAGCGCCAGTAGCCGTGACCGTCCAAGCGCCAGTGGCCGTGACCGTCCAAGAGCCAGCGCCAGTAGCCAGGACCGTCCCAGAGCCAGTGCCAGTGGTCGAGCCCGTCCTAGAGCCAGCGCCTCCCATGTCTCTCAAGTCTCTCGAGTCTTCCAGGGCTCCTCCTCCCGAGCTTTCCAGAGCTCCGCCTTCCGAGTTTCCTGAGCTTTCCAGAGCTCCGCCTCCCTTGGCTCCGCCTCCTGGGCCTCCAGAACCTCCCACAGCCTCGTCTCCAGAGCCCCTCTCAGCTCCGCCTCCGGGACCAGTCCCTGTCCTGAGGCTGCCTCCCAGGCCTCCTAGACCTGTCCCTGTCCAGTGGCCTCCTCCCAGGCCCCCTGACCCGGTCCCTGTCCTTGCCAAGTGGCCAGCTCCCGGGCCATCTAAACCGGCCTCTGTCCTGTGGCCACCTCCCAGGTGCCCTGAACCGGCCCCTGCTCTGCGGCCATCTCCCAGTCCACCTAAACCCGCCCCTACCCGGTGGAAGCTCCCCAGGCCACCCGACCTGGTTCCCAGCACACACCCCAGAGACTGCTTATCTGCCCTCTCGCCCTCCTTGGTCTGTCTCCGTGTCCCTTGTGCCCCCCGTGGACTGCCTGTCTGCCCCTCGTTGCCCCCCGGACTGCCTGTCTGCCCCTCGTTGCCCCCCGGACTGCCTGTCTGCCCCTCATTGCCCCCCGGACTGCCTGTCTGCCCCTCGTAGCCCCCTGGACTGCCTGTCTGCCCCTCGTTGCCCCCTGGACTGCCTGTCTGCCCTTTGTGCCCCCAGTCATTGGTTATTTGTTCTTCCCGTTTTTGTTTTTGTTGATCGTCTGGTATCCGATCCTTGAGGGGGGGGCTATGTAACGGTTACCCTGTCTTGTCTCACTGTTGCCCTTTGTTTGTAATTTTGTCACTTTTGTTATTCCTTAGTTTTCACTTTTGTCACCCTTGTACCTCCATAGTCTTCCTGTCAGCCCTCGTGTTCACTGTTCATTGTTTTCACCTGCCCTCGTTAAGTTTGCCATTTGCTTCTGTTTGTCATCTTGTTATCTTGTTTGGTGTTCTGTTTGTTCATTGGCCCCTTAGTTCTATGTTCATGTATATATACCCTGGTTTTTGGTTCAGTCCCTGTCTTTTGTTGATTGTTTGTGAACGTGATTGTATGTTGGTTATGTTCGTTCCCATGCCTGTGTTCCCAGTTCCAGTGTTCTCGTGTTTTGTTTTCATTTTTGCCCATCGTGGTAGTTTTGTTTGTTCATCTCTGTTTGTTTCCATTCGTTTAAATAAAGTTAACTGCACTTGGATCCTCAACCTTTGTCAGCCTCAGTCCTCAATCGTTACACTTTGACATTAACTGTCAGGGATACAGTAGGACATTTAATGATAACAAGGCAGTAAATGTGATATGACATTTTGAAAAGGAACCACGATGCACAAAATTGCTATGTACACTTCAATTTTTGACATTAATTCATTAAGGGATACACTTTAATGATTGCAGGATCTGTACGTTAATGCGCGCACACAGCACAGTTTGGAATGCGCATTGTCTTGTGAAGTTAGAGACATAATTAGATTTTAAAAATAAAAAATAAAATGCTTAAAGAATCCTAAAAAAAAAAAAGTAATGTAATGCAAAGGAAAACAAAATATCAAAATTTCCATTCATTAAAAAAAGCAGCTTGATTACGTCGCGTGAATTCCGACCGTGACCACACGCTGGAAGACACAAGGCGATTATGTTTGCGTTAATTAAATGGGTGGAGGATGAAAAATTCCCAATTCTGCCCACTGAACATATTAGAAAATGTTATGAGGATGAATACACATCGGGAATGGAGGAAAGTACTTTTACTTGGTGGAGTGGCGCCAAGGCGTCAAAGAGCCGAAAGGGGGGTTGGTGGCCGGCCTATGAGGCCTCCATCATCAAGATAGCAGGTGCCTATTTTTATTATGCTATTTCCAATATAATACTCTTATATTATCCTCTATTATTCTGTATACCGCTTGTAGATTTGTAACAAAACGTCAGTAAACTATTCATTTTGTTATTTTTTTTTTTAGATAACATCAGTTAATAGTTAGTATGTAGTTGTGACGTACTACAACAATTAGCCTTTTCCTTAGCATTATTCTACCTCCTCAGAAAGGGAAAGAACTTTACAAATGAAACTTAAGGAAATTGAAGAACAGCTACCCAAGTCAGACACTGAAGAGAAAGAGTAAACCTTCAATGAATCTCATAGAGGCCGTAGAGATGAGAGAGGAACCAGCAGCTAAGAAAAAGGTTAGTGTTGGTCAGAACGTGTGTGTGTGTGTGTGTGTACATATATATATTACATAATTATAATTACATATAATTGTACTTGTTTACAGTCAATGATGTATGTTTAAGGTACACCTCACAGACCTACCACATTATCTAGAGGTATGGAATGAAAGAAAAATTCTACAGTGTGTGATAAATCAGCCGAGAGAAGAGAACACGAATCTAAATAAAGAGAATGAGAGGCTGAAAAATGAAATACTTGAACGTAGTTCTGTACTAATTACTTATTTTATATATATAAATGTGTTTGTGTGTGTGCTTACACTAACCACAGTTTGGTCTTTCAACTGTTTTTTGTTTTGTTTTGTTTGTTTTTTAATTTTTTTTCAAAATATATTCACATTTAATTTTACTTTCACAGAAATCCCATCTCTCCTTCTGGCTACAGACCACTTAGGGAGGTTAGAATTGTTTACATAATATAAAGCACAGTTACTAATGACAATGTTCCACATTTCCTTGCCTTTTTAAACTTGAGACCTTTAGAGTTTTTTGGTTGCTCAGTAGTAATATTTCTGCCTATTTATTTCGGCCCATGAATTCAAATGCAGATGTCCCTGAAATAAGATTTAAATCTAATTCATTAATTTGTTTGTCATTATCATTATTATTGTTGTAGTTGTTGTTGTTGTTTTTGGTGTAGTTTACAATCGCTTGTGGAATCTGTTGCAGATGTTCATGATGTACATTTTACATGTTGTTCATATCTATGAACATATGATATAGATAAAAAACAAAACAAATTTGTGCATTGTACTCAGGACCATGATCACGAACGGATGGATGGGGCCATGCTTGTGACATCCCTGATTGTTCTTGTACACTGCATCTGAACAAGGAATAGTCTGCTTTCTAAATGTTTTTCTGATGTACAGTATTAAGTGACTTGTTTCTAATATATGAATTTCTCTCTTACAAATGTTAAAGATTCCATCTCATGTTCCCATCTCACATGCTCCTTGTAACGGTTACCCTGTCTTGTCTCACTGTTGCCCTTTGTTTGTAATTTTGTCACTTTTGTTATTCCTTAGTTTTCACTTTTGTCACCCTTGTACCTCCATAGTCTTGTTTTCCCTCGTGTTCACTGTTCATTGTTTTCACCTGCCCTTGTTAATTTGCCTTTGGTTTCTGTTAATCACCTTGTCACCTAGTTTGTGTTCTGTTGGTTCATTGGCCCCTTTTTCCCATGTTTTTGTATTTATATCCTGGTTTTTGGTTTAGTCCTTGTCTGTCGCTGAATGCTGTTGTACGTAGTTTGTGCTCGCTCCTATGCCTGTGTTTTCGTGTTTTGTTTTCATTTGCCCATCGTGGTAGTTTTGTTTATTCATGCCTGTTTGTTTCCTTTAATCAATAAACCCGCATTTGGATCCTCATCCCTTGTCTGACTCCGACCTCATTCGTTACACTCCTAAAGTAAGTATTTGCTGCTTTTTATGTAATGTCTGTGCCACATGCTATTATGTCACATACGAAGCATAACTATTAAAATAATGACTGTTTTCTTGAGAGCATTAGATAAACTTTTATTGTAACAACAATTGTCCAGTACTATTGCTAACATACTGTATATCTATTTACTGTATTAATTTTAGCCTTTGGAATCAAATGAAGATTTCCTTGATGTAAGTTATGCATTTTTAACTATTGTTTTTATTATAAATATACTTGTACAAGTTAGGAACATTATTCATAGCATCCTAGTGATTTGAACATGACTGTGGTAGATAAAGAATAGTTCACCTACAATAGATAATTCTCATCATTTACTCACCCTTGTGTTGTTTCAAGTTTGTATGACTTTTTTTCTTCAGCATAACAGCAAGATATTTTCTGATGGAGATATGGTGAGTATATGCATATACAGTGCATCTGGAAAGTATTCACAGTGCTTCACTTATTCCACATTTTGTTATGTTACAGCCTTATTCCAAAATGTATTAAATTAATTATTTTCCTCAAAATTCTACAAACAATACCCCATAATGACAACGTGAAAGAAGTCTGTATGAAATCTTTGCAAATTTACTAAAAATAAAAAATGACAAAATCACATGTACATAAGTATTCACAGCTCAATACTTTGTTGAAACACCTTTGGCACCAATTACAGCCTCAAGTCTTTTTAAGTATGATACTACAAGCTTGGCACACCTATTTTTAGGCAGTTTCTCCTATTTTTCTTTGCAGCACCTCTCAAGCTCCATCAGGTTGGATGGGGAGCGTCGGTGCACAGCCATTTTCAGATCTCTCCAGAGATGTTCAATCGGGATCAAGTCTGGGCTCTGGCTGGGCCACTCAAGGACATCCACAGAGTTGTCCTGTATCCACTCCTTTGTTATCTTGGCTATGTGCTTAGCGTTGTTGTCCTGTTGGAAGATGAACCTTCGCCCCAGTCTGAGGTCCAGAGCACTCTGCATCAAGGATGTATCTGTACATTGTGGCATTCATCTTTCCCTCGATCCTGACTAGTCTCCCAGTTCCTGTCACTGCAAAACATCCCCACAGCATGATGCTGCCACCACCATGCTTCACTGTAGGGATGTATTGGCCAGGTGATGAGCGGTGCCTGGTTTCCTCCTTGCCATTCAGGCCAAAGAGTTCAATCTTTGTTTCATCAGACCAGAGAATTTTGTTTCTCATTGTCTGAGAGTCCTTCAGTTGTCTTCTGGCAAACTCCAGGTGGGCTGTCATGTGCCTTTTACTGAGGAGTGGAGTTTACCTTTTCCGTCTGGCCACTCTACCATACAGGCCTGATTGGTGGAGTGCTGCAGAGATGGTTGTTCTTCTGGAAGGTTCTCCTCTCTCAACAGAGAAACGCTGGAGCTCTGTCAGAGTGACCATCGGGTTCTTGGTCACCTCCCTGACTAAGGCCCTTCTCCCCTGAACGCTCAGTTTGACGGGGCGGCCATCTCTAGGAAGAGTCCTGGTGGTTCCAAACTTCTTCCATTTACGGATGATGGAGGCCACTGTGCTCATTGGGACCTTCAATGCTGCAGAAATGTTTCTGTACCCTTTCCCAGATCTGTGCCTTGATACAATCCTGTCTCGGATGTCTACAGACAATTCCTTGCACTTCATGGCTTGGTTTGTGCTCTGACATGCACTGTTAACTGTGAGACCTTATATAGACAGGTGTGTGCCTTTCCAAATCATGTCCAATCTACTGAATTTACCACAGGTGGACTCCAATCAAGTTGTAGAAACATCTCAAGGATGATCAGTGGAAACAGGATGCACCTGAGCTCAATTTTGAGTGTCATGGCAAAGGCTGTGAATACTTATGTGCATGTGTTTTTTTTTTTTCGTTTTTTATTTTTAGTAAATTTGCAAAGATTTCAAACAACCTTCTTTCATGTTGTCATTATGGGGTATTGTTTGCAGAATTTGAGGAAAATATTGAATTTAATCCATTTTGTAATAAGGTTGTAACTTTAACATAAATATGGAAAAGTGAAGCGCTGTGAATACTTTCCGGATGCACTGTAGACATACAGTCCTAGTGCTTAACACATGCACAGAGCACTAGGTAGAACCAGGAAGTTATTGAATTAATCATGATCATTAAGTTGATTGCTGATGTCAAGATTTATAGTAGAGGTATATTTTGGAGGAATGTTTTGGTCTGTTCTCACTCAAAATCATGAAAACATTTGCTTCAGAACACATTTATTAAACTACTGGAGTCTTATGGTTACAATTAAGCTTTTTCTGTCTTTTTCAGAACATGAAACTCATATTCACGTCATACATCCATCAAAATATAAGTCACTTGACTTAAAAGCAGTAATGTTTAGATAGTTGGGCAAAGTTCTGATATTCTGATACTTCTACAAAGATTTTATGATGCTCAGTATTATGTGTATTGTTTTTAATCTATCAATATTCTGCTTCACAGGTGCCAAAGGCTCCATCCAAGCCTGCTCTACGCAGCTGCTTGTTGCCGAAGGTTCGCACACAAATGATGTCATCGCAGCGTTGCTGGGTAAAAACTACAGAGTAGTTTAAAAAAAGGCTAATTCTACCTCTCCATCATTATTTTCTTTACTATCCAAAACATACGCATAAAAATATCTTTCAAATCCAGCATATCTATAGTTATTTTTCTTCAGTTCCACTGTTAAGGTGAACAAAAATATTTGGAAATTTAAAACTAGTTTGACAATGGTGCATGCCCTCTGTACCCTATTCAAATGTTCATGTATCGTGTATTGTCTTTTGTAGGAGGAATGAGTAAAACTGACTGTGGTGCAGAGAGAAGGAATGCCCTTGACAAGGACACCATGGCAGCAATATATGGTAAGTCAAGAGTTGCTGTGCGTCATACTGTTTGAGTAGGTACTACATTTGTATTTTAATTTACTTCACAACCATTAAAAATGTATGTTCTATATTAATTAAATTTTGCCTTTTTTTAATTTATTTTTTTAAATACTATGAATTCGGACATACTACCATGTTGGCATACTGTTTTTCGAATACTGTATAGTAGATAAGTATTTGATTTTGGATACAGAGTTGGTGAAAGGAAAATTACTAGAAAAATTCAGTTAAAGGATTAATTCAACCAAAAAATGAAACTAATTTCATAATTTACCCTCATGTTGTTCCAAACCTGTAAGAATTTAGTTCATCTTCAAAAACACAAATGATGATTTTTTTTATTTTTATGAATTTACTTTTTGAAGCGTTAAATTGGTAGTTAAATTGGCGTGGACTGTCAATGGAGGGACAGAAATCTCAAATTTCATTAAAATATCTTAATTTGTGTTTCGAAGATGAACGAAAGTTTTATGGGTTTGGAACAAGACGAGGACGAGTAATTCATGACAGAATTTTCATTTTTGGGTGAACCATCCCTTTTTAAAATATAGCTGTGATTTTTGTCTCCTACATTGGCAGTGAAGAAGTTGTTTCCCAATGTGTCCAGAGGAGCTTTGGGGTTTGCAGTGAATTCTAAGATGGGGGAACTGAGATGGCTTGAAAAAAAGTTAATTTTTAGAAATTTAAAGTATGTTCGTTGCTTGATTTTTATTCAAATGTGTTGCATACATGTTAACGTTTTAGACATCATATAAAGAGTTTCTTCAAATCTTACATGTGTGTATTTTCTTGTATTGAAATATATGGAAGGCAAAATATATTTTTAAATGCTTTTAAAATATATTTAAAATATATTTTCAAAAATGCCCAAAACATTTATTTGTAGAAAATGTATCTATGTAAATGTATTTAGACAAATATTTTAGCAAATATATTTTTTGTATATTTTGAAAAAGCCTCTACAATAGTTTTGAGCAAATGAGCACAGAAATTAGATTGGTACTGCATAGAATATTAATTAATTTTAAAATTACCAACTGTTTACCAACACACAACTATTGATTCACGACGTTGCCGACGAATCCAGGAATTTCACTTTTCCGGTTGTCACGACGTAACCACTTACGTTGCCACGACGAAAGATTCGTAATGTGATTACATTGCCGTTACGTAATGGTCACGTAATTTGGCTAGCTGGGTGCTTGGTAGATTCATATGAAAAATTACGATTTTCGACGTTCATTTCACAAAACACTCATGCTGCAGTTAAAATTAGGCTTACTTTAGCATTAAGTGTCATTTCAAGTTCTAGCTTTTGTGTGTGGATGTGTTTTTAAAATGTCAGTTGGTATTACTAGTTGACTGCCACGTGATGCAGCATCTTATTCATTGTGAAACTGTGTTTTCTTAATGGCATGAATCACATTGAAGGTGTAAAATTCAAATGCATGTGGCTGAATTATGTGAACATTAACTGAAGCTCTTGACCCGTAGCTGCATGATTTTATGCATTGCACTGCTGCCACAAGATTGGCTGATTAGATAATCACATGTGTACATGTACACATGTTCCTAATTAAGTTCTCAGTGAGTGTACCTCAGGTGTAAATAAGGTGGCTCTGAAAAATTGCTTTTGTTTTGTTTCCTGCCTTTCATGTGCCCTGTAACTGAGAAAAATTTAGCATTAATACGACAAAGCAATCAAAATATAATTGATCCTTGTGTCAAAAACATCTCCAAGTGTCCAAAAGCCTCTACAAACAGATAAAACGTTATTGTACATAAGAATGAATTACACATGCAAACACAACAATGAATAAAGTTCTGTTTTGCATAGAACGCATACATGATTTTAGTAATGAGATTTCACAGATTATGTCTCATTCTGTGCCATTTGTGTCATCATTGATTCCATGTCATGTACTCTGCACCATCTCCTGGTGGCTATATGTAATTACAGTGATTAATCTGTCACTCACTCGACGTTGTGTCAATGTAGTGACACTAGGGGTCACTCTTGGGAGCCCCAGACACCTCTGATCTTTGACAAAAGGCCAATGGGAATTGGCGAGTAGTATTTGCATGCCACTCCCCCGGACATACGGGTATAAAGGAGGAGACGTGCATACTGCTCATTAAGATTTTCTCTTCAGAGCAGAGCAGTTGATGGTTCAGCGAGCTGAATTTCCCACGGTTTCCACTTCACCTCTGCTGGATCCTTACAGCGCATTACAGCAGCTTTCTCCCCTCTCTGCATGGGTGCACAGCAGAGATCGCCCATGGGTGCTTCGGCAGATGAACTAGAGTATATTCTAAAAGAGTATTTTCCATCTAAAAGTGTATATTCTAAAAGAGCGGCACACATCATCTTTTTAAAGATGCCCTTCCAGTTGTGTGTTATTCATGGACACGGTCGATATGTCTCACCTTCAGATGGTCACGATCGCATTCTTTCATGCCGAGACATCTTTCATGGATGCCTTATGTCCTCGTTGCGAGGACATGACCATGGCAACGTTGCGGTCATGTCTCACTTTCGTCAGAAAGCACACCACACCAGCGGTTCCCCACCTTGGTCCCATTCCCCCGGCAAGCTCGTTTGCTCCTGGTAGATGCACGGAAGCGTGCGCCAGCTCATCCCAGGGTGAGTTCGACCTCTTGTTCAATGCCCGCGAAGGTGATGAGCTCTCGAGCGCAGTGTCGGAGATCGAGCTCGTCCAGTCAGATGCAAAAACCTCCGCTAGGCTTCCCCCCCTCGGACGTGGTCACCCAGTCACAGGCGGATGCTGAAATGATGGACATGCTTTCCTGGGCCGCTCACAGCCACACCCTAGTGCCTTTCTTCCAGGAGGTGCATGAGGAGCTGACAAGGTCGTGGGAGGCACCTTTCACTGTCCAGTTCCGATCTTTCGTCTCCCCCAATCTCACTACCCGCCAGGGGTTATTCGGCAATCCTCCCAGTGGACAAGGTATTCGCAGTGCACCTATGCCCACAGAGCACCGCTACCTGGCACGGGTGCCCGAAGCTCACATCCAGGGCCTGTAGGCTTACGTCGTACCTGACGACCAGGGCCTACAGTGCCGTTGGGCAAGTACACCAAGCCAAGGTGCTGAAAGAGCTACACGAGGGTAGTTCCGTCCCAGGATTGATGCAGGACCTGCGATCGGCGACCAACTTCACCTTCCGGGTGATCAAGGTCATGGCGCGTTCTCTTGGGCAGACAATGTCGGAGACTTTGCCCAGCAATTCTTAGCAGTGAAGCAGCAGATGGAGGCCATTCAACATATCCTGCCCCAGCGTGGCTCAAGATCCCACACCCCGTCTGCGTGTAGCCAAGGGCATCTCTCTGTGGCTGCTGCACCGACCCGCCTCGGCCTGCCCCTGCATTTCTCTTTAGCAGGTCCAGCGCATTGGCAGCGGTTCCCCCCTTCGCAACAAGCTGTGGTACAAACATGCCCATCCCCGGACGGTTTCGACGGGCCGTGGGGACGAAACACCTCCTCGACCGATCCACTGGTTAGTATCAGGAGTCAGGTTTGCATCCCGGAGCTTGGAAGCATGGCTCACCAACCCATCGCGATTGCTGACACGGACCGTCCGACACGGCTACGCAATTCAGTTTGCAAAGCGCCCGCCCAGGTTCAGTGCCGTCCACTTCACCTCGGTGAAGGGCGAGAACGCTGCCACCTTGCATGCGGAAATTGGCACACTTCATCGGAAGTGTGCGATAGAGCCTGTCCCTCCGGCCGAAATGAAGAATGGGTTTTACAGCCCCTACTTCATTGTACTGAAAAAAGGTGGTGGGTTGCGGCCAATCTTGGACCTATGAGTGCTGAACCAGGCTTTACACAGTCTCCCGTTCAAGAGGCTTATGCAAAGGTGCATTTTAGCGATCATCTGATTGGTTCGTGGTGGTAGACCTGAAGGAAGTGTACTTCCACGTCTCCATTATACCTCGACACAGGGGTTTTGTTTATTGAACAAAACACAAATTAACAAGACATAGCAGCTTATACAAGTAAGGGACTAGTGATACACACACACAAATATATATATATATATATATACGTATATACACACACATACACACGTAAAAACAAAAAACAAACATACACAATTATAGGTGTATAGATATAGTAGTGTCTACAGGTACTGTGATAAGTTTAAGGACTAGGTTAATTTAATGTCATATAATAGTAATCACTATTATTAATTACATTTTTTCTGGTGATGTTGTGGAGAGAGAGATAAATACAAATAAAACACTAGTAATAATAATAAAAATAATAATAGCAGTAGTAGTAGTGCTAATAATAATATCATCTAAGCTTTATGAGATTTTAGACTAGTCAATAAAATTGTTGCCGATATACGAAACTCTCTAGGTCTGGGAGCCGATCGACTACCGCCGGCGAGCACATCCAACATACCCGCCCGACACAGACACCAACCCCAGCTCCAAACCACCCAGCCCCTCCTCCCCCGCAGCCGGCAAAACCCAATTCCGTACCAACGGTTAAGCCTCTGTGCGCCGCAATGTCTCTGTGCGCCGCTATGTATCCTCCACAAAGGATACTGGGGCACCACGACAGGCACCTCCAAATCAAGCTCACCTGGTCTGGTTGTGACCTTGCAGATGACCAGAAATCATTGTTTGGTTGACCTTTTTAGATTATAATCTTTGGCTGGAACCGTGGTGTGCATCAGTTAGAGCTCCCCAGCCAGAGACACCACATCCAACCCAGATAAGAACAGGGACCTCCGGCAGATGCGGCAAAGGGAGGGGCCAGGCAAACCAAAAATCGCACAGGTAATGCCGATGCCGATAAGACATGCCAACTGCACCCACCGACAGCACTAGAATAGTGGCCAGACCCAGACAGTTAATAAAGTATATAAATTACAAGTGTATAAATAGAATGTTTTTCGAATTGGGTTTTATAAGGGAGGTGGGTGGGAGGGAGGATAAATTGTTCTGTAATAATGTAAATATCAATACTACCACCACTACTACCCCATCAACAATAACAATAATAGTATTAACTATAACAGTTACATGCATAATTTACATATATACAGAAAAGAAATGAAATATATTATAGCATATAAACTATAATAATATATTTAAATTACATCAATCTATAAATAATTGAAGAACAGTATATTAATATAATACTCAGGAATTGTTTATCTATTATAGAAATAGTTTGTATTATGTACATTATAACTTAATTGAGCCATCAACTTACCAGCTAGTTTTTCCCCCTTCTTTTCCTTGTCTTTTTATTAGATCAAAATATGGAAATACAACAACATAAATACAAGATAAACAAACCAATAAACCAAAAACAAACAAAACATATATTCCATCATATTATGTGAAGTGTAGGTGTGAGGTTGTGTTGTGTGTGTTGTGTGTGTGTGTGTGTGTGTGTGTGTGTACATCTCTATTCAGTATGTACTGAAGAAAATAATATATTTTTTAAATATATCAATAAATAATAATAAATAAATAAAGGGGGGGCGTAAGTCTGTAGTTTTATAGACTTATGTGTTTGTAATAAATAGGAAATACAAATTATTGTTATATATTAATAGGTTATAAATAGAATTATGATATGATAATACAGTCATATTAATTAGAAAATATGTATTAAATCAACTAAATTATTGACAAAATTATGGAAATATCTTCATACAATGACATTGATGACAATGCTGACCATAGTTATAAAAATATTGACGGTAATGAAATAGTGTTAATGATCATAGTGGTAATCACTGATCATTTCTTCGGGGTTATCGGATGGATTTTCGGGAATGCCGGAAAAAATCAGGTTATCATGCATGTTTCTAGTTTGAATGTCCAATATGGTTTCTTTCATTGTTTTGTTTTCTTTTATGACCAAGTCCATTTTTTCGCTGTATGTTTTGACAGTTGCTTGAATGGAGTTGTTGGATTGTTCTAGTTTTTCAATGTGATTGTAGGCGAATTCCAGGCTTGACAGGAGCTCTTTTATTTCATTGTGTAGTGTGACCAATAACTCTAGTTTGTTGTTCATTGAATAAGTACACTGATCTCAATTTCTGTAGACTGTAGATCGTTTGTGTCGATAGATGATGTCTTTTTCCGTTTGTTTGGTTTCGGGGTATTTTGCTGAGTTGTGATGGTAGTCACAATGGTAGTGGTTGTAGTAGTGATCAATGTATGCTTCTAGGTTCGTTATTTCCTCCAGAATACAATGTGTATGTCCCTGTGGTTGTTTTATTTGGTAATAGTTATTTTGTATAGTTCGAGTAATGCAATTCCCTTAGTGACTTTCCGCCATCATGATGAATCTCACCCTCTCTGTGTGAAGTCTCACGTTATTCAGAGATCATACTCCCACCTCAGATTTCATCCAGACACAGACCCTTTCTGCGGTTTGCATTCGAGGGTCGGGCGTACCAATACAAAGTCCTCCCTTTCGGCCTGTCCTTCACGAAGGTCGCAGAAGCTCCCCTTGCCCAGCTAAGGGAAGTGGGTATTCACATTCTCAACTACCTCGATGACTGGCTAATCATAGCTCACTCTCAAGACGTGTTGTGTGTGCATGGGGACCTGGTGCTCTCGCACCTCAGCCGGCAGGTATTCTTTACATGCAAAGCGCGACCAACTGTATCAGGCTGCACGTACCCTTCCCCAATGCTCCATTAAAGTCATCAGAATCCTTCTGGTTACCCTAGAGAGGGGAACAAGGTGATGCAGGCCAAGCCTGGCCGGGCCTCTTTTCTCTCTATGTTTCTCGCATAGAGCAAATTATTCCTAGTCAAAAAGGAATGATCTCTTAGTTTACCGGATGTATATCTTTTCTGTGACCAGATTTTCTAAAGCTATGGCTTTGTGTAGCCAACCAATAATATTATAACAACGGCAGTAGGAATGTCCAGTGGCGACACAGAGTACAGAGACTAGCGAATTCTAGCAACAAAATTGCTGACAGTGTGAACAGGGCATGAGAGGTAAATTATGATATACTGTATAGCTTTATCAGTATAGCCTATAGAATGTTCTGAATATAATTAGTGATGATACAATGCTATGCGCATGTGCAATAAAGTTACAGAGAATGCATAGGAATTTTGTTGGTGTGTTGCGTTGTTGGATAGAGGGACATAATAAACAAATATTAAACAGTTCTGAAGTACATTCTGTGTGTGAGGCTGACACAACAACAGCCTATATTTGAGCCACTGTGACTTTTGAGTGAAGAGAACTGGGCTTCACACATGCTAAATTTCATACAGATGCATTTTATAAATCACCTGGTGAGCGACTAGTCAACTTCAGGCTGACAAGTCAACTACATCAGTTTGCCGACTAGTCTGTGCAAACACTAATCCATACCTAGAGCTGCTTGGAGCTGGATGGATTAAGATGATTGCTTAGTACCATCTCTTGCAGTCAGTGGGAATGAATCAAAAGTCATAGCACACATATGTAGAATAAAACAGCTTTTTCTAGAACACTGATAAGACTGGAGTCTTCATCTCATGTGAGTGCACAAACTGTAATTTCAAACAGTTTTGACGGTACTACTACTTTCTTAAGTTTCATAAAATATCGGTGGGGGTGTGTAAAGCATGTGTATGGTAGAGACAGGCAGAGCTCTGTGTGCCTCTTAGCCAGCACACCAGGTCATCACATAACCTCCCCCAAAGCACTTGTAGGCGTCAAATGGTCCCCTGCACCTCGGACCATTCATGCACGCCCCAAAATGAACAAAATCGTTCAGCTGGGAGCCATATAACGTCCACGTCAGGTGGTGTCCCTCCAAAGAAGTGGACACCGCATTGATGTGCCAATGCAGTCGCGGCCCAGTCCAAGGACTGGCAGCTGCATGCCCGTTGCACACGGTGCCCCAGCCACGCTTGGAGGTGTCCGTCGTAACCACAACATGCCTGGAGACCTGGCCTAGGGGAACTCCTGCCCGTAGGAATGCTAGGTCGTCCAAGGGCTGAACAGATGGCGGCAGGCCTGCATGACGAGCATGTAGTGTGCACCGTGGTGCCATGCCGATCTCGTGACTCGGATCTGAATCCAGTGCTGAAGCGGTCTCATATGCATCAACCTGAGCGGCGTGATGGCCGTTGTGGAGGCCATATACCCTAGGACACTCTGAAAGGATTTCAGTGGGACCGATGTCTTCTGCCTGAACATACTCAGACAGTTTAGCACTGACTGCATGCGCTTGTCCGTGAGGCGTGCCCTCATTGAGACCGTGTCTCCATACCAAGAAAAGAGATGCTCTGAACCGGGGAGTGTTTGCTAATTTCCCAGTTGACCCGAAGCCCCAAACGGCTGATGTGCCTGAGCACCATGTCCCTATGCACACACAACAGGTCCCGCGAGTGAGCTAGAATTAGCCAGTCATCGAGATAGTTGAGGATGTGAATGCCCACTTCCTTTAATGGGACAAGGGCTGCTTCTGAGACCTTCGTGAAGGCACGAGGTGACAGGGACAGACCGAAGGGGAGGACCATGTACTGGTAGGCCGACCCTTGAAAGCAAACCTAAGGAAGGGTCTGTGTCGAGGTAGAACTGAGACATGGAAGTACACTTCCTTCAGGTCTACCGCGAACCAATCTTGATGCCGGACAATTGCTAAAATGCATTTTACATGACACTTATACATGACATTTTAAAATAATCACGTTATTTTCTACTTTGGACACCAAACCGTGAAGAGACATCCGTTTACATGACATTTTAAAATAATCATGTTATTTTCTACTTTTGACACCAAACAACGAAGAGACATGCACCTCATTGGATGAGCTGGTAAGTTGTTTACATGGCATGCAAAATTGGCATAATAGACAAAAATGTACCCGTGTCTATCAGATTATTTATAAACCGTTTATGGCCTTTCCGCCTATAAAGGAACACGGTTTATTGCATTTACATGACCGCAAGCATTGCCGTCAGGTGTACACATGCTCAATGACTGTAGTGGGATTACAACAAAGAATCTGTAATAAACAGTTCCTTTGTTATGATAATAAGAAAAGCAATATATATATTGCAATGTTTATTTTTTATATATTTTTTTTGCACATTGTTTGGAAGAAAATACTGGGCAAATATGTGGAATAATATTTTAAAATAAGGACATACAATTTGGCTTTATCGACAGATCAATCTATTATCTCTTTTTTATAATGTGTGGTATTAAATTGTGAAAGAATGGTGTCATACTATTCTGACATATTACCCATGCAGGATCACTACTGGCTGATTCAGTGGTTGAGGTTGGCCACTTTGAATAGACATCACTGTTGTCCCTATTTCACAACACTTAAGTGTCACCTCAGTCAGAACTTAATAATCAAGCATAGACTTTGCTGAAATTTACTTTTAGCTTCATTATAAAAAAAAAGCTTTAACACATAAACAGTTTTCTGTATTTTATTTTTTAAATAGTTTTTACAGACATGACGCCATGCGAAGATTGGTCGTGTGAACGGCGAGCTCTGCGCACTTTGCTAGTTTTAATGCTTTTTAATGATATAAGACTCAATACACTCTGTTCCCTAACTGTTCTAGGAGGACAATGTGTCAAAGAATTTTAAATCCTCGGGCTCTGGAGACCTTAATCCTCTGGGGTTGTCGACGCACCGGTGTGTCCTGATGGATATTTTCGTCATTACAGCGGAAACAACTTAAAATACTCAAAAAATAGTCATTTTGGGGCATACAGATAAGTGTAAGACATCATTAGATACTATAAAGGGTCTACTTTTATTTGTGTACACTCACAATAACAACAAAACCTTGTGATTTCGTAAAATAAAGAAAATAAAAAGGGTGAGCTGTCAGCAGTCTCCGTGTTCACGAGCATATTTCTGAAACATGTCACAAAAATGAACTGAAACTCCGTGCATACTTATCACACAAACATGAAACATATGTCTAAAGAAAGCTTAAAATTTCTACTTTTAAATAAAACAATTCAAATTTAAAACAAATATTCTCCTGCAATGTAATCTGTATGAAACAAAGCGATGTACAGTTTTTACTGGTTAATCTAATTATAAATAATGTGATCCCACCCACCAGCAGAGCATGCCATTCAAACGCTAATGTGCTGAGACCATCAAGGCAAATGGAAATGCCCCGACAGCGAGGTCTGATGTAAACAATTCATTCACATTACTGCACATTTGTAATGATACACAGGCGAGGAAACTTCTGGATAGTAAGGAAGAGTTAACATTTTCCTCAGAAGAAGAGCGGGACTCCGATGAACATTTGTATTCTGAAGAGAGACTTGATCCAGCCAAGGATAAAATTTCGGACGAGTAAGTCATTAAGTTTTCATTAGCTGACATGCTATTTTATATAAACATGTACATATTTTACTAGTGGGACTGTTTTCAGAGTATTGACATTTGAAATATGACTCCTAATAAGCAAGATTTAGTTACATGTAAATGTTGTTTCGGCTAAAGCAGGGATTTAAATTGTATGCTGTATGATATAAACATGATATGTAATATGATATAAAATTATATGAATGTTTAGAATATATTTGATCTAGTGTTTATGCTGCCTCATTATCATCAATGCTTGTGCTTGCAAATATGTGTTCAGGTTAAATGAGTAAAATGCACTTTAAATATGCCCATATTCGAAAATCAGCATCTTATAATGATTTCTGAAGGATCATGTGACACTGAAGAGTGCAGTAATGATGCTGAAATTCAGCTTTGATCACAAACTGCATTTTACAATATATTCAAATAGAAAACTGTTCTTTTAAATTGTAAAATGAGCTCACACAATGTTTTTACTGTATTTTTGATCAAATAAATTCAGTCTTGGTGAGCAGAAGAGACTTCTTCTAAAACTTTTAAATGATAGTGTAGGTACAGAATTAAGTAAAGTCTTTATGTAAAGATGTAACTTTTGTGTAACTTCTTTTAACTTAAAATTTGATTTTGATAATTAAGTCTCCTCACATTCATTCTCTTTCTGTCACATTCCTCATTGATGGGCCCAGGGGAGGGGTCTTTTGTGTCCTCAGGTGTGAATGACCTCAATATTCATGATAGTTCACACCTCCTCACATATGAGCTTTCAACACTAAAAGTGTTTTACAAAAGTTAAAGTACTATATTGTTTTGTATGAATAAGTGATCAGGATGGTTTTCACATCATTTTGTAGCAAAAACTCTAGGCTACAAGATCCAGTTCTCAAAAGTCTTGTGGACAAATGTTTAGTACGTGTTATATGGCCTTATTTCAATTTCTTACAAATTTTGTTTTTTCAAAAACCATGCATAAACGTTAGTTTCACAAAAATACAAACATGTACACACATGTTGCTCACATATAATTGTAGTCCAGTTTGTGCTGAATACAGTGTTATCAGACTTTAGCCATTAATGTGTTTTTAAGCAACTGAAAAAAGCACAAATGTCAAGGCATGTCAAAACTTCTCCAGGGACCAAAACACCCTCAGACCCCAGATGGTAAAAGACACTTATGTTCTTATGCCGCGGACCCGGGAGTCGATTTGGTCGGAGAGATGCGGGAAATGCGGCAGGAGATGCTGATAATATCGGCAAAGCTGGCGAAGGTCATTGATGATTTGAGGATCTTGCTGTGATACATCGATCGATCATTGCCATGGAGGCGATGTTTACTGATGTGGTCACGAGAGTCGATGATGTCGAGAAATGGATAGATTATCTGGAATCATCAGAGACGGAATTATCTGCTAGTCCGCTAGCAACTAAGGTGGATTTGGAGCGTGTCTGGGAGAAGTTGGAGGAAATTGAGAACCAGAGCCGGCGGAATAACGTCGAGAAATGCGGTGAGAGATGCTGATAATGTCGGCAAAGCTGGCGAAGTTCATTGAGGATTTGGAGGATCTTACGTATGTCAATCGATCACTGCCATGGAGGCGATGTTTACTGATGTGGTCATGAGAGTCGATGATATCGAGAAATTGATAAATCTATGTCCATAATGTTCGGAATTCCTGTGGCTGATGTGGGTCAGGATATGGAGTCTTGGATGGGCTCCTTTTGAGTCTGCTCGACATAGCAGACCATAAATTGGAAATCGAGCAAGCTCACAGGGTTCCGGCTCAGCAATCCATGAAAGGAGACAGGCCCCGATCAATTCTTGACAAATTTCTGAGATCAACCAATAAAGATCTTGTGTTACGCAAGGTGAGGAGTATAGGAAGGCTTTCTTGGAAGAACTACAGTATTATCTTGTCCCTAGACTTTGCAAACTCGACGAGAGAGAAACGTGATCGATTCAAGGAATGCAATAAACCTTTACATCAACAAACGCGTTTGCACTGATATTCCCAGCCAAATTGAGAATACATGCTAAGGATGGCCGTAAAACATTCATATGCCCGCAGCAAGCGATGTCCATCATACAGTCAATGGAGTGAGTGAGTCCTCTTGTGGTACTCATGTTGCAGCCGAGTGGAATGGCTCACTGAACATTCACTTGACTGTTTGAAGATTCTGCACATTCTTTTTGTGCCGGTTCCGCCTAGCGGCTGAAGTTTATTTTGTAGAGCAACACACCTTCGAAACAGTTTTGTGTATGAATCTACACAATCATTGTGCTTAGTCCACCTACTGGCTAGAGTTTATTTTGTGGAGTATTTCTGGCTAAGTCTTTGAAGTAAGTAATTTGCTTGCACTCATGTTGCAGCTGAGTGGACCAGCTCACTGAATATTCATTTGACAGTCTGAGGAAACTTTTACATTTTTTGTGCTGGTGCCAACTATCGGCTGGAGTTTATTTTGTAGAGCATTTCTTGCAAAATCATTGGAGTGAGTAAATGGAAGTGCAGCGTAGTTCTAGTGGGAAGACTAGCAGCTGTACATCATCACATCATGAGCTGGGTAATTCCAATCCAATAACATGTAAGCCATTGCTTTATAAGTCTGCTCACAATCTATCACATTGCTGTGTCAGTGTGCTAACACTGCAACCTCCACCATCCCACCACCACCAGTTGAGCCCTGTCCCGCAAGGGGGTAGGATCCTCGCCCCTGCCTCCTATCTCTGGCAGGACATGACGGGGGCCTACGACCAAAGAGAGAGACATTACATTCTGTTTTAAATTTATCAAATAAATGGCATCTTAAACTTCACTCAAGCCTGCGTGTCTTCCCGATAGGAGTAATTTGCTTGCACTCATGTTGCAGCCGAGTGGAATGGCTCACTGAACATTCACTTGACTGTTTGAAGAATCTGCATGCTCCTTTTGTTCTGGTTCCACCTAGTGGCTGGAGTTTATTTTGTAGAATAACACACCATCAGAACAGTTTTATGGATGAAGCTACACACTCTTTGTGTTTATTCTGCCTTTTTGCTGGAGTTTGTTTTATGGACTATCTTTTGCTTTGTAATTCTGTCTCACATAATTTGTATAGAAACATCAGACTTGAGCAATCCAATGTCAAGGTTATAGCAGGGGATCTTGTAGGCATACATGGACTGTTTGAGTTTGGGGGGACGGACGCCAACGCTGTCGTGTGCGGGGTAATGCACACGTTTTTCTTTTTTCTGTTTTTGTTTTGCTCTAGAGGATGTTCGGGGTTTGATTTTTGCACTAATGTTGGAATGTGGTCTTTATAATCTTGTCTTTGACGCACAATACATTTTTTCTTATATGTCAAAATGTCAAATGTTAATATGAGTGTCTCTCTCCACCTAGAAGGTGAATGGGTTGGGGCACCCCATAAAAAGAAGGAAGGTTATTTCTCTTCTTAAGTGTAAGAAAAATGATATAGTGTTTCTTCAAGCAATGCACCTTTCTCAGCAGTAGCTGAAAAATTTGAATAGATATTGTAACATTTAAAATTCAAATGCCTCAAACAGAGTAAAGATAAATTAGGAAGAGTCATTATTGTTTTAGCTGAAATGCAGGGACAAAGTCTTATTTTGGGTCATATTTATGCACCTAACGTCGATGATCAGAGATTTTTTATAGATATTGAATGAATGTTGCAAGAAGCTGGCACCCCTCATGATATAATATTGGGAGGAGACTTTAATCTTTTGATGGACTCAGTCCTTGATCATAGTGAAGCAAAAGTGTGCAAGCCCCCTGGAGCAACAGGGATGCTTCACAGGATGTGTAAAAATCTTGGTCTTACAGTTATTTGGAGACTTTTGAACCCATCTGGTAGGGACTATACATTTTTTTCATCAGTCCATAAGATTTAAACTAGAATATCAATATTTTTATATATCTAAGTCCCTCATTTCATCTGTTGTTGATTGCTCAATTGGAAACATTTTAATCTCAGATCACGCACTGGTATGTTTAGAGGTGTTGCCACATACAGAGAAAAATAAATCATATAGTTGGCACTTTATTGTATCCCTTTTGCAAAATACTGAATTCCAACAAATGCTAAAAGCTGAAATCAATGTCTTTATGGAGACCAACTGGTCCACAGTATCCTCAGTGAGCATGGCTTGGGAGGCACTTAAGGCGGTTCCTTAGGGGCCGGATCATACAGTATGCCTCATTCACCAAAAAATCCAAAGCACAAGAACTCATGGAATTGAAAGGGAATATTAAAAGTGCTGCAGCGCCGAATGTCATCTAATGGCCTGAGAAATGGCCCGATTGAAATACAGATATAATAATATTTTGTCGCGGAAGGTGGAGTTTTGGCTATTCAGGGCAAGACAGTCATACTTTGAGTTGGGGTACAAGGCAGGGGAGCTTCTGGCTAGATATATAAAACAGAGAGAGTCTATTTCTTCCATTCCCTCCGAATGAAATCTGCTGGGGGTGAAATATTTACCTCAGCCATTGATATAAAGAATTCTATCTTGATCTATATAGTTCCATGTCTTTGTCTACTGATGAAGATATAAGAAACTTTGTGGAACCATTAGAACTTCCTTAACCGATGACTGAGCAAAAACATTCTCATGATTCTGAGATAACCTTGGAGGAGCTTTGCTAGGTAATTAAGGCCTTGCCTACAAGCAAGTTTCCAGGGCCAAACGGCAATGCAGCTGAATTATTTTTTAGATCTTACGCTACAGAACTGGCTCCACATTTGTTAGTAGTTTATACAGAATCACAAGCCCAAATCAGTCTGATTCTTAAAAAGGACAAAGAATCTAGTGTAAGAGTACCCGTCCAATTTCCCTGATCCAGATAACTTGAAGCTATGACATCTCTTATACATATAGATCAGGTGGCGTTTATTCAGGGCCGTAGCTCTTCTGATAACAAAGCATTTTTATCAATATCATGTGGTCAGTGGCGAATGATCAGACTCCAGTTGCTGCCATCTCACTTGATGCCAAAAAGGCATTTGATATAGTAAAATAGGATTATCTTTTTAAGATTTTGGAAATGTATGGGTTCAGGAATACTTTTATTGGATGGATTAAGTTACTTTATAGACACCCAGTAGTGGGGGTATAAACAAATAGATTAATTTCAGATTATTTTACTCTGGATAGTGGCACCCAGCAGAGTTTCCTCTTTCCCCCTTATAGTTCTCTCTTGCCCTGCTACCATTATCAGCCGCAATAAGAAAGGAGGATGATTTTCCAGGGGTGGTGGCAGGAGATGTGGTGCATAAGCTTTTGTTTTTCATGGATGATATTTTATTATTCGTCTCCAACCCTACTAGATCTATGCCTTGCCTCCACAGAATGATTATTTCTTAATAAGTTCTCAGGACACAGAGTTAATTAGTCTAAATCCAAAGCTTTGGTTCTGACAGTGAATTGCCAGGTAACAACTTTTCAGCCGTGCGCCTTCCGGTGGCCCAAACAGGGCATTAAGTATTTAGGTATTTTATTTCCAGAAAATTTGTGTGATTTAGTTAGAGTTCATTTTGACCCTTTAATAAAAAGTTTTTTGAGCGATGTGGGCAGGTGGGCTTCATTACATTTATCTATGATTTGGAAGGTTAATGTTATTAAAATTAATTGTATTCCAAAATTCAACTATCTGCTACTATCTCTCCCTATAGAGGTACCCCTTTCTTATTTCAAGTAATTTGATAGCATAGTGAAGTCCTTCATTTGGAATGATTACTCCCCGTTATCTCACATTTGCAACCGGTATGGACAAAAGTGTTCAGAGTGTATAATTCAAGACATTTATTTAAATGATGCTTCGAGCATATGGTGGAACCCAAAGTTATGTATTAATAAGCCCCCTTTCTGTTGGACAGAGTGGATTGTGACCTACACTCACCTAAAGGATTATTAGGAACACCATACTAATACTGTGTTTGACCCCCTTTCGCCTTCAGAACTGCCTTAATTCTACATGGCATTGATTCAACAAGGTGCTGAAAGCATTCTTTAGAAATGTTGGCCCATATTGATAGGATAGCATCTTGCAGTTGATGGAGATTTGTGGGATGTACATCCAGGGCATGAAGCTCCCATTCCACCACATCCCAAAGAGGGCCATTTTAATACAGTGAACTCATTGTCATGTTCAAGAAACCAATTTGAAATGATTCGAGCTTTGTGACATGGTGCATTATCCTGCTGGAAGTAGCCATCAGAGGATGGGTACACGGTGGCCATAAAGGGATGGACATGGTCAGAAACAATGCTCAGGTAGGCCGTGGCATTTAAACGATGCCCAGTTGGCACTAAGGGGCCTAAAGTGTGCCAAGAAAACATCCCCCACACCATTACACCACCACCACCAGCCTGCACAGTGGTAGCAAGGCATGATGGATCCATGTTCTCATTCTGTTTACGCCAAATTCTGACTCTACCATCTGAATGTCTCAACAGAAATCGAGACTCATCAGACCAGGCAACATTTTTCCAGTCTTCAACTGTCCAATTTTGGTGAGCTCTTGCAAATTGTAGCCTCTTTTTCCTATTTGTAGTGGAGATGAGTGGTACCGGTGGGGTCTTCTGCTGTTGTAGCCCATTCGCCTCAAGGTTGTGCATGTTGTGGCTTCACAAATGCTTTGCTGCATACCTCGGTTGTAACGAGTGGTTATTTCAGGCAAAGTTGCTCTTCTATCAGCTTGAATCAGTTGGCCCATTCTCCTCTGACCTCTAGCATCAACAAGGCATTTTCGCCCACAGGACTGCCGCATACTGGATGTTTTTCCCTTTTCACACCATTCTTTGTAAACCCTAGAAATGGTTGTGTGTGAAAATCCCAGTAACTGAGCAGATTGTGAAATACTCAGACTGGCCCGTCTGGCACCAACAACCATGCCACTCTCAAAATTGCTTAAATCACCTTTCTTTCCCATTCTTACATTCAGTTTGGAGTTCAGGAGATTGTCTTGACCAGGACCACACCCCTAAATGCATTGAAGCAACTGCCATGTGATTGGTTGATTAGATAATTGCATTAATGAGAAATTGAACAGGTGTTCCTAATAGAGTGTAGAGTGTATATGAGGTGGAGTTTTGAGATCCTTTGAAAATTTGGTTCAAAATTTTGGGATTCCCAGGTCTCAATTCTTTAGGTATTTACAGCTGCACCACCTGCTTTGTACTATATTTGGAAGTAGTATACACCCCCTAAAGCAGCAGATACTCTGGGAGTGGTGATTTTTGCTTTTGGAAAAGGTCATGAGGCATCAGTGTATCAGGCATCACTTTTCTCAAGAGATTACGGTAGAAAGATTTAAACTTGGCATTGGAGGAGGGAGTGTGGGCTAGGATTCTATAAAACATAAAGTCTACATCTAGAGATGCAAGGGTGTGCCTTATGCAATATAATATTTTAAATAGATTCTATTGGACACCCTCTAGATTGTATAGGCTTGGTCTTAAAGACACACCCACCTGCTGGCAATGTTAATCAGAAGATGGGGACACAACACATGTTTTTTGGTGGTGTGTTAAGAGCAAAGAATTTTGGTTTAGGGTTTATAGTTTTATGTTGTGCACTCAAATTTCATTTTGCCCCAGAATCTGTATTTTAGGCAATGGGGCGGCCATTAATATAGGTGATAAGCACACAAATAACTGGATCCTTGCCAGTGTTATGATTGGCAGGCAGGTCATCCATGGAAGTCTGCTGGAGTGCCCTCATTTCTGGAGTGCTGCATTTGAGGAGGATTCGCATAGAAGGCTAGGCAACCAGGAGTTGTTTGAAAAAAAAAAAGTGGGGCAGTACTTTCAGAGGGCTCTCAGGGAGGGGCAGTGGAGAGGGACTTATAGTTTTAAATGTTTGTATTATATATATATATATATATATATATATATATATATATATATATATATATATATATATATATATATATATATATATATAATGGGGTTTAAGGGGTATAATGGTTGACACTGTACGTTAATGTTTTGTTGTGTCATGTGTCATGCTGAGGAGCAACCAATAAAAATGTTAATCTGAATTTTTATTTTTTTCATATTTTGCCCAATGTTCTCCTCCAAAGATATTTAAAGTGATGGCTAAACAATATAAATGTAAAAGTGTACACTATGCATAGTGTGCAAAAATGAATGAATTGCTTTTCAAATTAAGCAGGAAAATTCAAATCACTTAATTTTATAAAACAAACTCTAATTTATAATCCCATTACTGTTCTTAAAATATTACTTATGTTACATGTAAGATTTCAGTCAAAATTGGTTCAATATACTGATGTTCAACAACAAATGTTTGATCAAAATCTATATTTTTGCCCAAATTTTGCAGTCCTTTTCTCTGCACTTTGCACACCATTTTGTTGACATGCATATGTGCGCACACGCTTCACGAAGGTCTATTTGAATCAACAATTATTCATTTTATGTTGGACAAGTTGTTTTGCAAATTGGAAATGGAAGCTGACATGTCTTTAAGTTTTTATTATTAACAGATAAGAATAAATAAGTTGTGCGCTGGGGACACATATTTCTTAAGCTCATCAAATTGCAGAAGGCACCTGATACCCCACACGAAACTATGGACTTCTATAAAATTTTATCTCAATTATCTTGGGTTCAAATGTCTTTTTTTCATAGAAACATGTTTTCACTAAGATAAAATAAGTCATTGCCAGAGCACAGATATCCAATAGTTTTAGTAATATTTAGAATTTATCGATTTGTTGTTGTAACCAGTGCTTGAAGTGTGTGGGTACCCACGGTATGCAGTACCTGCAGTTATCGTAAGGCCTAGGTATACTTAGTTTTTGTACATTGCAGATCGGATCGTACCCGGTCAACCATGTTGCCTTTGTAAGTGTACATTTCCACTGGCACATTGTGAGTGATTTGTAAGCATTTTCAATGCAATCCTATAAAGTTGAACGGCACACTCTCGAGGTGGATTGTGGGATTGACAGCAGCTCAGAGAAAGCACCGATGGCGGTCGAGAGCATAATTGTTTTGTTTTTTATTATTCTGCTTTATGCAAATGAGGAATGAAAAAAACCAGGCAGGAGTCAATCACTGTAAGCTGATAGCACTGCTAAAATGCTGCAGTTTCTGCTGAATTCAGTGCTTTAATCACAAATGGACTTCAAATTATGATTGCATGCATTCATTATGACAATACTGTGGTTGGGTAAGCAAAAGTGAGACTTACAATACTGTGGCTGGATGACAAAGCAGAATATATCAACAAAGTTTTTATACAGTACATTGGGAATATTTGGAAATAAAGCTTGCATCTTTGTGACTGCAATCACGAATTCTATGATGATTATATTAACCATGACCTAAAAACAATCACAGCACGAGTTCGAAATGGCATACTGCACTTACTATTTCCTCCCTAAACTGATGTGGCAGTAGTAGTAAAAGTAGTATGGGAAGTTTGTGATTGTGAAGAAAGCCCACATTCGCATTTATTTAATCACTTTTACTGACCTTCCAAAGGATTTAGATAAAATTATATTTAAATAGATTAAGCTATGTACTGCACATAATTCTTGCTCAATGGGGCTGTTAATGAGATGGATAGCCTGAGGGAAAAAAATGTTCCTGCTCAGTGCTCTGTAGCGCCTGCCAGAAAGCAACAGTTCAAAAAGGTAGTGGGCTGGGTGAGTGGTATCAAGAGTGATTTTTCCAGTCCTTTGCCTCACTCTGGAAGTGTAATGTTCTTGAAGGGAGGGCAGGGGGCAACCAATAATCCTCTAAGCAGTCTGAACTGTCCTTTGTAGTCTTCTGATATCTGATTTCGTAGCTGCACCAAACCAGACAGTTACTGAAGTGCAGAGGACAGACTCAATGACTGCTGAGTAGAACTGTCTCAGCAGTGCCTGTGGCAGGTTGAATTGCATCAACTGGTGAAGGAAGTACACACTCTGCTGGACCTTTTTCACAATGGAGTCAATGTGGGTCTCGCACTTCAGGTCATGTTAGATGGTAGTGCCCAGGAATCTGAATGAAGTCAATGTTGGGGTGTTCCTCCTAAAGTCCACAATCATCTCCACCGTTTTGAGCATGTTCGGCTCCAGGTTGTTTTGACAACACTAGTGAGCCAGCCGTTCAATCTCCCTTCTGTATACAGACTAATCATCATCTTGGATGAGGCAGATGACAGTAGTATCATCTGCAAACTTCAGGAGCTTGACAGAGGTGTCCTTGGTGGTGCAGATATTTGTATACAGGGAGAAGAGTAGCGGGGAGAGCACATATCCCTGGGGGCACCAGTGCTGATTGTACATGTGCTGGAAGTGAATTTCCCCTGTCTCAATAGCTGCTGCCTGTCCGTCAGAAAGCTGGTGATCTACTGACAGATAGATGTGGGAACAAAGAGTTGGTGTAATTTAGTCTGGAGAATAGCTGGGATGATGGTTTTGAAAGCCGAACTGAAGTCCAAAAAAGGATCCTTGCATATGCCCTGGTCTGTCCAGATGTTGCAGGATATGATGCAATCCCATGTTGACTGCATCATTCACAGACCTGTTGGCTCAATAAGCAAATTGAAGGGGATCTAGAAAGGGTCCAGTGATGTCCTTCAGGTGACACAACACCAGTCTCTCAAATGACTTCATGACCACAGACATCAGAGCGATGGGTCTGTAGTCATTAAGTCCTGTGATTTTGGGTTTCTTTGGGACAAATGATTGAGCGTTTGAAGCAGCTTGGGACTTCACACTGCTCCAGTGATCTATTGAATATCAGTGTGAAGATGGGGGCCAGCTGGTTAGCACAGGATTTCAGACAAGTGGGTGAAACACCACCTGGGCCCTGTGCTTTCCTTGTCTTTTGTTTTCAGAAAACACAGCACACGTCCTCTTCACAGATCTTAAATGCAGGTTGAGTAGCAGGAGGGGGGTTGTAGGAGGTGTTGATGTTTGTGTGAAGTGAAGGTCAGCGTGAGTGTGGGGTGTGAGATTGGGCCTTTCAAATCTACAGTAGAAAACATTCAGGTCATCAGCCAGTTGATGGTCCACTACAGTGTTGGGGTAGGAGTCCTGTAGTTACTAAACTGTTTCAGGCCACTCCACACTGATGCAGAGTCATTAGTTGAATACTTGCTTTTCAGAGTCCCAGCTGAAAACTTCCTTTTCATTTTATAAGAATAGCTTCTTTTAGCCACTATGATTTCCTTATTCGGTGTGTTTCTGGCCTGATTGTACAATAATTTATCCCCACTTCTGTAAGCATCCTCTTTGGCCTGACTAAGCTGCCTGAGTACTGCTGTAAACCATGGTTTGTCATTGTTGTTTGTAAAATAAGTCCAAGTAGGAATGCATATATCCTCACAGAAACTGGTGTATGATGTCACAGTATCTGTGAGCTTGTCCAGATTGGTGTCTGCAGCCTCAAAAACACACCAATCAGTGCAGTCAATGCAGGCTTGTAGTTGCAGCTCTGTTTCATTGGTCCATCTCTTTGCAGTCTTTACTGCAGGTTTAGCTGATTTAGTTTCTGCCTGTAGGTTGGAAGAAGATGAACCACTGTGATCAGAGAGTAACAAAGCTGCTCTAGGGACAGAGTGATATGCATCCTTGTTATTGTTGTGTAGCAATGATCCACTATATTTCTGTCTTTGGTTGGTCTTATAATGCACTGTTAGTATTTGGGCTGTTCATGTGTGAGGTTTGCTTTGTTAAAATCTCCAAGAATAATAATAACTGAGTCTGGGTATTGTTGTTCCGTGTCTGTTATTTGATCAGCCAGCTATTGCAGTGCTGCATTCACACACACGTGTGGTGGGATATAAACACTCACCAGAATAAATGAGGAAAACTCCCATGGTGAGTAGAAAGGCTTACAGTTAATAAAAAGCACTTTAGGATCTTCTTTAACGTTGTTACATCTGTACACCAACATTCATTGATGTAAAAGCATGTTCCACCGCCTCTTGTTTTCCCAGTTAAATCCACGATGCGATCTGCTCTGAACAGCTGAATGCCCGGCAGATGTAACATGCTATCCAGAATGGCTTCACTCAGTCAGGTTTCTGTGAAGCACAAGGCAGCAGAGGTTTAAAAGTCCTTGTTTGTATGGGTGAGGAGATGTACTTCGTATGTATTGTTAGAAAGAGAGTGGAGATTCGCTAGATGAATATTCAGCAGTTCTGTTCGAAAGCCGCGCTGACAAAGCTTGACAAGTGCACCGACTTGCTTCCCTCGCCTGTGTCTCTTAAACAACACAGCTGCACCTCACACTAAAATGTCCAGCAATGCTTTCAAATAGTCAAAAACCAGGAAAAGATTGTCTGGTATGTGTTGCCGAATGTTAAGCAGTTCGTCCCTGTTAAAACTGATTGGAAATACACTCACCTAAAGGATTATTAGGAACACCTGTTCAATTTCTCTTTAATGCAATTATCTAATCAACCAATCACATGGCAGTTGCTTCAATGCATTTAGGGGTGTGGTCCTGGTCAAGACAATCTCCTGAACTCCAAACTGAATGTCAGAATGGGAAAGAAAGGTGATTTAAGCAATTTTGAGCGTGGCATGGTTGTTGGTGCCAGACGGGCCGGTCTGAGTATTTCACAATCTGCTCAGTTACTGGGATTTTCACGCACAACCATTTCTAGGGTTTACAAAGAATGGTGTGAAAAGGGAAAAACATCCAGTATGTGGCAGTCCTGTGGGCGAAAATGCCTTGTTGATGCTAGAGGTCAGAGGAGAATGGGCCGACTGATTCAAGCTGATAGAAGAGCAACTTTGCCTGAAATAACCACAACCTTGAGGCGGATGGGCTACAACAGCAGAAGACCCCACCGGGTACCACTCATCTCCACTACAAATAGGAAAAAGAGGGTACAATTTGCAAGAGCTCACCAAAATTGGACAGTTGAAGACTGGAAAAATGTTGCCTGGTCTGATGAGTCTTGATTTCTGTTGAGACATTCAGATGGTAGAGTCAGAATTTGGCGTAAACAGAATGAGAACATGGATCCATCATGCCTTGTTACCACTGTGCAGGCTGGTGGTGGTGGTGTAATGGTGTGGGGGATGTTTTCTTGGCACACTTTAGGCCCCTTAGTGCCAATTGTGCATCGTTTAAATGTCACGGCCTACCTGAGCATTGTTTCTGACCATGTCCATCCCTTTATGGCCACCATGTACCCATCCTCTGATGGCTACTTCCAGCAGGATAATGCACCATGTCACAAAGCTCGAATCATTTCAAATTGGTTTCTTGAACATGACAATGAGTTCACTGTACTAAAATGGCCCCCACAGTCGCCAGATCTCAACCCAATAGAGCATCTTTGGGATGTGGTGGAACAGGAGCTTCATGCCCTGGATGTGCATCCCACAAATCTTCATCAACTGCAAGATGCTATCCTATCAATATGGGCCAACATTTCTAAAGAATGCTTTCAGCACCTTGTTGAATCAATGCCACGTAGAATTAAGGCAGTTCTGAAGGCGAAAGGGGGTCAAACACAGTATTAGTATGGTGTTCCTAATAATCCTTTAGGTGAGTGTATAATACTAAACACAGGACAAACAAACAAAAACAACAAAATAATTTAAGAGCTCCAAACTGAGGCTGCCACTGAGGCGCAATCTGGAACTCATCAGCAATGAGTTAAGCAACCCTCATTGTACAACAGCATCGATGGTTGTCAAGCGATCCCCTGCAAAACATGAACCAGCAACTTTTAGGTGAGCACATTTTATCATGTCTTATTCAACATAATGTATTTATGCAAATTGTTTTGCACCTGGGTGCAGTCAAAACTACAGTCTTAAAAATTGTCAAAGCTGTTACAGAAGTGATGTCAGCATATATGCACAACCTTTTTTCACAAAAGTTAACACTGCATGAAAAGAGTCAAATCTGGAGAAATGTGGGAATAGTAAACTCCAAGTTTGTCAGATGTATTAGGTGTAGCGTCTGGAGGAATCAATGAATGGAGAATCATGGACTCGGCTATTTTGGAGACAAAAGGACCTCTGTAAGATCACGGAAATGGTCTGTGTTAGTACGAGGAACTGTTGTTAGAGAGACAATCCAACTATTGACAGAGGATCCTCGTGATGCCCCCCCCTCCCCCCACACACACATGTGACATCCTCGTGTTACCATGTGAGGAAAAACCATGTGGAACTTTGAATTAGAAATGTGTGTGTCTTTCCCATAAAGCCTAAAAGGGCTTATTTTTAATGAAAAGTGTTTTAATCCCTGTGTGCTGTGCATTTTGGTGTTAGATCAAAACTAGTAGAATGGTTTAACATGTGTGTAGTTTTAAACCCTGAGGTTTCATATTTAACAGCCCAAGGGTGTATATTCCTTTTAAGTGATACCAAACACATTTTTCTTGGTATCAAATTAAACCTTATGATGTGTCCTAACGGAATATACATATAAGATAACCTTAGAACTGTGTTCTGTTAGTTTTTTTTTATCATCTTTTGAGTTGTTCAAAGCGAAGGTCTGACTAAATCATTAAGTATGCAAATGAGCTTTGACCAGACAAAGGGAGCAAATTCGCGCCCAAAACGGAGGGGCCTCATTGGGTCACTTCTCACACAGGAGGCGTGACCTCCCTACATTAAAGGTCAGATCCAGCATTGACTCGCTCTCTCTTTTAAGGCGTTTTTAATATGTAGTGGTGTCCGGGTCACCCGTACGATTAATCATTGATTTCGATCAGTAATATTAATTGTACATTCCCCAAACCTGACCTGTGCACACGCTACATTATAATGGTGGAGATTAATGCGGGCACATTTTAAGCTTTGTTTTGTGAACGAATGTTTTGTGAACGAATGCATTGTCAATTTTGTGTATTTTTGTTGTTAATTTTGTACGCGAGCGCGCCGAACTGAAAGGCACAAAGCCGATTCTCAGTTCAGCATTTAACAGCGGCTAAATATATGTCTTACATTTATTTTTGCCACTGTTGATTGCCACAGTAAACTGCAGTTCATAATATTAAAATTGCTTCTGTAAAGACGCGCTATATTTTAATATTACAAAACCCCCTGTTCAGAACGACGCTCTTCTGTCGGGGCGATAGAAGATTGAGTGAAGCGATGCTCCTTCCCTCATCTTAAATAAGGCCTGAGATTATAACGTTATAAAATTAACTCCTGGTTTACATTGACGTAGCTAATCAATTGGAAACCTAATACATTCTGAATAAGTGCTATATTTCTAATGTGTATGGGAGCCGAACACAGACGTACAATTCCTGTGGTTCACATTTACTCGTAGGGCAGAAAAAAGAATCTGCCACGCCATATATGTAAAGCATAGCACCAGAAAGAAAGAAAGAAAAGACCCGCCGAGGTCTCAATTGAATAAGTGTGATTTTGCAGAAAACCACAGCGTAACACACGCCCAGATTTGAGTCACACCGAAATATAGGGTGTTATTTTGCTAACAAACAATAGAGGGCAGCCTGTAAAAACTTGATTAGTTCTCAAGTTACTCCCACCCCATGACGTCATCTTGCACGTGCGCAAGTACGCCATCGTGTGGACATTAGCAGACAGGTCATATATATTTAGTTAATTTAGTTCGCAAATTACTTCCACCACATGACGTCATTGTGCGCAAGCACAAGTACGCCATCGTGTGGACATTCATTGTAGGTCAATTTTTATTTATTTTTTCTCAAACCCTTTCTCCCCGTGGAGATTTACAGGGCAGTTTAACTGTCAATACATATTGGCATTTTCAAGCTTTGCATGTGCTAATATTATTGGATGTTAAACAATTCCTCTACCTCCGACTGTTACATTTAATTGGTTTCAAACAAAACTTGAATTAAAATTTAAAGTTAAGTCTCAGTCCAGTTGGTTTATTTCTTACAGCAATCTGGTTATCGTCGGACACAATTCTGATCTCTAACTTTTCTTACACTTATTCAGATTTGGTTTGAAACAAACAAATTTCGAATGTAAATCTGAATCAAGTCTCTCATGTCAATAATTAATAATTAATATGATTAACTATTATTAATTATTATTGATATAAAAAAAAAATAATTTTGTCAAAGTTTTTTTTTCCCCTCCCTCTTTGATACTTTATTACGACTGTATCCTTACTATCTTAGATGCTTCTTGACATCTCTTTACAAGCTTATTTAAATTGAGTTTAACAAGTTGAATTCAATTTAAACTAAGTTTGGCTGTTAACCCTGCCTTGTTTACTTCTGTCTCTTCTTGTGGTCAAATTCTTTGATAATTAACATCATTATCAAACTTCTCGATTTATCATCAATTGGTAAAGCTTTGCCTGCTATTTCTACGCACATAATTACTCAATTTGGTTTAAGCAAGAAAGCCTTGATTCACTTTAGGACTTTCACTTGCTAAATCCTTTTCTGTATTTGCATGTAGAATTCCCTAGTGTGCTGTGGTGATTCGACAGTCATCTCTGGTTGGTTCCCAGCAAGCTGGTTTGTCCGACCGGCGTTACCGACGCTGGCTGTATGTGAATCTCGGACTCTTCTGTCTCTTTTCATTGGTGCGGCACGCAACGACATCAGCAATTTGGCACTCCAAAGAGAGTCAACCCGTCAGTCGACACACACGGCAAGTTTGGAATAATTACCTAAACCAGGGCCTAAAGAGGGGCCACTCTCACGAGGGTTCTAGGGAAAATCCAAATCTTGTTGTGCCGTCTGACAGTTGACACCTTGGTGTTGCCGGTTGTGTTTAAAGTCAAGTTGTTTGAGAGGGCGCACCGTGATAGTAGCAGAGGGCCCGGGGACACTGCTGCCCAGTGTTCGGGACCGTTGGAAAGATTGACCACGCGCTGGCCTCCGGCAGAGTGACATCGATTCACCCCAGGCAAACTAAAAGAAGGTAAAATCCATCCGCCAGTATAGGCCACATAATACTAGACATTCCCTGGTCATTTAAGCATTTGACCCATTTCTTTTCTTTCTCTCCCTAAGCCACACCGTCTTCCTAGGGTTTATACCTCGATAGCGCCCCACCCTGTTGGTCCTATCATAAACCCTAGCAGTGGTGGTAGACTTAGGCCCTTTTTCTCCTGCCTATCTATTCCTAACATTAATTGTGTTCTATTTTATTCTGCTGTTCGGCTCTGTCGTAGTGTGTACTTCCAGTTCACAGTAAGACAGAGCCTACAAGAGCCATCAAGGAAAACTGAATAAAGAGACAAACAAGCAGCCCGCATCCTCAGATAACCCTTGTGGGCTGCCGCCTTGTCAAAGTCTTTATTTAGACCTGCACTGACCCGCAAAATTCGGCCCACTAACTGTCTAACTGTCTAACTGTCAACCCCAGTTAGTCAAAATTACGGCTTATAATAGCCACCTCATTGTAGCTCGCTAACCCTACGCGTACTTGCATTGGCCTCTTTGTGTGTGCTGTTCTGTTCTCTCGCCTACAGTAAGCCAGTATGTCCCGTTCGTCCAGTCCCGCAGCCCACTGGGATCACCTTGAGGCCTGGTTGAGCGCAATGACGGACACCGTCCTACCCAAGGACGCCAGGGACCTACAGCCCCTAGGTCGAGAGCAACTGGATGCTGAATTGGACAGCCTAATGGCCCACGACCCAACACAGAGCTACAACCACAAAGAATGGACCAAGATCATCGGAAGTCTTGCCCACAATCTCGTCGCCCAGGCACGGATAAATGAGAAAAGCAACCTCGACCTGGAGCAGGAGGCCGCAGCACTAAAACTCCAAGCTGAGGAGGCCCGTAGGAACCAAGCAAAAACTCAGAGTCAACTAGATCAGCTACGCCTCAAGACCGAGGAACAACGAAAGGAAGAGGATGAAACGGACCCAGAACAGGAAAAGGAAGTAGAAAGACTTCAAAATGCCCTGGAAAAACTTCTCCGAGACACAGACCAAAGAGAACAATCGGAGAGAAAAGCCAGAGAGGAACTCGACGAAAAGTTGCAACAAGCCGAGTCTCTCCTTGCAAGAGCAGAGACTGCACTAAAGGACAGAGATGCTAAAGCCAAAGCCTGTGAAAAGCACCTGAACATGGCCCGAGCTGAAATCCATGAACTTATTCAGTACAGAGACCATCTCCGATATGAACTTGACACTGTTCATAGAGAACTAAAACATTCTTATAGACTGCAAAGTGAACAGAAAAGGGAAACGCACATCACGGAGGTTCCCCTGACCAGTGGGCCCAATCTTTTCAGCCAAGAACTCAGAGCTGACAAGGGGGGTGAAAGCCCACCGTTCAACATGTCACCAGCCAGCCTCCAAGAACCCCGTCAGCAACAAAACGGTGGGAGCCCGCACACCAAAGCCTGGTCACTGACCAGGGCATGGCTCCCAAAGAACTTGACAAGCTGGCCAGAAACATCCCCACTTTCACCCCAAATCCTGCAGGAGGCCACGACGTGCACGCCTACCTGCAAGACATAGACTTTCACTTGCACACTGTTCCCAACGTAACCATGCGGGACAGAGTGTACCTGCTAAGAATTACGTCTAGTCGCGACGTGCGCAGTTTCCTGGATCGACAACCAGAGACTGTTAAATCAGACTACCTACAGCTACGGCAGGCCTTCATCAGAGAATTCTCTGATCCAGAGTCAGAACAAGGACTCATCGCCGCTATGGACCTCAAACAGGCCCGACTGGAAACTCCACAGGCCTACTACAGCCGCATCCGACGAGCCTACTTCGGAGCACGAAACGAACCTGGCATGGAAGAAGATTTCAACTTCAAAACTCTTTTCCTCCGAAACCTGCATCCCACAGTGAGCCATCACTTAGGGGTCCTGGCCTGCCCTCGTAGCATGACTACCCAACAGCTGCGAGACTTAGCCCATAAAGCTTTCACCAAGCAGAAGATTGCTTCTGAAAAGACTGTAAAAAATCCAACCATTTGCCCTGTCACTGATCAGCGCTCAGAGCTGGCACTAGAGGGCGCCCAACAGCACCACAGTAACAGACCTTTTTACCACGAGTCAAGACCGTTACATGACAGAAGAGGGCAGCACAACCGTGATGGTGCCCGTCCTAAGCACCAAAGCGGGCGCTCTGAAAGATTCTACGACGGCCCACGGCCACCCCACAACCAAAAGGGTGGAGCCACGTGGGAAGCCAACCGACGGCCCAGACAGAACCGAACCCCGTCGACGAGAACGTCAAGCCCAGACAGCCCGCAGCGGAACACCTCGCGGCATGCCTCAGGCAAGTCCAAGTCCGAGCCTACCCCAAAGAAAAACAGTGAGGCCACGTCAGAGGCAGCAGAGCTCTTGAAAATCCTGAAAGAGCTTCTCCATAAGAAACCTCACAAGGAAGACAAAGTGGACAGGTCGGACTCCTCATGACTAAGTGTAATGCCTGAAACCAACACCCTTCCTGACTTCCCTCCTACTGAACCAAGCACCCAGAGCACCGTTCTTCAGACACGGACTACCGAACCAGCTATCACATCACCAAGTGACAGCGACACCCACTCAGTGCAGTTGACAACCACACATCCTGCAGCGGACAACACAATTCTTCACACCAGTGACCAAGCCCCGAAGATACCAGAAAGTGCTGTTTTGGTTGTGTGTCTCTGCACCGAGTCACCCGAGACCGACCCTAACTGCTTATCGATCACCACACAAGCCCCAACACCAAAACTCCTGGGGAATCTGATCGAAAAGGGGGTAGCACGAAAACTCTATCTCGCCATCACTGCGGAACATGAGGTGAGACTCGAAGCCCTGGTAGACACTGGAGCAGACCTCACTTTGATATCAGCTGAACTTTTTGAAAGACTCAAATTTGAAGCTAAGAAGCAAAATCGAACTCTAAAATCTCAAAATTGTGTGCTAAATGTACAGTCATACAGCCAAAATGACGTCCGGCTTGAACAGATAGCTCCCATTCACTTGACCATTGGCCCTATGAGTGTGGTACACCCTGTGTACATCTCACCAATGAACACATATCCCCTCCTTATCGGAAAAGATCTACTAGACCGCTTCGAGCCCCTGCTGGACTTCAGACAGCTGAAGATGTGGGCTCAAGTGCGAGAACCTCTCCCCCCCTTCAGCCACCCCGATCACCTGAACCAGACTGTCAGGTCACAAAGGTCACGGGAACTCTCACGGCCAGCCACAGTGACACAGCATCAGCACCCGAGCGACATTCAAGTTCGCTACTCTGCACATTTCAACTCACCCAGGACTTTGACTCCTTCTGCCCCAAGGTTACAGCTGACCTGCACTTGAATGGTGTAACTGCCACTGACATCATACTAGCACTATGGGCAGACAACTCAGCCATCAGCCTCTCCCTATACAATGCTCTCATTGAAGACACACCAGACCTTCCATCTGTCAGCAAGCGCACCCGTTTTCCTTTGAACTCATGCCCATCAACAATGGTGACTGCCAAAAGGATCTGCGCCTCGAACTTGAAGTGGAACCACCGATGTCTGACTCACTACTTCTTGGTCCTTCCAGACCTGCCCCATGATGTCTACATTGGAGCAGACATTCTTGATTCGCCTCAACGCTCATGTAGACATTATTAATGAGGTCTTATGGGCCCCACGGACTTTACAGCCTCCTGTGATTCCAACCAACACTGCTAACCTCCGGTCAGGCCAGACCATTCCAGAGGTCTGCACCTTGGTCAGCGAACAGGAAACTGTAGTACCAGCATACACCAAAGGGGTCGCTGTTCGGCTCAACATGCGCTGTGGTCAAACCCTAAACCACACGCTGGGTTTCTTTCAACCTTCACCCGAATGCGTTGAACTTGGACTCACGCTGGAAGCCACACCCCTCACTGAAGTGTCATCCCGTGCTGTTTACATCCTCTTCAACAACTGCATGGCAATGGACATCACAATTCCAAAAGCCTACCGGGCAGGATGGCTAGTGAGCCACGACTTTCATGACTTTGAACTAACATTACCAATCATTGGACCCATCCCAGCTTCAATGATACCCGAAGTGCACACAGACAACACCGTCTTCACAACCCCCTTCAAAATCATCTCCATAACTTCAGTCATGCCAGTGGACAAAGACCAGGTATGCAGAACAGAACTGACAAAGGACCAACACCTTGCAGTATACACAGTCTCCAAACAGCCTACCTGTGAGATTGACGACACTGCCGCACCTCTGCCTACCAACACGACAGACCACACACCGACAGAGGAGCCATACCCAGGATTTGAGTCTCAAGTTCAGCAAATTCTAAAAGACGCTGACGCAATTAACAACGATGCAGATCGACAAGAACTCAGACGAGTCCTTTACAAGTTCAAAGCATCATTTGCCAAAGACTCTTTAGATTGTGGTCTCACCGAGCTCCACACCGTGCGCATCCCAACGCACCCTAATGCTCCTCCCACGTTTGTCAGGCAGTACAAGATCCCCATCGCGTCACACGAACCGGTGCAAGAGATCATTGACTCCATGCTTGAAAAAGGTGTCATCCGTCCATGCAACAGCACCTATTCTGCCCCCATCTGGCCCGTCCTCAAACCAAACGGCAAGTGGCGACCCACCATTGACTACAGGAAACTGAATCAACAGGTGCCACTGTCACGATGGCCAATGACTCAGCTGGAGCAGGAAATACCCAGAATCAGAGGAGCCACCATCTTCTCTACACTCGATGTGGCCTCTGGATTCTGGACCATACCAGTGCATCCAGAAGATCAGCACAAGCTAGCTTTCACTTTCGGAAACAGACAATTCACTTTCACAAGGTGTCCGTTTGGCTATGCCAACTCACCTGCTGAGTTCAACATCTTCCTGAACAAAGCATGCCCAGATGCAAGAACAAGAGGCAATCTTATCTACGTAGATGATGTTCTCATGAAGAGCACAACAGTGGCTGACCACATGAAAGAAATAGACTATGTTTTGAACCAATTGTCCACTGCTGGCGCCAAGATCGCCCTCCACAAAGGACAGTGGTGCCAAACCAAGGTCAACTACGTGGGCCTACTCATAGGATCACAGGGCATCGAACCACAGTCCAGCCGTATTCAAGCCGTTCAAAACATCAAGCCACCCACCAACATCTCAGAGCTGCGAAGTTTCCTAGGGGTGTGCAATTACTCGCGGCAGTTCATCGAGAGCTACTCAGACATTGCAAAACCTCTAACTGCCCTTCTGAAAAAAGACTGCCCATTTGTATGGACAGAGGTCCAAAAACAGGCCATGGACGAGCTAAAACGACACCTCTGCACCGCTCCGTGCCTGGCTTACCCGGACCCACAAAAAGAGTTCTACTTAGAAGCTGGATTCTCCAGCCACTGTCTCAGTGCTGGCCTGTACCAACGGCATGACCAAGACAAGAGAGTAATCGCATATGCCAGCAAGACACTTCTTCCACCCAGAGTAAATTCTCAGACTGTGAAAAAGCTCTGCTCTGCACTGTATGGGCCATCCAGAGATTCTCCAACTACATTGGAGCCCAAAAGGTTATCATAGAGACTTGCCACCAGCCTGTGATGTTTCTCAACAGCCAGCGTATCCGAGATGGCGTGGTCACCAATTCACGCATAGCCACGTGGTTAATGGCCCTCCAAGGGCGCAATGTTGAGGCACGATATGCCCAGAATCATAAGTCGGCGCTAGGCAATGGCCTGGCTGCCTGCCAGAACTGCTCTGATAACACACCAGCTGCAACGATGGATATGGAAGAACCCCAACAACAACAACTAACCTGTCACAGGTTCTTTGAAGAAAATGCGTGCCAAGGTATGCCCACAGCCTACGTCGATGGATGCTCCTACAACCAAGAGGGCATTCGTCAAGCAGGAGCAGGTGTATTATGGGTAAATGACCTGCCGTGCCCACCACAACACTTCAAGCTGGGCCCGCAGTCATCACAGTATCGCGGAGGTTGCAGCCATTCTCATAACTCTGCAAATCGCATCGACCCATAACATCAAAGAACTCCTAATCTGCACAGACTCAAACTACGCCAGACTCAGTTTCACATGCCACCTTCCAAACTGGAAACAAAATGGCTTTAAAACTTCGAACGGCAAGCCTATCAAACACCAACACCTGTTCCAAGAATGTGATGACATCACAAGAAATCACAACATGATTGTCTACTGGAAGAAGGTGAAAGGACACTCAAGGCAACCAGGCCTTGACAAAGACTTGAACGACCAAACCGATGCACTTGCCAAGACTGGCGCACTGCACGGTACTCTATGGTCACCTCCAACCCTCCCACCCACCGTGAACGTTGCAGTGATAACCCGAAGCAAACAAACTTTTCCTGCAACAGTGCCAACCTCACAGCCTCTAACGCTGACTCCGCAGATGTCAAACAACGACATAGCGGACATGCAAGCCTCTGACACATCCATAAAGACTTTCCTGAACCACCTCTCTGACCCCACCAACCACCCTCTAGCGCCGTCTGACCTCACTGACGACCCGTGCCTCAGACGACTGCATGACATAAAGCACATGCTGCGTGTGATCAACAACATTTTGTGGTATGCACCTGATGACATCACAGCGCCAAGGCTCGTGGTGCCACAGTGCCTAAGGGGGGTCATGCTGAGTTATGCCCACGACGCACCATGTGCCGGGCACCACGGCGCCAGAGCCACTTATGAGACACTGAAACAAGTGGCATACTGGCCCCGCATGCAGGAACATGTGACAGAATATGTCAGAGAATGCCTGGTTTGCTGCCAGTTTCAACCGGCAAACCCAAACCACAGAGCTCCACTGCAACACAGGAGAGTCACATTCCCATGGTCAGACCTCCAAATCGACTGGGTAGGACCTCTGCCCAGGTCGACGAGGGGCAACAAATACTTCCTCACAGTCGTGTGCCAGTTCACAAAGTGGGTAGAGTGTCTTCCAGCACCCAACGACACTGCCCAGACCACGGCATACCTCCTGATGAACCACATCTTCTCCAGGTTCGGACTGCCCCTGAGAGTCAACTCAGACAGAGGCACTCACTTTACGGCTGAGATTATGCAACAGATCTGGAGACTCCTGGGAGTCCAAGCTCAACTACACGTCAGTCATCATCCAATCTCATCTGGCCAAGTGGAACGATCGAACCGAACCGTGGTCAGTATGTTGAAGAAGTATGTGTCTGCCAATCAGAAGGACTGGGATGTAAAACTCCCGCTGGTGCTAATGGCTCTCAGAGCCACCCCACAGAACTCGACTCACGTGTCTCCCTTCGAACTAATGACTGGGCGGCAGATGACACTGCCACTGCATCTGCTGTATCAGCCAGGAGACTCCAGCCTCGTCACAGCCTGCACCACTCACCAGTACCTCGACGAGCTACACCGGCACCTGAAAGCAACATTTGCTTTTGCACAGCAACAGCTTCAAAAGAGTGCCGAAGGACAGAAAGCATACTATGATCAAAAAGCATCGCGCCAAGAACTGGACGTGGGCGACAGGGTCTGGTATTATAACTTCATTCAGTCATCCCGCACAGCCTCCCATCGGCTGTCAAAGAAACTACTGCCCCACTGGACAGGACCCCATGAGATCATTGACAAACTCTCCCCGGTGGCGTACGGATCCAACTAAACCGGAGACAGAAAGAGCCGGTTCTCAAATGGGTCCACCGTAATCAAATAAAACGACATATGGCTGACAGGGAAAAGCGGGGAGGGGCCAATGCAAACTAACCTGATTTCCATCCTAGGAGTCGAAAGACCGTCCTGCACTACCAAGGACGACCCTCGCTGACCCCCTTGTCTCTATCCCTTTTTGCCCTTACTAGGATGCTGCTGTGGTTCGCCATCCTGTGCCTCCAGTCAACCAGAAGTCAACCGCAGCCGGACATCATCTCACCCGGTCCGGCATCAGGCATCGTCCTGAGGGAACAACCGGGACTCCTGATCACCAACTGCCGGACCCACACCCAGAAAGTGTACGTTCGACTCGACCCCCGCAACGTCTACCGGGCCCACTACCCCCGCGCGGTAGCCCAATACAGCTGGGCAGGTGCCCGATGGACCGAGGACTCCCTCGCTCACGCTGAGGCCGATGTCACGCACATGCTCAACCAACTTGAGAAAATGACTGTCACACAAGCGGAGTTAGGTGGACACAACCACCGCTCCAAACGGTTCCTGGGAGCTTTGCTCGGAGCTGCCGCTGCCGTCGGAACTCTGTTTAACATTGGTATGTCTAGTGTCAACGCAGTGAACCTAGCCATCGTGAGGCGGCATGTGGCCGAAATTCAAACTGAGATACCCCAGCTAAAAGAGCAACTCACCACACAAAGTGCATCCCTGCAGACCATCGGCAAGACCTTGAGAGGAACTGTGGTAATTCTTAACACTCACAGCGTTCTGCTGAACCAGACAGTGAGCTCCATGAAACAGCTGTTCAACGTCTTCCAGAATGACTTCGCTCAAACGCAGCTGGTCACAGCCCTGATGACAGACATGCTGCGGGAGGTGAGCTCCTCCATTGACAGCCTAGCCATGGGTAGAATTCCACCGTACCTGATACCCTTAAGCCTTGTACAAACCGTGCTGGCTTCCGCCATCACCACAACGACTGACCCGTTACAACTACACCTTGCCTACTCTCTGGGTAGCGCCATCCCACTCTACGTCGACCCCGAGCAGAGGGAAGTGGGTTTTCTCCTGAACCTACCCATCATAGAGTCAAGCCAAATCTACCGACTCAAGGACATTGTCAACATCGGGTTTTGGAAAAGTAACACACACATAAAGATCCACACCCCAGACGTGGTGGCCTACCACGACAGCGACCCACGGCTGTACCTGGCCCCAAATCTGCACATGTGCACGTTGACCAAAGACATTCACTACCTCTGCCCCAGCAAACCCTTCCTCAGAGACAACACTGACGGAATCTGCGGGCTGCAACACCTGGGCAGCGATACCCGCTGCCCCGCCGATGCCAAGCCTCGCACTCAAGTCACCGAGACACAAGCCGAGATCGTAGGCGACAGGTGGCTCGTTAACACTCCTGTGCGCGCAGCGACACTCACCTACGACCAGCATGACACCGCCACCCGTCTCACCTTGCCCAACCAGAGCATGTGGATTCAAGTCCCGAAAGGTGCCATCCTCCACCTCGATGACCTGGCACTATACCATCTCCCAGGTGAAGAGTACGAAACAGAACTGGAAATCCCATCTTTTTTCCAGAATCAAAACCTCACCCTAGATCCAGAACTGGAACTATGGATCGAAAGAGAGGGCTCCCAGTTAATCGACATTGCTCCGATCGACACAGCCCTCCAAGCCTTGTCTCGAATGCCCATCTTGACCACCTCACCGGTTGTCCGAGCCTGGACCGCAGCGGACACTGCGCTGTGCATCTCTGTGGGAATCAGCCACCTCCTGACACTAGGCCTGGCCTTCATCCTGTCCAGGAGACTCAACGAGATGCAAACATCCACAGCCAAGCTCACGAAAGCCATGTCCGTAGGTTTCCGACGGAACCCCCGGAAAGAGGGGACCACAACAGAGACCACTCTGAACCTCATCGAATTGAGCCCTCCGTCTGAATAACCACCTACTACAACACCCTCCTGATTCACCTGCCATCCGCCATTGTGATGGTTGTCATCCGATGATGTCTCCAACAGGGACGTCACCTGACGAAAAAGGGGGACTGTAGCGTCTGGAGGAATCAATGAATGGAGAATCATGGACTCGGCTATTTTGGAGACAAAAGGACCTCTGTAAGATCACGGAAATGGTCTGTGTTAGTACGAGGAACTGTTGTCAGAGAGACAATCCAACTATTGACAGAGGATCCTCGTGATGCCCCCCCCCACACACATGTGACATCCTCGTGTTACCATGTGAGGAAAAACCATGTGGAACTTTGAATTAGAAATGTGTGTGTCTTTCCCATAAAGCCTAAAAGGGCTTATTTTTAATGAAAAGTGTTTTAATCCCTGTGTGCTGTGCATTTTGGTGTTAGATCAAAACTAGTAGAATGGTTTAACATGTGTGTAGTTTTAAACCCTGAGGTTTCATATTTAACAGCCCAAGGGTGTATATTCCTTTTAAGTGATACCAAACACATTTTTCTTGGTATCAAATTAAACCTTACGATGTGTCCTAACGGAATATACATATAAGATAACCTTAGAACTGTGTTCTGTTAGTTTTTTATCATCTTTTGAGTTGTTCAAAGCTGAAGGTCTGACTAAATCATTAAGTATGCAAATGAGCTTTGACCAGACAAAGGGAGCAAATTCGCGCCCAAAACGGAGGGGCCTCATTGGGTCACTTCTCACACAGGAGGCGTGACCTCCCTACTTTAAAGGTCAGATCCAGCATTGACTCGCTCTCTCTTCTTGCTCATCTCTTCTTCGAACTCTCTTGCCGCGCTCTTCAACCCAACTCCCAACTTCACTTCTTCTCCCGATCTTCTCCTAGGAACTCCTTGGAACACTCGTCAACTATTCAACTCCACGCTCTGGAAACACCGCACCGAAGTCCTCTGTCTCAAGAACGCCACGAGGACACGCAGTCTCGCTCAAGCAACACAAAAAGGTCTAGTGTGCAAGTATGATTTCACCTGAAATTCCAACGCGTTAAAGTGTGTAATTCCAGTTGCTGGCTCTTAAACGGTTAATTGTTGTAATAAGTTTGCCATACCTCCAATAATTCTTCACTTTCCCTTACTGCATTTATTTCGTTTATTTTATGCTTATTCTGTGTTATATGTATGTTTGTCAATTGCACTGATATATCATAGTGCCTTGTATTAAACTCAATTATATGCGTAGTTGTCTGTGTGTGTTGGTTACAAAACAAAGCCTCTTTAATGTGCGATTTTAAGCTACGAGCTGATATTATCAAAGTTAACGTGCTTTTGATGAGTAGGCTTATAACTAGGAATAACCCCTCTGGAGAATTGATCAAAGTACCGAATAAAGTGGTTCGGCGGACGAACTGACTGGTTTACGGGGTTATTAAAATTAATATAGCCTGTCTGCATAGAATATATATTCCTAATTAAATATAATTCGTTGTGTTTAATTATCTATATATTTTTGAAGCAGACTCTTGGACTATATAAGCCTTCCTTTAAGGTTTAAGGCGTTTTTAATATGTAGTGGTGTCCGGGTCACCCGTACGATTAATCATTGATTTCGATCAGTAATATTAATTGTACATTCCCCAAACCTGACCTGTGCACACGCTACATAGGAAAAAAAACAGACCCGAGTATCACAAAACCGTTAATGTCCTCAAAAAGCCACATACCTCAATTCAGTGGACATGTAAAGGGAACCGTGGTTAACGAAAATGTACAGCTGAAATTCGGCTGGTTGTGATGACTTATGGAAGTCCTGCTGAGAAGGCCTTTTATATGTTAATGACTGGCAATTGTGAGTGAAAAGTTTTAGGTGCTTCAAACTTACTGTGTTTTCAGAGTACAGGGGAAGGCAAATAAATTTGACTTATTGTCTGATACAGCAAACTAAATTAATGTGCAGATAAACATGCTAAAATAAACACCCTGGAATAAAAAACTGCCAACCAAAGAGTGGTGGTATTTAACTCAATAATTTCATTTTACCTGATATTTTTGATAGATATTACAGAGAAAAAAAAAAAGATTTGCATTAGGTGTCACCTCAGTCAGCGAGTAAGATTCAAGTTTTTGATGAGTTCCTTTTTTGCTTATTTATAAAAACTCATAATCTTAGTCCTACTCCTAGTGTTTTGACACCTAAGTCAAAGCTAAAGTCTATTCTTAAGAGCATTTTTGAGTATTATACATAAAGCCCAAAGTCTTAAAGTCCCTGTGAAATCAAAATGAAAGTTTTTATTTATATTTATTCCCTTTAAGGTCATCAATATGTTAGTCTACTTCCAAATGCTGACAAAATTTGTTTTCAGAAGATATACAGGTGAAACTCGAAAAATTAGAATATCGTGCAAAAGTTCATTAATTTCAGTAATTCAACTTAAAAGGTGAAACTAATATATTATATAGACTCATTACAAGCAAAGTAAGATATTTCAAGCCTTTATTTGATATAATTTTGATGATTATGGCTTACAGCTTATGAAAATTCAGAATCTCAGAAAATTAGAATATTACATGAAATCAATAAAAAAAAGGATTTTAAATACAGAAATGTCGGCCCTCTGAAAAGTATAATCATGCATATGTACTCAGTACTTGGTTTGGGCCCCTTTTGCATTAATAACTGCCTCAGTGTTGGGCATGGATGCTATAAGCCTGTGGCACTGCTGAGGTGTTATGGAAGACCAAGATGCTTCAATAGCGGCCTTCAGCTCTTCTGCATTGTTTGGTCTCGTGTCTCTCATCTTTCTCTTGGCAATGCCCCATAGATTCTCTATGGGGTTCAGGTCAGCCGAGTTTGCTGGCCAATCAAGCACAGTAATACCATGGTCATTGAACCAGGTTTTGGTACTTTTGGCAGTGTGGGCAGGTGCCAAGTCCTGCTGGAAAATGAAGTCAGCATCTCCATAAAGCTTGTCTGCTGAAGGAAGCATGAAGTGCTCTAAAATGTCCCGGTAGACGGCTGCGTTGACTCTGGACTTAATAAAGCACAGTGGACCAACACCAGCCGATGACATGGCTCCCCAAACCAACACAGACTGTGGAAATTTCACACTGGACTTCAAGCATCTTGGATTGTGTGCCTCTCCATTCTTCCTCCAGACTCTGGGACCTTGGTTTCCAAATGAGATGCAAAATTTGCTCTCATCAGAAAAGAGGACTTTGGACCACTGAGCAACAGACCAGTTCTTTTTTCTTTAGCCCAGGTAAGACGTTTGACATTTGAAGCCCATGTCCAGGACCCGTCTGTGTGTGGTGGCTCTTGATGCAGTAACTCCAGCCTCAGTCCACTCCTTGTGAAGCTCCTCCACACATTTGAATGGCCTTTTCCTGACAATCCTCTCCAGGCTACGGTCATCCCTGCTGCTTGTGCACCTTTTTCTTCCACACTTTTTCCTTCCACTTAACTTTCTATTAATGTGCTTTGATACAGCACTTTGAGAACATCCAACTTCTTTTGCAATTACCTTTTGAGGCTTTCCATCCTTGTGGAGGGTGTCAATGATGGTTTTCTGCACAACTGTCAGGTCAGCAGTCTTCCCCATGATTGTGAATTCAACTGAACCAGACTGAGAGACCATTTAAAGGCTCAGGAACCCTTTGCAGGTGTTTAGCTGATTAGAGTGTGACACTTTGAGCCTACAATACTGAACCTTTTCACAATATTCTAATTTTCTGAGATTCTGAATTTGGGGTTTTCATAAGCTGTAAGCCATAATCATCAAAATTATATCAAATAAAGGCTTGAAATATCTTACTTTGCTTGTAATGAGTCTATATAATATATTAGTTTCACCTTTTAAGTTGAATTACTGAAATTAATGAACTTTTGCACGATATTCAAATTTTTCGAGTTTCACCTGTACGTATGCATTTAAAATCAGCAGTCTCTCTCTTCCGGCTTGACAAACCGAGGCACAGACAAGATGATGCGAAGCGCCTGCGAAACTTTGTCCAATCAAATGTTTTCTTGAACAAGAACACTCCTCCCCCTATTGTGTCTGGCTGTTTCCTAACTGGTGCTGGTCATGCCTTCGCAGTGTATTTCGAAATGAGAAAATGCTGTTGGGTCAATTACAAACAGATTTTCTGATAAGAATCGCTTAAAAATTTGTTTTGACTTACCATTATCACCTTTCAGCATTCTGAAGCTCTCACAGTGGAGGGTAATTGTCTTCTAATGGAATAGGGCATAGGAATGAGGACTTCTCAATAAGACCCACTCGCTGAAGCTGGACGAAAGGAAACTCGCTGTAGTTTATTTATATTTTTCTGCAGACGGAGGTTTCTTGGATATACCACTCAAGTAAATGTGCTTTATTCTTTATGCTTAGTGTATTGTAAAACAAAACATGAACAAATTAGCTTCTACTCGTTTGTTTCACATTCAGATGTATTTGCACACTGGCCCGAGCCTTGTCCTAATGTAAACAAAATCCCCGCCCTACATTTTTCTCTCGTTCGATAAGCCGTTTCACTGGACACAAAACAGTAATAAAGTCTGTCCTAGCTTCCGTTTCATGGATGGAACATAAGACAAAAATTTCACTCTAAGAGTCCCCTGATTCATTTTTCTGTGGGATGGGATTTTTCCATTTTTAATCCTACTTTATGGTACTGACACTTTTCCTCAAAGCTGAAGTGTGTAACTTTGTCAGTGTTAATACTTTCTCCCACCCAAGCTTAAAATAGAGACAAATTTAAGGAAGCCATTTATAGATACATTTTCTCAAAAAGTGTAAACACCGTGTCTCTGTAGTGCTAATCAGTATAAATTGTGTCTGCCCTTCCAGCCCGACACAACAACATTGGTTCAATCAATCATGTGGGTTGGAAGCGGGACTATCTGTTTGTTCAATCAACCGCAGATGGGGTGTATTCAGAAGGCTGTTTGAAAACAATTTAAAAAATATTTAATTGTAATTCCATTCGATGGACTCTTCAGCTTTACACACACTTCACACTTCGGGAACTTTGGCAATCCTTTAAAACAGGGGTCACCAACCTTTTTGATACTGAGAGCTACTTACGAAGGGCTACCAGTTTGATACACTCTTCTGAAATAACAAATTTGCTTAGTTTGCCTTATACATTATTAATAATGTAAAGACTCTGATCACGTTAATGATTTCTCACAATAATTACCAACAATGACAAGGTGGGAAACAGATATCAATATTCAGCACTTTATTTCTATTTATCTCAGTAATTGTAAAATGTTCAGATGATCACTTACATTACATTTCTTAGGAAAAATGTCCCATTTTCACTAGCCACTGACAAACCTTTTAAACAAATCATGAACTATGTTGCACCATGTTTCAAAAAGTTATCAATTATGTACATTGTAATGTCTGTAATGTAGTGAAAAATCTTAAATATTTTTAAATAAATCTTGTCACATTTTGAACTAATGACCAAATCTGCTGTATTTCTAATAAAATAATAACTGTTACATGTCATGAACACACATTTTAAATTGAACAATTCTTCAATATTTTAATTAAACTTTGCCATGGCACTGACATGTTGCCACTGACATCTGGTATAATTTTCTTTGTTAGTGGGAAGACTGGCATTGCATGCTGTTTACCATTGTTTTGTAATCTGGTGTGTAACTTGACACTGCAACTGTCACTGGACGTCGGAGAGAGTGGCGATTACATCGCTTCCATATTTCTCGTCTTTAAGTACAGTGTTAGCAATTATCATCATTGCTTCTTTGACAACTTCTCTGTCTGAAAATGCCTTCTTCTTCTTGATCAGGAAAGAAGGTTGCTTTTTGTGACTTTTTCGCCGGCCTTGTGAAAAAAGCTTGTTGCTTACCCAAAGCTGTCTTTAGCTCAAGGGCTTTTTCTGCCCGTAGTGCGCTTCCCGGTGGGTAGTTAGTAGTTTTTGTGATTCGTAGTAAAGTGTCTCTCCACATTGTGCCGCTTTGCCGTTGCCACAGTCGCTCCGCACATAAGACACATGCAGGTTTCTTTTACAGTCGTAAAAAAGAACTCCCAACTCCCATTCGTTGTGAAAGTGATACGTTTTCTTTCTTTTTTCTGCCATGTTTTTGGGGTAAGAAACTACGTTCAGCGCCAATCTTCGCTGCGCCCTCTAGCTTAGCCTACTCTCCACGAGCACTGTATTGTCACACGCACAATACTGACCGAACTGGAGTACGTCAGAGTTCACCTAAACTTATCTAAACTTCATGTATAAGAAACATATTTTTAAGATATTTTCATTTTTTAAATCTATATAAATGCAAGTGTGATTAAAAAAAAATGAATAGCAACAGAATAAAATAAAATTTTATACGCAGCTGAGTTGTGCTATTTTTAGAACAGGCCTGCGGGCGACTCATGTGGTATTTGGGGGCGACCTGGTGCCCGCGGGCACCGTGTTGGTGACCCCTGCTTTAAAACATACTATGATTTGGGATAGCTTGCACTAATTCTTATCTCACATACTATTTAAAATGGAGAGTATGCAAATTGGAACACAGGAAAAAATTTATTAGAAGAAGTGTGAAGGAAAGCGCTGGTAAATTCCTACCCCACTGGCACGTTGCTAGTTAACAAATTGTTTCCATACATGTCTGCCTGTGAAAATGACTTGCGAATGATTGTCTCTCTGCTGCATGTAATTTTCCTGCAAGGATATTTCCTGTGAGGATTGGTGTGAGCTGCGGCAGACAGCGAGAGCTGGAACAGATTATAAAGCTAAGGCAGGGCTCTGTTATGACAAGATAAGAGCATGCTTGCCCGCTCCACTGCCAGCCAAAAACACAACAAATAACCAAAACCAGCACACACACACACACACACACACACACACCGACTGTGAGAAGGATTCACCCTTCAGCGGACTTCAGTGTTTATTTAATTTTTGCTCATAATGTTTGAATTTAGCATATCATTCATATGAGAGCAGGGAGTTTTGAGTCTAAAGCAGTAGCACTCGCTTCATATTCACGCTTCATCAAACCTCAGCAGAATCACATGTGTGAAGTCTATTGACACATCCAGAGCACATAGTTCACAATATTGCCTTTACACTGAAATACCCTATGAGATAGTTTATCTGTAAGATACCTTATTTGAACATTAAAGCATGCAGTTATCTAAAGCAAATTTTTACTTTAAAGCATAAAGAATGCATTGATAACTTTACAAATTTTAACAAAAATGATCTCTAATTTAATTAAATGGACACTCTTAAAGACCTCTTAAAGATTAAATCAACATTGTAGCATTGTGCTTTTTTGTGTTTTATCTTTAAGTTCATCTTCTGCAAGTGAGTGTAGTCCTAAAAGTTGAAAAAATTTTAAATGTACAATCTTTTAGATTGATAAGATAAATAATTTCCAGCTCAGGGGCATGTACATATTTTTGTTCAATAAATTGCTGTATAAAATGAGAATGTTCCTTCCTCTTAAAAGACTTGCATTTGAATAGCTGGGTTTGAGTTCAACTGCGCTTCGCCTTATACCTTGTGTACACTGCATAGTGACTCAAGCTCGTCTCCTTTGATGTTTTGAGTACTACTGCGACAGGCTGAGACGAGCTCCAGACACTACAACTGTTTTAAAATCTGCCTGATATCTAGACATCTTGTTGTCATATGTGTGCACTGTCCCGGCGAGCCAGAGATGACAATGAGCCATAGCAAATGGAATATACAGAGACCGCAAGAGGAGGGCAAGGTATTAGGAAATGGAACACAAAAAATCATTTTAATGTAATTGTCATGTCAAGATATGTTTTTGGTCATGTTTTGTTTTCTGGTCTTTTATTTTGAAAAGTTTTGTTCCTGTTTCCTAGTCATGTGATGTTCTGTTTTCCCTCCACGTTTAAGTGTCTTGTTCCCTTTACAAAAAGCTTCACTAGGATGCTGCGCTGAGAAAAGCATTTTGGGAACAATCCTACATTGTGACCAGCTGTGAATATTTTTGTAACATGTCAATGAACATTGACTGGAATTTATGCGAGCATTGCGGGTGCGAGCATTGCGATCTGCTTTCGGACGAAATGCTTCACGCTCGCTTCGCTTACTTCCGGGAGTCAGCGCCCACTCTCACATCGTGGGGCTCTCGCATATATCTGGCTGAGGAGCGAGAGACGGGTCCGTCCCTATAGCTCGCTCTCTCCCCAGATCCAGCTGATCCTTCTCGTAAGCTATTCGTTTCACGAGGGGGGCACTGAACCTCTGTACATTCCACGCATAATAATAAAGCGGCTGAGAAATTACTTGAGGTGGTTACTCGGGCTGTGGCCAGACTAGACTAGCCACGCGAACAAGAGACCCCCCCCCCCAAACGCTCCAAACTATAAGACAGATTTCTGTCTGGTGGCTAAACAAAATAAAAAAATAGGAAGGGAAGGGAAGGGAACGCTATATTAGTCCCTTCCTTTCTTTGATGACCTCCATGACGAGCTTTCTTGCTCATGGAGGAACCCATATACTTCCCGTGTCCTACACTTTAGTGGGGAGGGCTTATCAAGCAGCAGGTCAGGCTGGTGCTGCTCTGCACACAATGGCTGTATTACATGCTTACCAGGCTGACTTGCTGGAGGACCTGAGTGTGGGCACTGCGCTCGAAGAGCAAGCTTTTTCTGAGTTTCGTCGAGCCACAGATCTTTCTCTCTGCACGGCCAAGGTCTTGGCCGGTCTATGTCTGCCTTGGTCAGTGCGGAGAGGCACCTTTGGCTCAACCTATCGGGCATCGAGGACAAGGATAACGTTTTCCTCCTTGATACCCCGGTTTCACCTTCTGGTCTGTTTGGAGACACTATGAGTTCGGTTATCTCCAAGTTCCAGGAGGCGAAAAGCCACGAGGAAGCCTTCGGGCAGTTTTTTCCTCGCCGCACTCAGGGGGAGGCTCGAAAGCAAAGCGTGGCGAGTCGTGCTCCCCCTCGCGGTGACTGGGGACAGTCTCGTCGCCCTCAACAGCCCCCAAAGCAAGACCTCAGGACCCTATTTTCTAAAAGAAAGAAACCCTGATGGTTGATAGTTCTACTATAAAAACATACTTTAAATTTTAGAACTCAAACAAGAATCCCCAATGCAATAATAGCATTGAGCACCGACAGAGAATGGGGAACAGCCTCAGAGACCGTGAGCACAGGTAGTGACAGGGAAACAGCTTTCATGTCTGTGAGCACTGGCAGTGACAGGGGAATAGCTTCTGTGGCTGTGAAGATGACAAGGACTGGAGAACAGCCTCCATTGCTGTGAGGACCATTATGGACTGGGGAACAGCCTCCGTGGCTGTGAGAACAGGCAGTGACTGGGGAACAGCTTCCGTAGCTGTGAGGACTAACATGGACTGGGGAACAGCCTCCTAGCTGTAAGCACAGGTAGTGGACAGGGAATGACCTCTGTGGTCGTGGGCACTGGCAGGGACAGGTCAACAGCCGCTGTGGCTTTGAGCACAGGTAGTGCCTGGGGAACAGCTTCTGTGGCTGTGGCCACAGACAGTGACAGGTGAATGACCTCTGTGGTCGTGGGCACCAGCAGGGACAGGTCAACAGCCTCCATGGCTGTGGGCACAGACAATGACAGGGGAATGGCCTCATTGGCCATGGATGCTGTCAGCGACTGAGGAGCAGGCGCCTGGTCTCCTCCTCTGGGCAGTGATAGGTTCATCACACTGCAGTAGGGCCAAATCGAATACTTGGCAGAGCACCATGGCTAATGCTAAGAGCAATGCACAACAAGCATGTCCATTGTCCCACATGACGGTTCCCCAATCAGTGGCACTTCAGGTAAGGAGCAGGATGATGTAAGCCACCTTCATTCTCTCCAATGGGAAAGCAGAGGGCTGTGACACGAAGAACAAGGAACGTTGTGAAAGGAATTCGCCACAGGAACCACCCTCACCTGAATATGGGGCTGGAAGGGGAATACAGGCTTCTCAGCATCCAGAAACATAGGGAACCTCCAGAGCCAGTGAAGAGGCTTCCTGAGAGGGGCCAGCATCAGGAGATAGGCGGAGCTGTTGCACGGCAGAGGTGAGCTAGGCGAGCTGAAAAGCCATCATCTCCAGAGCACGATTAGATGCCGAGATTTGATTCTGCTGATGTCCCAGCAAAGCTCCCTGCTGAGAGAGACTGGAGTGAAGAGTGGATTCCTCCATTAGGTCCATGCTTTGCGAGACAAACTGACCCAAATGCAGAGGAACAGTTCAAAAGATTTATTTACAAAAATGTGAGAAGTCACAGATTAAGAATCCTCCATGGAATTTCAGCTGACATGCAGCAAACTGGAAAGCAATCACACACCCGACATGCGGGCAGAGACGAAGTATCCTCCGTGGAAGCTCAGCTGATATGCAGCAAACTGGAAGGCAACCACACACCTGACAAGCGGGTAACCAACAAATACATGAGACAGGACCAACTAGACAGAGAGAGTGAGGTTAGTTACTTCACATCAAACAACAATGTTCAAACACTCAGTCAACACTGAGCAACATTAAACAATCAACATTTAACAATCCAGCCAAGGGCATTACACATGAGGTGAATAAAATATGCATGAACAAACAAGGAGCAGGTGCCAGCTGCACCTGAAACACATGAGGAAGAAAACATCAACACGCTTGGAAAAGAACAAACGGAATGATGATGCCAGGTCCTCGTCAAGCAAAAACCCATACTGACAAGGTGACAGGAATGTGACATCAACAGGGAGAGCACACGGCAGTAGTTCGCACATGGCGGTAACACAAGACAGACCGGAGAAAATTATGCCACTGTCCCGTCAGACAGAAACTCAACCTGACCAGGTGACAGGATCGTGACAGCCTTGATCTCAAAAGCGTTATGCTTTGTAGTGCTTTATGCTTTACGCAGCATTAAAGGTGTTCTATGGCTGAAAGCAGTGGAAAATCGCATTGACAGTTGTTTGTTGCTGTGTAATATGCAGGATTGCAAAGATATCATCAGACCTATGCTTTCACCCAGAAAATGGCTTTTTAAGGCAGGTAGTGATTAACCTTCAACCTTTATATGAGCAGCAACATAGACTGACCCAGTAATGGCCATCTGTGTGATAACGGTAGAATTTTCCATTAAATTACAAACAAATGATAGAAATATAACCAAGTATATAGACTCGTACTGCTTTATACATTACTTGATTACTATGCGATTTATGGATACAAATATGTTAATGTTTGAAACTCAATTGTGTGTCTGCCTGAGTGGCAAAACAATTCACATGAATAAACATTAAAATAAAATTTAACATAGAACTGGTAGCATGTTTCCATTTAGGACCACATTAGCAAGTTATCAGAATATTTTCATTTGTAGGCTACACCTACAATTTCAACACTACAAAGTGACTGTAGATCATCACTGGTGAAGAGATGCAGTTATCATGGTAACGTTTGTAGTGTCACCTGTAGGTCAGGGTCCTCGTCATGATTGAGGTGGGCTTCCTCTGCTGCTTCCACCAGTCTCTGCAAGGGCAGACAGACAGATACAATATTTGTGGATTGTGTTTGGTGTCTCCCCAACATTCATTTAGTGCTGGTGTGTCATTATGGATTTCTCTCTATATTGCTATATTCACACACAAAAACATTTGGTGGACAAAGTACACACCCTGTACTTGAGTAAAAAGACAGATACCCTGATTAAATTGTACCTAGTAAAAGTATACAGTACGTACACCTTCATAGTTCTACTTGAATAAAAGTACTTACTTTTGAATGTACTTAAGTATTAAAAGTAAAAGTACTGATCTACCAATACATTTATTTGTTGGAATTTAAGATTTAAAGGTGCACCCACACTGTATTTTGTACATTTTCTGAAGACATCATATAGCTTTGTGAGGTATAGATATTTAAGTAAAATCTTAATCTTTCCATCCACCCTTGCTGTCAAATGTAATTTGCATATAAGCTACTCAAATAAATCTCATACAATTTTTTTTAGTAGAACACATTCAGGTTGTCAGAAAGTTGTTGGTCCACCACAGGGTTGGGGGTAGGAGTCCTGTAATTTGTGAGTTGTTTCATGCCACTCCACGCTGATGCAGGGTCGTTAGCTGAAAACTAGTTTTCCTGCTTGTCAGAGTAACTTTTTTTAGCCACTCTGATTTCCCTATTCGGTGTGTTTCTGGCCTGATTATACACAACTTTATCCCCACAACTGTAAGCATTCTCTTTGGCATGACAAAGCTCACTTCTCTGCATTTAGGACATGTCCGAAAGAGGCAGTTCTCAGTTCAGTGTACTGTTGACTTTTAGCAAACAGAACACTTGAGTCAGTGTACAGGTGTTCGAGAACTGTTGCGACTGAATCATTCAGTCTGATTTGCAAAATAGTCTAAGCAGTTAATTGCAAAGAAGAGTTATCAAAAGTAGACATCACTAGTTCTAGGATCATATTGCTACCAATTATTGACTCATATTGAGTCAGTGTTACATATACCTTGTCTTGTTTTACCGTTGCCCCTTTGTTTACCTTTTTTGTCCCTTTTTTCATTCCATAGTTTTCACTTTTGTTTTCACTTGTTTTGTTCCATAGTCTCCTTGTCAGCGTTGGTGTTCTCTGTCATTGTTTTCACCTGTCCCTCGTAACTTGCCCTTTGCCTCTGTTTATTCCCTCCTCATCTTGTTGGAGTTCTGTCTGTTCATTGGTCCCTTGTTCCTGTGTTCATGTATTTATATCCTGGTTTTTGTGTTTTTCCCAGTGTTGAGTTTATTTCCCCATTGAGGGTTTTCCTTTGTGTTTGTTTGATTTTGTTAAATAAAGTAAGCTTGCGCTTGGATCCAGTCTCCTCGTCTGCCTTCGCTGCCTTCTGTTCACAACAGTCAAGAGTGTCAGGCATGTTCAAGAGACAGGATATGATACATTAACATGTGGATCAGTGCTGACTTGAGACACAAACTGTTTCAACCAATTAAAAAAAAAAAACAGTTCAAAAGAACGATTTGTTCATGAACCTCGACACCACTAATCTAGATACAGAAAAAAAGTATATTCCTCTTTGTTTTCTGAATTATGTCTGAGAAATATACCGTAATTATTTTGAAGGGACAGATCTTCTGATCACAACGTCTACACAGATTTTACACTAGTTTATTGTGTGTGTTTTTTATGGAGACTGCCACAAAATAAGTTTAATGACATTTTTTCCCACACCAGTCTATTTTTGGGATATTATTGATTTTCAATTTTCCAGACTCTAAATGACAGGTATGATAAAAAAGGAACTCTGGTTGGTTACTTTACATGTCAGTAAGATGGTCTCTTCGTGTGTAAGTGGGTGGTTCATGGCCAGACAAAACTGCAAAGTGGACCAGACTTTATGCTGTAAATTAAAAGTCTGGCATTGCAAGACTAAAACTATACTGCAGACTCCCTCACATACATACACACAATGTTTTCATACCTTTATAGCTTCTGCCTTCTTGTGGAACATGTGCTCCATGTTCTTAGCGAGTCTCTTCACCAGTTTGAGTCCATCAATCTCCTCCACTTTCACAGACTGTTCAAACTCCTTATACTTCTGCACAAACAAACACATTTAACAATCACTATTATACAATGGATAGTTCCAGTCCTAGATGTTAACTGATCAATAGAGTTCCAGTTGTCATAAAATACATGTTAGTGAATGCTATGAGATTAAACACCTATGTGTATCAGTCATGGACTATATCATCTAGCATTTAATAAAAAGCCACTTGATACACTTGTTTGCTACATTGCAAACTTGTTTGCTACATTGCAAACATAGACACTCCACTGTGTTTTGTACTTTTTTTTTCTCCCCTTTTGTCCTCAATTTGGCATGCCCAATTCCCAATGTGCTCTAGCTCCTTGTGGTGGCGTAGTGACTTGCCTCAATCCGGGTGGCAGAGGACGAATCTCAGTTGCCTCCGTGTCTGATACAGTCAATCCGCGCATCTTATCACGTGACTTGTTAAGCACATTACTCCGGAGACGTAGTGCGTGTGGATTCTTCACACTATTCTCTGCAGTGTCCACGCACAACTCACACCATAACCCAAATACTTTTTACCTTACCTTTAAATTTAAAGTATTGTAACTAAATTTGCCCTACCCCATTCCTGAACCTAACCAATTTTAAACTATATAAAATGTTTATATGGTTTAAAATTTGTTAGGTTTAGGAATGGGGTTGGGTACATTTAGTTAGAATACTTTAAATTTACATTACACTATTTTGTAGATATTTTATGCACCCATCCCCTCCATTATGCCTAAACAAATCATAATGTTATAACAAGCACATAAATTACATTCAAAATATTTTATTTAAAATAAAATTGATTCAAAAGCACTATAATAATATTCCAAAACCATATGATAGCACTGTGTGAGGAACAGAGGGAATTCGAAAATTTTAATTGCTGAAAATCTTCCCCACTTCTTGAAGGCAGTGTCATCCGATAGCGTTCACACTTTTAATAAAAAAGATGGCTCATCGTAATTGGTCACAAGAGCCAATGGCGTTTGACATCGCTGATGCCTTCTTAAGGGGCAATTTTTGAACAAGTCAAGAGCGGGATGTGTTGCGGCAGATGCTGGTGGACTGCGATTGTGGAATAAAAGCTTAAATTTGGGTCTGTTCTTTATACAAAGCAATCAGAATACTTGGAATAGACCCGGAATTGAGCAGGTCAGTTCAGCAGAGCAGAATGTGTACAGAAAACAACAAATTAAACATTAACCACAGCAAACTAATAAATGTTGCTGGTTAAACTTTACCCCATCCCTCCCACCCCCCCAAAAAAGCAAGCCACAACATATCATGTTAGAATGACAAAATTGTACCCCAACATATAATTTCACATTGATAAAAATCTGATGCCCTTCGCGGTAATCTTTGATGCCAAACGTTTCTCATTGAAAACAATGCGCTTGCAGGATGCATCGGAAACAGATGCCAAAGGCTGCTTTTGGGTGCTTCCAAACTAGGAAAAGCTCAGATGGCGTGTTGGAAGAATGGGACAGCGAAAGGTCCATTTGGAATTGGTGTACAACACAGGGTGGGGGCGGACACGAATAGAGATGGCTATTTCAAATATATATTTTTTGACAATATACCAGTAAACATTGAAACTCTTCTCCAGGCTCTCTCTCCATAATTACTATCTTTTTAGTCTGACAGAGAAAGATAATAGAGGACAAGGAATGAATACACCACTTCTTTGAGTTTGTCAACCATATTTATTCGATTTCATCATGCAACTTATCCCGCCTCTCCGAGATTCCCATTGGTCAATGGATAACTACACCAAAGTGGGTTGCAGCAAAAGTTGAAATTTTCTCAACTTTTGGTCACATGCTGGAGCTTCACTATCGGATAGGGTTGCCACCCGTCCCTTAAAATACGGAATCATCCCGTATTTGAGAATAAAATAGCGAGTCCCGTTTTGAATCAAAACGGGACGGGGTTTGTCCCGTATTTTCGGAGTTGTCTTCAATGCAGCATCTCATGCAAATCATCCCACCGGCATTCTGTGAAGACTCGTCCTATTCTGCCCCTGATTGGGTAATACTCGCTGCCATCGTTGGATTGATTGGTTTGTTTCAGATTCACGGCCAATCAGAGTCAGAGGAGGACGGGTCTCTTGGCAGAGAGTCGATTTGAAAGAATGGCGGAGGCTGCTCCAGATCCCCCCCCCCCCCAGCGCTGAAACGAAAGCGGATGCAAAAGTACCGATCAAATACTTGACTGGAAAGTGTCAGCGGAAATGAGTATCAAGCCAATTGCACAATTTGTCCGCGAGTGTTCTCTGTTGCGCACATTGGCTTGTCAGATGTTCCCTCAATGCTAGAGGTCACAGAAATCAAAGCACCGTCTCACAGTTCTTCATACCTCAATCATCTCCTGAGGCAGATAGTGTAATGACAGTTTTTTAATCACTTCAATAATTTTCTGATTGATTACATTATTTTTCATAGGCTGCCTATTTGTTAAGAAATAATGTTAAAAATGTTAATGAATCATGTTATGGTATGATTTGTTGGTAACACTTTACAATAAGGTTCATTTATTAAACATTAGTTAATGTATTAATAACTAACATGAACTAACAATGAGTAAGTAATACATTTGTTACAGTATTAATCTTTGTTAATGTTAGTTAATAGAAATAAAGCTGTTCATTGTTTGTTCATGTTAGTACAGTGCATTAACTAATATTAACAAGATTTTAATAAAGTATTATTAAATGTGGAAATTAACATGAACAAAGATGAACAATTGCTGTATAAGTGCAGTTCATTATTAGTTAATGTTAATTAATGTAGTTAAATAATGAGCCTTATTGTAAAGTGTTACCGATTTGTTTATTACGGTTAAGGCGTACAGTCAGACACATAAGCATTATTTTAATAACAGATAAGAGAGATATATTTAATAATAAAAATATAGTGCCTATGTGAAGCAAATAAACAACTTAACTAATTTAAATGATTGCATTCTTCAATAGGCTACTGTAGAATTAACAATAGACTATATAAAATAGATTAACTTACCAATAATAATAAGAAAATTGTGATTTACATGAATTTAGAAATGTTTGTAGATCGGTTATTTATTATGTGGTTTCACTGTTTGGATGGTGTTACTGTCTGCAATCAATGACAAATATTTTATCCAACATCTGTGTTCACGCCACCTTATACAATTACTAAAGTTTAAGTTGTGAATTACCACCACTGGCACGTCATCGGACCTGTGGTCATCGTGGCCCCGAGGGTGACCCCCCCCCCCCTTGCTTTCCCCTCTCCATCCTTACGACACACCATTCCCTTTGAAATCATTGCATTTGCAGCATTTTCTGACATAACGTTAACACTAGTGTGTACGGTAGAACAGGTAGAATTATGTACTGCCTCTTTAAGTGCACTCTTTACAGTTTTCCTTTTCCGTTAAGCGCTCAGTCTACATAGTGACCGCAAGCTATGGGGCAGAGGAGCTTTACACATTGCTGTTGCTCCCTCCTCTTGTGCCCACACCTGAGACCCCTGTCCTTGGTCATGTGGAGGAATCAACATCTCCATCATTCTAGAACACACCAGTCATCATCAAAGTTAACCTCAGCAACAAAGCTGTCAATGCAGCACTGGATACAGGTGCCTCCCTCTTGTGGTTTGAACAAATATAATTTCTGAAGTCCCGGAACACTCAGAAAAAATTCAACCTTGTACATCAACCTCAACTCAACTTGCCAACAGTGCAACTGGCATTATTTGGCTGAATATTGGATTTCAAGGAAAACACTTCTACCAACAGTTATTCCGAATCTTTCTTCATCACACATCTTGGGGCTGGATTCCATGTTAAGAGCATCTCTGTGAAACAAGCCTCCTTCCATGTGAGTCAGTGAGTGAGTGGATATAGGAGCCAGAGGTTGGAAGATTAATGTTTCTGGATGTCCAGCCATCTATTTTGCATGAGAAAGTAAAGTAGGCATGCCTGAAAAAGGAGCAAAAAGCACAATTACTAGACCTTTTTGAGGACTTTGGGAGTTTGTTCGATAGTTACATGGGCCACACCTCATTGACAGACCATAAGATCAATATTGCCAATGCTAAGCCTGTCAACCCCCCACCCTACCGTACTTCCCCAGCCAAGAAACAAACCATAGAAGACCAAATTCAAAAATGCTGGAGGAGAACATTACTGAACCATCTTCAGGACCATGGGCTGCCCTAGTCGTGATCATTAAAAAGCCTTTTTATCAACTACAGGGGTCTAAATCAACTCACACAGAAAGATGCATACCATCTAACTCGAGTTGAGGAATCCTTGGACTTCTTAGATCGTGGAAAATTCCTTACCACTCTGGATCTAGCTTGAGGGAACTGGCAAGTATCAGTTGCGGAGAAGTTAAGGCAAAAAACAGCTTTCATATCACACTGTGGCCTCTTTAATTTCAAAGTTCTTCTTTTTGGGCTTAACAATGCCCCCACTATATTTCAAAGGGTCATGAAGCCTTTCCCAGCCTGATCAATAAATGCTGCGCAATGTACTTGGGTGACATTGTCTTCGACTCACCGACCATTGAACAACACCTGGAAGACCTTCAGCAAGTCCTGTCAAGATTGGAGTCAGCGGGTCTATCTCTGAAGCTGAGCAAGTTTCAGTTCCGTTTAAGTGAGCTCATATTCCTTGGCCTTTGTGACAAACCAGAGGGCAGATCACTAGACCTGGCAAAAGTGAAAGCAGAGTGCAAAACATCAAAAGACGTGAAACAATTCAGAGGATTCCTTGGCCTCACAGGCTATTACCGATGTTTCATGCCAAATTATGCCTGCAAAGCAGAACCACTTTTTGCTCTCACAAGGAAAGTGATTCCATTCAGCTGGGATGAAATTTGTCAAGCTTCCATGGATTTCTTGAAAGAGTGCCTCACATCTGCACCAATCTTGTGCTTCCCAAACTGCAACCGCCCATTCTTCATTCACACAGATGCCTGTGACTTAGCTCTTGGGGCGGCCGTAATGCAAAAAGATAGCATGAGGCGAAATGTTGTTGTAGCTTTTGCAAGTAGAGCTTTACACAAGGCTGAACACCTGAAAAAGAATGCTTAGGAGTGATTTGGGCTCTGGAGTATTTCAGACCTTACACAGAAGGCATTTATAAGACAGTCTATACAGACTACAGCCGTCTGAGATGGCAGATGAACCACCCAAACCCCTCCTTATGCCTACAGGACTTCAGTCCTGTGACAAGGGGCGCTGTATCCCTCAGCGCCCCATGTCACACATTGCAGTGAACTTCCTCACTGACTTGCCCCCTTCACAGGGCAACTCCATCATCATGGTAGTTGTGGACTGGTTCTCCAAAACTTGTGATCTCGTTCCTCTCAAGAAGCTCCCATCTGCTCTAGAAAGTGCAGATACAATTTTTCATCAAGTTTTCTGGTTCTATGGCCTACCTTAAGACATCTCTGACCGAGGTTCGCAGTTTGCTCTGACCGAGGTTCCAGTGGGCCTGGAAGGAGTTTTGCAAACTATTAAATATCAACATCAGTCTCTGGTTATCATCCCCAGTCCAATGGTCAGACGGAACAACTGAATCAAGAGGTAGGCCGTTTTCTTCGTATCTTCTGTAGTGCTATCCAGTACGATTGGTGTCGGTTTCTCCCCTGGGCATAATACGCCCAGAACTCACTCCAAAGCTCATCAACTGGCATGACTCCTTTCCAATGTGTCCTGGGTTTTCAACTTCATCTCTTCCCATGGTCTGGTGAACTCTCTGACATCCCAGCTGTCGACCATTGGATGCACCAGAGTGAGCAAACTTGGGAATCCACCCATATCCATCTGCAGAGAGCTGTTTGTCAGCAGAAGATCCAAGCTGACAAGCATCGCAGACCATTCCCTTCCCTTCATCCGGGTCAGTGGTATGCCCAAACATTAGAGATCTCCGTCTCCTGCTTCCCTGCAAGAAGCTTTCTCCAAGGTAAGTGGGGCCTTTTAAAATGATTAAACAGATCAATCCATTCAGTTAAAAGCTTCATCCTAATTATTGTGTCTCTCCTACTATATCTCTCTCCTCAAACCTGTGGTTGTAACTCGTGTGAGCATGATAACTGACCCTCCTCCACCACTGGACCTCGACCATCATGGACTCTTGACAACACAGAGGTCGCCTTCACTATCTGGTGGATTGGGAGGGGTACAGCCCGGACGAACACTCCAACGATATTCTGGATCCATCCAGAGGGAGGGGCCTAAAAAGGGAGGGGGCTAAAAGGAGTGTATTGTCACATCTGCATTCAGTTCTGCCCTCCACCACCAGAGGTCCACCTCACCTGAATATTGACTCTCACTCCACACCAGTTCCCTATCATGCTGATTACTTCTCCCTAGCTATTTATACCCCACTCAGTCTGTGTATCTTTGCGAATTCTTGGCAATCTCACAGTTTTTGTGAGATTTAGTGTTCATTTCTGAGCGTTTGTCACCCACCTGTTTCCCTGGATTATTCTCTGTTGCCTGTTGATTTGGATTTGTTTGAACTGTGTTTTGCCTGCTTACCTGGTTATGACTCTTGCCTCCGTTCGATTACCCTTCTTATTAAAACTCTGCTAATGGATCTTCCCTCTGTGTCTAAGCCTAATTCGTCACAAAAAACCCTTTAGCCCAAAGTCCGGTGCTAAGTTAGATGAGGAGATGCAAAATCAAGGCTCAGTTTTCAGTATGGTACAATGTTAGATAAAAAATAGATGTTATAAAAAATCTTACACATTAATGGAAGAATTACATCTTACATGTTATTTTATTCCACCTGATCAGGGAGACTTAATTCGACCCGAGGTAGCTGGGATTGGCTCCAGCACCTGTTACACATAGACTACATTGGGTAAGCGGGTAGAAAAAAAAGGTGAATGGATGGATATTAATTATTCATTACTACATTATATTTGATGATGTGTTTAGCTTATTTGAATAATTAATAAATGAAACTACTGTAATTAAATGTACATTAGGACTGCAGAAAGGATATCAGTATATAAGAGGTAAGGAGAATGTTAAGAATATGTTTGTAAGATGTTAGGGGAACTTTCTATTTCTGTAAAGAAAACTTACCTGGTGAACCAAGAGAGAAATGGAAATGTCCATTTGGGAACCAAAAACGTTACTAGAACATTATGGGAAACAAGAGTTGTTAGCTGGGAGTGCAACTTGCATTTTTAGGATTAATTATAAATACATTAATAAATTAAAGTTTCAACAACATAATGGCAAGCTTGCTGAGGTAATGCAGATGGACAAAGACGGCGCTCTGAAGTGACACTTGAGTTAGCAACGACATTCCATTACACAAATACATCTTGCTTTGATTCCTCCATCCTTTGCATCATTTCATCATTTCCTAAGTGGGTGGAGCAAGGATGCAAAGAAAAGAAGCAAGGGAAAAGAACAAAGATCCACAATTCCAGAAATGAGAAGCACCCTTATAAATATGGTGGTACTAGCTTGAATTGTTCCATTGGTTGGAAATTACTTATTACTGTGGCCTGATTAATTGCAATAATGTTTTTAATGCATTGTTTTTTACAATTAAACACTAAAGTAACGTGTTGAATCGAAAGCCTTATGTATAACAACATTTTGTCTGTGTTTTATGATATATTATTTAAAATGGGTGTTTGTATTTATGAGAAATGTTTTTATTGTTTACTTAAAAGACAGATTAGCAATAGAAAAATAGATGGAAGGAAAAATTCAGAAAGAGGAAAGTGATCATAGCTGATGTTAATTTCCTGTTCCCCAACATCACACTCAATGCACCTCAATCAATCACACTACACTCTACACACAAACACTACTTCAAAGACTAGAGATGTGCCTGTTCACTGGACTAACTAAGCATGTGTGTGTGTGGGTTTGGGTGGTTTATGAGGAAATAGTTTTAGGTTACAAACTGGTAATTACATGGGTATTATGCATATAAATGTGGTTAATGAGGACATTTCTAGTGTCCCCATAATTCAAATCGCTTAAAAAACATTCAATTTTTTTTTTTTGAAAATGTACAAATGCATACAGTTTTTTGTAAAGGTTAGGTTAAGGGGTAGGGTTAGGGGATAGAATCGATAGTTCGTACAGTATAAAAATAATTATGTCTATTGAGAGTCCTCATAAGGATAGCCACACCAACGTGTGTGTGTGTGTGTGTGTGTGTGTGTGTGTGTGTGTGTGTGTGTGTGTGTGTGTGTGTGTGTGTGTGTGTGTGTACCTCTACAGGACTGTGTTGGGTTTCGGGGTTGAGCCAGCTGTGCTGTGTGTCAAGTCAAGCAATTTTTTTTTGTATGGCGCTTTTCACAATACAAATATTTTCAAAGTAGCTTAACAGAAAATGTTGTTGTAATGTCTTAAACACCCCTCTACAGACACATTGGAGAATGATTTTGCACTGGCTAGAAATTTCGCCAGACTTTTGGTGACATGTAAGCATAATGCAAATGTGTAAAAAGATATTAAAGGGCACCTGTAACGATGTGCTGGTACTGGAAATGACAAAGACGATGACGTGAAGACGAAGACCCCAAATGCAGTTTATTTACATACGTGAAGCCCAAAATCCCTAACTATAGACATGAACTAAACTAAACATAAACATGAACAATTAACATGAACATAAACTTGACTTAAACCAGACTTAACAAACAAGGTACATTAACAATACTTGAAAAGAGACAATGCAAACATGAGGGCTTAAATACACAGACATTAGATAAAACAATAACAAGTAAACCAATAAACAGACAGAACTATTAACAAGATAACAAGATTAATAACCTTAAACCAATGACAAACTAGAACGGATAAGACAATAAACCAATGAAAACAAGACACATAAACATGGAGGAAAACATGACATGGGAACCAAATGACATGAAACAGGAACTAGGATTTCAAAATAAAAGACATGAACAGAGAGACAAAACATGAACAAAAACACATCTAGACATTACAGCACCTATTATGCACCTTTTCACAAGATGTAATACATCTTTGGTGTCCCCAGAATGTGTCTGTAGGGTATTTCAGCTCAAAATACCCTACAGATCATTTATTATACCATGTTGAAATTGCCAATTTTAGAGTGGGAATAAAAACGAGCTGTTTTTGTGTGTGTCTTTAAATGCAAATGAGCTGATTCTCCCTGCCCCATATCCAGAATAGGATGGAGTTTTGACATCATAAGCAACATGACTGACAGTGAAAATAGTGGTGTTCAAATCTATATGTTTGAACCGGAGTCAGACAATGATGAGGGAAAGACTCCGTCAGAAGTAACAACTTTGAGAATGAACAAGGAAGATTCCGAATGGTTATTTGATAAATGTAATTATTTGTTGTAGAGTTTTTTCAGCAGTTTTGCAATGATGGACGAGCAACACACACACAAATACTGTTACAACGTATGCTCTATAACGAACCAACACATAAACAAACATGTCCATCGGCAGTATCCGTCAACAGTCGTTGGCAGGTCCTGTAAAAAGGTATGACACTTTGGACAGAATCTGCAAATGGCTTGTTCTGAGACAGTGCTTATGATTAACCATGACTGGGTGGATTTTTATCATTATAGGGTGGTTGTGTACACACACTGCCAACACACATTTATTTTAAAACACCATGTAAAAGTGAATTTTGCATAATAGGTCACATGTAAGCAAACCAGAAAAGGGGCAGCTTTGCATATATATATATATATATATATATAGTATTCATATATTGGACTTCACATGCTATAGTATGTGAGAGTGTATATTTTATTTCATATTTCACTTTACAATATTTTAATAACATTTTAGCTATTAAATTTTTTTCTAATTTCTAATTCTATCAATGTATATGATGCCATAAAATTGCATTTATGATAATGATACAAGCAGTTGTCACTGTTTGAAACTGCTTGAACCTAATAATGAAAATACATAAATAAATACATGTAACATTTAAGTGACACTATATCAAAAGTAATATGTAAAAAAACAAACACAAAAAATAACACATTAGGTTTATGGGGCAGGGCTTTGCACTGTTTTTTACCAAACCCCTGCATAGATGGAGCCTATTTGTTAAATTCTTCAATATTTACTGTATTTGTTGATGTTTACTTATTTCATAATGTATGATTGGCCTGATAAATATATTCATATATTGACACATTTACCTTTCTACATTTTATTACAAGTATTTACACAGAGTTTACATTGATATGTATAACAAGTGCTAAACTGGTACTGTTTAAGCAAATGTTTAAGGAGAGGGAAGATTGTTCCCCTTCTGTCGCTCACGCGACGTTGTGTCGATTGAAGCAACACTAGGGGTATTTCTTGATGGCCTCGGTTACCTCTGAACTTGAAAAAAGGCTAATGAACAATTGGCAGACAGAATTTGCATGTCCCTCCCCCGGACATACGGGTATAAAAGGCGGAAATCGTGCATCTGTCTAGTCAGATTTTTTCTTCGTAGCCGAGCGGTTGTGTGTTCAGCAAGCTGGTGCTCCACTACTGTTCCACTAGCCTCTAAGAGCATTGCTGTTGGATCCTATGGCGCAATACCAGCGGCTTTCTCCCTTCTCTGCATGCCAGTGCGGTCCACTTTGACAGCATTTCCTTAAAAGAGCAAATAGACCTGTAAAAGAGTATATTTCCTCTAAAAGAGTATACACATTGGGGTTGAACGCCTTTTTAAAGACCTTTCCGCCTGTAGTTCCTGGATTCGGCAGATATCTCTCCGCATCTGACAGTCACGTGTCTGGGCTGCGATCATATGCAGGCAGGGTTTTATGAATGGTTCATGTTCTCATTGCGAGAACATAACCATGGCAACTTTGCAGTCTCAGTTTTCTTTCCTCGAGAGAAAGCCACTTCAGCCACCACCCCCGCACACGTCCTTCCTACGGGATTGGGCCAGCGCGGCTGCCGAGGAAGGTGATTTGGGGAGTGCAGTGGGCTCGGTTTTGCCAGGAATATCTCCACAAACCACCCGACCCCCAGCACACTCGTTTGCTTCCGTCCGGATCCAACGCAAGACCAGATCGCCCCATGGCTAGTCTGATGTCTCCCTTGGACCCCGCGAGCTGGATGATGATTTTGCAGCTGCAACGGAGAGCATCACAGTGGTGTCTGATGCTGATGACTCGACTGGGCTGTCTTCGCCCTGAATGCCATGGCCCTCCTGCAAGTCCACCAGGCCAAGGCACTTAAAAATATGCACTTGGGTAGTCCTGATCCTGATGTGCAGCAGGAATTGTGCTCGACGACCGCCCCCGCCCCCGGGCCACGAAGGTCACAGCGCCGGCACATGCACAGGCGATGCCCACACTCGTGATCCAGGAACGACATCTGTGGCTGAACCTGGTCTGGATGCGGGACCCTGACAAAGCCCGCTTTCTCAGCGCTCCCGTCTCCCAGTTCGGCTTATTTGGCGACACCTTTAAGACTTTGCCCAGCAGTGAGGAAGCAGACGGAGGCCATCTTCCAAATCATGCCTCACCATGGTACACACATTGCCAGGAAAAAGAGAGCAGTTTCCTCACTCCTTTGGTCACCTAACACGCCGTTCTCACGGCGGTCTGGTGCCAAACACCTACAGTCATGGCCCCATGGACATGGTCTCTTCGCCTCCACACCTTCGACTGTAGACTCCCGTCGGGCCAGTTCTGACCAGCCTAGAGGACGCCTCCATAGGACCTCCTCCTCAGTCACTTTCTCACCCCCAGCCGGGTACGCGGAGGGAGGTAAGTGCTTTGAGTTTTTTTTTCTCAGCACAACTGTTTCGGGATGCAACTTTGCTCCCCAACATAATATTACCTGCTCCCCACTGCGTAGCCCACCAGGTACATCATAGGTGATCGTCCCCTTAGTGCCCCCCACTTGGAGCTTGGACGTGTCGCTTACGCTTTCAAACAGTTCTGCTGGCTGGCCGGGAGCATCCGACTCGGCAACGCAAGTTAGTTGGCCAGGCACTCACCACATAGGGATGTGATAGTGCCATCCCTCCAGCCGAGATAAAGCCAGGGTTCTACAGACCTCACTTCATCGTACCTAAGACAGGCGGTGCGTGGCGGCCAATCTTGGACCTGCGAGTTCTGAACCGGGCCTCAGACAGAGACCTGCTCAAAGGTGATCCCTGAAGGATGCGTACTTTCACATCTCACCTTTGCCTCTGCACAGACCCTTCATATGGCCGTGCCTACATTGGCACATCAACTGCCTAGAGTTGTTGGCGGTACTTCTTGCCCTGCGGAGGTCTTTCCCGCTGATCCAGGGCAAGCATGTCTTGATCCGATCAAACAGAACCATGACGGTGGCGTACATATATCGCCAAGGTGGTGTACGCTCCCGTCACATGTCACAATTCGCCCGCCATCTCCTCCTTTGGAATCAGCAGCGACTCAGGTTGCTGCACACCACTCATATCTCGGGCACCCTCAACATGGCAGCGGATGTACTGTCGCGGCAGGGCATGCTCAGCGGAGAGTGGAGGCTCCACATCCAATTGGTCCAGCTGATTTGGGAGCGGTTCGGCAAAGCACAGGTCGACCTGTTTGCTTCCCAAGAGACCTCCCACTGCCTGCTCTGGTACTCCCTAATGGAGGCTTCCCTCGGGACAGATGTGCTGGCACACAGCTGGCCCTGGGGGCTGCGCAAATGTGCATTTCCCACAGTGAGCCTACTTGCACAGGTGCTGTGCAAGGCCAGGGAGGACGAGGAACAAGTCACCCTAGTGGCCCCCTATTGGTCCACTCGGACTTGGTATTCTTGGATCTTACGTTCCTCGCAACAGCACCTCCCTAGCAGGAACCTTCATTCTCAGGGATGGGGCACCCTCTGGCATCCACGCCCAGACCTCTGGAACCTCCATGTCTGGCCCTTGGCCGGGCTGCTGAAGATCCAAGTGGCCTAAAACCTGCTGTTGTAGACACGATCAACCAAGCCAGAGCTCACTCTATCAGGCAGCTTTACGCCCCGAAGTGGCACCTGTTCACGAATTGGTGTTCTTCCCGATCTGAAGACCCGCAGAGATGCGCAGTCGGGTCAGTGCTCTCATGTCTGCTGGAGAGGCTGGAGGGGAGGCTGTCCCCCTCCACCTTGAAGGTCTATGTAGCCGCCATGTCAGCTCACCACAATGGACGGCAAGTACATAGGGAAGCATGACCTGATCATCAGGTTCCTTAGAGGCGCCTGGAGGCTGAACCCTTCCAGGCCATGCCTGTTACCCTCATGGGATCTCTCCATGGTCCTTTCGGGCCTTCAGAGACCCCCCTTCGAGCCGCTAGATTCAGTTGAGCTTAGAGCCCTCTCCTCAAAGACGGCCCTCCTGTTTGCGCTCGCTTCCATCAAGAGGGTTGGGGACCTGCGAGCATTCTCTGTCAGCGACACTTGCCTGGAGTCCTGTCCAGCAGATGCTCACGTCATCCTAAGGCCTTGACCTTGTGCCCAAGGTTACTACTACTCCCTCAAGTAGTGAACCTACAAGTGAAGCTACCCCAGGAGGAGTCAGATCCAGCCTTGCTGTGTCCAGTGCATGCTTTGCGTGCTTATGTGGACCATACACAGAGCTTTAGATGTCCTGAGCAACTCTTTGTTTGCTGTGGCAGACTCCAACAGAGGTTACTTACAGGGTCGTCAACACGTCAGACCCAGGCCATGTCCACCCCCTTGCGGGTTCGAGTACACTCTAAAAGCAGTGTGGTGTTCTCGTGGTCACTGGCCAATGGCACATCCCTAGCAGACATCTGCAGAGCAGCGGGCTGGGCAACACCCAATACCTTTATGAGATTCTACAATCTCAGGGTTGAGTCTGTCTTGTCCTGTATTTTCTCAGATCCGAGCACGTAGAACTCGGTAATGTGGAATGGGTGTTCCTCTTGCACATAGCGCCCTTCCCCTCCACTGAGGTGATCACGTGCGCTCTATCTCCCAGGAGAGTCCACTAAACTCACACTCCCTGGATGTCTTTCCTCCCTAGCCCTATGGTTCCCAAATTAATCGGAGGAATTCCCGACCAGACCCATTATGGGTACTAACTACTCTGTACTGGAACAGGTGCTCCACAGGTATCGGTCATCACGATTACCCGTGGTACGGTTCCCCTGCAGAGATGCGTCTCCCTTGGGCAGTCCCCTCTGCCCCCCGGTCGCTATGTTTGTAGTAACTCCTCCCTCGCTAGGTAGGACCTAACACCGTGCCACTTCCACATGTGGCCTGGAAACCCATATGACGTATTTTTCACATTACAGACCCCCAGTCTCCGTGGGGTCTTTTCCCCCTGATCAAATAGGAGCTGGAAAGGAACACCTTCCCCGATGTGTTTATAGCGTTAAATGGCCCCAGCCGCTTTAACACTCTATTCGAGAAACATAGAGAGAGAAAAGGCGTGGCTGGCGCAGCCTGCTCCCATGCTTGGCACGTCGCTTGTTCCCCACTTCAGGGATGCCGGGAACCTACAAAGTTAATGATGTTTTTATGGGGCGTTGCGGAAGGTTACGTGCAGTCTGATGCAGCCTGCTGCTTTGGCACACAACCGTCTGGCCACACCTGCATCAGAAGTTCACGAACATGGTTCAGCGCATGGCGTGATTGAATAGGGACCCCTAGTGTTGCTTCAATCAACACAAGTGTGTGCCCTTACAAATTTTCCCGCTCTTCATCGGTAGTAGTGAACCTGCTGCAAACCTTTGGAAACTATTGGCAAATTGCGGCAAGTTTGCAGCAAATTTGCCATGAACTCTCGATTTTTGTAAGATTGGATCTCATCTTCGGGCACACATTTCACAGAACGAGACAAAGTAAAGTTTACTTGCATAATGTGTATTGACTTGCATGTACAAATATCTATTTGACAAGTTCTCAAATTCAAATCTACAGGCTCAGTTTAGCTACCAATAGACACCCAACACGTGCTTTACACTCTTTTCTGTAGCCATGTTGTAAAATGGAGAATGTTGTGAAAATTCTAGTGAAGTTTAACCAAAATCATAGTTGATTTTGTTTAATACAATGTAAATGTAACTATGGCATGTAATGGCTCAACTAAAGAGATGTTGACACCGTGATGCACCACAACTCAGGGTCCACTGCAGTCAAATTAGGTAAATTTCCTTAGAGTGTGGGCTCATAAGTCACAGCATGCAGTGAAAGGATATGGTTGCAAAAGTTCCTCTTCGCCACTACACAACTCTGACTGACTGAAATCAGAAAATGTACTAGCCAGTAGCTAATAAAAGACATTTTTAGTTGCATAGCTTAAAATTTTGTTCATATATGCGAGTAATTTACATGCAATGTAGAGGACTGTTAAATATCTTAAGTCCTCATTGAGGAGTTTCATTGGAAAACATGCTATAAAATTATTTTTCTTTAGCAGTCGATGATCACATTGCAGCTTGCACAACTTAGGAGCTCACTGTAGGTTTGTCTTTAAAGGTTAATTCATTATCAATTTAATCAATTTGTCTATGGAAAAAAATTATGGGATTTTATTAGACTGTTGTACTCTATAAGCGCAAAAACAGGAGGACAAACAATATTTCATATTTGGTGACATGTTATCACGAATATACTGTCAGAATTTGTGAATGAATTTTGTCATCGTAAAAGACTTGTTTTGGGGGATCCATTTGAAACGGACGATGCTAAAGACAGCTGTAACTGTGTCCAAACTGTTCTGAGATTTGTCCACTTCAAACACATTCAGACATTGGGCTCATAGTGCCACAGTAGCAGAACACATCATAATAAAACAAGAGTTTCAACTTTGCACATTACGTGCAGATTTATAGGGAAATAACTGCAAAATCAGAATTTTTAAATGCGAATGCATGTACATATACAGGAATGTACATATACATTCTCTTCTTTTACTTTTTTGCACTTTATTGTCATTCAGTAATACACAGGCATTTTGTTTGGTGTATGGTGTTTGAATTCATAGATTCTCACCTCTAAATCTGAATACAAGTGGTCAAAAAAGATGACCAGGTGTAAAAGTGATGTGTCACGCTTATACACTTGTGATCGGATCACCCAAAAGGCATCTTAATACCAGGTGTACACAGGGCCTCATTTGCAGATGAATGGATGTGTAGTTAATACACCCACTATGTGAGTCCTGTAGTGTGTGCACCAGTACAATGGAAATAAAAACTGTGAGTCACAGGGCGCTGATTGCAAATCGTGTAGTGTGCGCTTGGCTGTGTCCCCACCCAAACATGACATAGTATTACAACACGTGTTTCTGTTAGTAGTAATCACTTAAAATAGATTTTTACATTGTGAGTAAATCACTCACATATACGAGTACATTTCGCACAATGTGAAATAAAACGACTTGGACTTATTATCAAATTACTGCACATTTACTCTGAAGATATTCATGAACAACCCAAGTCAGTAGGCTGTTTAGTTGCATTGTTTGTAATTAATATATCCCTCAAATAGGAAAATTAGCAGAAATGAATAGAAAAAGAGAGTTCCTCTTTTTTCCCCATGAGAATGTGTGGTCATTTGCATTGTTGTAAACAATTAACACTGGCTCGCTTTTGGTTCATGCGAGAAGTTTCTATGTGAGCAAGATTCTCTTATTGTGCTCATAACCATGAAATGGACAACAAGATTTTCACCAAAAATATTATATTTGACCATCGTGGGTGCTGAGGCACGGGGGTATTCAGTGATGCCACCGGTCGAAGAGACGCTTGCGGGCTATCTCTCGCCGGGCTCGGCATCGTCACTTAAGAAGCCCTCTCTCCCCTCAAAGCCTTGTAGGACAACCTCCACTTTAGTGGGAAGGGCTTATCAAGCAGCAGGTCAGGCTGGTGCTGCTCTGCACACCATGCTGTTTTACAGGCGTACCAGAATGACCTCCCGGACAACCTGAGTGTGGGTTCTGCGCTTGACGAGCAAGCCTCAGACCCGCCTCAGTCCTGTCTGAACGGAGGCTCAAAAGCAAAGCATGGCGAGTCGTGCTCCTCCTCCCAGGGATTGGGGACAGTCTCGCCTCCCTCGCCAGCCCCCGAAGCAAGACCTCAGGGCTATCATTTCTAGTAAGAGAAAACCCTGATGGTCTTGCGCCTAGATTAGGGGTAGCTCCCTCGGGACGGGCGCGTGCTTCACTTCACCCCTCCGGTACCCCCTCGAAGCCCCTCCATTCCCGCCACCTCTTGGTGTTTCGGGTTGCAGAGGCTTCCGTCAAAATCTTTTTTTTAAAAAAAAAAAAACTCAATCTCCTGGTTAAAGGGGCCATGGTATGTGTTCCCCTTCCAGAGAGAGAGTTAGGTTATTACACTAAATACTTCCCGTTTCCCATGGAGGGTGAGGGGTGGCGTCTGGCTTAGATCTTAAAGTTGAACTACCCGTGGGTGTTCAAGTCCAAGATGATGCCTGTCAAGACGGTCGTGTATCAAGCCCTACAACTCTATACTTCATTTAGAAGTTCTGCCACAACATGGAAAGTTCCTGAGGTTCACTTCCGGGGCGAAGTCTTCCAGGGTCAGGTTCTTTCACTCAGCCTAGCCCTTTTTACCCGCACATTCACAATGCATGATGTAGCGCTGGCTCCTTGCGACTCCTTGGCATCTGCATTCTGAATTATGTAGACGACTGGCTGATCCTAGCGCAGTTCCAGGAACTGGCAGTTCAGCACAGGGACATCGTCTTAGCTCATCTGTTGTTGAGGCTCAACGCCAAGAAAAGCATCCTCTCTCCCACTCAGAACACTGTCTATCGGGGCATCGTATGGAGTTCAATCACAATGCGGGCACAATTGTCTCCCGCTAGTATTGAGTCCATTCAGATCACCCTGAGCAAAGTCAGGCTAGGTCAAGGTTGCACTGTTATCAGTATCAGCGATTTCCAGGTCTCAGGGCGAACGCGTCCACGGTGATCCCTCTGGACCTTCTGCTCATGAGACCGCCAAAACCCCTAGGCTAAATAGGGTTACGCGCCTCAGGCTTCGTTCCCTTTCTATGTGGTTCAGACCCCGGTTTTCTGCCTTGGGTCCCACTCTAGGTGCGTCTTGTTGTCGCAGGCTGCTGGGGTAGCGTCCTTAAGTGGTCGTCCAGCTTAAGGGGATAGGAGGGTCGTCAGCTCGGTTGTCACAGTCACTGTCTCGGGTTGATGGCTGTATTTCTGGCCCTGAAATACCTTCTGCTGAGGCTGCCATGTCTTGGTGCGGGTGGACAATACAGCGGTAGCCTCTTACATAAATCATCAAGGAGACCCACGTTCTTGTCAGCTGTATTTGTGACACGTTGGGTTCTCCTTAGGGCCCAGGGCAAGCTCCTGTCACTCAGGTCAGTTATATCCCTGGATGCCCGTATATGGGAGCAGATTTACGGTCCAGACAGAAAATACCAACGGGGCAGTTAAGAACTCCACCCTAAGGTAGTAGTTGCCCAGAGTTCGCCAGCAAGGGTTTTTGCCTCTTACAGATAGCACCGCGCTGGCCGAACAGGGCTTGGTTCTCGGAACTAATCTCTTCCCTCGACGGCTCGCCTTGGGCGATTCCGAAGAGGAAGGATCTTCTATCTCAGGCACAGGGCAATATTTCATCCCTGTCCCAAATTGTGGAATCTTTCATGTTTGGCCCCTAAGGGTACCAACTGAAGGACACAGGGCTCTCTCCTGAGGTTATCGAGACCTTTTTTAAATGCCAGGCTTTTTCCACTTGGAACAAGTTTGGGTGAGATCTTAGGGCAGAAGAGGACCTCTTCGCCTCTATGAATAGCGCAATGTCTCCTCTACTTCTCCCTGAAATCACCCAGCCCCCTTGGGTCTGGACGTTAAGACACATACATGACCCAGAATGCGTCTGTATGCATTTCTTTCCCGGTTTCTCTGCTCCGGGAGTCTTGGCGATGTTCACCAGCAAGGGTCTTGCCTCCTATTAATGGCTGCGCTGGCCGAACAGGATATGTTTCTCGGAGCTAATTCCTCTCCTCGGCGGCTCGCCTTGGGCGATTCGAACAGGGAGGACCTTCTCATCCTTGGCCCGAATTGTGAAACCTTTCATTCTGGCCCCTAAGGGTACCAAATGGGGTTCACGGGGTTTTCTCTTGGGGTTATCGAGACCATTTCAAGTGCTAGGGCTCCCTCCACTTGGAACTGATCTGGGTAGATTTTACAGGGCAGAAGAGGACCTCTTAGCCTCTGTTGATAGCGCAATGTCTCCTCTACTTCTCCCGAGTGCGCCCAGTCCCCTCGGGAGGGGCTGAGCGTAGTAGCGCAAATGCGCCTGCATGCGTTTCCTTCTACTAAAGTTCTTATTACAGAACCAGCTAACTGCCAGTTTGCTTCAGTTCTGGATTTTCTGTAGAAAGAACTGTCAGCGGGCACTTGCCTCGCCACTGCCAGGTTCTATGTGGCCACTGCGGTTTGCCACGGCTTGGTGGGCGGGGTGCCCTCAAAGAGGCCTACGAGGCGCGCGGTCAAGCTTCGCCAGTAGGTTTCAGGGCACACTCTACCAGAGGGCTCTCCTCCTCTAAAACCTTGGCTAGAGGTCTCCCTCTGCAGCAAGTTTGTGATGCGGCAGGTTGTCCTCTCCGCACACATTCATTAGATTTTTATAGTTTGGATGTTTTGCCACTCCGGGCTCTTATGCCCTTGAGTCCACATCTCAAGCTCATGTCTGGACAAGTTTGTGATGCGGCAGGCTGGTCCTCTCCGCTCACATTCATCAGTTTTTATGACAAGTTTGTGTTGCGATAGGGTTCTCTTCGCACACATTCATCGAACTTTATGGGCTAGATGCTTTGCTACTCCGGACTCTTATGTCCTTGAGTCAACATCTCAGCCCATGCCTAAACAAGTTTATGATGCGGCAGGCTTGTCCTCTCCGATCACATTCATTGGACTTTTTTAGTTTGGATGTTCTGCACTCCGGGCTCTTATGCCCTTGAGTCGACATCTCAGCTCATACCTGAACAAGTTTGTGATGCGGCAGGCTGGTCCTCTCCGCTCACATTCATCAGTTTTTATGACAAGTTTGTGGTGCGATAGGGTTCTCTTCGCACACATTCATCGAGCTTTATGGGTTAGATGCTTTGCTACTCCGGGCTCTTATGCCCTTGAGTCGACATCTCAGCTCATGCCTGAACAAGTTTGTGATGAGGCAGGCTGGTCCTCTCCGCTCACATTCATCAGTTTTTATGACAAGTTTGTGGTGCGATAGGGTTCTCTTCGCACACATTCATCGAACTTTATGGGTTAGATGCTTTGCTACTCCGGGCTCTTATGCCCTTGAGTCGACATCTCAGCTCATGCCTGAACAAGTTTGTGATGCGGCAGGCTGGTCCTCTCCGCTCACCTTCATCAGTTTTTATGACAAGTTTGTGGTGCGATAGGGTTCTCTTCGCACACATTCATCGAACTTTATGGGTTAGATGCTTTGCTACTCCGGGCTCTTATGCCCTTGAGTCGACATCTCAGCTCATGCCTGAACAAGTTTGTGATGCTGCTGGCTGGTCCTCTCCGCACACATTCATCAAAATTGAATGGTTTAGATGTTTATGCTACTCTGGGCTCTTATGCCCTTGAGTCGACATCTGAAGCTCATGTCTGAGACCTCTCGCGTTTCTGTGAGTACACTGCACAACCGTAGGGGTCTGGACAGCCCCAAGTGTGGCGGCGTGGGTATTGCGTTCCCCTGTAGCGCTTAGTAGTGCAACATCGTAGTGAAGCTTTTTGTAAAGGGAACGTCTCGGGTTACATGTGTAACCCTTGTTCCCTGAAAAAAGCGGAACGAGATGTTGCGCTGCTTTGCCGCACTGGGACGTCCCAGGACTGCTCTTCAAAAAGAATCTGATGACACCTGGTGACGTATCCATTTATAGCCTGGCCTCAGCTGCATCTAATGATTACATCAGCCGAGGCTATAAATTCCGGTCAATGTTCATTGAGGTGTTCCACACATTATTCAGCTCGGCTCACAGCTAAAGCTGTTCCCCGTAGCACTTAGTAGCGCAACATCTCGTTCCGCTTTTTTCAGGGAACAAGGGTTACACATGTAACTCGAGATGGTTTAGATTGAATGAAGCCAAGATGTGTTCATGTAAAGCATGCTTTAAAGCAAGGTTCCACTTTCTTATGGTTGCATTGACACTGCAACTATACTTTCTTTGTCTTTGATTGGTGTTGTTGTACTGTGTTGAAGTACAGAGTAAACCATTTTATCTCAGATGCATAGATTGTTGTAAAGAGGATGAACTCCGATCTACAAATTCTTTGTAAATAAATCTGAAAGCCTAAATGTCCTGACACTGTGTATTATGTTTAAACTTGGACTACGTCATAACAGCCATTCTTAAATGTGCACTCAGTAACTTTTGTCTTTGTAGCAGCTTGGATGCAGCATCATTTAAAATCAATAGTTTACAGTTTCAGATGCCATTGTATACATTTTTTAAACACAGTCAGTCATCAATGAGAATGTCAAATTACAGGACAGTTACTGAGATTAAGTGAGTAGTATTCAGCTGGTCATGTGATTCCAAAATGGCAGCCCCCATGTGCGGACCCTCTTCGTATAGAATAAAACAGCTTTTATAAGGTTACTGATATGACTGGAGTCTTGTCTTTAGTAGTTAAACTTTTTAATTAGGAGAAATTACTGAGAAGACCTTTAAGTAGCAAATGGGGACCGCCTGGGAGTTGGGGGCCATGGGCATGAGACTGTGCATTAATGCAGCACAGATTAATGGCTCTGAACTCTGGTTGTATCCATTGCATGATGCACGATGGTGGAGGTAAAGCAAAATCTGGCAATGAACTGTGTTTTCCCATAACATCAGCTACTGATGCATCATACATAACCCACATGTTTTATCTGCATTGAAAATCTTTCTGTGGTCTTCCAAATGAAACTATGCTGTGCTAAATAAACTTTAATTATATTCATCTAGCATTTATTGCTTTATAAACCCTTTTCACAGACTGCGATGATGCTTTTCCGGTTTATTTCATCTAGCAAACTTTTTAATATTTAAAATGTTTGTATTATTTGGTTCAGATGTATAACATTAGTCTTTGTGTTATATTAACCTGACATTAAAAATAATAATATAAAAAAGTCAACACTGCTGTGATAGATTTTCAAAAATCAGCTGCAGCTTTCTATCCCGACTGCCGTAATGACACGGCTCTCTATTTTGTATTTATTTTTTCATCTCTTGGAAAGCTTTGGAAACATGGTAGTGTATTTTTTTTAAGTTGTTGTTGGAGCAAATGGGAATGCAAAAATAACATTTGATGTTGTTCCCTATTCACTGCTACAGTGTCCACCCACTTTTTCACATAGGTATTTTGTATTCACATTTATTTTTCTAATAGGGGTTTAAATAAACTGTTAACAAGGACTAAGACATGAATCAGATTAACCAGCTCCAAGTTAAATCACAACCTAAACTTTGATTTGAAGCAAAAAAGTATTTGATAATCAGACAAAAAGGCAAAGAGACAAGACTGTGTACATAACGTCTTTAATGAGAGAATGAACCGCAATCCCACAGAGCACTGTAAATTATATAATCAAGTTATAAACAATAGAACATAAAAATCTAATGACTTAAAGTTGTTGTTAAAATATATATTTTAAATGTATTGCAAAATATTAAAATATATACTGTACAAATATAACAAGTTGGAGAGTCTATGGAGTCGATTACATCATTCACAATTCGACATTGGAGTGGGTGGAGTTCTTTTGCATTGGTTTGTTATGTATATAATGTGTATCCTTATATAAACATCTAGGTAGCAGTTAAACATTTATACTAAATATTTATTCCAATTAATTAATATACCAAATTCGCTGAGTATTAAATACGTTGACCATCACCGAATACCATTTTGACTTTGGAAAAACCCTATTTAATAATAATTAATCCTTCTGCAGATATTGTTGCATTTTATGTCACTTTGAATAAATGACGAACTGTAAAATGTCTATTCGGCTTGTGTCTGACTTTAGAAGCCTAGAAACATAGCTTGTATAAGTCATATAGACCACTCTTGTAGTGCTTTATGGAGCTTCAATGCTACTATTTTGTTCTTTTTAGAGCTTGACAGATGTCGTCACCATGAACTGTGATTGCATGGAAAAGAACTGCACAAAAATCTCCACAATTATACCTTTTGGGTTAAGCAACAAAACAATCAAACAAACAAAAATAAATAACAATATAGCTGCAAGCAGCAATGTGGATTCCTCCCCAAAATGGAAAATAATAAAAAAAATTGTTTAGTAGAGGGTTGGTGTTAAACCCTCCCGATGGAAGAATCCTAAAAAAACATGTCTTTCTGTCTGAATCCTAAATGAAAATGTATGGCTCTGGATGGCTGATTGTTTCTGCTTTCAGTTTCGGTATAAAAAAAATAACTAGTGGCTAGCATTTTCAGATTTGGCCCAAGTTCAAACAGCTGTAATTCAGTCATCTTTTAGCATATCAGGTGACATTTTGCATGGTACTTAAGAGTGATATAATGTTGAAGCATGTTAGGTTTGACATTTCATTTATTGACACATATATATTGAGGCAATGTGGACATTTACATAAATATGCCCCTTTCAGCCAATTTATGTTGTATTAATTTTTGATAAGTAGCAAACTGAAAGACTTCGATTCTATACACTGGTACCAAATTTCAAGTCAATTGGATCTACGGTTCAAGAGAAGAAGATTTTTGTAGGTTTTCCCAAATTTTCACTGTACAGGAAAATCAATCATGGTGGAAAGTATGGGTCCTTGAGGCTTTTTTGTTCCCAATAAGAAATGAGGCATGTACATCAAGATTCAGAAGAATTGGACAAATGGGGTGGAAATGTCATCACTTTGAAAATAAAATTGTTGGGCGTGGCCTGTAGCGCTCCCTATGGGCAAATGTGGGGCACTCTTGGTTTGGGGGTACGCGTTGCCCTGAAGTATCAATGTGCCAAATTAGAACATTTTTGAACGGAGGAATCTAAATATACAGGTTTGAAATGGCACATGGGTAAATAATGACAGAATTGTAATTTTGGTGAACTATTTGAATTTGAAATCAGGATACTTGAAAACAGCTCATTTCACAACTTTGAATCAAAAGTGCAACAAAAAAGTAATGAACACATTCTGAAATGTTATTTATTTTCTATATTTTTGGTACATTTTATATAAATGCACACATATCAGTGTCAGTATGAGGATAAAGAATATTTTTAATAATCTTATTTCTTTTGGGAGACAGTGCTGTTGCATCCTGAGACAAATGTGTTTGAAGTTCCACTTTTTACTGTTTCCCCTCAGAGCGGAGCTCAAGCAGAGAAGCACAAACAGCAGCAAGGGAGAAATTCTCTCAGAAGGTAGTGAGTAGGCCCTAGAGAGACACATTTAATGGGCTGTGAACAGAGTGTGATGAAACGATTTAGCAGCAAGCTGGTGTGTTGAAGGGGGCTTTGACAGTGCACCTGGTTAAACCGTTCACATAAGAAATTACAACACATGTGGTGAGAGAGGACTGGCAGTATACTTCTCTTTTCTGGTTTTAGATTTTAAAATTGTGTACTGACCACCCAGCTCTTTTTAGCTTAAAAATATAATGCTTGTCTGCAATGGGGAAAGATGCCGCTGACTGGGGTAAGTTGTGCCACTTTATTTATTTTCTTTTTTTTATTGCAATATTCATATAAACTGAAATTTTGAGGTGTTTTACCTCTTTGGCAATCATCATCTTTTTAATAACTTTTATATCATAAAATAACTTTAATTTAAGATTAATAGAATGTTTTCTAAAAGTTTGTCTTTTGGCAGATCTTACCCAGGGAATGAGGTCAGAGGAGCCAGGTTGTGTCATTTCCTTTACCTGTTTATTGGTGAAAATATAAACAACACAGCCCATATTATCTCACTTTTTTAACAGTTTGAAGACCTGTTTTATGACAGAAATAACAAATCAAAGATTACATTTCATTGCACCCTTAAATTTAGAACATATAAAAACTTGTAATGGTCATGAGCAAGTAAGAAGACATCTGCTCTCCTAGAACAATATGGAGTTTTATATTTGTGTTATATTCCTTTGCCAACTTAAATCTATTGAATTATCCATGTCACATAAAAATAATATTGTCTCAACTCACTGTATAAATATTATATTGCCCAACCCCAAGACTAGTGGCTCATCTTACCCCACAACAACCATTTGGGGGAGGGGGAGGGGGGGGGGGGGGTGCTTCACAAACAACCATTTGGGGGAGGGGGGGGGGGTGCTTCACAAAACAGACTAAATACATTTTTATATTTTGTTTAGCTGTCACATCATATCTAATAAGAGCACAAACTATAACTGTATGAATGAAATGACTGCTCTTGTTACTGAATTTCCTGTTCCTATTGCTGATGGCATTCTACAGGAATGTTTGTAGCCAGCTAGCCTGCTTAGCATTGCTTATTCTTATACATTCATAATTTTATCCTTTGTTATTTTAACGCATTTCTTGTTTTTCCTCTTTTCAATTGATTCATCTGTGTATCTTACTTGTTACTGCTGGTGCCTAGCTCAAATCTGTGTTTGTAGCCTGCTAGCTTTTTTTTAGCATCTATCTGTTATCAGCATTTAATCCTTAACATCTGCCATTTTTCAGCATGCAACGAGTTTCCCCTGCATTATTCTCTTATCGCGATTCAACTGCGTCCATTTTCCACATGCATCCGATTAAACAGTGCACACCTGTTTTTCTTAGAGATCACTAGAGATAATGTTAAAGAGGTGTGTGAACTTGCAAAAATGATGTCAGACACTGTAATATGCTTTGGCCCCTTCCCTGCTCATCGTGGTGACAAGGTTTATAGTAGATTAGTGTCACTGAATGGCTGGATTTCTGAGTGGTGTCTGGAGAATAGCATAGGATTTATAGACAATTAAAGAGTTTTTAGGGTAGACCTGACCTGCTAAAGACAGACAGACTCCATCTCTCTAGGGAAGGCGCCGCTCTCCTCTCTAGTAATTTGGCTCATAGACTTAATATTGACAGTATTTGACTAAATGTGGCCTAGATATCTCAAGGCCCTGATGCTGGCATATAAAACAGTCACTGGGTCTGCTCCAGCATACCTTAAAACATTTATGCAGAGCTACGTTCCCACCAGAAGCCTGCGGTCGGCTAAGGAACATCGCCTTGTCGTACCAAAACAAAGAGGCACCAAAACACTTTCCCGGACTTTCAGTTTCATCATACCACGGTGGTGGAATGACCTTCCCAACTCAATCCGGGAAGCTAACTCACTCTCTATCTTCAAAAAACGGCTAAAAACACATCTTTTCCAAAAACACTTAACCGGTCAATAAAAAAAAAAAAAAAAAAAAAAAGAATTATATATATTTACATTTCTTGTTGCACTTAAATCTGTTTTGTATACTATTATGATGATAGTGAAACTTTGTAATATGGCACTTTTTGTACCACTGTCTCCCTAAGATGATTCGCTGATGTTCTTCCTCTTTTGTAAGTCGCTTTGGATAAAAGCGTCTGCCAAATGAATAAATGTAAATGTAAATGTAGGTCAGGAAGCAGACAAACTGGTTAATCCAAACGTCTGCTAGCTGCCTTGACACGTCAGACAGGTTACATGATCTACCAACACATAGAGATTGAATCACCTAGATATCTCAATGAGACTCAATGAGAAAAAATTTGATTAAGGTCAAACTTGAAAAAAAAAAAAAAGAAGATAAATATTATATGAAAGTAGGGCTACTAAACATTAGATCTCTTTCAAACAAAGCACTAATTGTAAATTTTATAATTACAGATCATAGTTGATTCAACCTGATTTAAGATTAATTTATTAGTTTAAATGAATCTACTGATGAATTAAATTAATCTAAAGGTTATAGTTATAAACATGAGCCTCATCTGAAGGGTCGAGGAGGAGGTGTTGATTCAATTTACAGTTTTTTACAATTTACCTCATCTCTTGTATGCTGCGATCAGCTAATGCTACTCAATCTATACCATGCTATCTGTGGAATAATTAAGGCTTCTCAACAACTTCTCTGGTGATGTAATGTGGAATAATGAAGGCCTCTTTTAAACTTCTTTTGTTGGGTAGCTGCAGCTGTTCCCTGTTCTAAAGATGTTCTAAGGAATCTGTTTCTTGTCTCTCATGTTTCGCACGTAGTTCAAACATGTATGTCACCCCCATATAAGGTAAAGAACTATTTCATTTGGTGAGGGTCCAGTGGAATGTGGTTTTCTGGACCATATAACAGAATACTGAAACAATAAACGTTGAAGAGAGATTTTGATACCGTTGAGTCTGTGTCATCTCTTTCGTCCCTCAGCTGAGCCGTATCGAGACGGGGATTGCAGATCAACAAAATAAATTAAATACATTGGATGACAAAATTATCTAACACTATCATTCAGAAAAATTTTTTCGACCACTAAAGATAGCTTCGCTAATAATCTTCCAGATTTATCTCATACACTCAATAAGCCCCAAAGTCTAAAAAACTTGATGAAATAACAGAAAATATAAATTCAGTGTTCTCTAGCACTCTTGTTCCCCTTCTGTCACTCACTCGACATTGTGTCGATGTAGGGACACTAGGAGTCTCTCTTGAGAGCCTCGGTTACCGCTTATCTTTGAGAAAAGGCCAATGAGAATTGGCGAACAGAATTTGCATGCCACTCCCCCAGACATACGGGAATAAAAGGAGGGAAGCGTGCGTCTGTTCTTTTTCTTCAGAGCAGAGCGGTTGTGTTTCACCGAGCTGAGTAAAACCCACTGCTGTTCCACTCACCTCTAAAGAGCATACGCTGTTGGAAATACAGCACATTTCATCAGCTTTTTTCTTCTTCTGCATGCCAGTGCAGACTACGCCCCTGAGCGCTTTGACAGCCCTCTAAAAGAGTACAATTATAACAACATGGCGCCGCAGATGGCCGCCTCGGTGTGGAGCTCTCCAATTCTTTTGTTGTTTTTGTTAGTTTGTCCTGTGTTTAGCAATCTTTTACCAATCAGTTTTACCAGGGATGAACTGCTGAACATTCGGCAGCACATACCAGATAATCTTTTCCCGGTTTTTCAATATTCGGACGTTTTGCTGGACATTTTAGTTGGAGGCGCTGCTGTGTTGTTTAGATGCGCTACGAGACGCAGGCGAGGGAGACGAGCTGGCACGCTGGTTAAACTCCGTCAGCGCGGCGTTCGAACAGCACTGCCGAGCATTCATCTCGCAAATCTCCGCTCTCTTCCCAACAAAACGGACGAACTACATCTCCTCACACATACTAATAAGGACTTTTCAAACTCTGCCTCACTGTGCTTCACTGAAACCTGGCTGAGTGAAGCCATTCCGGACAGCGCATTACATCTGCCGGGCTTCCAGCTGTTCAGAGCGGATTGCATCGCGGAGTTAACGGGGAAAACGAGAGGCGATGGAACATGCTTCTACATCAACGAAAGTTGGTGTACAGATGTAACAACACTAAAGAGGATGTGCTGTCCTAATCTGGAAGTGCTCCTAATTAACTGTAAGCTGTTCTACTCGCCGCGGGAGTTTTCTTCGTTTATTCTGGTGAGTGTTTACATTCCTCCAAACGCGTCTGGGAACTTAGCGCTGCAACAGCTGGCTGATCAAATCTCAGACACAGAACAACAATACCCGGACTCAGTCATTATTATTCTTGGGGACTTTAACAAAACAAATCTCACACGCGAACTGCCCAAATACAGACAGCACATTACATGCCCCACCAGAGACAGGAATATATTGGATCACTGCTATACAACATTAAAGGATGCATATCGCTCTGTCCCACGTGCAGCTTTGGGACTCTCTGATCACTGTCTGGTTCATCTTCTCCTGACCTACAGGCAGAAATTTAAATCAACAAAGCCAGATGTAAGGACTATAAGGAGATGGACTAATGAAGCAGAGCTGGAACTACAAGCCTGCTTTGACTGCACTGATTGGAGTGTTTTTGAAGCTGCAGCTACAGACCTGGACGAGCTCACAGATACTGTTACATCATACATCAGTTTCTGTGAGGATATGTGCATCCCTACTAGGAAATTTTTATCATTCAACAATGATAAACCATGGTTCACAGGAAAACACAGACAGCTTCGTCATGCCAAAGAGGAGGCTTACAGGGGTGGGGATAGAGTCTTGTATAATCAGGCCAGGAACACACTGAATAAGGAAATCAGAGTGGCTAAAAGAAGCTACTCTGAGAAGCTGAAAAGAAAGTTTTCAGCTAATGACCCTAAATCAGTGTGGAGTGGCCTGAAACAACTTACTAATTACAGGACTCCTACCCCCAACACTGTGGCGGACCAACGACTGGCTGACGACCTGAATGTGTTTTACTGCAGATTTGAAAGGCCCGATTTCACACCCCACATGCACTCGGACCTTCATTTCACACAACCATTAACACATCCTGCAACCCCCCTCCTCCCCCCTCCTGCTACACTACCTGCACTCAAGATCTGTGAGGACGATGTGTGCCGTGTCTTTCGGAAGCAAAGGTCAAGGAAGGCTCCAGGACCAGATGGCATCTCACCAGCTTGCCTTCGTTCCTGTGCTAACCAACTGACCCCATCTTCACTCAGATCTTCAATAGATCACTGGAGCAGTGTGAAGTCCCATGCTGCTTCAAACGCTCCGTTATTATCCCCGTCCATAAGAAACCTAAAATCACAGGACTTAATGACTACAGACCTGTCGCCCTGACATCTGTGGTCAAGAAGTCATTTGAGAGACTGGTGTTGGCCCACCTGAAGGACATCACTGGACCCTTTCTGGACCCCCTTCAATTTGCTTATCGAGCAAACAGGTCTGTGGATGATGCAGTCAACATGGGTTTGCATCATATCCTGCAACATCTGGACAGACCGGGGACATACGTAAGGATCCTTTTTGTGGACTTCAGCTCAGCTTTCAACACAATCATACTAGATATACTCCAGATTAAGTTAAACCAACTCCCTGTTCCCACCTCTACCTGTCAGTGGATTACCAGCTTTCTGACGGACAGGCAGCAGCTTGAGAGGCAGGGAAAATTCACTTCCACCACCTGTACCATCAGCACTGGTGCCCCCCAGGGGTATGTGCTCTCCCCACTACTCTTCTCCCTGTACACCAATGACTGCACCACCAAGGACCCCTCTGTCAGGCTCCTGAAGTTTGCAGACGACACCACTGTCATCGGCCTCATCCGAGATGATGATGAGTCTGCATATAGAAAGGAGGTTGAACGGCTGGGTTTCTGGTGCAGTCAAAACAACCTGGAGCTGAACACACTCAAAACAGTGGAGATGATTGTGGACTTTAGGAGGAACACCCCAACATTGTCCCCCCTCACCATTCTAAACAGCACTGTGGTAGCAATGGAATCATTCAGGTTCCTGGGCACTACCATCTCACAGGACCTGAAGTGGGAGATACACATCGACTCCATTGTGAAAAAGGCCCAGCAGAGGTTGTACTTCCTTCGCCATTCAACTTTCTTCCCGGAGGTGCATGATGAGCTGACGAAGTCGTGGAGTGCACCTTTCACTGCCCGAAACTGACTTCCTCGCTCATACGCTGTCACTACCCTTAACGGCAGGGTATTCCATGTGCCCGCAAAACGCCGCCACCTGGCGGGATCAACCGTCACTCCCCTCCAAGGCCTGTAGGTTGATGTCGTCTCTGGCGACCAAGACCTCCCGGACCCAGAAGGCTCCCAAGTGCCAAGTGAGTTTTTCCTGTCCCCTCACGTGTTCACGAAAGTCGCAGAGGCAGCTCTTGCCCTGTTAAGGGAAGTGGGCATTCGCATACTGAACTACCTCAACACCTAAGCCGTTTAGGGCTTTGGGTCAACTTGGAAAAGAGCACGATCTCCCCAGTTAAGAGCATCTCTTTTCTCAGCATGAAGTTAGACTCAGTCTCAATGACAGCATCTCACAAGAGAGCACTGAGTACGTACTGAACTGCCTGAGTAAGTTTAGATCGGGCACAGTGGTTTCACTGAAACAATTTCAAAGGCTCCTGGGGCATATGGCATCCTCAGCAGCAGTCACGCCGCTCGGGTTGATGCATATGAGACCGCTTCAGCACTGGCTTCACACTCGAGTCCCGAGATGAGCATGGTGCCACAGCACATACCGTGTGACCCTCATCCCTTCCTGCCGTCACTTATTCAGCCCTTGGACAGACCTCTGTTTTCTATGGGCAGGAGTCCCCCTACAGCAGGTGTTCAGACACGTTGTAGTTACTACAGACACCTCCCAATAGGGCTGGGGTGCCGTGTGCAACAGGCATGGAGCCGCTGGCTCCTGGAGAGGGCGACGGCTGGGTTAGCACATCAACTGCCTGGTGTTGCTTGCAGTATTTCTTGCCCTGCGCAGAATTCTGCAGTTGTTCTGTGGCAACCACATGTTGATTCGTTCAGACATTACAGCGACAGTAGCGTATATAAATCGCCAAGGTGGCATTCGCTCTCTTTGCATGTCGCAACTCGCCCGCCATCTCCTCCTTTGGAGTCAGCAGCGGCTGGGGTCGCTGCACGCCACTCATGTCCAGGGCAAACTAAACACCACAGCGGATGTGCTGTCACGACAGGTAACGCTCAGCGTAGAGTGGAGGGGCGGCAGTGCAGTGGATGGTAAGTCGTTAGGGAAGCATGACCTGATCATCAGTTTCCTTAGAGGTGCCTGGAGGTTGAACCCTCCTAGGCCATGCCTGTTCCCCTCATGAGATTTCTCCTCTGTCCTCTCGGGCCTTCGGAGAGCCCCGTTTGAGCCACTAGAATGAGTCAATCTAAAGGCCCTCTCCTTGAAGACGGCCCTCCTGATTTCACTCACTTCCATCAAGAGGGTTGGGGACCTGCAAGCGTTCTCTGTCAGTGAGACTTACCTGTAGTTCGGTCCGGCAGACCCTATGTGCACAAGATTCCCACGACCCCTTTCAAGGATCAGGTAGTGAACCTGCAAGCGGTGCCCCGGGGAAGAGGCAGACCCAGCCTTAGCGTTGCTATGTCCGGTGCGTGCTTTGCGCACCTATTTGGATTGCACGCAGAGCTTTAGACACTCTGAGCAGCTCTTTGTCTGCTTTGGTGGACAGCAGAAATGGAACACTGTCTCCAAACAGAGGCTTTCCCACTGGATCTTGGAAGCCATTGCATTGGCCTACCAGACCCAGGCCATGTCCACCCCCTTGCGGGTTTGAGCACACTCTACTGGCATCCTCGTGGGCACTGGCCAATGGCACCTCTCTAGCAGACATCTTGCAGAGTGGCGGGCTGGGCAACATCTAATACCTTTGCAAGATTTTACAATCTTCGGGTTGATCCGGTCTCGTCCCGTGTTTTGACAGGTCTGAACACCTAGAATTCGGTAATACAAAACAGTATTGTATTGCTTGCGCATAGTACCTTTCCCCTACCCTGAGGTGAAGATGTATGCTCTACTCCCCCAGTCAAGTCCACAAGTCACGGACCCTGGGTGTCCTTGCTCCCTAGCCCGCTGGCTCCGAATTCAGCGGAGGAAGTTCCCAGCTAGACCCACCGCAGGCACCGACATGCTTGTACTGGAACAGGTGCTCCACAGGTTCTGATTATTCCAATAATCTCCTGTGATGTATTTTCCGTGGTACGGTTCCTCCGTGGTGGACCCGTGTCTTTTTTGGGCAGAGTCCCCTCTGCCCCCCGGTCGCTGTGTTTGTAGAGCTCCTCCCCCTCGAGACAGGACCTATCACTGTGCCACTTCCATATGTGGCTGGTAAGCCCATGTGACTTACTTTGCCACATGATAACCTCCCCTACTGGGCAGGATGTGGTCTCCGTGGGGGTATTTTCCCCCTGAAAGTATAAGATAGGAAAAGAATGCCACCCAATGCGTGTTATAGCGTTAGATGGCCCCAGCCGCTTCTAATACTCTGTGGAGAGAAAACATTCAGAGAGAAAAGGCAGCGGCTGGCATGGCCTACTACCATGCTAGCAAATCGCTTCCCCCCTCAGGAATGTGGGGAACAATATTACGTCGTTTGGGGCACTGGGGAAGGTTACGTGCAGTCTGAATCACCTGCTATTTTGCACGCATCAGCAGTCCATATAACACGGTTCAGTATTGTGGCGTTTTTAGATAGGGACCCCTAGTGTCACTACATCGACACAACATCGAGTGAGTGACAGAAGGGGAATGTCTTGGTTACTTTCGTTAACCTCCGTTCCCTGATGGAGGGAATGAGACGTTGTGTCCCTCTTGCCACAACCCTGTACTAGCCGCTGAAATGGCCGGGACCTCTCGGCTCCTAAGCTCAAAACCTGTCTGAACAGATGCACGCTTCCCTCCTTTTATACCCGTATGTCCTGGGGAGGAGCATTCAAAATCTGTTTGCCAATTCTCAGTGGCCTTTTCTCAAAGATTAGAGGTAACCGAGGCTCTCAAGAGAATCTCAGGTAATGGAGGTTACGACAGTAACCGAGATGAAAGTGTTGTCCCCATCGATTAAAAATAATTAAAGAAACAAAGTCAGCACCATGGTACAATGAGCACACTCATGCTCTCAAGACAGCAACTCAGAAAATGGAGCACAAGTGGAGGAATACAAAATTAGATGTATTCCGCGGTGCATGGAAGGATAGTGTCTATAGCTACAGACAGGCACTAAAAGCTGCCAGGTCAGCATATTTTAGCAAACTCATAGAAAACAACAACAATCCTAGGTGTTTGTTCAGTACTGTGGCTAAATTAGTTAGGAATAAAGCCTAAACTAAAACAAGACATTCCATCACAGCACAATAGTAATGACTTCATGAATTTCCTTACTAATAAAATTGAAATAATCAGAAAGAAAATTGGAATTATGCAATAATCTGTCACAGTACCTCAGAAAACAGTGTCTCATAATTTTCTTCACTTGCAACTTCAATCCTTCACTGTCATAGATCAGGCAGAGCTAACAAAACTTATCGAAACATCAAAAGCCACAACATGTATGTTAGATCCAATACCAACTAAGCTTTTAAAAGAGGTATTCTCTGTAATCTCAGAACCTCTTCTTAATATCATTAACTCCTCGCTATGCTTAGGATATGTCCCAAGAAACTTTAAAATGGCAGTTATCAAACCACTTATTAAGAAGCCATATTTGATCCTGGAGAACTGGCTGATTATAGACCGATTTCAAATCACCCATTTATGTTGAAAATACTAGAAAAGGTAGTGTCCTCCCAACTATGTTCATTTCTACAGAGAAACAGTATATACAAAGAATTTCAGTCAGGATTTAGGCCCCATCACAGTGCAGAGACTGCACTTTTCAGTTACAAATGACTTGCTCTTTTCATCTGATCATGGCTGCATTTCACTTCTAGTGCTTTTAGATCTTAGTGCTGCCTCCGACATGATAGATTAAAACATTCTCTTGAATAGGCTAGGGAATTATGATTGCATTTGTGGACTTGCATTAGCATGGTTTTGGTCCTATTTAACAGACCTCTACCACTTTGTCTATGTAAATGAGGAATTGTCAAACCAAACAAAAGATTTAGTTTGACAAGTATGAAGTGCCACAAGGATCAGTTTTAGGGCCTCTTCTTTTCTCTTTGTATATGCTTCCCCTGGGAGATATTATCAGGAATCATGGAAAACATTTCCAATGTTAATCTGACAATACCCAGCTTTATATTTCTTCAAAACCTGACGAAATTTCACAATTCTCCAAAATAGCAGAGTTTATCAATGAAATCAAAGATCGGATGGCCAGAAATGTCCTTCTACTCAATTCCGACAAAACAGAGGTACAAATTATTGGACCAAAAACCTCAAAAAACAAGCAACTGGACTTCCGGTGGCGTCAGAGAGATGACAAGCGCTTGAAAGTTAAGCTCCGTCGGATTGTTGCAATAAATCCCGATTTACATAACCAATTCCGATATATTCGGAGTTTTTCAGAATGAGTACAGCAACGAGACACAAGAACACCTCCAAAAATGAGAATTCGAGAGAAAGAGACGATAAGAAACGATCACCTAGCCCTACTAGGCCTGCTAAATCTAGCCTGCGTGCTCCCGAATTTACTGAAGTGATGGAAGAACTGAAATCGTTAAGAAAAAGAAAATCAAGAGGGGCATAAACAGACAAAAATATCAGCTGACAAAAGTGGAGACCTCGGTTGAGGACTTAAAATGCCAAATAAATGGTTTGGAGAGCAGAATCGGGGAGACGGAGGAACGGATCAGCGCTGCTGAGGAGACGGGGATGAGACACGAAAGAGCGCTACGATATCTACTGGAATGTGAGGCGGATCTCACATGTAGATGCGAGGACTTGCAAAATAGACTTCGCCGGAATAATCTAAGAATATATCAAGTTCCAGAGGGCTGTGAAGGAGAAAACACGGCGGAATTTGTTATGGGAATGCTCACCACAGTTTTACAGCTACCTCAGGACATGGATATAAAAATTGAAAGGGCACACAGGGCCCTTGCAGCCAAATCGAAAGACCCCGCCGCACCCCCGAGATCGATAATATTGAGATTCCTGGACTATACTGGTTAAGGACGCTAATCTTACGAAAAGCCTGGTCACAAAAACAGGTCCTTTACAACGAGAAAAGGATCTACTTTGACAACGACTATTCAGCCTGATTTGCAGAGGAAGAGAGCGCAGGTGCGAGACGTAATTAAACAGCTCAAGATGAAGGATGTGCGAGCTCAATGTATCTATCCAGCACAGATAAGGATCTACCTGGAGGCGGGAGTCAAAACTTTTCCTACCCTGATGGATGCTGCACCACCCCTGCGGGACCTGGGAATTAAAGTTCGAGTGGATGAACGAGACCGACAAACGAGAGAAATAACGAAGGCTAGATGGTCAGTACAAGGTAAAGGTAGACGGGGATCGAGTAGTACAGCGCTGCTGTCCGATGCGGATCTTCAAGCATTTTTGCAGAAGTGAATCGCTTAAATGTAAAAGAGGTACATTTAAACTGGATATTTCTGTTTTAGAATGTGAGAAAACTAAAAAAATATATATTTTGTTTTTTATTTATACTTTCGGGATAATAATTGATTTTATTTTTATTTCTAAATCGACGGATGCTTGCGGACATTTTGCTGAGTGTAAATCACTCTTGGAGGCGGCCGTGTTTCAAAAATGGCTGCGCGCACTTGGTGCACATCTGATACCCCAGGGAGTCAGCGTCACAACTCCCTGCCCTTCTTACATCGGGATTTGGCCTACTGAAAAAGAACTTGGCCGAATGGATGTGTGGAAGTCTTGTTCGTGTACATAGTTCCTGTTTTTGTTTTTGTTAATTGTTTACCCTTGACAGCTAAAGTGTTTTTTTTTTGTTTTTCTATATTACTGGAACATACTGGTGACTAGCACATACAACATTTATACCAGTGTCAATGGATAATTTAATTTGTGTCAGTTATAATGTGAAAGGATTGAGCAGCCCAATTAAAAGAAAGAAAATATTTAATCAGCTTAGAAAAATGCAATGCTCTATTGCATTGCTTCAAGAGACCCACCTGTCTGATGGGGAACATTTAAAACAGAGAAGGGAATGGGTGGACCAAGTTTACAGTGCCTCATATAACAAGGGGAAGAGAAGAGGTGTTGCAATCATGTTTGCCAAGTCTGTTTTTTTAATATGGAGCAAGTATACAAAGATAAAGAGGGAGATACGTCATGGTAGTTGGAACAATTTCAGGCAATAAAATTACTATTCTTAATCTCTACGCACCTAACGAGGACTACCCACAATTTTTCAAGAATGTTTTCTCTCTTTTGGCACAGAAAGGTGAGGGAATGTATTTAATTGGTGGGGATTTTAACTGTGTATTAGACAGTCATGTTGATAGGTTACCTGCAGAAAGGGGATCACAGTCAAAAAAAGTAAAAGCTCTTTTAGGAATAATGAGAGAATTAGGTTTAACAGATATTTGGAGACACTTGCATCCTAAAGAGAAGGATTTTACCTTCATGTCACATGTGCATGGTAGTTATTCTAGAATAGACTTCTTCTGTACATCTAGAGCAGATTTGCATAAAGCCAAAGAATGTTATATAGATCCCATAACTATATCTGATCATGCTCCAGTTAGGCTAAAACTTCAGTTAGGACAAGAAAAACAATTTAAATACTGGAGATTAAATGTCTCAGTAATAAATGATTGTAAGGCGAAAGAAGAAATAAGACAACAGCTGATTGAATACTTTGATATTAACGATAATGGACTGGTTACCCCATCCATTTTGTGGGAGGGGGCCAAAGCAGTGATAAGAGGTAAAATAATAGAAATAACATCCAGGAACAAAAAATTGAGATTAGCCAAACAAAATGAGATAGAGAACGAAATCAGGAAACTGGAAACTGAACATAAACAAACAGGTAAAATTAAAACTCTAGAATGTTTAAGGCAGGAAAGAAATAAATTGAATGATTTGCTTACATATAAAGCAGAGGGGGCACTCAGATTTGTAAGTAGAAAATACTATGAGATGAGTAATAAAGCTAGTAGGCTCTTGGCCTTTCAATTACGTAAGGCTCAAGCAAGCAGGGTAGTTTCAAAAATCAAACACCCAGACACCTCAACAATGTTAACACAACCAAAGGATATAGTTAACGCATTTGAAGATTATTATAAAAAATTATATGAAGGCCAGAAGTTAATAAATAAGGAGGAAAAAGTTAAAACATTTTTGCGAACAACTGAATTAAATAAACTAACAGAAGAAGCAGCAAAGGAAATGATATCCCCTATTACAGAAGAAGAAATAAGGGAGACTATTGCAAATTTAAAAAACAATAAGTCACCGGGGGTGGACAGATTCCCGGGAATTTTACAAGGCATTTGTAAATGAATTGGCTCCTAATTTATGTAAGATGTTTAACTATGTATTACATGATGAAGACCCTCCACATTCATGGTCTGACGCTAATAATTACTGTAATTCATAAAACTGGAAAAGACCCTACACAATGTATGGCTTATAGACCAATAAGCTTACTATGTCAGGATATGAAAATTTTAACTTCAATAATAGCAAACAGAATTCAGAAGCATGTTAAAAAATTGGTCAAACCGGATCAGACTGGATTTATTAATAAAATATATGGAACAAATAACATAAGAAGAGCTTTAAACTTACAACAAATTGGAAAAGATTTGAGTAAAACACCCTCAATGCTTCTCAGTTTAGATGCTGAGAAAGCATTTGATAGGGTGGACTGGGTGTTTCTGGAACAGACTCTTAATCATATGGGCTTTCATGATACTTTTGTTAAATGGGTAAAGATTTTTTACAAAAACCCAAAGTCAAGAGTTCGAGTTAATGGTCACTGCTCAGAGTTTTTTAAATAAGGTAGGGGAACTCGTCAGGGAGATGCAATGTCTCCAGTCTTATTTGCTCTTAGTATTGAGCCACTAGCTGAGTTAATAAGGAACAACCCCAGAATACAGGGGATAACAGATAAAGGAGGGAAGTGTCATAAAATATCGTTATACGCTGATGACGTATTACTATTCATTGAAAACCCTGTTTCATCTGTCCCGGCCCTTTTAGAGTGTCTTAGAGACTATGGCTTAGTTTCTGGATATAAGGTACATGCTGAGAAATCAGAGGCAATGATGATTTCAGGATGTTGGCCCGATCAGTTAGATAATGAAGTATCTTTTCGATGGTCTAGTAAGGGTTTCAAATACCTAGGTGTTACCCTTACACCCATGGCATCACATTTATACTTGGCAAACTACACACAGCTTTTTGAGATCATAAAAAAAGATTTGGCGAGATGGGAGATACTACCACTCTCCATATTTGGAAGGATTGAAACAGTGAAAATGAATATACTACCGAGACTTCTCTTCCTATTTCAATCTCTTCCTGTTTTGGTTCCAGTCTCAGCTTTTAACATACTAGAAAAATGGATTTCAAAGTTTATTTGGCAAAATAAAAGACCAAGAATAAGACTTAAAATACTTATGTCAAATAAAGATAGGGGGGGTTGGAACCTTCCTAATCTTAGATACTATTATTGGGCTGCTCAACTTAGGGCTATGGCTGCTTGGCTTGGCATCGATAAGGAGGCAGAATGGGTTAATATTGAACAGAATTCACTTCCTGGAGTCTCTTTGACAGTTCTGCCATTCATGGACTTGCAAGCACAGAAACGAGTGAAGAAAACAAACATATGGATAAAGCATACTGTCAAAATTTGGTCCACAATACAAAAAAAGTTTAGAGGAGTAATAACCTTATCACGTGCAATACCTATTAAAGGTAACCCAGATTTCCTCCCTTCTATATGGGATAGTGCCTTTAATAGGTGGGAAGAGAGGGGTTTAAAGATAATTAATCAAATTTTTGATGGAGAAACCATAAGATCTTTTTCTCAATTATGTGATAGGTTTACACTGAGATCTAATGATCTCTTTAGATATTTACAATTACGACATTATATCACAATTCATAAACATTGGGACATAATTAAAAGAGCTCCAACAAATGTTGAAAAATATTTTATCAATATTATTGAACATGATCTACCTACCAAAAATCATATAGCACATATTTATGGGAAGTTAATGCAGGATCAATCTGATGACACGTTTCATATAAAAAAAAACTGGGAACTAGAGTTAAATACTGTAATAGATGATGAGATGTGGATAAATATATGTGCTGGCTGTCATAAGGGTATCAACAGTCAAATGTGGAAGGAATTTGATTGGAAAATGAAAATGAGATTCTTTAGAGTTCCACTGGTGGTTGCCAAATTTGACAGTATTTCACCATTATCACAATGCTGGAGAGATTGTGGGACAGTGGGGGACTATGTGCATATATTCTGGGAATGCCCCAAAATACAAGTGTATTGGCAGGGGGTTAAGAGGGAAATTACTAAAGTTTTAGAAAGAGATATTCCAATGCGCCCAGATTTTTTTTTGCTTGATGGTTTCCCCTCAGATTTGTTCAGTAAATCTGACTTATATGTATTGCATATATTGTTAATGGTAGTTAGGAAGATAATCACTGTGAATTGGATGAAGGTGCACGAACCCACGGTGACAGAATGGAAACTTAGACTGAAACAGATATACATATTTGAGAAGATGACTGCTGATTTGCAGCTAAAATCTGACTTTTTTCGACAGAAGTGGGCATTAATTGAAAATTTGCTTGAAATAAATAGACTTAATACATGTTAATGTTTGAACAATGCAGATAATGTTCTGGTATGTGGCGTACTCTTTAGCTGTCAAGGACTGTTGTATTTATTTATTTATTTATTTATTTATTTTATTATTATTATTTTTTATTATTGTTTATAAGAAAAGTTCAATAAAAACACAGTTCAAAAAAAAAAAAAAAACAAGCAACTAAACTATAATTTGACTCTCAATGGATGTACTGTTACATTGTCTTAAACAGCAAAGAACTTATATTATAAACTAGATATTTGATACAAATCTGTCCTTTGAAAATCAAATTACCAATGTTTGTAAAACAGCATTCTTCAACCTCAGAAATATTGCAAAATTATGACACACGCTTTCTTTGCTGATGCCGAAAAACTAATTAATGCATTCATGAACGCAAGACCAGATTATTGTAATGCATTACTGAGAGGATGTCCAGCAAGATCAATAAATAAACTTCACAATTGGTTCAAAATGCAGCAGCCAGAGTGCTGACGAGAACCAAGAAATATGATCATATTAGCCACATTTTATCATAGTTACATTGGCTACCTGTTACATTTCGTATTCATTTTTAAATTCTGTTAACTACATACAAAGCTTTGAATGGTCTGGCTCCGCAGTACTTAAGTGACCTTTCACCATGTTATATTCCATCATGTTCATTACAATCACAAAATTCTGACCTATTAATAGTTCTTAGAATATCAAAATCCACAAAAGGAGGTAGATCCTTTTCATATTTGGCTCCTAAACTATGGAATAGTCTCCCTAACACTGTTCGAGATGCAGACACGCACTCAGTTTAAATCTAGACTAAAGACTCAGCTATTTAGCCAGGCATACACCTAATTTATCCATCAACTCACAATAAGGCTGCTTTAGTTAGGTTTGCCAGAACCAGAAAAATGTATCATGATCTATAACTCTGCAATAAATTGAATGGCATCTATGCTTATATTATTCTTTTTGTATCCCTGTCTCAACTTGGGACTCCAATCCTTAGGTCACCAGAACCGTGTGGATCCAGCTCCATTCCTGCTTCGTGTTGGACTCCGTTGCTACGTGTCTCTGAGTTATGATTACTAAATGCAGTCAGTGCCAGCCAAAAATCACTTCAGTCTATTACAATGGACTTCAGAGGATGAACTGATGCCAACTCCAACCATAAGACATGGGATACATCATGTGCCATTGCCTGAAACTTGGACTTAGGATAGACCTCACAGAAATGACCGGCTGGTTGAACTGCGATGCGCATCATTGATCTCTGCCTGCATCACCTCGGTATAATAATGGACTACACTCTTATAATGGAATACATAGACTATAAATTAATTGCCAACAAAGCACTTCATCAGCCAACTAACAAAGGACAAAGCATCTATGTGAAATTCTGCAGTTAATCCAGTATTGACTTCAAAGACATTAGTCATTAATCTTACAGTTCTTACAAAATTTTTAAACAGTGACCCTTAACACTTACTTAGTTTATCATTGTAAACCATGACTTGTACTATACATGTATATAGGAGACCAGGGTAAAATGACTTAATTATGTATAGTACAAGTCATGGTACTACATAATTAAGTAATATTGTCATTATATTCATGATGTTAGACAGAGGGGAACTGGCCCACACAGTGAGCCTGGTTTCTCCCAAGGTTATTTTAACCAACATTTTATGGAGTTTTGTGTTCCTTGCCAAAGTGGCCTTTGGCTTTGTGGAGTGGAGGGGGGTGGGGCCGGGTCGGAATATCGCGCGCCCTGTCCCCAATCGGCCTGATGAGGCGTGCGAGGGATAAAGGCGGCCAGTGACGATGGTTCGAGAGAGAGAGAATTACGGGCATGTCCGTCATGTGTGTTTATGTTTGTACTTTTGGTTTAAGTTTACATTAAATTATCATTTATATTGACAAGCCGGTTCTCGCCTCCTCCTTGCCCATACTTAACTGTGTTACAGGCTTGTTTACTGGGGATATAAATACAATTATTATTTAATTACTTATTTTCAAATAAAATTCACAATCATATTTTATCAAACTACACAATGATGACTCTAAGACATTATAGATATTACAGTTTCATTTTCTGTTAATGCATGATTTTCTGTAAAGCTGCTTTGAAATTATGTGTGTTGTGAAAGGTGCTATACAAATAAAAATTACTTGACTTGACTTGATTGCTAATTTATTTTTTGTATAATTGTCTAAAACCCAGCACTGTCTCATTTTACCCTGGTCTCCTATATACCACTTGGCAGTAGAAATGTGTCAGCAGGTAGATATTTTGTTGTTCCTTTATATATATTATATTATTTAAAATATATTATATTATACAACAGTTAATTCGATCCTCAAATCTGATTGGACGAGAGGCGTTCTAAGAGTGCTGATAAAGGAGTCATTTCAGCACTGGGACATTTAACTGTTTGTATCACTCCACTTGTGTTTGTGGCATTCTAAACTAAAGTGTAAGAGCAGTGCAGATATGTTGCATTAAGGTGTGGGGATTTTGCCAACAGATGGCAACAAAAGATTGTCTTTTTTGTGTTTTGAGTGAGCTGAGTTGACGTTAAGAGTCTCTCACTCCATTATCTCTCGGATTACAAAGCTAAGAAATAGAGTTAAACTAACATCTTTAGCATTATTATCAATCACAGCTGAGATTTGCAACAGATGAAGTAATCACACAAGCGCAGGGTGCCTACCCGATACCAGAGTTTCTGAGTTGGGAGAAGACATAAACTTTCAACATGGCAGAGGAGAGTATGGTTTCTATGACACTGACAGCTGTATAAATCACTAATAAAGTGTCTTGCCCACAAAATGTTCAGGGGGACCCCCACTTTCTTTTACAAAGAAGAAATAGGATGTATTTGACCAAAATTCTATTATCTTCTGCAAGCTTACTAGAAAAAATAGAATTCCCCAAGAAATATGCAAGGAGGATGAACCTGGAGCCTCCATGTTTTCTATCCAACAACAGAACACTTGTCCAATAGCATGTCCGATCCACCCCGCCCCAGGGATGGGGGGTATACGTCATGCCGGTGGCACCCCGGCCTGAGATAACGCTGGGAGGAGTGTGGAGCACTATTTTACAATACTCATGCATCAACCCCAGCGGCGCGACCGCTGCGGAGGCTGCATATACCCCAGGAGACTATGGAAATGTTTTAGAGGAACTGCCGTGCTTGGCTTGAAAAAGGTGAGGCATTTCAGCACTGACTTGAGACTGAGTCTAACTCCATGCCGAGAAAAGTGATGCTCTGAACCGGGGCTAGCTTGCTCCTTTCCCAGTTGACCTGAAGCCCTAGGTGGCCTGAGCACCAGGTCCCTGTGGGCGCATAGTAACTCTCGGGAGTGGGCCAGGAGCAGCCAGTCTTTGAAGTAGTTTAGTATGCGGATGCCCAATTCCCTTAGCAGGGCAAGGGCTGCCTCTTCGACCTTCGTGAAGACGCGAGGAGACAGGGACATGCAGAAGGTGAGGACCTTGTACTGATACGTGATAGAGATGTAGTACGCGTCCTTCAGGTCTACCACTGCGAACCAATCTTGATGCCAGACACAAGATAGAATGTGTCTTTGCGTGATAATTTTGAACGGGAGTTTGTGCAGGGCCTGGTTGAAAACTCGCAAGTCCAAGATCGGTCGTAAGCCACCACCTTTCTTGGGTACGATGAAGTAAGGGCTGTAGAAACCCTTCTTCATCTCGGCTGGAGGGACAGGCTCTATCGCGTCTTTGAGTAGAAGGGTCTCGATCTCCGCATGCAGGGTGTTGATGTCTTCGCTATGCACTAAGGTAAAACGGACACCACTGAAAGGGGATGGGGGCCTGGGGAACTGAATCGCTAGCCTAGTAGCACACACCTCATTATGTCTGCTTGGACTCTGGTTTTCATATAACAGCTGTTGGGTATGTGATTACAGAGCATATCGCATCCAACAAAGCATCAGCAGTCGTCAAAAGGTGAGATCATGACACATGTAATTAAAGTCATGTAAAGACAGTCACTGTCGTTATAGATATGATTAACTCCAAAGACACTTGAACATATTTAGGAACACGTTCACACACAAACACACACACATTTTAGTAGTAGATATATGAGCAAAATAAGATGAATATATTGATCAGGCAAGGGCATTTCCAGTGATGCTCACACACACTGTAAATAATTTAACCTTGAAATGTGAGATATTTCCAATAGAAGGAAAGTTTGAGCTTGAGAACAGGACGTGGTAATGATGATGAAGCAGAATGAGAGACAGTTTGAACCAGGGACTAAAAACAAAATGTTTTTCGTTTCGGTTCGTTCTGAAAAAAAAAAAAAACATTTGTAATGGTTCAAAAGTTCTGCAGCCTGCTTCCCAAATGGTTACCTGTTAGAACAAACTAAATAACATTTCATAAAGTTTTTCTTAAAATGACAGTACTCTTCACTAAGGGATGGGTGAAATACAAATTACCATGTTGCCAGATCTCACAAGAGAATCAAGCAACCTGTTCTGGAAAAACAAGTCCAAAATAAGTCACCTGCATCACCAAAATAAGTGGGGAAAAAAACTGTTAAATTATTTCCGGTGTGGTGGATTTATCAGCATAGATATCATAAGCATACAGTTAATTAAGAGTTAAGTAAAAAATTGTATTACAGAGCTGCTTCCAAGTCAAAACCCGGCAGCATCAAATCTGTATTATTGCATCATAAATGAACAATACTTCAGTGAAGACTGGGAAACAACTGAGAAATATACTTTTTTACCTCTAATAATGTTTTCCTTGTATCTGGATTAACCATGCATGTATACAGTATGTGGTATTTATACATAGTTGTTAAAAAGGTCTTCATTCACAGAATGTGACAATTAGGCAAAGAAATTTGTGATTCAGTAGTTCATCATGTTCAAAGCACATGTTTCTATTTTTCAGGCAACATGAATTGGTGTTGTTCCAAACATTTTCTGTGATAAACCCTTTGGCTTTTAGTTTTCACTCTTGTGGGTTTAATCAGAGGGACTTAAAATAAAGTGAAAGCAAAAGAATAATTGAAAATAATATAATATAGCTATTCAGGTTGGCAAGGTTATAAAACCACAGTGTACTATACATGTAAAATGGACCAAGACAAAAGTTGACCAAAACATTTGAAATATTTAGTATTGAGAAATATTTGTACATTTAAAACATAATTTTTTCATGTCATTCATAAGTTATAAAGCCTTAAATGGGAATCATATATCCCCACTATATTATTTGATTTATATATTTAAAGTTAATGATAAGTAAATGAAACACATACACCTTAAGAAATATGACAATATGTTTGACAATTAATTGTGAAAACCCTAAAAGAGAAAATTAATCATCATCATAATTGCAATTATTTGTTTGACAATAAATTGTCAGCCAATTTCATAATCTTGACAGCCCTAGCTGCAATAAAAGTTGCAAATTGCTCAGAGAAGGATATGCTTACACACAAACATATGAAAACATCAGTCATAGAGGCTGAGAGTTTTAAAGTAGCCTATACAGAGCATTTTTCCTTTACAAAGTACCTTATGCAACCAGTTTTAATATCCTGTCCTATTATAACTTTTTTGAGTGTCGAAAAACACTCCTCACATGCCCACAAAATATTTAATCACACTCATAGTAAATACATACAGTCAGTGACCCTGATAGTTGCAAATGTCAAAAATATCCATAGACAGTTGTTAACGTTAATGAACAGGCATAAAGTTAAAGTTAACACATTTTATAAATAGATGTGGCTTATTTGTCCCTTTTTTTCTTCATGCTACATAAACAGAAAATGAAAAACTGTTACAGACATTACTTAAAGCAAATGCTCCCAATAATTACAAGGCCAAATACTGTGTAATACGATGCATAGATCCTGAGGTAATCTTCACAGAGTGCATCTGAAGGCTGATTTATACTTCTGTGTCAAACCTACAACGTAGGCTACACGTAGCAATGCCGATTACGGTGCAGCCAACACGGTAGCCAGATGTGCCCGTCTCCAAAAATGTAACAATGCGTCGTGTTGACCCAGACATCAACAGCAGTGATTGGTCCAATTTGTAACCAGAGACCCCAGAATGACCAAAGAGATATCTGAGGTATAGCGTAAAATATTTTCCAAGACTATTTTATATCTATTTTTATATCTATGCATCATCTCTGTTTTTAATCAGGAACATCTGCTGTTTTTATATTCTGTTTATGTTTTATGAAGTTACAAGCAAAAATGAGACAAAAAGACACATCTGTTTATAACTTCTCGGGGCTTTTGCTCTTTTGCTCAATACATATTTGGAATGTGAGTGACAAGATATTTGTTGTATTCTACATGAGAATATTCTGATCTTTACAATGTTCTGACCGTATGTATGAACATTGTGCAGTGATGCATCAGTGGGTGCATCACTGAGTGGGGAGAATAGATTGGAAACCCTAACAGGAACAGGAGAGTGGTGTCTCTTTGCTAAGCGAGTATGAGTAAATAATAATATTTCATTAGTTTTGAAGATGGAACATTCTAATTTGTCAATTAATTAAAAGCACCTGTTTTGAGTTGGTTATATTGCCTATAGAATGGAAAAAGAGGCTGCACTATGCATATATTGTTTATTTTGCACAGACGCGTTTCAGCGTGTGCCTTCTTCAGTGTGCAACAAAATCACAATGTACCCAGTCTTATATAACCACACCCATATTAACACCAGCCTATAATATAGGATAATGATCAGACCAATAATACCAACAGTACACAGATGAGGCTGTTATACATTTGCAAAAATATTTACAAAAATGAATGCAATTGTTCCAATTATAAGAAACAACTTAATGATAGATCATCATTCATCCCACATGGGATACATGTGTTTAAGTTAAAAATATACCAAGCTTCTTGTTGTAAGAGGCGGTTCTCACGGTCTCCCCCTCTTGGAGCCTGATCAACACATTCTAAGCCCATAAATTTGAGCGAATTGACAGCATGGCCCACAGAATTGAAGTGCTTTGCAACTGATGATTTTTCATCATTCTTCCTAATAGCACATTTATGTTAAAAAATACGGGTTTTAAGTTGTCGCTTCGTTTTGCCCACATAGAGTAATTTTTTAGACTTTTTAGTAAAATTGTCATGTATTTGAGAGGTTAATGCAACCAATGTTTTGTGTTGGATTGGATGTGTCCAGATTGTATACTAATATTCCGCATGATGCAGGTTTGGTGGCCTTAGGGCATTACCTAGAAAAAAAAATCAAATCCTACATGGCGAAGGAAGTTCTAACAAAAAATTATTTCATGTTTCAAAAAAGTTTTTACTTACAAACTCAAGGGACTGCTAATTATGCTAATCTTTTCACAGGATTTCGTCTATAATGATAATCCTTTTAAACAATATTTGAAAGTGTGGTATAGATACATAGATGATGTATTTTTTGTATGGTTAGGTTCGAAAGAACAATTAATGGCTTTTTACAGTTATGTAAACACTAGATTGCCCTCCATCAAATTTACATTAGACTATGATTTCAATGCCTTGCCCTTTTTGGATGTTTTAGTGAGAAAGGTGGATAATACGCTACATACTGACATTTTTCGTAAGGAAACGGACCGCAATTCTTTGTTCCCCCCTCTCTTAAGCGTAGTCTGTCTTATAGTCAAGTATTGAGAGTAAGACGTATTTGTAATGATGATGAGAGTTTTGAACGACAAGCGGGGGGAACTATGTCAAAGATTTCTTGATAGGGGTTATGCATACAATTTAGTGAGTGATTGTTTAGAGCGTGCGCGGAGTACCCAACTTGATGACCAAACGTACTAATCAGAACAATTCTAATAACACAGCAGTTACGTTTGTATCCACTTATGGTCAGATCTCTAACAGTTTAAAGAGTATTGTGCATCGCCATTGGCACATTTTAAGCAGTGATCCGGCTATAGGACACAGTTTTCAAGTGCTGCCATGAAGCTGCTATAAACAAGCACCTAACCTTCGAGATAGGTTAGTGCGGTCGCACCTCCCTGTACCTATTCAGTCGCCTTTTCCCTTCAAAATTCCACATGGAAATTTTAGATGTCTGAACTGTGCAGCATGCAATTTTATGCTCACAGCTAATTCATTTACACATCCCAAAACAGGCAGGATATATAAAGTAAAGGGCAGAATTACATGCGTATCTATTTTTATTGTGTATTTATTGACGTGTCCATGTGGGTCACTCTATGTGGGCAAAACGAAGTGACAACTTAAAACCCGTATTTTTGAGCATAAATGTGCTATTAGGAAGAATGATGAAAAATCATCAGTTGCAAAGCACTTCAATTCTGCGGGCCATGCTGTCAATTCGCTCAAATTTATGGGCTTAGAATGTGTTGATCAGGCTCCAAGAGGGGGAGACCGTGAGAACCGCCTCTTACAACGAGAAGCTTGGTATATTTTTAACTTAAACACATGTATCCCGTGTGGGATGAATGATGATCTTTCATTAAGTTGTTTCTTATAATTGGAACAATTGCATTCATTTTTGTAAATATTTTTGCAAATGTATAACAGCCTCATCTGTGTACTGTTGGTATTATTGGTCTGATCATTATCCTATATTATAGGCTGGTGTTAATATGGGTGTGGTAATGGGTGTGGTTATATAAGACTGGGTACATTGTGATTTTGTTGCACACTGAAGAAGGCACACGCCAAAACGCGTCTGTGCAAAATAAACAATATATTCATAGTGCGGCCTCTTTTTCCATTCTTTATGTTATCTTTTAGGCCAGCACTCTTAAAAATCATCATACACACCGAGTGAAGCCTGCTCTCATCCTCACTTTTTATTGCCTATATCCATTGTAATGTCCAGCTTTTAAGCTTTAAAACGACACACATATTGTGTTGGTTAAGCGAGTAGTTATTAATTAATTTAATGGGGGGGATGTTCAGCATGGAATGTCAAAGTATGCCAAAATATTTATTTATTATTATTCAAGCGACTCATGAGCAAGCATCCAGTAAATGCCTGATTTATTTTCTCTGCATTGCAGGCAACATGTAATTTGTATCTATTTCTCAACATGTCCACATGCTTTGATGAACTCATTTTAATGCTACAATAATTTAAGGAATACTTTAAAATCCACGAATTGCATCACTTTTTTTTTTTTTTCTCACAGAACAACGCAGACACACAAACACAGAACTATTAATGCAAACCACCGCATTGGCCATTAATTAAGGTAAGCTAAAACTTTATTAATCCTGTACAATCCACAACAATATAAATATAATGACTCGATATAAAAGAATATAACCAATGTAGAACTTTACATTTACATTTATGCATTTGGCAGACGCTTTTATCCAAAGCGACTTACAGTGCACTTATTACAGGGACAATCCCCCCAGAGCAACCTGGAGTTAAGTGCCTTGCTCATGGACACAATGGTGGTGGCCATGGGGATCGAACCAGCGACCTTCTGATTAACAGTTATGTGCTTTAGCCCACTACGCCACCACCACTCATATAAATAATGTAAGAAAGTGAATGTAATACAATCAGTATAAGAATATGTATGTCAGTTCAAGTCCACATTGCAGCAACCCTCCTTGCATAATGGGGAGAAATTAGGAGTCCATGGTCACTGGTAAAAAATAGACCTCCAGTAGCATTCAGTGGTAAATCTTTGTAGTCTTAATCAATGACCGAATGTGCTACGATGTAACCCTAGATTGGCATGCAGGGGATGAGAGGTATTGTCCATAATACTGAGAAGCTTCTATAACATCTGTCTCTCTGACACCTCCATCAAAGACTCAACTCAGAGGATGGAACCAACTTTTCTAATAAGCTTACTGAGTCTATTGACATCGGCTGCCTTCGCCCTGCTGCCCCAGCACACAACAGCATAGAAAAAGACACTAGCCACCACTGAATAATAGAACATCTGCAACAATGTAGTGCATACATTTAATGAAATAAGTGTCCTGTGAAAATACAGACAGCTTTGACCTTTCTTATAAACAGTCACTGTATTTTTGGTCCAGTCCAGTTTATTATCAATATACCCTTTCCCACTGCAGGGTTTTAAGCCCATTTTAGGTAATTCTCCCCAGAACTAGAACTTTTCATTGTTTTCGCACATAAGGAACTAGAGTCCCTTTTAGCCATTTAGAGGGACTTTTGACTGACTTTTTAGCTCCTACTCCAAGGTAGGTACTTCTACTCAAGGCGAGGGACTGTGGTCCTAGGAGGTGCTTCAGCCTGTGATTGGTCAAAAACCTATGATGCATAAATTACTCAGAAATGCAAGGAGTCTGCAGCACCATTAGTAAACAAACTTGCAGCTGCTAGTCTGCAAAGTATCCAAAGAGAATCATCCATGTCACATACAGTATGTATATGTGTGTGTGTGTGTGTGTGTGTGTGTGTGTGTGTGTGTGTGTGTGTGTGTGTGTGTGTGTGTGTGTGTAGTGTGTGTGTATGTGTGAGCGAGTATTTATCACTTTGTGGGGACCAAATGTCCCCATAAGGATAGTAAAACCCGACATTTTTGACCTTGTGGGGACATTTTGTCGGTCCCCATGAGGAAAACAGCTTATAAATCATACTAAATTATGTTTTTTGAAAATGTAAAAATGCAGAAAGTTTTCTGTGAGGGTTAGGTTTAGGGGTAGGGTTAGGTTTAGGGGATAGAATATAAAGTTTGTACAGTATAAAAACCATTATGTCTATGGAAAGTCCCCATAAAACATGGAAACCAAACATGTGTGTGTGTGTGTGTGTGTGTGTGTGTGTGTGTGTGTGTGTGTGTGTGTGTGTGTGTGTGTGTGTGTGATCTACCTGATCTAACATACATGTTGTGGCTTTTGATGTTTCGATAAGTTTTGTTAGCTCTTCATGACCTATGACAGAGAAGGATTGAAGTTGCACGTGAGGAAATTATTAGACACTTTTTTCTGAGGTGCTATGACAGATTATTTCATTATTCCAATTTTATTTCTGATTATTAGATTCCTCCGTAAGGAGGGAATCTATTGTAATTGATAGTTTTATTATTAGATTCCTCCGTAAGGAGGGAATCTATTGTATTTGACAGTATTATTAGATTCCTCCATAGGAGGGAATCTATTGTATTTGTCAGTATTATTAGATTCCTCCGTTAGGAGGGAATCTATTGTAATTGACGGTTTTATTAGATTCCTCCGTAAGGAGGGAATCTATTGTATTTGACGGTTTTATTATTATTAGATTCCTCCGTAAGGAGGGAATCTATTGTATTTGACGGTTTTATTATTATTAGATTCCTCCGTAAGGAGGGAATCTATTGTATTTGATGGTTTTATTATTATTATTATTATTATTATTAGATTCCTCCGTAAGGAGGGAATCTATTGTATTTGACAGTATTATTAGATTCCTCCGTAAGGAGGGAATCTATTGTATTTGTCGGTTTTATTATTAGATTCCTCCGTAAGGAGGGAATCTATTGTATTTGTCGGTTTTATTATTATTATTATTATTATTAGATTCCTCCGTAAGGAGGGAATCTATTGTATTTGTCAGTTTTATTATTATTATTATTAGATTCCTCCGTAAGGAGGGAATCTATTGTATTTGTCGGTTTTATTATTATTAGATTCCTCCGTAAGGAGGGAATCTATTGTATTTGTCGGTTTTATTAGATTCCTCCGTAAGGAGGGAATCTATTGTATTTGACGGTTTTATTAGATTCCTCCGTAAGGAGGGAATCTATTGTATTTGACGGTTTTATTAGATTCCTCCGTAAGGAGGGAATCTATTGTATTTGTCGGTTTTATTAGATTCCTCCGTAAGGAGGGAATCTATTGTATTTGTCGGTTTTATTATTATTATTAGATTCCTCCGTAGGAGGGAATCTATTGTAATTGATGGTTTTATTATTATTAGATTCCTCTGTAAGGAGGGAATCTATTGTATTTGACGGTTTTATTAGATTCCTCCGTAAGGAGGGAATCTATTGTATTTGATGGTTTTATTATTATTATTATTATTATTATTATTATTCTCCTTGAGCCCAAATAGCTCAAAAAGTCACTGGTCCACGCCATTTAACGAATTCTTCTGAAACTTGGTGTACATGCCTCATTTCTCATTGGGAACAAAAAAGCCTCAAGTATCCATAAGGTCTGTATTGATGGATTTTTCTGTACACTGAAAATGTTTCGTTTAGGATTCAGACAGAAATATGTGGTTTTTGGATTCATCCATTGAGAGGGTTTAACCCCAACCCTCTACTGATCAATTTTAAATGATTTGCCATTTTGAGGAGGAATCCGCATTGCTGCTTGCAGCTATATTTATTATTATTATTATTATTATTAGATTCCTCCGTAGGAGGGAATCTATTGTAATTGATGGTTTTATTAGATTCCTCCGTAAGGAGGGAATCTATTGTATTTGTCGGTTTTATTATTATTATTATTATTATTATTATTATTATTAGATTCCTCCGTAGGAGGGAATCTATTGTAATTGATGGTTTTATTAGATTCCTCCATAAGGAGGGAATCTATTGTATTTGACGGTTTTATTATTATTAGATTCCTCCGTAAGGAGGGAATCTATTGTATTTGTCGGTTTTATTATTATTATTATTATTATTATTAGATTCCTCCGTAAGGAGGGAATCTATTGTATTTGACGGTTTTATTAGATTCCTCCGTAAGGAGGGAATCTATTGTATTTGTCGGTTTTATTATTATTATTATTATTATTATTAGATTCCTCCGTAGGAGGGAATCTATTGTAATTGATGGTTTTATTATTAGATTCCTCCGTAAGGAGGGAATCTATTGTATTTGACGGTTTTATTATTATTAGATTCCTCCGTAGGAGGGAATCTATTGTAATTGATGGTTTTATTATTATTATTATTAGATTCCTCCGTAGGAGGGAATCTATTGTAATTGATGGTTTTATTATTATTATTATTATTATTAGATTCCTCCGTAGGAGGGAATCTATTGTAATTGATGGTTTTATTATTAGATTCCTCGTAGGAGGAATCTATTGTAATTGATGGTTTTATTATTATTATTATTATTATTATTATTATTATTATTATTATTCTTCTCCTTGAGCCCCAATAGCTCAAAAAGTCACTGGTCAAAAATTTTCTAAATTGGCACATTGATACTCCATGCCAACTGGTACCCCCAAACCAAGAATGGCCCACATTCACCCATAGGTGGCGCTACAGGCCACGCCCAAAAAAACAAAATTCAAAGTGATACAATTTCCACGCCATTTGTCCAAATCTTCTGAAATTTGGTGTACATGCCTCATTCCTCATGGGGAACAAAAAGCCTCAAGAACCCATAACTTCCGCCATGATGGATTTTCCCGTACGTTGAAAATTTGCTAAAACCTACAAAACTCTTCTTCTCCTGAACCGTAGCTCCAATTGACTTGAAATTTGGTACACATGTGTAGAATGGACATCCTTGAAAACGCTACTTAGGAAAAAATGAATACGATACAAAATGGCTGAAAGGGGCGTGTTTATGTAAATGTCCAAATTTTAACAATATATACGTGTCAATAAATCAAATGTAATTTTGACTGATGGTTTTTCAAACCTAACATGCTTAAAGATGACATCACTCTGAAGTACTGTGCAAAGAATGGCCATGCCAAAATTCCCATTATCTGGTCAAAAATGTTCTAATTTGGTAAATTAATAGTACAGGCCAACAGGAATCCACAAACCAAGAATGACCGACATACGCCACTAGGGGCACTACAGGACAAGCCAAAATTCCCATTTTCTGGTCAAAAATGTTCTAATTCGGTACAAGAATAGTACAGGCCAACAGGAATCCACAAACCAAGAATGACCGACATTCGCCACTAGGGGGCACTACAGGACAAGCCAAAATTCCCATTTTCTGGTCAAAAATTTTCTAATTTGGTACTTTGATACTACAGGCCAACAGGAACCCACATACCAAGTGTGGCCCACATTCGCCCTTAGGGGCGCTACAGGCTACTCCAAAATTTCGTTTTCTGGTCAAAAACGCTCTAATTTGGTACATTGATACTGCAGGTCAACAGGAACCCTCAAACCAAGAATGGCTAACATTCGCCCTTAGGGGCACTACAGGCCATGCCGAAATTCCCATTTTCTGGTCAAAAATGTTCTAATTTGGTACATTAATAGTACAGGCCAAAAGGAATCCACAAACCAAGAATGACCGACATTCACCACTAGGTGGCGTTAGAGGCCAAGCCGAAATTCCCATTTTCTGGTCAAAAAAGTTATAATTTGGTACATTGATACTACAGGCCAACAGGAACCCACAAACCAAGTATGGCCCACATTCGCCATTAGGGGCGCTACAGGCCACTCCCAAAATTTCGTTTTCTGGTCAAAAATTTTCTAATATGGTACATTGATACTACTGGCCAACAGGAACCCACAAACAAAGAATGGCTAACATTCGCCCTTAGGGGGCACTAGAGGCCACTCGAAATTCCCATTTTATGGTCAAAAATGTTCTAATTTGGTACATTGATACTACAGGTCAACAGGAACCCTCAAACCAAGAATGGCCAACATTCACCCCTAGGGGCGCTACAGGTAATTCCCAAAAGTCCCATTTTCTGGTCAAATATTTTCTAATTATGTACATTGATACTACAGGCCAACAGGAACCCACAAACCAAGAATGACCCACATTTGCCCATAGGAGGCGCTACAGGCCACATCCCAAAAAATATTTTCAAAGTGATACCATTTCCACGCCATTTAACCAATTCTTCTGAATCTTGGTGTACATGCCTCATTTCTCATTGGGAACAAAAACGCCTCAAGGATCCATAAGGTCTGTATTGATGGATTTTCCTGTACACTGAAAATGTTTCGCTTAGGATTCAGACAGAAATACATGTTTTTTGGATTCATCCATTGAGAGGGTTTAACCCCAACCCTCTACTGATCAATTTTGAAATGATTTGCCATTTTGAGGAGGAATCCGCATTGCTGCTTGCAGCTATATTTATTATTATTATTATTATTATTACTTTCTCCTTGAGCCCCAATAGCTCAAAAAGTCACTGGTCAAAAATTTTCTAAATTGGCACATTGATACTCCATGCCAACGGGTACCCCCAAACCAAGAATGGCCCACATTCGCCCATAGGTGGCGCTACAGGCCACGCCCAAAAAACAAAATTCAAAGTGATACAATTTCCACGCCATTTGTCCAAATCTTCTGAAACTTGGTGTACATGCCTCATTCCTCATGGGGAACAAAAAGCCTCAAGAACCCATAACTTCCGCCATGATGGATTTTCCCGTACGCTGAAAATTTTGTAAAACCTACAAAACTCTTCTTCTCCTGAACCGTGAGCTCCAATTGACTTGAAATTTGGTACACATGTGTAGAATGGACATCCTTGAAAACGCTACTTAGGAAAAATGAATACGATACAAAATGGCTGAAAGGGGCGTGTTTATGTAAATGTCCAAATTTTAACAATATATACGTGTCAATAAATCAAATGTAATTTTGACTGATGGTTTTTCAAACCTAACATGCTTCAAGATGACATCACTCTGAAATACTGCGCAAAGAATGGCCAACATTCGCCTTAGGGGGCTTACAGGCCATGCAGAAATTCCCATTTTCTGGTCAAAAATGTTCTAATTTGGTACATTGATACTACAGGCCAACAGGAACCCACAAACCAAGAATGGCCGACATTCGCCACTAGGGGCTTAAAGGCCACGCCAAAATTCTCGCTTTCTGGTCAAATAATTTCTAATTTGGTACATTGATACTACAGGCCAACAGGAACCCACAAACCAAGAATGGCCAACATTCACCACTAGGGGGCATTACAGGCCATGCCGAAATTCCCATTTTCTGGTCAAAAATGTTCTAATTTGGTACACTGATACTACATGCCAACAGGAACCCACAAACCAAGAATGGCCGACATTCGCCACTAGGGGGCTTAAAGGCCACGCCAAAATTCTCGCTTTCTGGTCAAATATTTTCTAATTTGGTACATTGATACTACAGGCCAACAGGAACCCACAAACCAAGAATGGCCAACATTCACCACTAGGGGCGCTTACAGGCCATGCCGAAATTCCCATTTTCTGGTCAAAATGTTCTAATTTGGTACACTGATACTACATGCCAACAGGAACCCACAAACCAAGAATGGCCAACATTCGCCATTAGGGGGCTTATAGGTAATTCCCAAAAGTCCCATTTTCTGGTCAAACATTTTCTAATTTGGTATATTGATTCTACAGGCCAACAGGAACCCACAAACCAAGAATGGCCCACATTCGCCCCTAGAGGGCGCTTACAGGCCACTCCAAAATTCCCATTTTCTGGTCAAATATTTTCTAATTTTGTACATTGATACTACAGGCCAACAGGAACCCACAAACCAAGAATGGCCCACATTCGACCATAGGTGGCGTTACAGGCCACGCTTCCAAAAAAATATTTTCAAAGTGATACCATTTCCACGCCATTTGTCCAATTCTTCTGAAACTTGGTGTACATGCCTCATTTCTCATTGGGAACAAAAAGCCTCAAGGATCCATAAGGTCCGTATGGATTTTCCTGTACATTGAAAATGTTTCGTTTAGGATTCAGACAAAGACATGTTTTTTTGAATTCCTTAATTGGGAGGGTTTATCCCCAACCATCTACTGATCAATTTTAAATGATTTGCCATTTTGAGGAGGAATCCGCATTGCTGCTTGCAGCTATATTTATTATTATTATTATTACTTCTCCTTGAGCCCAAATAGCTCAAAAAGTCACTGGTCAAAAATTTTCTAAATTGGCACATTGATACTCCATGCCAACGGGTACCCCCAAACCAAGAATGGCCCACATTCGCCCATAGGTGGCGTTACAGGCCACGCTCAAAAAAACAAAATTCAAAGTGATACAATTTCCACGCCATTTGTCCAAATCTTCTGAAATTTGGTGTACATGCCTCATTCCTCATGGGGAACAAAAAGCCTCAAGAACCCATAACTTCCGCCATGATGGATTTTCCCGTGACGCTGAAAAATTTGCTAAAACCTACAAAACTCTTTCTTCTCCTGAACCGTAGCTCCAATTGACTTGAAATTTGGTACACATGTGTAGAATGGACATCCTTGAAAACGCTACTTAGGAAAAATGAATACTGATACAAAATGGCTGAAAGGGGCGTGTTTATGTAAATGTCCAAATTTTAACAATATATACGTGTCAATAAATCAAATGTAATTTTGACTGATGGTTTTTCAAACCTAACATGCTTAAAGATGACATCACTCTGAAGTACTGTGCAAAGAATGGCCATGCCAAAATTCCCATTTTCTGGTCAAAATGTTCTAATTTGGTAAATTAATAGTACAGGCCAACAGGAATCCACAAACCAAGAATGACCGACATACGCCACTAGGGGCACTACAGGACAAGCCAAAATTCCCATTTTCTGGTCAAAAATGTTCTAATTCGTACAAGAATAGTACAGGCCAACAGGAATCCACAAACCAAGAATGACCGACATTCGCCACTAGGGGCACTACAGGACAAGCCAAAATTCCCATTTTCTGGTCAAAAATTTTCTAATTTGGTACTTTGATACTACAGGCCAACAGGAACCCACATACCAAGTGTGGCTCCACATTCGCTCTTAGGGGGCTTACAGGCTACTCCAAAATTTCGCTTTCTGGTCAAAAACGCTCTAATTTGGTACATTGATACTGCAGGTCAACAGGAACCCTCAAACCAAGAATGGCTAACATTCGCCCTTAGGGGCACTACAGGCCATGCCGAAATTCCCATTTTCTGGTCAAAAATGTTCTAATTTGGTACATTAATAGTACAGGCCAAAAGGAATCCACAAACCAAGAATGACCGACATTCACCACTAGGTGGCTAGAGGCCAGCCAAATTCCCATTTTCTGGTCAAAAAGTTCTAATTTGGTACATTAATAGTACAGGCCAAAAGGAATCCACAAACCAAGAATGACCGACATTCACCACTAGGTGGCGCTAGAGGCCATGCCAAATTCCCATTTTCTGGTCAAAAAGTTATAATTTGGTACATTGATACTACAGGCCAACAGGAACCCACAAACCAAGTATGGCCCACATTCGCCATTAGGGGCTTACAGGCCACTCCCAAAATTTCGTTTTCTGGTCAAAAATTTTCTAATATGGTACATTGATACTACTGGCCAACAGGAACCCACAAACAAAGAATGGCTAACATTCGCCCTTAGGGGGCACTAGAGGCCACTCCGAAATTCCCATTTTATGGTCAAAAATGTTCTAATTTGGTACATTGATACTACAGGTCAACAGGAACCCTCAAACCAAGAATGGCCAACATTCACCCCTAGGGGTGCTACAGGTAATTCCCAAAAGTCCCATTTTCTGGTCAAATATTTTCTAATTATGTACATTGATACTACAGGCCCACAAACCAAGAATGACCATTCCCATAGGGGCTACAGGCCACCCAAAAAATATTTTCAAAGTGATACCATTTCCACGCCTATTTAACCAATTCTTTTGAATCTTGGTGTACATGCCTCATTTCTCATTGGGAACAAAAAGCCTCAAGGATCCATAAGGTATGATGGATTTTCCTGTAGACTGAAAATGTTTCGCTTAGGATTCAGACAGAAATACATGTTTTTTGGATTCATCCATTGAGAGGGTTTAACCCCAACCCTCTACTGATCAATTTTGAAATGATTTGCCATTTTGAGGAGGAATCATTGCTGTTGCAGCTATATTTATTATTATTAGTTCTAAGATCTTGAGGGTCTATTATTTGCTATTATTATTATTATTATTATTATTATTATTATTATTACTTCTCCTTGAGCCCCAATAGCTCAAAAAGTCACTGGTCAAAATTTTCTAAATTGGCACATTGATACTCCATGCCAACGGGTACCCCCAAACCAAGAATGGTCAACATTCGCCCATAGGTGGCGCTACAGGCCACGCCCAAAAAACAAAAATTCAAAGTGATATAATTTCCACCCCATTTGTCCAAATCTTCTGAAACTTTGTAAACATGCCTCATTTCTCATGGGGAACAAAAAGCCTCAAGGACCCATACTTCTGCCATTATGGATTTTCCTGTACAGTGAAAATTTTGGAAAACCTACAAAACTCTTTCTTCTCCTGAACCTCAGCTCCAATTGACTTGGAATTTGGCACACGGTGTAGTATGTATGTCTTTCCAAACGCTACTTAGCAAAAAATGAATACAATACAAAATGGCTGAAATGGACGTGTTTATGTAAATGTACACACAAAAGATGATCAAAATTTTTAAAATCCCATTGATTTACAATGGCTGAGCAAAAGTGCTCCTCTACTGGACAAATATGGTCCACATGTAAAATCCCATTCACTTACATTGGCTGAGCAAAGAGGCTCCCTCTACTGGAGTAACTCTGTCTACCACATGCAGCTCTTCTGTAGCAATCTCTAATGAAGCATTTCGGTCTCCTAGTGGGTGGAGCTCCAGACTTAGACTACAGAAGACATTTTATGCCTGCACGGAGGTATGTCAAATCAATTGTGTGTCTTAATGCTTTCCAGTTTGAACATTCAAGCTGATTTTACACTATTCAACTCAACAAAGGCAAAACAACTCAAATAAATGTTTTCGAAAGCAGTTTGTGTGACACAGCGAAGCGAGCCGCTGCCAGGCCTAACGCTCGCGACGCGATGAGAGTTCGCTTCCTTCTTAGCGCTTCAACGGACAATTTCATACACCAAAATACATGATATATTGGGGTGTCTGCTATATCTCAAGTGAACAAACAGTTGATAAAGAAATCGGGTATCAATATATTGAATTATGAATTATTGAAGGGGTCTAGTGATGCCGCTGTGATGTCCTGTTAGATTTTTCTCTATCGAGACAGCTGCTAACGTATCAAAACTTCCGAGTATGATGTTGTTTAATTGTCTCTGACAACACGCTAATCCTCGAGGCGAGATCATTTTTGCTCGCGATCTTCACGTAAGGTTTGTTGGTTGTGTACAATGGTTGCCTGCTTGAACATTCAAGCCGATTTTACACTATTCAACTCAACAAAGGCAAAACAACTCAAATAAATGTTTTCGAAGCAGTTTGTGTGACACAGCGAAGCGAGCCGCTGCCGCGACTAACGCCGCGACGCCGATGAGAGTTCGCCACAGCTTCATGCGCTTGAACGGACAATTTCATACACCAAAATACATGATATATTGGGGTGTCTGTTATGTATCAAGTGAACAAACAGTTGATAAAGAAATTGGGTATCAATATATTTAATTATGAATTATTGTGAACAACACGGATGCCGCTGTGGTGTCCTGTTAAGATTTTTCTCTCAAACAGCGCTAACAGCTTAAACAAAATACTGCGCTATTTTTGCACATACAGATACATTTAATACATCGTCACAAACTATGAAAGTTGTACTTTTATTTGTTGTAAAATAAAGAAAATAAACCGTGTGCTCTTTGTCTAAGCTTAATATCTTTCTGAAACACGCCACAAAAACTTACACAAACATGAAACATATGTCTAAAGAAAGTAGGGATGGGCTGATCAATCCTAACGTATCAAAACTTCCGAGAATGATGTTGTTTAATTGTCTCTGACAACACGCAAACCGCGAGGCGTAGATCATTTTTGCTCGCGATCATCATGAAGGTTTGTCGGTTGTATACAATGTTTGCCTGTTTGAACATTCAAGCCGATTTTACACTATTCAACTCAACAAATGTCAAAACAACTCAAATACATGTTTGCGAAGCTGTTTGTGTGACACAGCGAGCCGCTGCTGCCTAACTCACGACTCGATGTCTTTCGCTGCTGCTTAGCGCCTGAACGGACAATTTCATACAACAGAGTGTCAAAATACATGATATATTGAGGAGTCTGTTATGTCTCAAGTGAACAAACAGTTGAGAAAGAAATCTGAATAATTATATTTTATTCTGGCATTATTCCAGATGACGCCCTGCTATATTTTTCTCTCTAAACAGCGGAAACAACTTAAACAAAATACTGCGCCATTTTTGCCCATACAGAAACATGCAAGACATCATTACTTAACTATGAAATGTTTACTTTTATTTGTGTACACTTACAATAACAACAAAACCTTGTGCTTTTGTAAAATAAATAAACAGGGTGCTCAGTCTCTGTCTTCGCGATTATTTTTCTGAAACACGCCACAAAATTCAAGTGAACAAAATCAACCATTCACGCAGTCTGTATTTTATCATCTCACAATGAATACAAATGCAACAAGCATGGCACAAAACGAAAATAATGATACTTCTCAGTTCTCAAAAGATTAAACTGAACTGTGCCTTAAGTATCGTGATCATGCGATAAAAGCCTCTTAAAGAGACAGTAACAATTTAGCCTTCGCCCTGAACATAGACATTCCCAAGTAATTGAGAAGTACAAATGGTATTATTTTAAGTTTTTTTATTTCTCTCTTACCTTGTAAAATGCCACGTTTTTGAATGGCATGTAAACACAATCACTCCATTTTTTTCACTGGATCTGTTGCTATTTTAATGATTTAAAAATCAAAGCACTGACCATTTAAAGTGTGAGCTTGTAGGCTACATTTTGAAATAGTTATAAACAGTCACAGCTATACAGTGTTATTATGTGCCTAGATAGTCTTTCAAATAAAATTGCTTGTGATATGCTTATGTAAATCACACAAAAAAAACAGAAAAAAATCTTAAGAGAGAAGTGAAAGTGAAAGTAGAGATTTTCAAAGTGATTTTTCATTCAAAGTGATACAATTTCCACGCCATTTGTCTAAATCTTCTGAAACTTGGTGTACATGCCTCATTCCTCATGGGGAACAAAAAGCCTTAAGGACCCATAACTTTCACCATGATGGATTTTCCCGTGACGCTGAAAATTTGCTAAAACCTAAAAATACTCTTTCTTCTCCTGAACCGTGAGCTCTAATTGACTTGAAATTTGGTACACATTTGTAGAATGGACATCCTTGAAAACATTACTTAGGAAAAATGAATGTGATACAAAATGTCTGAAAGGGGCGTGTTTATGTAAATGTCCAAATTTTAACAATATATACCTGTCAATAAATCAAATGTAATTTTGACTGATGGTTTTTCAAACCTAACATGCTTCAAGATGACATCACTCTGAAGTACTGCGCAAAGAATGGTTTACATTCTGCCTCTAGGGGGCTTACAGGCCATGTCGAAATTCCCATTTTCTGGTCTAAAATGTTCTAATTTGGTACAATGGTACTACAGGCCAACAGGAACCCACAAACCAAGAATGGCCGACATTCGCCACTAGGGGGCTTAAAGGCCACGCTAAAATTCCCGCTTTCTGGTCAAATTTTTTTTAATTTGGTACATTGATACTACAGGCAGACAGGAACCCACAAACCAAGAATGGACAACATTCACCCCTAGGGGGCTTACAGGCCATGCCAAAATTCCCATTTTCTGGTCAAAATGTTCTAATTTGGTACACTGATACTACATGCCAACAGGAACCCACAAACCACTTAATGGCCAACATTCGCCATTAGGGGGCTTACAGGTAATTCCAAAAATCCCATTTTCTGGTCAAACATTTTCTAATTTGGTGTATTGATTCTACAGGCCGACAGGAACCCACAAACCAAGAAAGGCCCACATTCGCCCCTAGGGGGCTTACAGGCCACTCCAAAATTCCCATTTTCTGGTCAAATATTTTCTAATTTTGTACATTTATACTACAGGCCAACAGGAACCCACAAACCAAGAATGACCAACATTTGCCCATAGGTGGCGCTACAGGCCACGCTCCAAAATTTTTTTTTTCAAAATGATATAATATCCACCCCATTTGTCCAATTCTTCTGAAACTTGGTGTACATGCCGCATTTCTCATTGGGAACAAAAAGCCTCAAGGATCCATAAGGTCCGGTATGGATTTTCCTGTACATTGAAAATGTTTTGTTTAGGAATCAGATCTAAGACATGTTTTTTTGAATTCCTTAATTGGGAGGGTTTATCCCCAACCATCTACTGATCAATTTTAAATGATTTGCCATTTTGAGGAGGAATCAGCATTGCTGCTTGCAGCTATATTTATTATTATTATTATTATTATTATTCTTCTCCTTGAGCCCCAATAGCTCAAAAAGTCACTGGTCAAAATTTTCTAAATTGGCACATTGATACTCCATGCCAACGGGTACCCCTAAACCAAGAATGGCCCACATTCGCCCATAGGTGGCGCTTACAGGCCACGCCCAAAAAACAAAATTCAAAGTGATACAATTTCCACGCCATTTGTCCAAATCTTCTGAAATTTGGTGTACATGCCTCATTCCTCATGGGGAACAAAAAGCCTCAAGAACCCATAACTTCCGCCATGATGGATTTTCCCAGACGCTGAAAATTTGCTAAAACCTACAAAACTCTTCTTCTCCTGAACCGTGAGCTCCAATTGACTTGAAATTTGGTACACATGTGTAGAATGGACATCCTTGAAAACGCTACTTAGGAAAAATGAATACGATACAAAATGGCTGAAAGGGGCGTGTTTATGTAAATGTCCAAATTTTAACAATATATACGTGTCAATAAATCAAATGTAATTTTGACTGATGGTTTTTCAAACCTAACATGCTTCAAGATGACATCACTCTGAAGTACTGTGCAAAGAATGGCTAACATTCGCCTAGGGGCTACAGGCCATGCCAAATTCCCATTTTCTGGTCTAAAATGTTCTAATTTGGTACAATTAATACTACAGGCCAACAGGAATCCACAAACCAAGAATGACCGACATATCGCCACTAGGGGCACTACAGGACAAGCCAAAATTCCCATTTTCTGGTCAAAAATGTTCTAATTTGGTACATTGAATACTACAGGCCAACAGGAATCCACAAACCAAGAATGACCAACATTCACCACTAGGGGGCACTACAGGCCATGCCAAAATTCCCATTTTCTGGTCTAAAATTTTCTAATTTGGTACTTTGATACTACAGGCCAACAGGAACCCACATACCAAGTGTGGCCTACATTCGCCCTTAGGGGCGCTTACAGGCTACTCCAAAATTTCGCTTTCTGGTCAAAAACGCTCTAATTTGGTACATTGATACTGCAGGTCAACAGGAACCCTCAAACCAAGAATGGCTAACATTCGCCCTTAGGGGCACTACAGGCCATGCCGAAATTCCCATTTTCTGGTCAAAAATGTTCTAATTTGGTACATTAATAGTACAGGCCAAAAGGAATCCACAAACCAAGAATGACCGACATTCACCACTAGGTGGCGCTTAGAGGCCAAGCCTAAATTCCCATTTTCTGGTCAAAAAGTTATAATTTGGTACATTGATACTACAGGCCAACAGGAACCCACAAACCAAGTATGGCCCACATTCGCCATTAGGGGGCTTACAGGCCACTCCCAAAATTTCGCTTTCTGGTCAAAAATTTTCTAATATGGTACATTGATACTACTGGCCAACAGGAACCCACAAACAAAGAATGGCTAACATTCGCCCCTAGGGGGCACTAGAGGCCACGCTGAAATTCCCATTTTATGGTCAAAAATGTTCTAATTTGGTACATTGATACTACAGGTCAACAGGAACCCTCAAACCAAGAATGGCCAACATTCACCCCTAGGGGGCTTACAGGTAATTCCTAAAAGTCCCATTTTCTGGTCAAATATTTTCTAATTATGTACATTGATACTACAGGCCAACAGGAACCCACAAACCAAGAATGACCCACATTTGCCCATAGGAGGCGCTACAGGCCACGCTCCCAAAAAAATATTTTCAAAGTGATACCATTTCCACGCCATTTAACCAATTCTTTTGAAACTTGGTGTACATGCCTCATTTCTCATTGGGAACAAAAAGCCTCAAGGATCCATAAGGTATGATGGATTTTCCTGTAGACTGAAAATGTTTCGCTTAGGATTCAGACAGAAATACATGTTTTTTGAATTCATCCATTGAGAGGGTTTAACCTCAACCCTCTACTGATCAATTTGAAATGATTTGCCATTTTGAGGAGGAATCCGCGATTGCTGCTTGCAGCTATATTTATTATTATTATTATTATTATTATTCTTCTCCTTGAGCCCCAATAGCTCAAAAAGTCACTGGTCAAAAATTTTCTAAATTGGCACATTGATACTCCATGCCAACGGGTACCCCCAAACCAAGAATGGCCCACATTCGCCCATAGGTGGCGCTTACAGGCCACGCCCAAAAAACAAAATTCAAAGTGATACAATTTCCACGCCATTTGTCCAAATCTTCTGAAATTTGGTGTACATGCCTCATTCCTCATGGGGAACAAAAAGCCTCAAGAACCCATAACTTCCGCCATGATGGATTTTCCCGTGACGCTGAAAAATTTGCTAAAACCTACAAAACTCTTCTTCTCCTGAACCGTGAGCTCCAATTGACTTGAAATTTGGTACACATGTGTAGAATGGACATCCTTGAAAACGCTACTTAGGAAAAATGAATACGATACAAAATGGCTGAAAGGGGCGTGTTTATGTAAATGTCCAAATTTTAACAATATATACGTGTCAATAAATCAAATGTAATTTTGACTGATGGTTTTTCAAACCTAACATGCTTCAAGATGACATCACTCTGAAGTACTGCGCAAAGAATGGCTAACATTCGCCTTAGGGGGCTTACAGGCCATGCCGAAATTCCCATTTTCTGGTCTAAAATGTTCTAATTTGGTACAATGATACTACAGGCCAACAGGAACCCACAAACCAAGAATGGCCACATTCGCCACTAGGCTTAAAGCCATTCGCCAATCTAATGGACATTGATACTAGGCCAACAGGACCTAAACCAAGAATGGCACATCACTAGGGCTACAGCCAAATTCCCATTTTCTGGTCAAAATGTTCTAATTCGTACAAGAATAGTACAGGCCAACAGGAATCCACAAACCAAGAATGACCGACATTCGCCACTAGGGGCACTACAGGACAAGCCAAAATTCCCATTTTCTGGTCAAAAATTTTCTAATTTGGTACTTTGATACTACAGGCCAACAGGAACCCACATACCAAGTGTGGCCCACATTCGCCCTTAGGGGGCTTACAGGCTACTCCAAAATTTCGCTTTCTGGTCAAAAACGCTCTAATTTGGTACATTGATACTGCAGGTCAACAGGAACCCTCAAACCAAGAATGGCCAACATTCGCCTTAGGGGCACTACAGGCCATGCCGAAATTCCCATTTTCTGGTCAAAAATGTTCTAATTTGGTACATTAATAGTACAGGCCAAAAGGAATCCACAAACCAAGAATGACCGACATTCACCACTAGGTGGCTTAGAGGCCGTCAAATTCCCATTTTCTGGTCAAAAAGTTCTAATTTGGTACATTAATAGTACAGGCCAAAAGGAATCCACAAACCAAGAATGACCGACATTCACCACTAGGTGGCTTAGAGGCCGTCTAAATTCCCATTTTCTGGTCAAAAAGTTATAATTTGGTACATTGATACTACAGGCCAACAGGAACCCACAAACCAAGTATGGCCCACATTCGCCATTAGGGGGCTTACAGGCCACTCCCAAAATTTCGCTTTCTGGTCAAAAATTTTCTAATATGGTACATTGATACTACTGGCCAACAGGAACCCACAAACAAAGAATGGCTAACATTCGCCCTTAGGGGCACTAGAGGCCACGCCAAATTCCCATTTTATGGTCAAAAATGTTCTAATTTGGTACATTGATACTACAGGTCAACAGGAACCCTCAAACCAAGAATGGCCAACATTCACCCCTAGGGGCGCTACAGGTAATTCCTAAAAGTCCCATTTTCTGGTCAAATATTTTCTAATTATGTACATTGATACTACAGGCCAACAGGAACCCACAAACCAAGAATGACCCACATTTGCCCATAGGAGGCGCTACAGGCCACGCCCAAAAAATATTTTCAAAGTGATACCATTTCCACGCCATTTAACCAATTCTTTTGAATCTTGGTGTACATGCCTCATTTCTCATTGGGAACAAAAAGCCTCAAGGATCCATAAGGTATGATGGATTTTCCTGTAGACTGAAAATGTTTCGCTTAGGATTCAGACAGAAATACATGTTTTTTGAATTCATCCATTGAGAGGGTTTAACCCCAACCATCTACTGATCAATTTGAAATGATTTGCCATTTTGAGGAGGAATCCGCATTGCTGCTTGCAGCTATATTTATTATTATTATTATTATTATTCTTCTCCTTGAGCCCCAATAGCTCAAAAAGTCACTGGTCAAAAGTTTTCTAAATTGGCACATTGATAGTCCATGCCAACGGGTACCCCCAAACCAAGAATGGCCAACATTCGCCCATAGGTGGCGCTTACAGGCCACGCCCAAAAAACAAAATTTCAAAGTGATACCATTTCCACGCCATTTGTCCAAATCTTCTGAAACTTGGTGTACATGCCTCATTCCTCATGGGGAACAAAAAGCCTCAAGAACCCATAACTTCCGCCATGATGGATTTTTCCATGACGCTGAAAATTTGCTAAAACCTACAAAACTCTTCTTCTCCTGAACCGTGAGCTCCAATTGACTTGAAATTTGGTACACATGTGTAGAATGGACAGTCCTTGAAAACGCTACTTAGGAAAAATGAATACGTATACAAAATGGCTGAAAGGGGCGTGTTTATGTAAATGTCCAAATTTTAACAATATATACGTGTCAATAAATCAAATGTAATTTTGACTGATGGTTTTTCAAACCTAACATGCTTCAAGATGACATCACTCTGAAGTACTGTGCAAAGAATGGCTAACATTCGCCTTAGGGGGCTTACAGGCCATGCCGAAATTCCCATTTTCTGGTCTAAAATGTTCTAATTTGGTACAATGGTACTACAGGCCAACAGGAACCCACAAACCAAGAATGGCCGACATTCGCCACTAGGGGGCGCTAAAGGCCACGCCAAAATTCCCGTTTTCTGGTCAAAAATGTTCTAATTTGGTACATTGATACTACAGGCCAACAGGAACCCACAAACCAAGAATGGCCAACATTCACCCCTAGGGGGCACTACAGGCCATGCCGAAATTCCCATTTTCTGGTCTAAAATGTTCTAATTTGGTACAATGGTACTACAGGCCAACAGGAACCCACAAACCAAGAATGGCCAACATTCGCCATTAGGGGGCGTTACAGGCTACTCCAAAATTTCGTTTTCTGGTCAAAAACGTTCTAATTTGGTACATTGATACTGCAGGTCAACAGGAACCCTCAAACCAAGAATGGCTAACATTCGCCTCTAGGGGCACTACAGGCCATGCCGAAATTCCCATTTTCTGGTCAAAAATGTTCTAATTTGGTACATTAATAGTACAGGCCAAAAGGAATCCACAAACCAAGAATGACCGACATTCACCACTAGGTGGCGTTAGAGGCCAAGCCGAAATTCCCATTTTCTGGTCAAAAAGTTATAATTTGGTACATTGATACTACAGGCCAACAGGAACCCACAAACCAAGTATGGCCCACATTCGCCATTAGGGGGCTTACAGGCCACTCCCAAAATTTCGCTTTCTGGTCAAAAATTTTCTAATATGGTACATTGATACTACTGGCCAACAGGAACCCACAAACAAAGAATGGCTAACATTCGCCCTTAGGGGCACTAGAGGCCACTCGAAATTCCCATTTTATGGTCAAAAATGTTCTAATTTGGTACATTGATACTACAGGTCAACAGGAACCCTCAAACCAAGAATGGCCAACATTCACCCCTAGGGGGCTTACAGGTAATTCCCAAAAGTCCCATTTTCTGGTCAAATATTTTCTAATTATGTACATTGATACTACAGGCCAACAGGAACCCACAAACCAAGAATGACCCACATTTGCCCATAGGAGGCGCTACAGGCCACGCCCCAAAAAAATATTTTCAAAGTGATACCATTTCCACGCCATTTAACCAATTCTTTTGAAACTTGGTGTACATGCCTCATTTCTCATTGGGAACAAAAAGCCTCAAGGATCCATAAGGTATGATGGATTTTCCTGTAGACTGAAAATGTTTCGCTTAGGATTCAGACAGAAATACATGTTTTTTGGATTCATCCATTGAGAGGGTTTAACCCCAACCCTCTACTGATCAATTTGAAATGATTTGCCATTTTGAGGAGGAATCCGCATTGCTGCTTGCAGCTATATTTATTATTATTATTATTATTATTATTCTTCTCCTTGAGCCCCAATAGCTCAAAAAGTCACTGGTCAAAATTTTCTAAATTGGCACATTGATACTCCATGCCAACGGGTACCCCCAAACCAAGAATGGCCCACATTCGCCCATAGGTGGCGCTACAGGCCACGCCCAAAAAACAAAATTCAAAGTGATACAATTTCCACGCCATTTGTCCAAATCTTCTGAAACTTGGTGTACATGCCTCATTCCTCATGGGGAACAAAAAGCCTCAAGAACCCATAACTTCCGCCATGATGGATTTTCCCAGACGCTGAAAATTTGCTAAAACCTACAAAACTCTTCTTCTCCTGAACCGTAGCTCCAATTGACTTGAAATTTGGTACACATGTGTAGAATGGACATCCTTGAAAACGCTACTTAGGAAAAATGAATACGATACAAAATGGCTGAAAGGGGCGTGTTTATGTAAATGTCCAAATTTTAACAATATATACGTGTCAATAAATCAAATGTAATTTTGACTGATGGTTTTTCAAACCTAACATGCTTCAAGATGACATCACTCTGAAGTACTGTGCAAAGAATGGCTAACATTCGCCTTAGGGGCTTACAGGCCATGCCGAAATTCCCATTTTCTGGTCAAAAATGTTCTAATTTGGTACAATTGATACTACAGGCCAACAGGAACCCACAAACCAAGAATGGCCGACATTCGCCACTAGGGGGCTTAAAGGCCACGCCAAAATTCTCGTTTTCTGGTCAAATAATTTCTAATTTGGTACATTGATACTACAGGCCAACAGGAACCCACAAACCAAGAATGGCCAACATTCACCACTAGGGGGCGCTACAGGCCATGCCGAAATTCCCATTTTCTGGTCAAAAATGTTCTAATTCGGTACAAGAATAGTACAGGCCAACAGGAATCCACAAACCAAGAATGACTGACATTCGCCACTAGGGGGCACTACAGGACAAGCCAAAATTCCCATTTTCTGGTCAAAAATTTTCTAATTTGGTACTTTGATACTACAGGCCAACAGGAACCCACATACCAAGTGTGGCCCACATTCGCCCTTAGGGGGCTTACAGGCTACTCCAAAATTTCGCTTTCTGGTCAAAAACGCTCTAATTTGGTACATTGATACTGCAGGTCAACAGGAACCCTCAAACCAAGAATGGCTAACATTCGCCTCTAGGGGGCACTACAGGCCATGCCGAAATTCCCATTTTCTGGTCAAAAATGTTCTAATTTGGTACATTAATAGTACAGGCCAAAAGGAATCCACAAACCAAGAATGGCCAACATTCACCACTAGGTGGTGCTTAGAGGCCATGCCGAAATTCCCATTTTCTGGTCAAAAATGTTCTAATTTGGTACATTGATACTACAGGCCAACAGGAACCCACAAACCAAGATTATGGCCAACATTCGCCATTAGGGGCGCTTACAGGTAATTCCTCAAAAGTCCCATTTTCTGGTCAAACATTTTCTAATTTGGTACATTGATTCTACAGGCCAACAGGAACCCATCAAACCAAGAATGGCCCACATTCACCCCTAGAGGGCGCTTACAGGCCACTCCAAAATTCCCATTTTCTGGTCAAATATTTTCTAATTTTGTACATTGATACTACAGGCCAACAGGAACCCACAAACCAAGAATGGCCCACATTCGCCCATAGGTGGCGCTTACAGGCCACGCCCCAAAAAATATTTTCAAAGTGATACCATTTCCACGCCTATTTGTCCAATTCTTCTGAAACTTGGTGTACATGCCTCATTTCTCATTGGGAACAAAAAGCCTCAAGGATCCATAAGGTCATGTATGGATTTTCCTGTACATTGAAAATGTTTCGTTTAGGATTCAGACAGAAGACATGTTTTTTGAATTCATCCATTGGGAGGGTTTATCCCCAACCATCTACTGATCAATTTGAAATGATTTGCCATTTTGAGGAGGAATCTGCATTGCTGCTTGCAGCTATATTTATTATTATTATTATTACTTCTTCTCCTTGAGCCCAAATAGCTCAAAAAGTCACTGGTCAAAAGTTTTCTAAATTGGCACATTGATAGTCCATGCCAACGGGTACCCCCAAACCAAGAATGGTCAACATTCGCCCATAGGTGGCGCTTACAGGCCACGCCCAAAAAAAATATTTTCAAAGTGATACCATTTCCACGCCATTTGTCCAAATCTCCTGAAACTTGGTGTACATGCCTCATTTCTCATGGGGAACAAAAAGCCTCAAGAACCCATAACTTCCGCCATGATGGATTTTTCCGTGACGCTGAAAATTTGCTAAAACCTACAAAACTCTTCTTCTCCTGAACCGTAGCTCCAATTGACTTGAAATTTGGTACACATGTGTAGAATTGAAGTCTTTGAAAACGCTACTTAGGAAAAATGAATACGATACAAAATGGCTGAAAGGGGCGTGTTTATGTAAATGTCCAAATTTTAACAATATATACGTGTCAATAAATCAAATGTAATTTTGACTGATGGTTTTTCAAACCTAACATGCTTCAAGATGACATCACTCTGAAGTACTGCGCAAAGAATGGCTAACATTCGCCCCTAGAGGGCTTACAGGCCATGCTGAAATTCCCATTTTCTGGTCTAAAATGTTCTAATTTGGTACAATGGTACTACAGGCCAACAGGAACCCACAAACCAAGAATGGCCGACATTCGCCACTAGGGGGCTTAAAGGCCACGCCTAAAATTCCCGCTTTCTGGTCAAAAATGTTCTAATTTGGTACATTGATACTACAGGCCAACAGGAACCCACAAACCAAGAATGGCCAACATTCACCCCTAGGGGGCTTACAGGCCATGCCGAAATTCCCATTTTCTGGTCTAAAATGTTCTAATTTGGTACAATGGTACTACAGGCCAACAGGAACCCACAAACCAAGAATGGCCAACATTCGCCATTAGGGGCGCTACAGGTAATTCCCAAATGTCCCATTTTCTGGTCAAACATTTTCTAATTTGGTACATTGATTCTACAGGCCAAAAGGAACCCACAAACCAAGAATGGCCCACATTCGCCCTTAGGGGGCTTACAGGCCACTCCAAAATTCCCATTTTCTGGTCAAATATTTTCTAATTTTGTACATTGATACTACAGGCCAACAGGAACCCACAAACCAAGAATGGCCCACATTCGACCATAGGTGGTGCTACAGGCCACGTCCCAAAAAAATATTTTCAAAGTGATACCATTTCCACGCCATTTGTCCAATTCTTCTGAAACTTGGTGTACATGCCTCATTTCTCATTGGGAACAAAAAGCCTCAAGGATCCATAAGGTCCGGTATGGATTTTCCTGTACATTGAAAATGTTTCGTTTAGGATTCAGACAAAGACATGTTTTTTGAATTCCTTAATTGGGAGGGTTTATCCCCAACCATCTACTGATCAATTTTAAATGATTTGCCATTTTGAGGAGGAATCCGCATTGCTGCTTAGCTATATTTAGATTCCTCTGGAGGGAATCTATTGTAATTGATGGTTTTATTATTATTATTATTATTATTATTATTATTATTATTCTCCTTGAGCCCCAATAGCTCAAAAAGTCACTGGTCAAAATTTTCTAAATTGGCACATTGATACTCCATGCCAACGGGTACCCCCAAACCAAGAATGGCCCACATTCGCCCATAGGTGGCGCTACAGGCCACGCCCAAAAAAACATAAATTCAAAGTGATACAATTTCCACGCCATTTGTCCAAATCTTCTGAAATTTGGTGTACATGCCTCATTCCTCATGGGGAACAAAAAGCCTCAAGAACCCATAACTTCCGCCATGATGGATTTTCCCGTGACGCTGAAAATTTGCTAAAACCTACAAAACTCTTCTTCTCCTGAACCGTAGCTCCAATTGACTTGAAATTTGGTACACATGTGTAGAATGGACATCCTTGAAAACGCTACTTAGGAAAAATGAATACGATACAAAATGGCTGAAAGGGGCGTGTTTATGTAAATGTCCAAATTTTAACAATATATACGTGTCAATAAATCAAATGTAATTTTGACTGATGGTTTTTCAAACCTAACATGCTTAAAGATGACATCACTCTGAAGTAATGTGCAAAGAATGGCCATGCCAAAATTCCCATTTTCTGGTCAAAAATGTTCTAATTTGGTAAATTAATAGTACAGGCCAACAGGAATCCACAAACCAAGAATGACCGACATACGCCACTAGGGGGCACTACAGGACAAGCCAAAATTCCCATTTTCTGGTCAAAAATGTTCTAATTCGGTACAAGAATAGTACAGGCCAACAGGAATCCACAAACCAAGAATGACCGACATTCGCCACTAGGGGGCACTACAGGACAAGCCGAAATTCCCATTTTCTGGTCAAAAATGTTCTAATTTGGTACAATGATACTACAGGCCAACAGGAACCCACAAACCAAGTATGGCCCACATTCGCCATTAGGGGGCGCTACAGGCCACTCCCAAAATTTCGTTTTCTGGTCAAAAATTTTCTAATATGGTACATTGATACTACTGGCCAACAGGAACCCACAAACAAAGAATGGCCAACATTCGCCCTTAGGGGGCACTAGAGGCCACTCGAAATTCCCATTTTATGGTCAAAAATGTTCTAATTTGGTACATTGATACTACAGGTCAACAGGAACCCTCAAACCAAGAATGGCCAACATTCACCCCTAGGGGCGCTTACAGGTAATTCCCAAAAGTCCCATTTTCTGGTCAAATATTTTCTAATTATGTACATTGATACTACAGGCCAACAGGAACCCACAAACCAAGAATGACCCACATTTGCCCATAGGAGGCGCTTACAGGCCACGCCCCAAAAAAATATTTTCAAAGTGATACCATTTCAACGCCATTTAACCAATTCTTCTGAATCTTGGTGTACATGCCTCATTTCTCATTGGGAACAAAAAGCCTCAAGGATCCATAAGGTATGATGGATTTTCCTGTAGACTGAAAATGTTTCGCTTAGGATTCAGACAGAAATACATGTTTTTTGGATTCATCCATTGAGAGGGTTTAACCCCAACCCTCTACTGATCAATTTGAAATGATTTGCCATTTTGAGGAGGAATCCGCATTGCTGCTTGCAGCTATATTTATTATTATTATTATTATTATTATTATTATTATTATTCTTCTCCTTGAGCCCCAATAGCTCAAAAAGTCACTGGTCAAAATTTTCTAAATTGGCACATTGATACTCCATGCCAACGGGTACCCCCAAACCAAGAATGGCCCACATTCGCCCATAGGTGGCGCTACAGGCCACGCCCAAAAAACAAAATTCAAAGTGATACAATTTCCACGCCATTTGTCCAAATCTTCTGAAATTTGGTGTACATGCCTCATTCCTCATGGGGAACAAAAAAGCCTCAAGAACCCATAACTTCCGCCATGATGGATTTTCCCGTGACGTTGAAAATTTGCTAAAACCTACAAAACTCTTCTTCTCCTGAACCGTGAGCTCCAATTGACTTGAAATTTGGTACACATGTGTAGAATGGACATCCTTGAAAACGCTACTTAGGAAAAATGAATACGATACAAAATGGCTGAAAGGGGCGTGTTTATGTAAATGTCCAAATTTTAACAATATATACGTGTCAATAAATCAAATGTAATTTTGACTGATGGTTTTTCAAACCTAACATGCTTAAAGATGACATCACTCTGAAGTACTGTGCAAAGAATGGCCATGCCAAAATTCCCATTTTCTGGTCAAAAATGTTCTAATTTGGTAAATTAATAGTACAGGCCAACAGGAATCCACAAACCAAGAATGACCGACATACGCCACTAGGGGGCACTACAGGACAAGCCAAAATTCCCATTTTCTGGTCAAAAATGTTCTAATTCGGTACAAGAATAGTACAGGCCAACAGGAATCCACAAACCAAGAATGACCGACATTCACCACTAGGTGGCGCTAGAGGCCAAGCCAAAATTCCCATTTTCTGGTCAAAAATGTTCTAATTTGGTACTTTGATACTACAGGCCAACAGGAACCCACAAACCAAGTATGGCCCACATTCGCCATTAGGGGGCACTACAGGCCACTCCCAAAATTTCGTTTTCTGGTCAAAAATTTTCTAATATGGTACATTGATACTACTGGCCAACAGGAACCCACAAACAAAGAATGGCCAACATTCGCCCCTAGGGGGCACTAGAGGCCATTCTGAAATTCCCATTTTATGGTCAAAAATGTTCTAATTTGGTACATTGATACTACAGGTCAACAGGAACCCTCAAACCAAGAATGGCCAACATTCACCCCTAGGGGCGCTACAGGTAATTCCCAAAAGTCCCATTTTCTGGTCAAATATTTTCTAATTATGTACATTGATACTACAGGCCAACAGGAACCCACAAACCAAGAATGACCCACATTTGCCCATAGGAGGCGCTTACAGGCCACGCCTCCAAAAAATATTTTCAAAGTGATACCATTTCCACGCCATTTAACCAATTCTTTTGAATCTTGGTGTACATGCCTCATTTCTCATTGGGAACAAAACGCCTCAAGGATCCATAAGGTATGATGGATTTTCCTGTAGACTGAAAATGTTTCGTTTAGGATTCAGACAGAAATACATGTTTTTTGGATTCATCCATTGAGAGGGTTTAACCCCAACCCTCTACTGATCAATTTGAAATGATTTGCCATTTTGAGGAGGAATCCGCATTGCTGCTTGCAGCTATATTTATTATTATTATTATTATTATTATTCTTCTCCTTGAGCCCCAATAGCTCAAAAAGTCACTGGTCAAAAATTTTCTAAATTGGCACATTGATACTCCATGCCAACGGGTACCCCCAAACCAAGAATGGCCCACATTTGCCCATAGGTGGCGCTACAGGCCACGCCCAAAAAACAAAATTCAAAGTGATACAATTTCCACGCCATTTGTCCAAATCTTCTGAAATTTGGTGTACATGCCTCATTCCTCATGGGGAACAAAAAGCCTCAAGAACCCATAACTTCCGCCATGATGGATTTTCCCGTACGCTGAAAATTTGCTGAAAACCTACAAAACTCTTCTTCTCCTGAACCGTAGCTCCAATTGACTTGAAATTTGGTACACATGTGTAGAATGGACATCCTTGAAAACGTTACTTAGGAAAAATGAATACGATACAAAATGGCTGAAAGGGGCGTGTTTATGTAAATGTCCAAATTTTAACAATATATACGTGTCAATAAATCAAATGTAATTTTGACTGATGGTTTTTCAAACCTAACATGCTTAAAGATGACATCACTCTGAAGTACTGTGCAAAGAATGGCCATGCCAAAATTCCCATTTTCTGGTCAAAAATGTTCTAATTTGGTAAATTAATAGTACAGGCCAACAGGAATCCACAAACCAAGAATGACCGACATACGCCACTAGGGGGCACTACAGGACAAGCCAAAATTCCCATTTTCTGGTCAAAAATGTTCTAATTCGGTACAAGAATAGTACAGGCCAACAGGAATCCACAAACCAAGAATGACCGACATTCGCCACTAGGGGGCACTACAGGACAAGCCAAAATTCCCATTTTCTGGTCAAAAATTTTCTAATTTGGTACTTTGATACTACAGGCCAACAGGAACCCACATACCAAGTGTGGCCCACATTCAGCCCTTAGGGGGCTTACAGGCTACTCCAAAATTTCGCTTTCTGGTCAAAATTTTTTAATTTGGTACATTGATACTACAGGCCAGACAGGAACCCACAAACCAAGAATGGCCAACATTCACCCCTAGGGGCGCTTACAGGCCATGCCAAAATTCCCATTTTCTGGTCAAAAATGTTCTAATTTGGTACACTGATACTACAGGCCAACAGGAACCCACAAACCAAGAATGGCCAACATTCGCCATTAGGGGGCTTACAGGTAATTCCAAAAATCCCATTTTCTGGTCAAACATTTTCTAATTTGGTACATTGATTCTACAGGCCAACAGGAACCCACAAACCAAGAATGGCCCACATTCGCCCCTAGGGGGCTTACAGGCCACTCCAAAATTCCCATTTTCTGGTCAAATATTTTCTAATTTTGTACATTGATACTACAGGCCAACAGGAACCCACAAACCAAGAATGACCAACATTTGCCCATAGGTGGCGCTACAGGCCACGCTCCAAAAATATTTTTTCAAAGTGATATCATATCCACGCCCATTTGTCCAATTCTTCTGAAACTTGGTGTACATGCCTCATTTCTCATTGGGAACAAAAAGCCTCAAGGATCCATAAGGTCCGTATGGATTTTCCTGTACATTGAAAATGTTTCGTTTAGGATTCAGACAGAAGACATGTTTTTTGAATTCCTTAATTGGGAGGGTTTATCCCCAACCATCTACTGATCAATTTTAAATGATTTGCCATTTTGAGGAGGAATCCGCATTGCTGCTTGCAGCTATATTTATTATTATTATTATTATTATTATTATTATTATTATTCTCCTTGAGCCCAAATAGCTCAAAAAGTCACTGGTCAAAACTTTTCTAAATTGGCACATTGATAGTCCATGCCAACGGGTACCCCCAAACCAAGAATGGTCAACATTCGCCCATAGGTGGCGCTACAGGCCACGCCCAAAAAAAATATTTTCAAAGTGATACCATTTCCACGCCATTTGTCCAAATCTTCTGAAACTTGGTGTACATGCCTCATTTCTCATGGGGAACAAAAAGCCTCAAGAACCCATAACTTCCGCTATGATGGATTTTCCTGTACAGCTGAAAATTTGCGTAAAACCTACAAAACTCTTTCTTCTCCTGAACCGTAGCTCCAATTGACTTGAAATTTGGTACACATGTGTAGAATGGACATCCTTGAAAACGCTACTTAGGAAAAATGAATACGATACAAAATGGCTGAAAGGGGCGTGTTTATGTAAATGTCCAAATTTTAACAATATATACGTGTCAATAAATCAAATGTAATTTTGACTGATGGTTTTTCAAACCTAACATGCTTCAAGATGACATCACTCTGAAGTACTGCGCAAAGAATGGCTAACATTCGCCCTTAGGGGCGCTTACAGGCCATGCCGAAATTCCCATTTTCTGGTCTAAAATGTTCTAATTTGGTACAATGGTACTACAGGCCAACAGGAACCCACAAACCAAGAATGGCCGACATTCGCCACTAGGGGGCTTAAAGGCCACGCCAAAATTCCCGCTTTCTGGTCAAAAATGTTCTAATTTGGTACATTGATACTACATGCCAACAGGAACCCACAAACCAAGAATGGCCAACATTCAGCCTCCTAGGGGCGCTTACAGGCCACTCCAAAATTCCCATTTTCTGGTCAAACATTTTCTAATTTGGTACATTGATTCCATAGGCCAACAGGAACCCACAAACCAAGAATGGCCCACATTCGCCTCTAGGGGGCTTACAGGCCACTCCAAAATTCCCATTTTCTGGTCAAATATTTTCTAATTTTGTACATTGATACTACAGGCCAACAGGAACCCACAAACCAAGAATGGCCCACATTCGACCATAGGTGGCGCTACAGGCCACGCTCCAAAAAAATATTTTCAAAGTGATACCATTTCCACGCCATTTGTCCAATTCTTCTGAAACTTGGTGTACATGCCTCATTTCTCATTGGGAACAAAAAGCCTCAAGGATCCATAAGGTCCGGTATGGATTTTCCTGTACATTGAAAATGTTTCGCTTAGGATTCAGACAAAGACATGTTTTTTGAATTCCTTAATTGGGAGGGTTTATCCCCAACCATCTACTGATCAATTTTAAATGATTTGCCATTTTGAGGAGGAATCCGCATTGCTGCTTGCAGCTATATTTATTATTATTATTATTATTCTTCTCCTTGAGCCCAAATAGCTCAAAAAGTCACTGGTCAAAAGTTTTCTAAATTGGCACATTGATAGTCCATGCCAACGGGTACCCCCAAACCAAGAATGGTCAACATTCGCCCATAGGTGGCGCTACAGGCCACGCCCAAAAAAAATATTTTCAAAGTGATACCATTTCCACCCCATTTGTCCAAATCTCCTGAAACTTGGTGTACATGCCTCATTTCTCATGGGGAACAAAAAGCCTCAAGAACCCATAACTTCCGCCATGATGGATTTTCCAGTACAGTTGAAAATTTTGGAAAACCTACAAAACTCTTCTTCTCCTGAACCGTCAGCTCCAATTGACTTGAAATTTGGTACACATGTGTAGAATTGTAAGTCTTTGAAAACGCTACTTAGCAAAAATGAATACAATACAAAATGGCTGAAATGGACGTGTTTATGTAAATGTACACACAAAAGATGATCAAAAATTTTTAAAATCCCATTGATTTACAATGGCTGAGCAAAAGTGCTCCCTCTACTGGACAAATATGGTCCACATGTAAAATCCCATTCACTTACATTGGCTGAGCAAAGAGGCTCCTCTACTGGAGTAACTCTGTCTGCCACATGCAGCTCTTCTGTAGCAATCTCTAATGAAGCATTTCGGTCTCCTAGTGGGTGGAGCTCCAGACTTAGACTACAGAAGACATTTTATGCCTGCACGGAGGTATGTCAAATCAATTGTGTGTCTTAATGCTTTCCAGTTTGAACATTCAAGCGATTTTACACTATTCAACTCAACAAAGGCAAAACAACTCAAATAAATGTTTTCGAAGCAGTTTGTGTGACACAGCGAAGCGAGCCGCGTCGTGCCTAACGCTCGCGACGCCGATGAGAGTTCGCTTTCCTTCTTGCGTTTCAACGGACAATTTCATACACCAAAATACATGATATATTGGGGTGTCTGCTATATCTCAAGTGAACAAACAGTTGATAAAGAAATCGGGTATCAATATATTGAATTATGAATTATTGAAGGGGTCTAGTGATGCCGCTGTGATGTCCTGTTAGATTTTCTCTATCGAGACAGCGTTAACGTATCAAAACTTCCGAGTATGAAGTTGTTTAATTGTCTCTGACAACACGCAATCCTCGAGGCGCAGATCATTTTTGCTCGCGATCTTCACGAAGGTTTGTTGGTTGTGTACAATGGTTGCCTGCTTGAACATTCAAGCCGATTTTACACTATTCAACTCAACAAATGTCAAAACAACTCAAATACATGTTTGCGAAGCTGTTTGTGTGACACAGCGAGCCGCGTCGCGTCTAACTCACGCACTCCGATGTCTTTCGCTGCTGCTTAGCGCCTGAACGGACAATTTCATACAACAGAGTGTCAAAATACATGATATATTGAGGAGTCTGTTATGTCTCAAGTGAACAAACAGTTGAGAAAGAAATCTGGAATAATTATATTTTATTCTGGCATTATTCCAGATGACGTCCTGCTATATTTTTCTCTCGAAACAGCGGAAACAACTTAAACAAAATACTGCGTCATTTTTGCCCATACAGAAACATGCAAGACATCATTACTGAACTATGAAATGTGTACTTTTATTTGTGTACACTTACAATAACAACAAAACCTTGTGCTTTTGTAAAATAAATAAACAGGGTGCTCAGTCTCTGTCTTCGCGATTATTTTTCTGAAACACGCCACAAAATTCAAGTGAACAAAATCAACCATTCACGCAGTCTGTATTTTATCATCTCACAATGAATACAAATGCAACAAGCATGGCACAAAACGAAAATAATGATACTTCTCAGTTCTCAAAAGATTAAACTGAACTGTGCCTTAAGTATCGTATCATGCGATAAAAGCCTCTTAAAGAGACAGTAACAATTTAGCCTTCGTCCTGAACATAGACATTCCCAAGTAATTGAGAAGTACAAATGGTATTATTTTAAGTTTTTTTATTTCTCTCTTACCTTGTAAAATGCCACGTTTTTGAATGGCATGTAAACACAATCACTCCATTTTTTTCACTGGATCTGTTGCTATTTTAATGATTTAAAAATCAAAGCACTGACCATTTAAAGTGTGAGCTTGTAGGCTACATTTTGAAATAGTTATAAACAGTCACAGCTATACAGTGTTATTATGTGCCTAGATAGTCTTTCAAATAAAATTGCTTGTGATATGCTTATGTAAATCACACAAAAAAAACAGAAAAAAATCTTAAGAGAGAAGTGAAAGTGAAAGTAGAGATTTTCAAAGTGATTTTTCATTCAAAGTGATACAATTTCCACGCCATTTGTCTAAATCTTCTGAAACTTGGTGTACATGCCTCATTCCTCATGGGGAACAAAAAGCCTTAAGGACCCATAACTTTCACCATGATGGATTTTCCCGTACGTTGAAAATTTGCGAAAACCTAAAAATACTCTTCTTCTCCTGAACCGTAGCTCCAATTGACTTGAAATTTGGTACACATTTGTAGAATGGACATCCTTGAAAACATTACTTAGGAAAAATGAATGTGATACAAAATGTCTGAAAGGGGCGTGTTTATGTAAATGTCCAAATTTTAACAATATATACCTGTCAATAAATCAAATGTAATTTTGACTGATGGTTTTTCAAACCTAACATGCTTCAAGATGACATCACTCTGAAGTACTGCGCAAAGAATGGTCGACATTCAGCCTCTAGGGGGCTTACAGACCATGTCGAAATTCCCATTTTCTGGTCTAAAATGTTCTAATTTGGTACAATGGTACTACAGGCCAACAGGAACCCACAAACCAAGAATGGCCGACATTCGCCACTAGGGGGCTTAAAGGCCACGCCAAAATTCCCGCTTTCTGGTCAAATTTTTTTTAATTTGGTACATTGATACTACAGGCAGACAGGAACCCACAAACCAAGAATGGACAACATTCACCCCTAGGGGGCTTACAGGCCATGCCAAAATTCCCATTTTCTGGTCAAAAATGTTCTAATTTGGTACACTGATACTACATGCCAACAGGAACCCACAAACCACTGAATGGCCAACATTCGCCATTAGGGGGCTTACAGGTAATTCCAAAAATCCCATTTTCTGGTCAAACATTTTCTAATTTGGTGTATTGATTCTACAGGCCGACAGGAACCCACAAACCAAGAAAGGCCCACATTCGCCTCTAGGGGCGCTTACAGGCCACTCCAAAATTCCCATTTTCTGGTCAAATATTTTCTAATTTTGTACATTTATACTACAGGCCAACAGGAACCCACAAACCAAGAATGGCCCACATTTGCCCATAGGTGGCGCTACAGGCCACGCCCCAAATTTTTTTTTTCAAAATGATATAATATCCACCCCATTTGTCCAATTCTTCTGAAACTTGGTGTACATGCCGCATTTCTCATTGGGAACAAAAAAGCCTCAAGGATCCATAAGGTCCGGTATGGATTTTCCTGTACATTGAAAATGTTTTGTTTAGGAATCAGACGAAGACATGTTTTTTTGAATTCCTTAATTGGGAGGGTTTATCCCCAACCATCTACTGATCAATTTTAAATGATTTGCCATTTTGAGGAGGAATCCGCATTGCTGCTTGCAGCTATATTTATTATTATTATTAGATTCCTCCGTAGGAGGGAATCTATTGTAATTGATGGTTTTATTAGATTCCTCCATAGGAGGGAATCTATTGTAATTGATGGTTTTATTAGATTCCTCCGTAAGGAGGGAATCTATTGTATTTGATGGTTTTATTAGATTCCTCCGTAAGGAGGGAATCTATTGTATTTGATGGTTTTATTATTAGATTCCTCCGTAGGAGGGAATCTATTGTAATTGATGGTTTTATTATTATTATTATTATTATTATTATTATTATTATTATTATTATTATTATTATTCTCCTTGAGCCCCAATAGCTCAAAAAGTCACTGGTCAAAAATTTTCTAAATTGGCACATTGATACTCCATGCCAACGGGTACCCCCAAACCAAGAATGGCCCACATTCGCCCATAGGTGGCGCTACAGGCCACGCCCAAAAAACAAAATTCAAAGTGATACAATTTCCACGCCATTTGTCCAAATCTTCTGAAATTTGGTGTACATGCCTCATTCCTCATGGGGAACAAAAAGCCTCAAGAACCCATAACTTCCGCCATGATGGATTTTCCCAGTACGTTGAAAATTTGCTAAAACCTACAAAACTCTTCTTCTCCTGAACCGTAGCTCCAATTGACTTGAAATTTGGTACACATGTGTAGAATGGACATCCTTGAAAACGTTACTTAGGAAAAATGAATACGATACAAAATGGCTGAAAGGGCCGTGTTTATGTAAATGTCCAAATTTTAACAATATATACGTGTCAATAAATCAAATGTAATTTTGACTGATGGTTTTTCAAACCTAACATGCTTCAAGATGACATCACTCTGAAATACTGCGCAAAGAATGGCCAACATTCGCCCTTAGGGGCGCTTACAGGCCATGCAGAAATTCCCATTTTCTGGTCTAAAATGTTCTAATTTGGTACAATGGTACTACAGGCCAACAGGAACCCACAAACCAAGAATGGCCGAAATTCGCCACTAGGGGCGCTAAAGGCCACGCCAAAATTCCCGCTTTCTGGTCAAAAATGTTCTAATTTGGTACATTGATACTACAGGCCAACAGGAACCCACAAACCAAGAATGGCCAACATTCACCCCTAGGGGGCTTACAGGCCATGCCGAAATTCCCATTTTCTGGTCTAAAATGTTCTAATTTGGTACAATGGTACTACAGGCCAACAGGAACCCACAAACCAAGAATGGCCAACATTCGCCATTAGGGGCGCTACAGGTAATTCCCAAAAGTCCCATTTTCTGGTCAAACATTTTCTAATTTGGTACATTGATTCTACAGGCCAAAAGGAACCCACAAACCAAGAATGGCCCACATTCGCCCCTAGGGGCGCTTACAGGCCACTCCAAAATTCCCATTTTCTGGTCAAATATTTTCTAATTTTGTACATTGATACTACAGGCCAACAGGAACCCACAAACCAAGAATGGCCCACATTCGACCATAGGTGGTGCTACAGGCCACGCTCCCAAAAATATATTTTCAAAGTGATACCATTTCCACGCCATTTGTCCAATTCTTCTGAAACTTGGTGTACATGCCTCATTTCTCATTGGGAACAAAAAGCCTCAAGGATCCATAAGGTCCGGTATGGATTTTCCTGTACATTGAAAATGTTTCGCTTAGGATTCAGACAAAGACATGTTTTTTGAATTCCTTAATTGGGAGGGTTTATCCCCAACCATCTACTGATCAATTTTAAATGATTTGCCATTTTGAGGAGGAATCCGCATTGCTGCTTGCAGCTATATTTATTATTATTCTTCTTCTTCTCCTTGAGCCCAAATAGCTCAAAAAGTCACTGGTCAAAAGTTTTCTAAATTGGCACATTGATAGTCCATGCCAACGGGTACCCCCAAACCAAGAATGGTCAACATTCGCCCATAGGTGGCGCTACAGGCCACGCCCAAAAAAAATATTTTCAAAGTGATACCATTTCCACGCCATTTGTCCAAATCTCCTGAAACTTGGTGTACATGCCTCATTTCTCATGGGGAACAAAAAGCCTCAAGAACCCATAACTTCCGCCATGATGGATTTTTCCAGTACGTTGAAAATTTGCTAAAACCTACAAAACTCTTTCTTCTCATGAACCGTAGCTCCAATTGACTTGAAATTTGGTACACATGTGTAGAATTGAAGTCTTTGAAAACGCTACTTAGGAAAAATGAATACGATACAAAATGGCTGAAAGGGGCGTGTTTATGTAAATGTCCAAATTTTAACAATATATACGTGTCAATAAATCAAATGTAATTTTGACTGATGGTTTTTCAAACCTAACATGCTTCAAGATGACATCACTCTGAAGTACTGCGCAAAGAATGGCTAACATTCGCCCCTAGGGGGCTTACAGGCCATGCCGAAATTCCCATTTTCTGGTCTAAAATGTTCTAATTTGGTACAATGGTACTACAGGCCAACAGGAACCCACAAACCAAGAATGGCCGACATTCGCCACTAGGGGGCTTAAAGGCCACGCCAAAATTCCCGCTTTCTGGTCAAAAATGTTCTAATTTGGTACATTGATACTACAGGCCAACAGGAACCCACAAACCAAGAATGGCCAACATTCACCCCTAGGGGGCTTACAGGCCATGCCGAAATTCCCATTTTCTGGTGTTCTAAAATGTTCTAATTTGGTACAATGGTACTACAGGCCAACAGGAACCCACAAACCAAGAATGGCCAACATTCGCCATTAGGGGGCTTACAGGTAATTCCTAAAAGTCCCATTTTCTGGTCAAACATTTTCTAATTTGGTACATTGATTCTACAGGCCAAAAGGAACCCACAAACCAAGAATGGCTCACATTCGCCCCTAGGGGGCTTACAGGCCACTCCAAAATTCCCATTTTCTGGTCAAATATTTTCTAATTTTGTACATTGATACTACAGGCCAACAGGAACCCACAAACCAAGAATGGCCCACATTCGACCATAGGTGGTGCTACAGGCCACGCTCCAAAAAAATATTTTCAAAGTGATACCATTTCCACGCCATTTGTCCAATTCTTCTGAAACTTGGTGTACATGCCTCATTTCTCATTGGGAACAAAAAGCCTCAAGGATCCATAAGGTCCGGTATGGATTTTCCTGTACATTGAAAATGTTTCGTTTAGGATTCAGACAAAGACATGTTTTTTTGAATTCCTTAATTGGGAGGGTTTATCCCCAACCATCTACTGATCAATTTTAAATGATTTGCCATTTTGAGGAGGAATCCGCATTGCTGCTTGCAGCTATATTTATTATTATTATTATTATTAGATTCCTCCGTAGGAGGGAATCTATTGTATTTGATGGTTTTATTATTATTAGATTCCTCCGTAGGAGGGAATCTATTGTAATTGATGGTTTTATTATTATTATTATTATTATTATTATTATTCTCCTTGAGCCCAAATAGCTCAAAAAGTCACTGGTCAAAAGTTTTCTAAATTGGCACATTGATAGTCCATGCCAACGGGTACCCCCAAACCAAGAATGGTCAACATTCGCCCATAGGTGGCGCTACAGGCCACGCCCAAAAAAATATTTTCAAAGTGATACCATTTCCACGCCATTTGTCCAAATCTCCTGAAACTTGGTGTACATGCCTCATTTCTCATGGGGAACAAAAAGCCTCAAGAACCCATAACTTCCGCCATGATGGATTTTTCCAGACGCTGAAAATTTGCTAAAACCTACAAAACTCTTCTTCTCCTGAACCGTAGCTCCAATTGACTTGAAATTTGGTACACATGTGTAGAATTGAAGTCTTTGAAAACGTTACTTAGGAAAAATGAATATGATACAAAATGGCTGAAAGGGGCGTGTTTATGTAAATGTCCAAATTTTAACAATATATACGTGTCAATAAATCAAATGTAATTTTGACTGATGGTTTTTCAAACCTAACATGCTTCAAGATGACATCACTCTGAAGTACTGCAGCAAAGAATGGCTAACATTCGCCCCTAGGGGGCTTACAGGCCATGCCGAAATTCCCATTTTCTGGTCTAAAATGTTCTAATTTGGTACAATGGTACTACAGGCCAACAGGAACCCACAAACCAAGAATGGCCGACATTCGCCACTAGGGGCGCTTAAAGGCCACGCCAAAATTCCCGCTTTCTGGTCAAAAATGTTCTAATTTGGTACATTGATACTACAGGCCAACAGGAACCCACAAACCAAGAATGGCCAACATTCACCCCTAGGGGGCTTACAGGCCATGCCGAAATTCCCATTTTCTGGTCTAAAATGTTCTAATTTGGTACAATGGTACTACAGGCCAACAGGAACCCACAAACCAAGAATGGCCAACATTCGCCATTAGGGGGCGCTACAGGTAATTCCCAAAAGTCCCATTTTCTGGTCAAACATTTTCTAATTTGGTACATTGATTCTACAGGCCAAAAGGAACCCACAAACCAAGAATGGCCCACATTCGCCCCTAGGGGGCGCTACAGGCCACGCAGAAATTCCCATTTTCTGGTCAAAAATGTTCTAATTTGGTACATTGATACTACAGGCCAACAGGAACCCACAAACCAAGTATGGCCCACATTCGCCACTAGGGGGCGTTAAAGGCCACGCCAAAATTCCCATTTTCTGGTCAAACATTTTCTAATTTGGTACATTGATTCTATAGGCCGACAGGAACCCACAAACCAAGAATGGCCCACATTCAGCCCCTAGGGGCACTACAGGCCACTCCAAAATTCCCATTTTCTGGTCAAATATTTTCTAATTTTGTACATTGATACTACAGGCCAACAGGAACCCACAAACCAAGAATGGCTCACATTTGCCCATAGGTGGCGCTACAGGCCACATCCCAAAAAAATATTTTCAAAGTGATACCATTTCCACGCCATTTAACGAATTCTTCTGAAACTTGGTGTACATGCCTCATTTCTCATTGGGAACAAAAAAGCCTCAAGGATCCATAAGGTCTGTATTGATGGATTTTTCTGTACACTGAAAATGTTTCGTTTAGGATTCAGACAGAAATACGTGGTTTTTGGATTCATCCATTGAGAAGGTTTAACCCCAACCCTCTACTGATCAATTTTAAATGATTTGCCATTTTGAGGAGGAATCCGCATTGCTGCTTGCAGCTATATTTAGATTCCTCCGTAAGGAGGGAATCTATTGTATTTGATGGTTTTATTATTATTATTATTAGATTCCTCCGTAGGAGGGAATCTATTGTAATTGATGGTTTTATTATTATTATTATTATTATTATTATTATTATTATTATTATTATTATTATTCTTCTCCTTGAGCCCCAATAGCTCAAAAAGTCACTGGTCAAAAATTTTCTAAATTGGCACATTGATACTCCATGCCAACGGGTACCCCCAAACCAAGAATGGCCCACATTCGCCCATAGGTGGCGCTACAGGCCACGCCCAAAAAAACTAAATTCAAAGTGATACAATTTCCACGCCATTTGTCCAAATCTTCTGAAATTTGGTGTACATGCCTCATTCCTCATGGGGAACAAAAAGCCTCAAGAACCCATAACTTCCGCCATGATGGATTTTCCCGTACGTTGAAAATTTGCGTAAAACCTACAAAACTCTTCTTCTCCTGAACCGTAGCTCCAATTGACTTGAAATTTGGTACACATGTGTAGAATGGACATCTTTGAAAACGTTACTTAGGAAAAATGAATACGATACAAAATGTCTGAAAGGGGCGTGTTTATGTAAATGTCCAAATTTTAACAATATATACCTATCACTAAATCAAATGTAATTTTGACTGATGGTTTTTCAAACCTAACATGCTTCAAGATGACATCACTCTGAAGTACTGCATGCAAAGAATGGCTCGACATTCAGCCCTTAGGGGCTTACAGGCCATGTCGAAATTCCCATTTTCTGGTCTAAAATGTTCTAATTTGCTACAATGGTACTACAGGCCAACAGGAACCCACAAACCAAGAATGGCCGACATTCAGCCACTTAGGGAGCAGCTTAAAGGCCACGCCTAAAATTCCCCTTTTCTGGTCAAATTTTTTCTAATTTGGTACATTGATTCTACAGGCAGACAGGAACCCACAAACCAAGAATGGCCCACATTCAGCCTCTAGGGGCACTACAGGCCACTCCAAAATTCCCATTTTCTGGTCAAATATTTTCTAATTTTGTACATTGATACTACAGGCCAACAGGAACCCACAAACCAAGAATGGCTCACATTTGCCCATAGGTGGCGCTACAGGCCACATCCCAAAAAAATATTTTCAAAGTGATACCATTTCCACGCCATTTAACGAATTCTTCTGAAACTTGGTGTACATGCCTCATTTCTCATTGGGAACAACAAAGCCTCAAGGATCCATAAGGTCTGTATTGATGGATTTTCCTGTACACTGAAAATGTTTCGTTTAGGATTCAGACAGAAATACGTGGTTTTTGGATTCATCCATTGAGAGGGTTTAACCCCAACCCTCTACTGATCAATTTTAAATGATTTGCCATTTTGAGGAGGAATCCGCATTGCTGCTTGCAGCTATATTTATTATTATTATTATTATTATTATTATTCTCCTTGAGCCCCAATAGCTCAAAAAGTCACTGGTCAAAAATTTTCTAAATTGGCACATTGATACTCCATGCCAACGGGTACCCCCAAACCAAGAATGGCCCACATTCGCCCATAGGTGGCGCTTACAGGCCACGCCCAAAAAACAAAATTCAAAGTGATACAATTTCCACGCCATTTGTCCAAATCTTCTGAAATTTGGTGTACATGCCTCATTCCTCATGGGGAACAAAAAGCCTCAAGAACCCATAACTTCCGCCATGATGGATTTTCCCGTACGTTGAAAATTTGCGAAAACCTACAAAACTCTTCTTCTCCTGAACCGTAGCTCAAATTGACTTGAAATTTGGTACACATGTGTAGAATGGACATCCTTGAAAACGTTACTTAGGAAAAATGAATGTGATACAAAATGTCTGAAAGGGGCGTGTTTATGTAAATGTCCAAATTTTAACAATATATACCTGTCAATAAATCAAATGTAATTTTGACTGATGGTTTTTCAAACCTAACATGCTTCAAGATGACATCACTCTGAAGTACTGCGAAAGAATGGCTAACATTCAGCCTCTAGGGGGCTTACAGGCCATGTCGAAATTCCCATTTTCTGGTCTAAAATGTTCTAATTTGGTACAATGGTACTACAGGCCAACAGGAACCCACAAACCAAGAATGGCCGACATTCGCCACTAGGGGGCTTAAAGGCCACGCCAAAATTCCCGCTTTCTGGTCAAAATTTTCTAATTTGGTACATTGATACTACAGGCCAGACAGGAACCCACAAACCAAGAATGGACAACATTCACCCCTAGGGGCGCTTACAGGCCATGCCAAAATTCCCATTTTCTGGTCAAAAATGTTCTAATTTGGTACACTGATACTACAGGCCAACAGGAACCCACAAACCAAGAATGGCCAACATTCGCCATTAGGGGGCTTACAGGTAATTCCAAAAGTCCCATTTTCTGGTCAAACATTTTCTAATTTGGTACATTGATTCTACAGGCCAACAGGAACCCACAAACCAAGAATGGCCCACATTTGCCCATAGGTGGCTGCTACAGGCCACGCCTCCAAAATATATTTTTTCAAAGTGATACCATAATATCCACCCCATTTGTCCAATTCTTCTGAAACTTGGTGTACATGCCTCATTTCTCATTGGGAACAAAAAGCCTCAAGGATCCATAAGGTCCGTATGGATTTTCCTGTACATTGAAAATGTTTTGTTTAGGAATCAGACAAAGACATGTTTTTTGAATTCCTTAATTGGGAGGGTTTATCCCCAACCATCTACTGATCAATTTTAAATGATTTGCCATTTTGAGGAGGAATCCGCATTGCTGCTTGCAGCTATATTTATTATTATTATTACTTCTTCTCCTTGAGCCCAAATAGCTCAAAAAGTCACTGGTCAAAAGTTTTCTAAATTGGCACATTGATAGTCCATGCCAACGGGTACCCCCAAACCAAGAATGGTCAACATTCGCCCATAGGTGGCGTTACAGGCCACGCCCAAAAAACAATATATTCAAAGTGATACCATTTCCACGCCATTTGTCCAAATCTTCTGAAACTTGGTGTACATGCCTCATTCCTCATGGGGAACAAAAAGCCTCAAGAACCCATAACTTCCGCCATGATGGATTTTTCCGTGACGCTGAAAATTTGCTAAAACCTACAAAACTCTTCTTCTCCTGAACCGTAGCTCCAATTGACTTGAAATTTGGTACACATGTGTAGAATTGACAGTCTTTGAAAACGTTACTTAGGAAAAATGAATACGATACAAAATGGCTGAAAGGGGCGTGTTTATGTAAATGTCCAAATTTTAACAATATATACGTGTCAATAAATCAAATGTAATTTTGACTGATGGTTTTTCAAACCTAACATGCTTCAAGATGACATCACTCTGAAGTACTGCGCAAAGAATGGCTAACATTCGCCTCTAGGGGGCTTACAGGCCATGCCGAAATTCCCATTTTCTGGTCTAAAATGTTCTAATTTGGTACAATGGTACTACAGGCCAACAGGAACCCACAAACCAAGAATGGCCAACATTCGCCATTAGGGGGCTTACAGGTCATGCCTAAAAGTCCCATTTTCTGGTCAAACATTTTCTAATTTGGTACATTGAGTACTACAGGCCAACAGGAACCCACAAACCAAGAATGGCCAACATTCACCCCTAGGGGGCTTACAGGCCATGCCGAAATTCCCATTTTCTGGTCTAAAATGTTCTAATTTGGTACATTGATACTACAGGCCAACAGGAACCCACAAACCAAGAATGGCCAACATTCGCCATTAGGGGGCTTACAGGCCATTCCAAAAGTCCCATTTTCTGGTCAAACATTTTCTAATTTGGTACATTGATTCTACAGGCCAACAGGAACCCACAAACCAAGAATGGCTCACATTCGCCCCTAGGGGCACTACAGGCCACTCCAAAATTCCCATTTTCTGGTCAAATATTTTCTAATTTTGTACATTGATACTACAGGCCAACAGGAACCCACAAACCAAGAATGGCCCACATTTGCCCATAGGTGGCGCTACAGGCCACATCCCAAAAAAATATTTTCAAAGTGATACCATTTCCACGCCATTTAACCAATTCTTCTGAAACTTGGTGTACATGCCTCATTTCTCATTGGGAACAAAAAGCCTCAAGGATCCATAAGGTCTGTATGATGGATTTTCCTGTACACTGAAAATGTTTCGCTTAGGATTCAGACAGAAATACATGTTTTTTGGATTCATCCATTGAGAGGGTTTAACCCCAACCCTCTACTGATCAATTTTAAATGATTTGCCATTTTGAGGAGGAATCAGATTGCTGCTTGCAGTTATATTTAGATTCCTCAGGAGGAATCTATTGTATTGATTTATTATTATTAGATTCCTCCGTAAGGAGGGAATCTATTGTATTTGATCGGTTATTATTATTATTATTATTATTATTATTATTATTATTATTATTATTATTATTATTCTTCTCCTTGAGCCCCAATAGCTCAAAAAGTCACTGGTCAAAATTTTCTAAATTGGCACATTGATACTCCATGCCAACGGGTACCCCCAAACCAAGAATGGTCAACATTCGCCCATAGGTGGCGCTACAGGCCACGCCCAAAAAACAAAAATTCAAAGTGATATAATTTCCACCCCATTTGTCCAAATCTTCTGAAACTTTGTAAACATGCCTCATTTCTCATGGGGAACAAAAAGCCTCAAGGACCCATACTTCTGCCATTATGGATTTTCCTGTACAGTGAAAATTTTGGAAAACCTACAAAACTCTTTCTTCTCCTGAACCTCAGCTCCAATTGACTTGAATTTGGCACACGTGTGTAGTATGTATGTCTTTCCAAACGCTACTTAGCAAAAATGAATACAATACAAAATGGCTGAAATGGACGTGTTTATGTAAATGTACACACAAAAGATGATCAAAAATTTTTAAAATCCCATTGATTTACAATGGCTGAGCAAAAGTGCTCCCTCTACTGGACAAATATGGTCCACATGTAAAATCCCATTCACTTACATTGGCTGAGCAAAGAGGCTCCTCTACTGGAGTAACTCTGTCTACCACATGCAGCTCTTCTGTAGCAATCTCTAATGAAGCATTTCGGTCTCCTAGTGGGTGGAGCTCCAGACTTAGACTACAGAAGACATTTTGATGCCTGCACGGAGGTATGTCAAATCAATTGTGTGTCTTAATGCTTTCCAGTTTGAACATTCAAGCTGATTTTACACTATTCAACTCAACAAAGGCAAAACAACTCAAATAAATGTTTTCGAAGCAGTTTGTGTGACACAGCGAAGCGAGCCGCTGCATGCCTAACGCTCGAACGCCGATGAGAGTTCGCTTCCTTCTTATGCTTCAACGGACAATTTCATACACCAAAATACATGATATATTGGGGTGTCTGCTATATCTCAAGTGAACAAACAGTTGATAAAGAAATCGGGTATCAATATATTGAATTATGAATTATTGAAGGGGTCTAGTGATGCCGCTGTGATGTCCTGTTAGATTTTTCTCTATCGAGACAGCGCTAACGTATCAAAACTTCCGAGTATGATGTTGTTTAATTGTCTCTGACAACACGCAATCCTCGAGGCGCAGATCATTTTTGCTCGCGATCTTCACGAAGGTTTGTTGGTTGTGTACAATGGTTGCCTGCTTGAACATTCAAGCCGATTTTACACTATTCAACTCAACAAAGGCAAAACAACTCAAATAAATGTTTTCGAAAGCAGTTTGTGTGACACAGCGAAGCGAGCCGCGTCGCGACTAACGCCGCGACGCCGATGAGAGTTCGCCACAGCTTCATGCGCTTGAACGGACAATTTCATACACCAAAATACATGATATATTGGGGTGTCTGTTATGTATCAAGTGAACAAACAGTTGATAAAGAAATTGGGTATCAATATATTTAATTATGAATTATTGTGAACAACACGGATGCCGCTGTGGTGTCCTGTTAAGATTTTTCTCTCAAACAGCTGCTAACAGCTTAAACAAAATACTGCGTTATTTTTGCACATACAGATACATTTAATACATCGTCACAAACTATGAAAGTTGTACTTTTATTTGTTGTAAAATAAAGAAAATAAACCGTGTGCTCTTTTGTCTAAGCTTAATATCTTTCTGAAACACGCCACAAAAACTTACACAAACATGAAACATATGTCTAAAGAAAGTAGGGATGGGCTGATCAATCCTAACGTATCAAAACTTCCGAGAATGATGTTGTTTAATTGTCTCTGACAACACGCAAAACCGCGAGGCGAGATCATTTTTGCTCGCGATCATCATGAAGGTTTGTCGGTTGTATACAATGTTTGCCTGTTTGAACATTCAAGCCGATTTTACACTATTCAACTCAACAAATGTCAAAACAACTCAAATACATGTTTGCGAAGCTGTTTGTGTGACACAGCGAGCCGCGTCGCGCCTAACTCACGCGACTGATGTCTTTCGCTGCTGCTTGCGCCTGAACGGACAATTTCATACAACAGAGTGTCAAAATACATGATATATTGAGGAGTCTGTTATGTCTCAAGTGAACAAACAGTTGAGAAAGAAATCTGAATAATTATATTTTATTCTGGCATTATTCCAGATGACGCCCTGCTATATTTTTCTCTCGAAACAGCGGAAACAACTTAAACAAAATACTGCGCCATTTTTGCCCATACAGAAACATGCAAGACATCATTACTGAACTATGAAATGTGTACTTTTATTTGTGTACACTTACAATAACAACAAAACCTTGTGCTTTTGTAAAATAAATAAACAGGGTGCTCAGTCTCTGTCTTCACGATTATTTTTCTGAAACACGCCACAAAATTCAAGTGAACAAAATCAACCATTCACGTAGTCTGTATTTTATCATCTCACAATGAATACAAATGCAACAAGCATGGCACAAAACGAAAATAATGATACTTCTCAGTTCTCAAAAGATTAAACTGAACTGTGCCTTAAGTATCGTGATCATGCGATAAAAGCCTCTTAAAGAGACAGTAACAATTTAGCCTTCGCCCTGAACATAGACATTCCCAAGTAATTGAGAAGTACAAATGGTATTATTTTAAGTTTTTTTATTTCTCTCTTACCTTGTAAAATGCCACGTTTTTGAATGGCATGTAAACACAATCACTCCATTTTTTTCACTGGATCTGTTGCTATTTTAATGATTTAAAAATCAAAGCACTGACCATTTAAAGTGTGAGCTTGTAGGCTACATTTTGAAATAGTTATAAACAGTCACAGCTATACAGTGTTATTATGTGCCTAGATAGTCTTTCAAATAAAATTGCTTGTGATATGCTTATGTAAATCACACAAAAAAACAGAAAAAAATCTTAAGAGAGAAGTGAAAGTGAAAGTAGAGATTTTCAAAGTGATTTTTCATTCAAAGTGATACAATTTCCACGCCATTTGTCTAAATCTTCTGAAACTTGGTGTACATGCCTCATTCCTCATGGGGAACAAAAAGCCTTAAGGACCCATAACTTTCACCATGATGGATTTTCCCGTACGCTGAAAATTTGCTAAAACCTAAAAATACTCTTCTTCTCCTGAACCGTGAGCTCCAATTGACTTGAAATTTGGTACACATTTGTAGAATGGACATCCTTGAAAACATTACTTAGGAAAAATGAATGTGATACAAAATGTCTGAAAGGGGCGTGTTTATGTAAATGTCCAAATTTTAACAATATATACCTGTCAATAAATCAAATGTAATTTTGACTGATGGTTTTTCAAACCTAACATGCTTCAAGATGACATCACTCTGAAGTACTGCGCAAAGAATGGTCTGACATTCGCCTCTAGGGGGCTTACAGGCCATGTCGAAATTCCCATTTTCTGGTCTAAAATGTTCTAATTTGGTACAATGGTACTACAGGCCAACAGGAACCCACAAACCAAGAATGGCCGACATTCGCCACTAGGGGGCTTAAAGGCCACGCCTAAAATTCCCGCTTTCTGGTCAAATTTTTTTAATTTGGTACATTGATACTACAGGCAGACAGGAACCCACAAACCAAGAATGGACAACATTCACCCCTAGGGGCGCTTACAGGCCATGCCAAAATTCCCATTTTCTGGTCAAAAATGTTCTAATTTGGTACACTGATACTACATGCCAACAGGAACCCACAAACCACTTAATGGCCAACATTCGCCATTAGGGGGCTTACAGGTAATTCCAAAAATCCCATTTTCTGGTCAAACATTTTCTAATTTGGTGTATTGATTCTACAGGCCGACAGGAACCCACAAACCAAGAAAGGCCCACATTCGCCCCTAGGGGGCTTACAGGCCACTCCAAAATTCCCATTTTCTGGTCAAATATTTTCTAATTTTGTACATTTATACTACAGGCCAACAGGAACCCACAAACCAAGAATGACCAACATTTGCCCATAGGTGGCGCTTACAGGCCACGCCCCAAATTTTTTTTTTCAAAATGATATAATATCCACCCCATTTGTCCAATTCTTCTGAAACTTGGTGTACATGCCGCATTTCTCATTGGGAACAAAAAGCCTCAAGGATCCATAAGGTCCGGTATGGATTTTCCTGTACATTGAAAATGTTTTGTTTAGGAATCAGATCTAAGACATGTTTTTTTGAATTCCTTAATTGGGAGGGTTTATCCCCAACCATCTACTGATCAATTTTAAATGATTTGCCATTTTGAGGAGGAATCCATTGCTTGCAGCTATTTATTATTAGATTCTCAGGAGGAATCTATTGCAGACGGTTTTATTATTATTATTATTATTATTATTATTATTATTATTATTATTATTCTTCTCCTTGAGCCCCAATAGCTCAAAAAGTCACTGGTCAAAAATTTTCTAAATTGGCACATTGATACTCCATGCCAACGGGTACCCCCAAACCAAGAATGGCCCACATTCGCCCATAGGTGGCGCTTACAGGCCACGCCCAAAAAAACAAAATTCAAAGTGATACAATTTCCACGCCATTTGTCCAAATCTTCTGAAATTTGGTGTACATGCCTCATTCCTCATGGGGAACAAAAAGCCTCAAGAACCCATAACTTCCGCCATGATGGATTTTCCCGTACGCTGAAAATTTGCTAAAACCTACAAAACTCTTCTTCTCCTGAACCGTAGCTCCAATTGACTTGAAATTTGGTACACATGTGTAGAATGGACATCCTTGAAAACGCTACTTAGGAAAAAATGAATACGATACAAAATGGCTGAAAGGGGCGTGTTTATGTAAATGTCCAAATTTTAACAATATATACGTGTCAATAAATCAAATGTAATTTTGACTGATGGTTTTTCAAACCTAACATGCTTAAAGATGACATCACTCTGAAGTACTGTGCAAAGAATGGCCATGCCAAAATTCCCATTTTCTGGTCAAAAATGTTCTAATTTGGTAAATTAATAGTACAGGCCAACAGGAATCCACAAACCAAGAATGACCGACATACGCCACTAGGGGCACTACAGGACAAGCCAAAATTCCCATTTTCTGGTCAAAAATGTTCTAATTCGGTACAAGAATAGTACAGGCCAACAGGAATCCACAAACCAAGAATGACCGACATTCGCCACTAGGGGGCACTACAGGACAAGCCAAAATTCCCATTTTCTGGTCAAAAATTTTCTAATTTGGTACTTTGATACTACAGGCCAACAGGAACCCACATACCAAGTGTGGCCCACATTCAGCCCTTAGGGGCGCTTACAGGCTACTCCAAAATTTCGCTTTCTGGTCAAAAACGCTCTAATTTGGTACATTGATACTGCAGGTCAACAGGAACCCTCAAACCAAGAATGGCTAACATTCGCCTCTAGGGGCACTACAGGCCATGCCGAAATTCCCATTTTCTGGTCAAAAATGTTCTAATTTGGTACATTAATAGTACAGGCCAAAAGGAATCCACAAACCAAGAATGACCGACATTCACCACTAGGTGGCGCTTAGAGGCCGCCGAAATTCCCATTTTCTGGTCAAAAAGTTATAATTTGGTACATTGATACTACAGGCCAACAGGAACCCACAAACCAAGTATGGCCCACATTCGCCATTAGGGGCGCTACAGGCCACTCCCAAAATTTCGTTTTCTGGTCAAAAATTTTCTAATATGGTACATTGATACTACTGGCCAACAGGAACCCACAAACAAAGAATGGCTAACATTCGCCTTAGGGGGCACTTAGAGGCCACTTAAATTCCCATTTTATGGTCAAAAATGTTCTAATTTGGTACATTGATACTACAGGTCAACAGGAACCCTCAAACCAAGAATGGCCAACATTCACCCCTAGGGGCGCTTACAGGTAATTCCCAAAAGTCCCATTTTCTGGTCAAATATTTTCTAATTATGTACATTGATACTACAGGCCAACAGGAACCCACAAACCAAGAATGACCCACATTTGCCCATAGGAGGCGCTACAGGCCACGTTCCCAAAAAATATTTTCAAAGTGATACCATTTCCACGCCATTTAACCAATTCTTTTGAATCTTGGTGTACATGCCTCATTTCTCATTGGGAACAAAAACGCCTCAAGGATCCATAAGGTATGATGGATTTTCCTGTAGACTGAAAATGTTTCGCTTAGGATTCAGACAGAAATACATGTTTTTTGGATTCATCCATTGAGAGGGTTTAACCCCAACCCTCTACTGATCAATTTGAAATGATTTGCCATTTTGAGGAGGAATCAGCATTGCTGCTTGCAGCTATATTTATTATTATTATTATTATTACTTTCTCCTTGAGCCCCAATAGCTCAAAAAGTCACTGGTCAAAATTTTCTAAATTGGCACATTGATACTCCATGCCAACGGGTACCCCTAAACCAAGAATGGCCAACATTCGCCCATAGGTGGCGTTACAGGCCACGCCCAAAAAACAAAATTCAAAGTGATACAATTTCCACGCCATTTGTCCAAATCTTCTGAAACTTGGTGTACATGCCTCATTCCTCATGGGGAACAAAAAGCCTCAAGAACCCATAACTTCCGCCATGATGGATTTTCCCAGACGCTGAAAATTTGCTAAAACCTACAAAACTCTTTCTTCTCCTGAACCGTAGCTCCAATTGACTTGAAATTTGGTACACATGTGTAGAATGGACATCCTTGAAAACGCTACTTAGGAAAAATGAATACTGATACAAAATGGCTGAAAGGGGCGTGTTTATGTAAATGTCCAAATTTTAACAATATATACGTGTCAATAAATCAAATGTAATTTTGACTGATGGTTTTTCAAACCTAACATGCTTCAAGATGACATCACTCTGAAGTACTGTGCAAAGAATGGCCATGCAAAATTCCCATTTTCTGGTCAAAATGTTCTAATTTGGTAAATTAATAGTACAGGCCAACAGAATCCACAAACCAAGAATGACCGACATACCACTAGGGGCACTACAGGACAAGCCAAAATTCCCATTTTCTGGTCTAAAATGTTCTAATTTGGTACAATGAGTACTACAGGCCAACAGGAACCCACAAACCAAGAATGACCGACATTCGCCACTAGGGGCACTACAGGACAAGCCAAAATTCCCATTTTCTGGTCAAAAATGTTCTAATTTGGTACATTGATACTACAGGCCAGATCCAAGTGCCAACTCCAGCTAAATTTCTGTCAAAAGTTCTAATTTGGTACATTATACAGGCCAACAGGAACCCTCAAACCAAGAATGGCCAACATTCACCTAGGGGCTTACAGGCCATGCCGAAATTCCCATTTTCTGGTCTAAAATGTTCTAATTTGGTACATTGGTACTACAGGCCAACAGGAACCCACAAACCAAGAATGGCCAACATTCGCCATTAGGGGCGCTACAGGTAATCCCAAAATTCCCATTTTCTGGTCAAACATTTTCTAATTTGGTACATTGATTCTACAGGCCAACAGGAACCCACAAACCAAGAATGGCCCACATTCACCCCTAGGGGCGCTACAGGCCACTCCAAAATTCCCATTTTCTGGTCAAATATTTTCTAATTATGTACATTGATACTACAGGCCAACAGGAACCCACAAACCAAGAATGGCCCACATTTGCCCATAGGAGGCGCTACAGGCCACGCCCCAAAAAATATTTTCAAAGTGATACCATTTCCACGCCATTTAACCAATTCTTCTGAAACTTGGTGTACATGCCTCATTTCTCATTGGGAACAAAAAGCCTCAAGGATCCATAAGGTCCATGATGGATTTTCCTGTACACTGAAAATGTTTCGCTTAGGATTCAGACAGAAATACATGTTTTTTGGATTCATCCATTGAGAGGGTTTAACCCCAACCCTCTACTGATCAATTTTAAATGATTTGCCATTTTGAGGAGGAATCTGCATTGCTGCTTGCAGCTATATTTATTATTATTATTATTATTATTCTCCTTGAGCCCCAATAGCTCAAAAAGTCACTGGTCAAAAGTTTTCTAAATTGGCACATTGATAGTCCATGCCAACGGGTACCCCCAAACCAAGAATGGCCAACATTCGCCCATAGGTGGCGCTACAGGCCACGCCCAAAAAACAAAATTCAAAGTGATACCATTTCCACGCCATTTGTCCAAATCTTCTGAAACTTGGTGTACATGCCTCATTTCTCATGGGGAACAAAAAAGCCTCAAGAACCCATAACTTCCGCCATGATGGATTTTTCCATGACGCTGAAAATTTGCTAAAACCTACAAAACTCTTCTTCTCCTGAACCGTAGCTCCAATTGACTTGAAATTTGGTACACATGTGTAGAATGGACAGTCCTTGAAAACGTTACTTAGGAAAAATGAATACGATACAAAATGGCTGAAAGGGGCGTGTTTATGTAAATGTCCAAATTTTAACAATATATACGTGTCAATAAATCAAATGTAATTTTGACTGATGGTTTTTCAAACCTAACATGCTTCAAGATGACATCACTCTGAAGTACTATGCAAAGAATGGCCAACATTCGCCTCTAGGGGCGCTTACAGGCCATGCCTAAATTCCCATTTTCTGGTCTAAAATGTTCTAATTTGGTACAATGGTACTACAGGCCAACAGGAACCCACAAACCAAGAATGGCCGACATTCGCCACTAGGGGGCTTAAAGGCCACGCCAAAATTCCCGTTTTCTGGTCAAAAATGTTCTAATTTGGTACATTGATACTACAGGCCAACAGGAACCCACAAACCAAGAATGGCCAACATTCACCCCTAGGGGGCTTACAGGCCATGCCGAAATTCCCATTTTCTGGTCTAAAATGTTCTAATTTGGTACAATGGTACTACAGGCCAACAGGAACCCACAAACCAAGAATGGCCAACATTCGCCATTAGGGGCGCTTACAGGTAATTCCCAAAAGTCCCATTTTCTGGTCAAACATTTTCTAATTTGGTACATTGATTCTACAGGCCAAAAGGAACCCACAAACCAAGAATGGCTCACATTCACCCCTAGGGGCGCTTACAGGCCACTCCAAAATTCCCATTTTCTGGTCAAATATTTTCTAATTTTGTACATTGATACTACAGGCCAACAGGAACCCACAAACCAAGAATGACCCACATTTGCCCATAGGTGGTGCTACAGGCCACGCCCCAAAAAAATATTTTCAAAGTGATACCATTTCCACGCCATTTAACCAATTCTTCTGAAACTTGGTGTACATGCCTCATTTCTCATTGGGAACAAAAAGCCTCAAGGATCCATAAGGTCTGTATGGATTTTCCTGTACACTGAAAATGTTTCGCTTAGGATTCAGACAGAAATACATGTTTTTTGAATTCATCCATTGAGAGGGTTTAACCCCAACCATCTACTGATCAATTTGAAATGATTTGCCATTTTGAGGAGGAATCTGCGATTGCTGCTTGCAGCTATATTTATTATTATTATTATTATTATTATTATTATTATTATTATTATTATTCTTCTTCTCCTTGAGCCCCAATAGCTCAAAAAGTCACTGGTCAAAAATTTTCTAAATTGGCACATTGATACTCCATGCCAACGGGTACCCCCAAACCAAGAATGGTCAACATTCGCCCATAGGTGGCGCTACAGGCCACGCCCAAAAACAAAAATTCAAAGTGATATAATTTCCACCCCATTTGTCCAAATCTTCTGAAACTTTGTAAACATGCCTCATTTCTCATGGGGAACAAAAAGCCTCAAGGACCCATACTTCTGCCATTATGGATTTTCCTGTACAGTGAAAATTTTGGAAAACCTACAAAACTCTTCTTCTCCTGAACCTCAGCTCCAATTGACTTGGAATTTGGCACACGTGTGTAGTATGTATGTCTTTCCAAACGCTACTTAGCAAAAATGAATACAATACAAAATGGCTGAAATGGACGTGTTTATGTAAATGTACACACAAAAGATGATCAAAAATTTTTAAAATCCCATTGATTTACAATGGCTGAGCAAAAGTGCTCCCTCTACTGGACAAATATGGTCCACATGTAAAATCCCATTCACTTACATTGGCTGAGCAAAGAGGCTCCCTCTACTGGAGTAACTCTGTCTACCACATGCAGCTCTTCTGTAGCAATCTCTAATGAAGCATTTCGGTCTCCTAGTGGGTGGAGCTCCAGACTTAGACTACAGAAGACATTTTATGCCTGCACGGAGGTATGTCAAATCAATTGTGTGTCTTAATGCTTTCCAGTTTGAACATTCAAGCCATTTTACACTATTCAACTCAACAAAGGCAAAACAACTCAAATAAATGTTTTCGAAAGCAGTTTGTGTGACACAGCGAAGCGAGCCGCGCTGCCTAACGCTCAGACGCCGATGAGAGTTCGCTTCCTTCTTATGCTTCAACGGACAATTTCATACACCAAAATACATGATATATTGGGGTGTCTGCTATATCTCAAGTGAACAAACAGTTGATAAAGAAATCGGGTATCAATATATTGAATTATGAATTATTGAAGGGGTCTAGTGATGCCGCTGTGATGTCCTGTTAGATTTTTCTCTATCGAGACAGCTGCTAACGTATCAAAACTTCCGAGTATGATGTTGTTTAATTGTCTCTGACAACACGCAATCCTCGAGGCGAGATCATTTTTGCTCGCGATCTTCACGAAGGTTTGTTGGTTGTGTACAATGGTTGCCTGCTTGAACATTCAAGCCGATTTTACACTATTCAACTCAACAAAGGCAAAACAACTCAAATAAATGTTTTCGAAGCAGTTTGTGTGACACAGCGAAGCGAGCCGCGTCGCGACTAACGCCGCGACGCCGATGAGAGTTCGCTTCACAGCTTCATGCGCTTGAACGGACAATTTCATACACCAAAATACATGATATATTGGGGTGTCTGTTATGTATCAAGTGAACAAACAGTTGATAAAGAAATTGGGTATCAATATATTTAATTATGAATTATTGTGAACAACACGGATGCCGCTGTGGTGTCCTGTTAAGATTTTTCTCTCAAACAGCGCTAACAGCTTAAACAAAATACTGCGCTATTTTTGCACATACAGATACATTTAATACATCGCCACAAACTATGAAAGTTGTACTTTTATTTGTTGTAAAATAAAGAAAATAAACCGTGTGCTCTTTGTCTAAGCTTAATATCTTTCTGAAACACGCCACAAAAACTTACACAAACATGAAACATATGTCTAAAGAAAGTAGGGATGGGCTGATCAATCCTAACGTATCAAAACTTCCGAGAATGATGTTGTTTAATTGTCTCTGACAACACGCAAACCGCGAGGCGAGATCATTTTTGCTCGCGATCATCATGAAGGTTTGTCGGTTGTATACAATGTTTGCCTGTTTGAACATTCAAGCCGATTTTACACTATTCAACTCAACAAATGTCAAAACAACTCAAATACATGTTTGCGAAGCTGTTTGTGTGACACAGCGAGCCGCCGCTGCCTAACTCACGCGACTGATGTCTTTCGCTGCTGCTTAGCGCCTGAACGGACAATTTCATACAACAGAGTGTCAAAATACATGATATATTGAGGAGTCTGTTATGTCTCAAGTGAACAAACAGTTGAGAAAGAAATCTGAATAATTATATTTTATTCTGGCATTATTCCAGATGACGCCCTGCTATATTTTTCTCTCGAAACAGCGGAAACAACTTAAACAAAATACTAGCGCCATTTTTGCCCATACAGAAACATGCAAGACATCATTACTTAACTATGAAATGTGTACTTTTATTTGTGTACACTTACAATAACAACAAAACCTTGTGCTTTTGTAAAATAAATAAACAGGGTGCTCAGTCTCTGTCTTCGCGATTATTTTTCTGAAACACGCCACAAAATTCAAGTGAACAAAATCAACCATTCACGCAGTCTGTATTTTATCATCTCACAATGAATACAAATGCAACAAGCATGGCACAAAACGAAAATAATGATACTTCTCAGTTCTCAAAAGATTAAACTGAACTGTGCCTTAAGTATCGTATCATGCGATAAAAGCCTCTTAAAGAGACAGTAACAATTTAGCCTTCGCCCTGAACATAGACATTCCCAAGTAATTGAGAAGTACAAATGGTATTATTTTAAGTTTTTTTATTTCTCTCTTACCTTGTAAAATGCCACGTTTTTGAATGGCATGTAAACACAATCACTCCATTTTTTTCACTGGATCTGTTGCTATTTTAATGATTTAAAAATCAAAGCACTGACCATTTAAAGTGTGAGCTTGTAGGCTACATTTTGAAATAGTTATAAACAGTCACAGCTATACAGTGTTATTATGTGCCTAGATAGTCTTTCAAATAAAATTGCTTGTGATATGCTTATGTAAATCACACAAAAAAACAGAAAAAAATCTTAAGAGAGAAGTGAAAGTGAAAGTAGAGATTTTCAAAGTGATTTTTCATTCAAAGTGATACAATTTCCACGCCATTTGTCTAAATCTTCTGAAACTTGGTGTACATGCCTCATTCCTCATGGGGAACAAAAAGCCTTAAGGACCCATAACTTTCACCATGATGGATTTTCCCGTACGCTGAAAATTTGCGTAAAACCTAAAAATACTCTTCTTCTCCTGAACCGTAGCTCCAATTGACTTGAAATTTGGTACACATTTGTAGAATGGACATCCTTGAAAACATTACTTAGGAAAAATGAATGTGATACAAAATGTCTGAAAGGGGCGTGTTTATGTAAATGTCCAAATTTTAACAATATATACCTGTCAATAAATCAAATGTAATTTTGACTGATGGTTTTTCAAACCTAACATGCTTCAAGATGACATCACTCTGAAGTACTGCGCAAAGAATGGTTGACATTCTGCCTCTAGGGGGCTTACAGGCCATGTCGAAATTCCCATTTTCTGGTCTAAAATGTTCTAATTTGGTACAATGGTACTACAGGCCAACAGGAACCCACAAACCAAGAATGGCCGACATTCGCCACTAGGGGGCTTAAAGGCCACGCCTAAAATTCCCGCTTTCTGGTCAAATTTTTTTAATTTGGTACATTGATACTACAGGCAGACAGGAACCCACAAACCAAGAATGGACAACATTCACCCCTAGGGGCGCTTACAGGCCATGCCAAAATTCCCATTTTCTGGTCAAAAATGTTCTAATTTGGTACACTGATACTACATGCCAACAGGAACCCACAAACCACTTAATGGCCAACATTCGCCATTAGGGGCGCTTACAGGTAATTCCAAAAATCCCATTTTCTGGTCAAACATTTTCTAATTTGGTGTATTGATTCTACAGGCCGACAGGAACCCACAAACCAAGAAAGGCCCACATTCGCCCCTAGGGGGCTTACAGGCCACTCCAAAATTCCCATTTTCTGGTCAAATATTTTCTAATTTTGTACATTTATACTACAGGCCAACAGGAACCCACAAACCAAGAATGACCAACATTTGCCCATAGGTGGCGCTTACAGGCCACGCTCCAAATTTTTTTTTTCAAAATGATATAATATCCACCCCATTTGTCCAATTCTTCTGAAACTTGGTGTACATGCCGCATTTCTCATTGGGAACAAAAAGCCTCAAGGATCCATAAGGTCCGGTATGGATTTTCCTGTACATTGAAAATGTTTTGTTTAGGAATCAGACGAAGACATGTTTTTTGAATTCCTTAATTGGGAGGGTTTATCCCCAACCATCTACTGATCAATTTTAAATGATTTGCCATTTTGAGGAGGAATCTGCATTGCTGCTTGCAGCTATATTTATTATTATTATTATTATTCTTCTCCTTGAGCCCAAATAGCTCAAAAAGTCACTGGTCAAAAGTTTTCTAAATTGGCACATTGATAGTCCATGCCAACGGGTACCCCCAAACCAAGAATGGTCAACATTCGCCCATAGGTGGCGCTTACAGGCCACGCCCAAAAAACAAAATTCAAAGTGATACCATTTCCACGCCATTTGTCCAAATCTTCTGAAACTTGGTGTACATGCCTCATTTCTCATGGGGAACAAAAAGCCTCAAGAACCCATAACTTCCGCCATGATGGATTTTCCCGTGACGCTGAAAATTTGCTAAAACCTACAAAACTCTTTCTTCTCCTGAACCGTAGCTCCAATTGACTTGAAATTTGGTACACATGTGTAGAATTGACAGTCCTTGAAAACGCTACTTAGGAAAAATGAATACGATACAAAATGGCTGAAAGGGGCGTGTTTATGTAAATGTCCAAATTTTAACAATATATACGTGTCAATAAATCAAATGTAATTTTGACTGATGGTTTTTCAAACCTAACATGCTTCAAGATGACATCACTCTGAAGTACTGCGCAAAGAATGGCTAACATTCGCCCTTAGGGGGCTTACAGGCCATGCCTAAATTCCCATTTTCTGGTCTAAAATGTTCTAATTTGGTACAATGGTACTACAGGCCAACAGGAACCCACAAACCAAGAATGGCCGACATTCGCCACTAGGGGGCTTAAAGGCCACGCCAAAATTCCCGCTTTCTGGTCAAAAATGTTCTAATTTGGTACATTGATACTACAGGCCAACAGGAACCCACAAACCAAGAATGGCCAACATTCACCCCTAGGGGGCTTACAGGCCATGCCGAAATTCCCATTTTCTGGTCTAAAATGTTCTAATTTGGTACAATGGTACTACAGGCCAACAGGAACCCACAAACCAAGAATGGCCAACATTCGCCATTAGGGGCGCTTACAGGTAATTCCCAAAAGTCCCATTTTCTGGTCAAACATTTTCTAATTTGGTACATTGATTCTACAGGCCAACAGGAACCCACAAACCAAGAATGGCCCACATTCGCCCCTAGGGGCGCTACAGGCCACTCCAAAATTCCCATTTTCTGGTCAAATATTTTCTAATTTTGTACATTGATACTACAGGCCAACAGGAACCCACAAACCAAGAATGGCCCACATTCGACCATAGGTGGCGCTACAGGCCACGTCCCAAAAAAATATTTTCAAAGTGATACCATTTCCACGCCATTTGTCCAATTCTTCTGAAACTTGGTGTACATGCCTCATTTCTCATTGGGAACAAAAAGCCTCAAGGATCCATAAGGTCCGTATGGATTTTCCTGTACATTGAAAATGTTTCGCTTAGGATTCAGACAGAAAGACATGTTTTTTGAATTCATTAATTGGGAGGGTTTATCCCCAACCATCTACTGATCAATTTTAAATGATTTGCCATTTTGAGGAGGAATCCGCGATTGCTGCTTGCAGCTATATTTATTATTATTATTATTTATTATTATTATTATTCTTCTCCTTGAGCCCCAATAGCTCAAAAAGTCACTGGTCAAAAATTTTCTAAATTGGCACATTGATACTCCATGCCAACGGGTACCCCCAAACCAAGAATGGCCCACATTCGCCCATAGGTGGCGCTTACAGGCCACGCCCAAAAAAACAAAATTCAAAGTGATACAATTTCCACGCCATTTGTCCAAATCTTCTGAAATTTGGTGTACATGCCTCATTCCTCATGGGGAACAAAAAGCCTCAAGAACCCATAACTTCCGCCATGATGGATTTTCCCAGACGCTGAAAATTTGCTAAAACCTACAAAACTCTTCTTCTCCTGAACCGTAGCTCCAATTGACTTGAAATTTGGTACACATGTGTAGAATGGACATCCTTGAAAACGCTACTTAGGAAAAATGAATACGATACAAAATGGCTGAAAGGGGCGTGTTTATGTAAATGTCCAAATTTTAACAATATATACGTGTCAATAAATCAAATGTAATTTTGACTGATGGTTTTTCAAACCTAACATGCTTCAAGATGACATCACTCTGAAGTACTGTGCAAAGAATGGCCATGCCAAAATTCCCATTTTCTGGTCAAAATGTTCTAATTTGGTAAATTAATAGTACAGGCCAACAGGAATCCACAAACCAAGAATGACCGACATGCTACTAGGGGCACTACAGGACAAGCCAAAATTCCCATTTTCTGGTCAAAATGTTCTAATTTGGTACAATGGATACTACAGGCCAACAGGAACCCACAAACCAAGAATGGCCAATATTACCACTAGGGGCACTACAGATGTCAAAATTCACTTTCTGGTCAAAAATGTTCTAATTTGGTACATTGATATCAGGCCAACAGGAACCCACATACCAAGAATGGCCACATTCACCTAGGGGCTTACAGGCCATCCAAATTCCCATTTTCTGGTCAAAAATGTTCTAATTTGGTACATTGATACTACAGGCCAACAGGAACCCACAAACCAAGAATGGCCCACATTCGCCATTAGGGGGCTTACAGGCCACTGCCAAAATTCCCGTTTTCTGGTCAAAATTTTCTAATTTGGTACATTGATACTACAGGCCAACAGGAACCCACAAACCAAGAATGGCCAACATTCGCCCTTAGGGGCACTACAGGCCATGCCTAAAATTCCCATTTTCTGGTCAAAAATGTTCTAATTTGGTACATTGATACTACAGGCCAACAGGAACCCACAAACCAAGAATGGCCAACATTCGCCCCTAGGGGCGCTTACAGGTAATTCCAAAAGTCCCATTTTCTGGTCAAATATTTTCTAATTTTGTACATTGATACTACAGGCCAACAGGAACCCACAAACCAAGAATGGCCCACATTTGCCCATAGGTGGCGCTACAGGCCACGCCCCAAAAAATATTTTCAAAGTGATACCATTTCCACGCCATTTGTCCAATTCTTCTGAAACTTGGTGTACATGCCTCATTTCTCATTGGGAACAAAAAGCCTCAAGGATCCATAAGGTCCTGTATGGATTTTCCTGTACATTGAAAATGTTTCGTTTAGGATTCAGACAGAAGTACATGTTTTTTGAATTCATCCATTGAGAGGGTTTAACCCCAACCATCTACTGATCAATTTTAAATGATTTGCCATTTTGAGGAGGAATCCGCATTGCTGCTTGCAGCTATATTTATTATTATTATTATTATTATTATTCTTCTCCTTGAGCCCAAATAGCTCAAAAAGTCACTGGTCAAAAGTTTTCTAAATTGGCACATTGATAGTCCATGCCAACGGGTACCCCCAAACCAAGAATGGTCAACATTCGCCCATAGGTGGCGCTACAGGCCACGCCCAAAAAAATATTTTCAAAGTGATACCATTTCCACGCCATTTGTCCAAATCTCCTGAAACTTGGTGTACATGCCTCATTTCTCATGGGGAACAAAAAGCCTCAAGAACCCATAACTTCCGCCATGATGGATTTTTCCGTGACGCTGAAAATTTGCTAAAACCTACAAAACTCTTCTTCTCCTGAACCGTAGCTCCAATTGACTTGAAATTTGGTACACATGTGTAGAATTGAAGTCTTTGAAAACGCTACTTAGGAAAAATGAATACGATACAAAATGGCTGAAAGGGGCGTGTTTATGTAAATGTCCAAATTTTAACAATATATACGTGTCAATAAATCAAATGTAATTTTGACTGATGGTTTTTCAAACCTAACATGCTTCAAGATGACATCACTCTGAAGTACTGCGCAAAGAATGGCTAACATTCGCCTCTAGGGGGCTTACAGGCCATGCCGAAATTCCCATTTTCTGGTCTAAAATGTTCTAATTTGGTACAATGGTACTACAGGCCAACAGGAACCCACAAACCAAGAATGGCCGACATTCGCCACTAGGGGGCTTAAAGGCCACGCCAAAATTCCCGCTTTCTGGTCAAAAATGTTCTAATTTGGTACATTGATACTACAGGCCAACAGGAACCCACAAACCAAGAATGGCCAACATTCACCCCTAGGGGCGCTACAGGCCATGCCGAAATTCCCATTTTCTGGTCTAAAATGTTCTAATTTGGTACAATGGTACTACAGGCCAACAGGAACCCACAAACCAAGAATGGCCAACATTCGCCATTAGGGGCGCTACAGGTAATTCCCAAAAGTCCCATTTTCTGGTCAAATATTTTCTAATTTGGTACATTGATTCTACAGGCCAAAAGGAACCCACAAACCAAGAATGGCCCACATTCGCCCCTAGGGGGCTTACAGGCCACTCCAAAATTCCCATTTTCTGGTCAAATATTTTCTAATTTTGTACATTGATACTACAGGCCAACAGGAACCCACAAACCAAGAATGGCCCACATTCGACCATAGGTGGCGCTACAGGCCACGCCCCAAAAAATATTTTCAAAGTGATACCATTTCCACGCCATTTGTCCAATTCTTCTGAAACTTGGTGTACATGCCTCATTTCTCATTGGGAACAAAAAGCCTCAAGGATCCATAAGGTCCGTATGGATTTTCCTGTACATTGAAAATGTTTCGCTTAGGATTCAGACAGAAAGACATGTTTTTTGAATTCCTTAATTGGGAGGGTTTATCCCCAACCATCTACTGATCAATTTTAAATGATTTGCCATTTTGAGGAGGAATCCGCGATTGCTGCTTGTACAGCTATATTTATTATTATTATTATTATTATTATTATTCTTCTTCTCCTTGAGCCCCAATAGCTCAAAAAGTCACTGGTCAAAAATTTTCTAAATTGGCACATTGATACTCCATGCCAACGGGTACCCCCAAACCAAGAATGGCCCACATTCGCCCATAGGTGGCGCTACAGGCCACGCCCAAAAAACAAAATTCAAAGTGATACAATTTCCACGCCATTTGTCCAAATCTTCTGAAATTTGGTGTACATGCCTCATTCCTCATGGGGAACAAAAAAGCCTCAAGAACCCATAACTTCCGCCATGATGGATTTTCCCGTACGTTGAAAATTTGCTGAAAACCTACAAAACTCTTCTTCTCCTGAACCGTAGCTCCAATTGACTTGAAATTTGGTACACATGTGTAGAATGGACATCCTTGAAAACGTTACTTAGGAAAAATGAATACGATACAAAATGGCTGAAAGGGGCGTGTTTATGTAAATGTCCAAATTTTAACAATATATACGTGTCAATAAATCAAATGTAATTTTGACTGATGGTTTTTCAAACCTAACATGCTTAAAGATGACATCACTCTGAAGTACTGTGCAAAGAATGGCCATGCCAAAATTCCCATTTTCTGGTCAAAAATGTTCTAATTTGGTAAATTAATAGTACAGGCCAACAGGAATCCACAAACCAAGAATGACCGACATACGCCACTAGGGGGCACTACAGGACAAGCCAAAATTCCCATTTTCTGGTCAAAAATGTTCTAATTCGGTACAAGAATAGTACAGGCCAACAGGAATCCACAAACCAAGAATGACCGACATTCGCCACTAGGGGGCACTACAGGACAAGCCAAAATTCCCATTTTCTGGTCAAAAATTTTCTAATTTGGTACTTTGATACTACAGGCCAACAGGAACCCACATACCAAGTGTGGCCCACATTCAGCCCTTAGGGGGCTTACAGGCTACTCCAAAATTTCGTTTTCTGGTCAAAAACGTTCTAATTTGGTACATTGATACTGCAGGTCAACAGGAACCCTCAAACCAAGAATGGCCAACATTCAGCCCCTAGGGGCACTACAGGCCATGCCGAAATTCCCATTTTCTGGTCAAAAATGTTCTAATTTGGTACATTAATAGTACAGGCCAAAAGGAATCCACAAACCAAGAATGACCGACATTCACCACTAGGTGGCGCTTAGAGGCCAAGTCGAAATTCCCATTTTCTGGTCAAAAAGTTATAATTTGGTACATTGATACTACAGGCCAACAGGAACCCACAAACCAAGTATGGCCCACATTCGCCATTAGGGGCGCTACAGGCCACTCCCAAAATTTCGTTTTCTGGTCAAAAATTTTCTAATATGGTACATTGATACTACTGGCCAACAGGAACCCACAAACAAAGAATGGCTAACATTCGCCCTTAGGGGGCACTAGAGGCCACGTCGAAATTCCCATTTTATGGTCAAAAATGTTCTAATTTGGTACATTGATACTACAGGTCAACAGGAACCCTCAAACCAAGAATGGCCAACATTCACCCCTAGGGGCGCTACAGGTAATTCCCAAAAGTCCCATTTTCTGGTCAAATATTTTCTAATTATGTACATTGATACTACAGGCCAACAGGAACCCACAAACCAAGAATGACCCACATTTGCCCATAGGAGGCGCTTACAGGCCACATCCCAAAAAATATTTTCAAAGTGATACCATTTCCACGCCATTTAACCAATTCTTCTGAATCTTGGTGTACATGCCTCATTTCTCATTGGGAACAAAAAGCCTCAAGGATCCATAAGGTCTGTATGATGGATTTTCCTGTAGACTGAAAATGTTTCGTTTAGGATTCAGACAGAAATACATGTTTTTGGATTCATCCATTGAGAGGGTTTAACCCCAACCCTCTACTGATCAATTTGAAATGATTTGCCATTTTGAGGAGGAATCCGCATTGCTGCTTGCAGCTATATTTATTATTATTATTATTATTATTCTTCTCCTTGAGCCCCAATAGCTCAAAAAGTCACTGGTCAAAAGTTTTCTAAATTGGCACATTGATACTCCATGCCAACGGGTACCCCCAAACCAAGAATGGTCAACATTCGCCCATAGGTGGCGCTACAGGCCACGCCCAAAAAAACAAAATTCAAAGTGATACCATTTCCACGCCATTTGTCCAAATCTTCTGAAACTTGGTGTACATGCCTCATTCCTCATGGGGAACAAAAAGCCTCAAGAACCCATAACTTCCGCCATGATGGATTTTTCCAGTACGCTGAAAATTTGCGTAAAACCTACAAAACTCTTCTTCTCCTGAACCGTAGCTCCAATTGACTTGAAATTTGGTACACATGTGTAGAATTGACAGTCTTTGAAAACGTTACTTAGGAAAAATGAATACGATACAAAATGGCTGAAAGGGGCGTGTTTATGTAAATGTCCAAATTTTAACAATATATACGTGTCAATAAATCAAATGTAATTTTGACTGATGGTTTTTCAAACCTAACATGCTTCAAGATGACATCACTCTGAAGTACTGCGCAAAGAATGGCTAACATTCGCCCTTAGGGGCGCTACAGGCCATGCCGAAATTCCCATTTTCTGGTCTAAAATGTTCTAATTTGGTACAATGGTACTACAGGCCAACAGGAACCCACAAACCAAGAATGGCCGACATTCGCCACTAGGGGGCTTAAAGGCCACGCCAAAATTCCCGCTTTCTGGTCAAAAATGTTCTAATTTGGTACATTGATACTACAGGCCAACAGGAACCCACAAACCAAGAATGGCCAACATTCACCCCTAGGGGGCTTACAGGCCATGCCGAAATTCCCATTTTCTGGTCTAAAATGTTCTAATTTGGTACAATGGTACTACAGGCCAACAGGAACCCACAAACCAAGAATGGCCAACATTCGCCATTAGGGGCGCTACAGGTAATTCCCAAAAGTCCCATTTTCTGGTCAAACATTTTCTAATTTGGTACATTGATTCTACAGGCCAAAAGGAACCCACAAACCAAGAATGGCCCACATTCGCCCCTAGGGGCGCTACAGGCCACTCCAAAATTCCCATTTTCTGGTCAAATATTTTCTAATTTTGTACATTGATACTACAGGCCAACAGGAACCCACAAACCAAGAATGGCCCACATTCGACCATAGGTGGTGCTACAGGCCACGCCCCAAAAAAATATTTTCAAAGTGATACCATTTCCACGCCATTTGTCCAATTCTTCTGAAACTTGGTGTACATGCCTCATTTCTCATTGGGAACAAAAAGCCTCAAGGATCCATAAGGTCCGGTATGGATTTTCCTGTACATTGAAAATGTTTCGTTTAGGATTCAGACAAAGACATGTTTTTTGAATTCCTTAATTGGGAGGGTTTATCCCCAACCATCTACTGATCAATTTTAAATGATTTGCCATTTTGAGGAGGAATCCGCATTGCTGCTTGCAGCTATATTATTATTATTATTATTATTCTTCTCCTTGAGCCCCAATAGCTCAAAAAGTCACTGGTCAAAAATTTTCTAAATTGGCACATTGATACTCCATGCCAACGGGTACCCCCAAACCAAGAATGGCCCACATTCGCCCATAGGTGGCGCTACAGGCCACGCCCAAAAAACAAAATTCAAAGTGATACAATTTCCATGCCATTTGTCCAAATCTTCTGAAATTTGGTGTACATGCCTCATTCCTCATGGGGAACAAAAAGCCTCAAGAACCCATAACTTCCGCCATGATGGATTTTCCCGTACGCTGAAAATTTGCGAAAACCTACAAAACTCTTCTTCTCCTGAACCGTAGCTCCAATTGACTTGAAATTTGGTACACATGTGTAGAATGGACATCCTTGAAAACGTTACTTAGGAAAAATGAATATGATACAAAATGGCTGAAAGGGGCGTGTTTATGTAAATGTCCAAATTTTAACAATATATACGTGTCAATAAATCAAATGTAATTTTGACTGATGGTTTTTCAAACCTAACATGCTTCAAGATGACATCACTCTGAAGTACTGCGCAAAGAATGGCCAACATTCGCCCCTAGGGGCGCTTACAGGCCATGCCGAAATTCCCATTTTCTGGTCTAAAATGTTCTAATTTGGTACAATGGTACTACAGGCCAACAGGAACCCACAAACCAAGAATGGCCGACATTCGCCACTAGGGGGCTTAAAGGCCACGCCAAAATTCCCGTTTTCTGGTCAAAATTGTTCTAATTTGGTACATTGATACTACAGGCCAACAGGAACCCACAAACCAAGAATGGCCAACATTCACCCCTAGGGGCGCTACAGGCCATGCCAAAATTCCCATTTTCTGGTCAAAAATGTTCTAATTTGGTACATTGATACTACAGGCCAACAGGAACCCACAAACCAAGAATGGCCAACATTCGCCATTAGGGGCGCTACAGGTAATTCCAAAAATCCCATTTTCTGGTCAAACATTTTCTAATTTGGTACATTGATTCTACAGGCCAACAGGAACCCACAAACCAAGAATGGCCCACATTTGCCCATAGGTGGCGCTACAGGCCACGTCCCAAAAAATATTTTTCAAAGTGATACCATTTCCACGCCCATTTGTCCAATTCTTCTGAAACTTGGTGTACATGCCTCATTTCTCATTGGGAACAAAAAGCCTCAAGGATCCATAAGGTCCGGTATGGATTTTCCTGTACATTGAAAATGTTTCGTTTAGGATTCAGACAGAAGACATGTTTTTTGAATTCATTAATTGGGAGGGTTTATCCCCAACCATCTACTGATCAATTTTAAATGATTTGCCATTTTGAGGAGGAATCCGCATTGCTGCTTGCAGCTATATTTATTATTATTCTTCTTCTCCTTGAGCCCAAATAGCTCAAAAAGTCACTGGTCAAAAGTTTTCTAAATTGGCACATTGATAGTCCATGCCAACGGGTACCCCCAAACCAAGAATGGTCAACATTCGCCCATAGGTGGCGCAACAATATTTTCAAAGTGATACCATTTCCACGCCATTTGTCCAAATCTCCTGAAACTTGGTGTACATGCCTCATTTCTCATGGGGAACAAAAAAGCCTCAAGAACCCATAACTTCCGCCATGATGGATTTTTCCATACGTTGAAAATTTGCTGAAAACCTACAAAACTCTTCTTCTCCTGAACCGTAGCTCCAATTGACTTGAAATTTGGTACACATGTGTAGAATTGAAGTCTTTGAAAACGCTACTTAGGAAAAATGAATACGATACAAAATGGCTGAAAGGGGCGTGTTTATGTAAATGTCCAAATTTTAACAATATATACGTGTCAATAAATCAAATGTAATTTTGACTGATGGTTTTTCAAACCTAACATGCTTCAAGATGACATCACTCTGAAGTACTGCGCAAAGAATGGCCAACATTCGCCTCTAGGGGCGCTACAGGCCATGCCGAAATTCCCATTTTCTGGTCTAAAATGTTCTAATTTGGTACAATGGTACTACAGGCCAACAGGAACCCACAAACCAAGAATGGCCGACATTCGCAACTAGGGGGCGCTAAAGGCCATGCCAAAATTCCCGTTTTCTGGTCAAAAATGTTCTAATTTGGTACATTGATACTACAGGCCAACAGGAACCCACAAACCAAGAATGGCCAACATTCACCCCTAGGGGCGCTACAGGCCATGCCGAAATTCCCATTTTCTGGTCTAAAATGTTCTAATTTGGTACAATGGTACTACAGGCCAACAGGAACCCACAAACCAAGAATGGCCAACATTCGCCATTAGGGGGCGCTACAGGTAATTCCCAAAAGTCCCATTTTCTGGTCAAACATTTTCTAATTTGGTACATTGATTCTACAGGCCAAAAGGAACCCACAAACCAAGAATGGCCCACATTCGCCCCTAGGGGCGCTTACAGGCCACTCCAAAATTCCCATTTTCTGGTCAAATATTTTCTAATTTTGTACATTGATACTACAGGCCAACAGGAACCCACAAACCAAGAATGGCCCACATTCGACCATAGGTGGTGCTACAGGCCACGTCCCAAATAAATATTTTCAAAGTGATACCATTTCCACGCTATTTGTCCAATTCTTCTGAAACTTGGTGTACATGCCTCATTTCTCATTGGGAACAAAAAAGCCTCAAGGATCCATAAGGTCCGGTATGGATTTTCCTGTACATTGAAAATGTTTCGTTTAGGATTCAGACAAAGACATGTTTTTTTGAATTCCTTAATTGGGAGGGTTTATCCCCAACCATCTACTGATCAATTTTAAATGATTTGCCATTTTGAGGAGGAATCCGCATTGCTGCTTGCAGCTATATTTAGATTCCTCCGTAGGAGGGAATCTATTGTAATTGATGGTTTTATTATTATTATTATTATTATTATTATTATTATTATTATTCTTCTTCTCCTTGAGCCCCAATAGCTCAAAAAGTCACTGGTCAAAAATTTTCTAAATTGGCACATTGATACTCCATGCCAACGGGTACCCCCAAACCAAGAATGGCCCACATTCGCCCATAGGTGGCGCTACAGGCCACGCCCAAAAAAACTAAATTCAAAGTGATACAATTTCCACGCCATTTGTCCAAATCTTCTGAAATTTGGTGTACATGCCTCATTCCTCATGGGGAACAAAAAGCCTCAAGAACCCATAACTTCCGCCATGATGGATTTTCCCGTACGTTGAAAATTTGCTAAAACCTACAAAACTCTTCTTCTCCTGAACCGTAGCTCCAATTGACTTGAAATTTGGTACACATGTGTAGAATGGACATCCTTGAAAACGTTACTTAGGAAAAATGAATACGATACAAAATGGCTGAAAGGGGCGTGTTTATGTAAATGTCCAAATTTTAACAATATATACGTGTCAATAAATCAAATGTAATTTTGACTGATGGTTTTTCAAACCTAACATGCTTAAAGATGACATCACTCTGAAGTACTGTGCAAAGAATGGCCATGCCAAAATTCCCATTTTCTGGTCAAAAATGTTCTAATTTGGTAAATTAATAGTACAGGCCAACAGGAATCCACAAACCAAGAATGACCAACATACGCCACTAGGGGGCACTACAGGACAAGCCAAAATTCCCATTTTCTGGTCAAAAATGTTCTAATTCGGTACAAGAATAGTACAGGCCAACAGGAATCCACAAACCAAGAATGACCGACATTCGCCACTAGGGGGCACTACAGGACAAGCCAAAATTCCCATTTTCTGGTCAAAAATTTTCTAATTTGGTACTTTGATACTACAGGCCAACAGGAACCCACATACCAAGTGTGGCCCACATTCAGCCCTTAGGGGGCTTACAGGCTACTCCAAAATTTCGTTTTCTGGTCAAAAACGTTCTAATTTGGTACATTGATACTGCAGGTCAACAGGAACCCTCAAACCAAGAATGGCCAACATTCGCCCCTAGGGGGCACTACAGGCCATGCCGAAATTCCCATTTTCTGGTCAAAAATGTTCTAATTTGGTACATTAATAGTACAGGCCAAAAGGAATCCACAAACCAAGAATGACCGACATTCACCACTAGGTGGCGCTAGAGGCCAAGCCGAAATTCCCATTTTCTGGTCAAAAAGTTATAATTTGGTACATTGATACTACAGGCCAACAGGAACCCACAAACCAAGTATGGCCCACATTCGCCATTAGGGGCGCTACAGGCCACTCCCAAAATTTCGTTTTCTGGTCAAAAATTTTCTAATATGGTACATTGATACTACTGGCCAACAGGAACCCACAAACAAAGAATGGCCAACATTCGCCCCTAGGGGCACTAGAGGCCACGCTGAAATTCCCATTTTATGGTCAAAAATGTTCTAATTTGGTACATTGATACTACAGGTCAACAGGAACCCTCAAACCAAGAATGGCCAACATTCACCCCTAGGGGCGCTACAGGTAATTCCCAAAAGTCCCATTTTCTGGTCAAATATTTTCTAATTATGTACATTGATACTACAGGCCAACAGGAACCCACAAACCAAGAATGACCCACATTTGCCCATAGGAGGCGCTACAGGCCACGCCCCCAAAAATATTTTCAAAGTGATACCATTTCCACGCCATTTAACCAATTCTTTTGAATCTTGGTGTACATGCCTCATTTCTCATTGGGAACAAAAACGCCTCAAGGATCCATAAGGTATGATGGATTTTCCTGTAGACTGAAAATGTTTAGTTTAGGATTCAGACAGAAATACATGTTTTTTGGATTCATCCATTGAGAGGGTTTAACCCCAACCCTCTACTGATCAATTAGAAATGATTTGCCATTTTGAGGAGGAATCCGCATTGCTGCTTGCAGCTATATTTATTATTATTATTCTCCTTGAGCCCCAATATCTCAAAAAGTCACTGGTCAAAAGTTTTCTAAATTGGCACATTGATACTCCATGCCAACGGGTACCCCCAAACCAAGAATGGTCTTCATTCGCACATAGGTGGCGCTACAGGCCATGCCCAAAAAAAATATTTTCAAAGTGATACCATTTCCACGCCATTTGTCCAAATCTTCTGAAACTTGGTGTACATGCCTAATTTCTCATGGGGAACAAAAAAGCCTCAAGAACCCATAACTTCCGCCATGATGGATTTTTCCGTACATTGAAAATTTGCGAAAACCTACAAAACTCTTCTTCTCCTGAACCGTAGCTCCAATTGACTTGAAATTTGGTACACGTGTGTAGAATTGAAGTCTTTGAAAACGTTACTTAGGAAAAATGAATACGATACAAAATGGCCAAAAGGGGCGTGTTTAGGTAAATGTCCAAATTTTAACAATATATATGTGTCAATAAATCAAATGTAATTTTGACTGATGGTTTTTCAAACCTAACATGCTTCAAGATGACATCACTCTGAAGTACTGCGCAAAGAATGGCCAACATTCGCCCCCTAGGGGGCGCTACAGGCCACGCCAAAATTCACATTTTCTGGTCAAAAATGTTCTAATTTGGTACATTGATACTACAGGCCAACAGGAATCCACAAACCAAGAATGACCGACATTCGCCACTAGGGGGAGCTACAGGCCAAGCCAAAATTACCGTTTTCTGGTCAAAAATGTTCTAATTTGGTACAATGATACTACAGACCAACAGGAACCCACAAACCAAGAATGGCCAACATTCGCCACTAGGGGCACTACAGGCCACACCAAAATTCCCATTTTCTGGTCAAACATTTTCTAATTTGGTACTTTGATACTACAGGCCAACAAGAACCCTCAAACCAAGAATTTCCAACATTCGCCCCTAGGGGGCGCTACAGGCCACGCCGAAATTCCCATTTCCTGGTCAAAAATGTTTTAATTTGGTACATTGATACTACAGGCCAACAGGAACCCTCAAACCAAGAATGGCCAACATTCGCCCCTAGGGGGCACAAGAGGCCACGCCGAAATTCCCATTTTCTTGTCAAAAATTTTCTAATTTGTTACATTGATACTACAGGTCAACAGGAACCCACAAACCAAGAATGGCCAACATTCGCCCCTAGGGGGCGCTACTGGTAATTCCCAAATGTCCCATTTTCTGGTCAAATATTTTCTAATTTTGTACATTGATACTACAGGCCAACAGGAACCCACAAACCAAGAATGACCCACATTTGCCCATAGGTGGCGCTACAGGCCATGCCCTAAAAACTTTTTTTAAAGTGATACCATTTCCACGCCATTTAAACAATTCTTCTGAAACTTGGTGTACATGCCTCATTTCTCATTGGGACCAAAAAAAGCCTCAGGGATCCATACGGTCCGGTATGATGGATTTTCCTGTACACTGAAAATGTTTCGTTTAGGATTCAGACAGAAATACGTGTTTTTTGGATTCATCCATTGAGAGAGTTTAACCCCAACCCTCTACTGATCAATTTTAAATTATTTGCCATTTTGAGGAGGAATCCGCATTGCTGCTTGCAGCTATATTTATTATTATTATTATTATTATTAGATTCCTCCGTAGGAGGGAATCTATTGTATTTGTCAGTATTATTATTATTAGTATTATTATTATTATTCTCCTTGAGCCCCAATAGCTCAAAAAGTCACTGGTCAAAAATGTTCTAAATTGGCACATTGATACTCCATGCCAATGGGTACCCCCAAACCAAGAATGGCCCACATTCGCCCATAGGTGGCGCTACAGGCCACACCCAAAAAAAAAATATTTTCAAAGTGATATAATTTCCACCCCATTTGTCCAAATCTTCTAAAACTTGGTAAACATGCCTCATTTCTCATGGGGAACAAAAAAGCCTCAAGGACCCATACTTCTGCCATTATGGATTTTCTTGTACAGTGAAAATTTTGGAAAACCTACAAAACTCTTCTTCTCCTGAACCTTAGCTCCAATTGACTTGGAATTTGGTACACATGTGTAGAAAGGATGTCTTTCCAAACATAAATTAGCAAAAATGAATACAATACAAAATGGCTGAAATGGGGGTGTTTATGTAAATGTACACACAAATGATGATCAAAAATTTAAAAAATGACATTGATTTACAATGGCTGAGCAAAAGTGCCCCCTCTACTGGATAAATACGGTCTACATGTAAAATCCCATTCACTTACATTGGCTGAGCAAAGAGGCTCCCTCTACTGGAGTAACTCTGTCTACCACATGCAGCTCTCCTGTTTAATCTCTCTAATGGAGCATTTCAGTCTCCTAGTGGGTGGAGCTCCAGACTTAGAAGCCAGAAGACATTTTGCGTCTGGACGAAGGTATGTCAAGTTTTAATGCTTTCCAGTTTGAACATTCAAGCGATTTTACACTATTCAACTCAACAAAGGCAAAACAACTCAAATAAATGTTTGCGAGCTGTTTGTGTGACACAGCGAGCGAGCCGCGTCGCGTATAACGCTCGCACGCCGATGAGAGTTCGCTTTCCCTTCTTGCGTTTCAACGGACAATTTCATACACCAAAATACATGATATATTGGGGTGTCTGCTATATCTCAAGTGAACAAACAGTTGATAAATAAATCGGGTATCAATATATTTAATTATTAATTAATGCAGTGATCAACATTGATGCCGCTAGTGGTGTCCTGTTAGATTTTTCTCTATTGAAACAGCGTTAACAGCTTAAACAAAATACTGCGTTATTTTTGCTCATACAGATACATTTAATACATCTTCACAAAATATGAAAGTTGTACTTTTACAATTCACTTACAATAACAACAAAACCTTGTGCTTTTGTAAAATAAAGAAAATAAACAGGGTGTGCAGTCTCCGTCTTAGTTTTTATGACATGTTTCAGAAAAATAATCGCTAACAGAAACGTATAACACAAACATGAAACATATGTCTTCACGAAGGTTTGTCGGTTGTATACAATGTTTGCCTGTTTGAACATTCAAGCGATTTTACATTATTCAACTCAACAAATGTGAAAACAACTCAAATACATGTTTGCGAGCTGTTTGTGTGACACAGTGAGCCGCGTCCCTTCGATGAGACTTCGCTTTCGCTGCTGCTTGCGTCTGAACGGACAATTTCATACAACGAAGTGTAAAAATACATGATATATTGAGGAGCCTGTTATGGCAAGTGAGAAACAGTTGAGAAAGAAATCTTGTATAATTATATTGAATTCTGGCATTATTCCAGGTGACATCCTGCTATATTTTTCTCTCGAAACAGCGGAAACAACTTAAATAAAATACTGCATCATTTTTGCCCATACAGAAACATGCGAGACATCATTACGAACTATGAAATGTGTACCTTTATTTGTGTACACTTACAATAACAACAAAACCTTGTGCTTTTGTAAAATAAAGAAAATAAACCGTGTTGGCGGCATCCAATAGCTACGAAGAGGCTATGTAGCGGGATGGCTCGTGACTCGCTCGCACTCGGTCGACATATCGTTATGAAAACAATAGACTGATGATCTTACTTGATTTCGCCTTTATTTCAACTTGATATATGCAGACATGATTTCTTTGAATGCAATACGGTCAACAGAAAGTTGGCTCCCGCAACTCGCCCCTTCCAAACACACAGCATCAAACAATCCGCCAAAGGAAATAATATAGAAAACGGAAGTGATCACCTGTGCACCCGTGACAGTGAATAACCAATAATAAATGATGCTCCTACATTCCGGCCTCATGATTATTACAGACAAGATAAAGATAATAATCATCATCAATTACCAACAATAATAAATACATTAACAATATACAAATCATTTTAGAAATATACAAAATGTTTACATATATACAGTATGTGTATGCATGCATTTGTCCATGTAAAAAAAAAACATGTCTGTGAATCTTCTAGTCAAAGTCTTAAGTCATGTAAAAAACAAAAAAATCAGTTATAGTCTTCTTCCATTTCCAGAAGTAGACAAATCTTGGTGACAGGTCTGTCTAAGTAGTTGTACCTTGTTTTAATCCTCACTTGGCGGATAAATCCCTTCTTATCTGGTATAGTATGGACAATTTTACCCATAATCCATGAGTTTCGAGGGGCAGCATCATTGACAACGAGTACAACATCTCCCACTTTAAAGTTTCTTCTCTTTACAAGCCATTTCTGACGTTCCTGTAGCTGGGGTAGGTATTCCCTTATCCACCTCCTCCAAAACAGGTCGGCCATGTACTGTACTTGTCGCCACCTACGACGTACATATAAGTCCTCCCTCTGAAACAAACCAGGGGGTAAAGATGGTTGAGTTTTCAGAAGTAACAGATGGTTAGGTGTTAGAGCCTCTAGATCTTTAGGATCCATAGATGATCTTGTTATAGGACGGCCATTAATAATTGACTCCACTTCGCAAAAAAGCGTATGCAGACCCTCTTCATCTAAACTCTGCCCCCTCAAGATTGAATTCATAATCTTCCTCACTGATCGAATCATCCTCTCCCAAACACCACCATGATGAGATCCCGTAGGAGGATTAAATATCCATTTGATACTCTTCTGGATTAGAACATAATTGATCTTATAATGGTTCCAACCTTTTATGGCTTCTCTCAGTTCTCGTTCAGCTCCAACAAAGTTGGTTCCATTATCGGAGCGTAATTCTAATACTTGACCACGTCGTGCTATGAACCGCCGTAAGGCGTGGATGAAGGAATCCGTATCCAATGATGCAACCACTTCGATATGTATGGCTCTTATAGCCAAACAGGTAAAAAGGACTCCATATCGCTTCACAGTGCTTCGTCCACGTTTAATCTCGAATGGGCCGAAACAGTCAATTCCAACTCGAGTAAATGGTGGTTCATCTGGTAAGACTCTACTTAAAGGTAAATTTGCCATCTGTTGAGAACCTGCTGTTCCTTGAAGTCGTTTGCAGATTACACATCTGGACAAAATTCTCCGTATAGCAGTACTTGCCCCTGGTATCCAATATCGTTGACGCAGCCTAGCCAACATGTGATTTCGTCCGCTGTGCCCGACCTCATTATGAACATGCCTTAAAAGAAGTTCAGAAATATGCAGATCCTTTGCCAGTATTATTGGGTGTTTTGATTCTTCAGGCATGGCTGCATTATCTAGACGTCCATACATTCTTATAACACCTGCCTCAAGTACTGGATTGAAACGATACAGAGGACTGTTCCGCTTGACGTCTTCACCTCTTTGTAGAGATATCAATTCCTCTGGGAACCTCATCTTCTGGGAAAAGCGTATAATCGCCATTTCACCTTCCTCTAGTTCGTCTACTGAAAGATAGCCTTCACTCATACTGGATCGTAGTTTAAGCATGTTTCCATTGATAACCTCCAGTGGTTGATTCAATTCAGTACAATCAAGAGTTTCCTTCAATTTTTTTCTCCTTTTACTTAGAGCTAGTAGGGATTTCTTCAGCCTAAGGATCCAGGCAACAGCCTTCCTCAGACGTGTCCATGATGAATAATGATTAATAAGCCGTGCTACAGCACTATATCCCTCCTCAGTTTGAACCAGTAGAGTGTTAACCACAAGTTCTTGCTTGATTTCTGGGTCTTGAACCAAACTCTTTCCCAAATCAATTGGCATATCTGGCCACTCTTCTTGTGATCTAGTAAGAAAGGGAGGGCCAAATGTCCACATCTGCTCCTGAAGTAAAATATCCACCTTCAGCCCTCTTGAGGCAAAATCAGCAGGATTGTTGGCAGAATTTATATATCTCCACTGAGCCGCTTGGGATGCTCTCAAGATCTCAGACACTCTGTTGGCAACAAAACACTTAAATCTAGAGGACTCATTTTGAATATACTTTAGCACAGCAGTGCTGTCAGACCAAAACACAGAATCTTGTAATTTCATCCTTAGATCTCTTTTCCATAGCCTGTCCATCCGACTAGCGAGAGTGGCGGCTGTAAGTTCCATACGGGGAATGGTGGTAGATTTCACTGGTGCTACTCGAGCCTTACCCATCAAGAAGGCAGAATGTACAATGTTCTGACTATTATGGAGAAGCAGGTAAGACACAACGCCATAGCCCTCCTCACTGGCATCCGAGAAATGATGTAACTGAGCTACTGTGACTTCTCCAAACTCTACAGGTTTCAAACATCTTTTGGTCTCAAATTTATCCAAGCCATGAAGATCTTCGAGCCAATTTCTCCATCTCTGTACATATTTGATGGGTATAACACTATCCCATCCAACCCTTTCCCTGCAAAGATCTTGAAGAATCTTCTTTGCAGAAAGAACTACTGGAGACAAAAATCCAAGAGGATCATATATGGCACTAACCACTGAAAGTATCCCTCTTCTGGTAAAAGGTCTGTCCTTTATTACTACCTTAAATCTGAAGGTGTCAGATTCGGCACACCACTGTACACCTAGTACTCTTTCCATAGGAAGCACATCATGCTTCAAGTCAAGGTCCTTTACCTCTTTCACCCTATCTTCTTCTGGTATGGAATTCAGAACCTCTCGACTGTTGCTCATCCATTTGGTCAGATGGAATCCACCTTTAGCACACATTGCATGAAGCTCCTTGTATAGTTGGATAGCATCAGATTCTGTGGGCACTGAAGTAAGACAATCATCAACATAGAAGTGTTTTCGGATGACCTCTGCTGTCCTGCAATTAAACAAACTTCCATGGTCCTCTGCACATTTCCTAAGTGCATAATTAGAACAACTTGGGGATGAAGAAGCTCCGAACAGATGTACAACCATTCTGAATTCCTGCAAGTCTTTGCTCAAATCGCCATTTGACCACCACAGAAACCTCAAAAGGTCAGAATCCTCCACAGGAACCTTCACTTGATAAAACATGGATTCAATATCAGCCATTAAGGCGACAGACTCCATTCTGAATCCTGTAAAAACACTTATTAAAGAGCTTGTTAGGTCTGGTCCCTGAAGTAGTTGGCCATTCAATGACACTCCCTGAAATGAGGCACTACAGTCAAAAACAACCCTGATCTTTTTCTTTTTTGAATGGTAAACCCCATGATGAGGTATGTACCACACACGACCATCATGCCTCTCAAGTTCCTCCACAGGTACCCTTTCCGCATATCCTTTGGAAATCACATCTTCCATAAAAGCAGTATAATCTGCTTGAAATGCAGAGTTTTTTCGGAATTTTCTTTGCAGGCTCAAAGCCCGCTGTTCTGCAACTATTTTATTATTTGGTAGGACCACATGTTTATGCTTGAGGGGCAAACCAATGCAGTAATGGCCATCTATCAGTTTTACAGACTGAGATCCGAGATCAATGAATTGATTGTCTTCTTTAGACATCCCTACCAATTCATCCAGATCATTTTCAGGGAAATCGGTTTTAAACTGTTGTTCCCAAAGCTTATCCAATTTTAAGACAGAGATCCTGTTAACAGTCACATGAGGTTGGTCATTACAGAAAGTTCCATTCCTTTCCATTCCTTTAAGCGGTCCATTCACTGTCCATCCAAGTATGGTTCTTACCGCATATGGTCCATTCATTTGACTGCGAACAACCTGCCATGGCTCAAGTGCCTCTGGTACATTTGCTCCAATTAAAAGCTCAACTCCTGCTTCAATTGAGGGCAAGTGTATACTATTTAAATAAGGCCATCGAACAAGATCACTCTGCATGGGAATATTGGATTTAGAAACTGGCATACTTTTCTGGGAATACACTTCAGGAAGTGAGCAATAATGTGTCTGATCCAATCCAGCAACTGCTAGATCCTTGAGAACATAACTGGAAACAGATTTGTCTTGATTCATGGTTTTAAGCAGAATATTCAGTTTTTTGCCAGAAAGATTAAGCTTATTCATAAGACTCTCTGTGCAAAAGGTCGCTGAACTGCCTGGATCTAAAAAGGCATACGTTTCCACAATTTTGTTTCCATTCTTATATTTAATACAAACTGGAAGAATGGACAAGGCACAAGCATCTTTACCGGCCCCAGTAAGACTACTGGACTGAAGAGAGATAAGAGCACTGCCCATTACTTGTTTTGGTTCCTCTATTTTATCTCGTTGAAAAACATGAAGGATGCTGGGATGTTTAGAGCCACACACACTGCATGTTATACGCTTCTTACAATCTCTGCTAATATGGCCTGTACATAGACAGCCAAAACAGATTCCTTTCTTCTTCAGAAAGTCCATCTTCTCTTTATGGATTTTTTTAGCAAGCACAGTACAGGAATTCAAGAAATGTTCTTCGCCACAACAAAGACAGGATACACTTCCTTTATTGATTTTCCTAACGTCTTCCATACCTGGTACAGTAACAGTAGTAGCAAAACTACTTCCCTTAGTCTTGGAACGAATCATACTTCGACCTCCACCAAAGGGAGCCTCTAAGATGTTTCCAAACACAGGATCTGTTGCAATTTTTACTTGCTTTTCTACAAAATCCACAATGTCTTTAAATGCTGCTGGTTCCTTACGTTTTTCCTGTAGATCACACGCCACTGCTCTCCATTTGTCTCTGAGCTTAAAGGGCAACTTTGAAAGAATTATTTGCATGTTAGTCGCCAAATTTAACTCTTTCATATAACGAACATCCTCCATAGCATTACAGCAAGCTCTAAGAAAAAGATGATAATCTTGTAGAGCCCTTATATCCTCAGGTTTTATGAACTTCCAGGAGAGCACCATGTCCATATATGCTGAAGAGATTTTGAGTTCGTTTCCAAAATGTTCCTTAAGTAGGGTCTTAGCTTTCATATAACCCTGCGTGGAAGTCATGTGTTGACAACTTCGGACAAGTTCTCTAGGTTGACCTTGGGTATACTGCTCAAGAAAGTAGAAACAATCACCATAGTTGTTTGCTCTTCTTTCCACAACCTCCTCGAATGAACGTATAAAGCATTGATATTGTAAAGGATCTCCATCAAAGGATAGAATATCTCTGTGAGGAAGTAATGAAATGTTACATTGTTTTACCAACATGGCAGTAATTTCATTTTGTTTTTCCATAAGACGCAATATATTTCCTTGTTCTCCATCAGTTCGTGATTGTCTTGAAACAGGTACATTGCTACTATGGTTGCCGAGTAGCTGCCCATTCACAGATGCAGTTGGCTGAAATAGTGTTATGGACCTCGGTTGTTGCACAGGCTGAAACTGAGAATTACTTTCCTTATTTCTTGCACCTCCTGTTGAATTATTAACAGACAGAGACTGTGACTTGACATATGTGTCAACTTGAACTGATGCCACTGCCATTGAATTAGAGCAGATCGTTTCATCCTTTTTCTTTCTTGATTTACTTTCTACCAAATGCATGCTTTGTTCTGATGCAGCAGACCTATACACATTGGCTTTAGCCATAGACACAGCTATTTTTGTTTGAAGATCAATCTGTTCCTTTTTCTTTCTTAAGCGCTCCTCTTCTTCTTCCACGGCATGCTTCTGTTGCAGCATTTGCTGACTGGCTAATAAAGCCGCCACTTCAGCTTCAGCTTGAAGACGAGCAGATGATGTAGATGATCTACTAGATCGTGAACCAGAAGAAGAGCTCCTTGATTTTTTGCTGAATACATTTGAAATACTATCAGTTGGTTTAATCTCATCCATGAAATGCTCACGCATCAATGCATTACGTTGGTCCAGAATCCTTTGTGAATTTGCATCAGAGGTTGCAGCATCAGAGGTTGCAGCAGCAGGCAACGAATCACTTGAAAGAGATTGCCCTTGAACCGCCATAATCATTGTTGGTATTCCATCTATTACTGAATGAGATGACAGAGGATTTTCATTACTCTGTCCAGATGCTGCTGCTATAGGAATCAGTAAAGTTTTTATAGGGTTAAGATCAGACAGCCATTGCTCCACATCTTCTATAAACCCTTTGTTGAACCGAAAAACTGATTCATACCATTCATTTTGCTTTATTTGTTCCTCAGCGGGAAGTAAAGGAATCACACTCTCATGCAACAAAGTGACATCATCTCTCAACAGCTTCAGTGTTTCCAGCAAAAAACAAACATTGGATAAATTTTCATCATTTTGCATAAACTCTTTCATTGAAGCAATCACATTTTTTATTTTATCCACTTTGGATTTACGGTCCTTTTGTAGTGATTTAATCTTTAATTCCCAAGCCTTTGCGGTGAGCTTACACTCCCTTTTACTCTCTGTAAGCGCAACAGCCTCATCTTCCTCCATTTTCACTCATCAAACAACTTTCAAGGCAATCCATTCAATCGCACACACAATTGTTCATATCCCAGCGCTGCGCGTAACACACTTGACATAAACTACGCACTTTCCAATCCACCGTAGTTTATCCAAACAAACGGATCCGCGCTCCACATCAAACACAACCAAAGTAGCGTCTCCAGTAGACAACCAGCAAGCAGATAAATAACAATCTGATTCACATACCGGTCCAAGTGCTGTGCCTTATCCGTTTCCTCTTGCAATCCACAACTGCGTTCCAATGCAGACTTGAATGAAATATCCTTGAAAACAAGCGCCGTTTTCTGTTGACTAATGTTGGCGGCATCCAATAGCCACGAAGAGGCTATGTAGCGGGATGGCTCGTGACTCGCTCGCACTCGGTCGACATATCGTTATGAAAACAATAGACTGATGATCTTACTTGATTTTGCCTTTATTTCAACTTGATATATGCAGACATGATTTCTTTGAATGCAATACGGTCAACAGAAAGTTGGCTCCCGCAACTCGCCCCTTCCAAACACACAGCATCAATCAATCCGCCAAAGGAAATAATATAGAAAACGGAAGTGATCACCTGTGCACCCGTGACAGTGAATAACCAATAATAAATGATGCTCCTACAAACCGGTTGCGCCGTCTCTGTCTTGGCGATTATTTTTCTGAAACACTTCACAAAATTCAAGTGAACCAAATCAACCATTCACGCAGTCTGTATTTTATCATCTCACACCCATAATCTCTGAAATGAATGCAGATGCAACAAGCACGGCACAGAACGAAAATAATGATACTTCACAGTTCTCAAAAGATTAAACTGAACTGTGCCTTGAATATCGTATCATGCGATAAAAGCCTCTTAAAGAGAGAGTAACAATTTAGCCTTCGCCCTGAGCATTGACATCCCAAGTAAATGAAAAGTACAAATGGTATTATTTTAAGTTTTTTTAATTTCTCTCTTATCGTGAGCTTAGAATTATACGGTTCTATCTCCACTTTTGGTCGAAATTGAGTTTTTGACATAATCTTATCCATTAGGTGTTTATTAATGCCTGTGTGGTGTTATTTTTGTAAAAAAAAAAAATTTTTTCGTAGTTATTAATAAAATAAAAAAGTTCCATCTCACAAAACATAAACCGAGTTGGGATTATAAGGTTCTATCTCCAGTAGATTCAATATCCAATCAAAAACCTGAATGAACACGGACGGACCAATCAAAACCCACCTCTTAGGTCTGTAGCCTGGACACAGAGATAAGGGCTGGACATTAGCCTGGACATTTGAAGCCGGTGATGGTGCCCAAAAGACATAAATGTACAGACGCCAGCACTAGAAGAGATCGGTAAATTGAAGCACATATCATTAGCTAGCTAATGTAAACCAGCTTGTTTGCCATTAGCGAACGTTAGCATTAATTTGCTAGCGAACGTTAACATTAGCTTACTAGCTCACCAACAGCTCGCTTACAGTTTTGCACCTGTAAATCTATGTATGTGACAAATAAACATCCTTGTATCCTTGTAGATGGGCAACTGCAACTTGGCTAACACCAATTTCTAACTTTACTCCCCTAATTAGGGTGACCACCACCAAACAACCCAAATGTGGGACGATTATAAGTTTGTGTGGGACGATTATAAGTTTGTGTGGGACGATTATAAGTTTGTGTGGGACATGTTAACTTACCAACATTAAAACATAACCTGGAATGGTTATATAAATGTCTATCTAACTTTAAAAAAAACATTTGTATTCTGCCTTTCAGCTGATAAAGAAATACTTTATTCTTTAGTCCCTTCTAGAAAACACATTACATCACTAACATAACATGTCTTTATTTTACATGTCATTTAGATTCATCATCACTGAGCACAAAGGAAGCAGGTATTATGCAGATAACTATTTTTTAAAACAGTTAAGCCCAACTAAAATCCAACAAAATAAATAATGAACAAATAAAATATAAAACAACATGAAATTAGTTCATTGACAGTCTTATAAATTAAGAATATATTAAACCAAAAACGTTCATATTTTCTCAATATGCGACGTGCGGGACAAGGGGTGACAATGCTGTGCGGTACAACGTAAAGCGGGACGGTGGTCACCCTACTCCCTTCCATAAATGCAAGCTGCTAGCTTTTTAAGCTTGCTAGATTATTGGTGTATTGATGAATGCAGCCTAACATAACAGGCATTTCTAACTTAACTTACTCCCCTTCCATAAATGCAAGCTAACTATCCTTTTAAGATTGCTAGATTATTGGTGTCTTGATAAAAGTTGCCCCATTTATATCAGGATAATAATTAAAAACAATTTTGTTACAGAAATGATGATAGTGGTGAAAGTCCTCCAAAGAGTGTGGGAGCAGCAAAGAGGACTCTAGTGGTGGGTACTTCTATAGATGGGTGGAATTTCTCTTGTATTTACCGTGCCTTTGTTTGTACAATACCCAAACTATGTTCTCAGTGTCATAAAACAAAATAATAAACTGACACATTATTATAATATTTGATCATGTAATAATAAAGAATCTTTAGCTTCTCTTGGCTACTGTTGTTGTTTTTTGCAGGTTTGATGGGCAGTGAATGCTCGAATTGCACAGATGTTTTCAGACACTATGTGGGCAATCATGCCACTGGCAGTGTGTACACTAAGAAGTACATTAATCACTAGGCCTATTTGACTGTTTATCCTGTTGAGTCTTTGTAAGGAAAATGATGGTAGTAGTTCAAGTTGAAGGTAGTAGTCCTGGACAGTGCCTCAGTAGGTCCCATTGTCTAATCTTTATCCATGTTAAGCCAGTACCAGTTAAGCCATGCAGATTGTCCTGGTATAGATGATAGTATTCTACAAAATGTACAGGTGAAACTCGAAAAATTAGAATATCGTGCAACAGTTCATGTATTTCAGTAATTCAAATTAAAAGGTGAAACTAATATATTTAGTATACATAACTATATACATATGCATGATTATACTTTTCAGAGGGTCGACATTTCTGTATTTAAAATCCTTTTTTATTTTATTTCATGTAATATTCTAATTTTCTGATATTTTGAATTTGAGGTTTTCATAAGCTATAAGCCATAATCATCAAAATGATAACGTTTGCACGATATTCTAATTTTTCGAGTTTCACCTGTACGTCTCACCATTAGTTACTTTCCTGTAAATTATATTGTGATGCTCAGCTGTATTACTTTTTGTAGCCATGCCAGGAGAGGCAGAGACCCCCAGAGCAGCAGAGAGAGGGACAGTAGCAGAGACACCCAGGGCCAGGGCAGCAGACACACCTAGGCTGATAATAGAGACACTAGCAGTAGGGATACAGCAGAGACCAGAGCAAGGGAAGAGTCGGAAAAGGGTTAGCACTCCATCATCATGGAAGTCAGTATGCAGAAAGAGGCTTTATCAAGAGGGTAAAGAACACATGAACACATCTAAAGAGACAGTGCCAGCCAAACAGATAAAAACATTTAAGGACTGCACCGTGTCCTGTAAATTTAACTGTGCAAGGAAAGTCACTTATGGTGAGAGGGAGAGGTGTTTTGAAGGGTACTACAGGCTGAATCAGGACAGGAAATATGACTACATTATGATGACAACTGAGTGCCATGTCAAAGAGAGACAACGTGGTAGTGGCGGCGACTCACGTCGTACACACTCATTCAAATATTTTCATGATATAGGAGAGGGACAGAAAGTCAGAGTATGCAAGCCTTTTTTTCTAGGTACTCTTTCAATAAGTCAGAAAACAGTGTATAATGTACACCAAAAGAAAAGCCAGGCTGGCATACCAAAGTCAGATGCACGGGAAAGCATCCTAAAAAACACATAGATGAGGACAAAAGAGAAGGTGCTGGAGCACATTAGGTCTTTCCCTGTAGTCGAGTCACACTACTGTCGTGCCTGCACCCAAAAGCAATATCTGGAGCCAACTCTAAATGTGGCCAAGATGTACGATCTCTATAAAATCAAATGTGCTGTACATGAAACACCAGTGAAAATGTCTTACTATAGATTTATATTTAACACAGAGTTTAATCTTGGTTTTCATGTCCCCAAATCAGACAGGTGTGATGAATGTGAGGCACATGACGCAGCACAAAAACAGGGGTTGTTATACCAGCACCAAGAGGATGCACACAATAAACATGTATATGAAAAAAATGCCATGCGCCAAGAGCGCCAAAGAGATAGAGATGATAAACAGCACCTTACGGTCTGTTTTGATTTAGAAAATGTCATCTCATGTCTACGAGCTGAGGTTAGTTCATTCTTTTATAAAAGGAAGATGAATCTATATAATATGACTGCCCACAGCTCACTTACTAAGAAAGGATATTGTGCTGTGTGGACAGAGGCCATGTCAGGTAGAGGAGGGAATGACATGGCAAGTGCCATAGTCAAAATCCTTGAAAGAGTAGTTCAAGACCATCCTGAGGTAACTGAGATAGTCACATGGAGTGACAGCTGTGTGCCACAAAATAGAAATTCCATTATGTCTTTTGCAATCATTGAGTTCTTGTCAAGAAATACCAAAATCCAAAAGATCACAATGAAATATTCTACGCCTGGCCACTCGGCTGTCCAAGAAGTAGACAACATGCATAGCAACATCGAAAAGGCAATGGCAAGCTCAGAGTTTTACAGCCCACTGTCGTTCTTGCGTGTCCTTCTGAGAGCGAACAGAACTAATCCTTACACTGTCATCCAGATGAAAGATACAGATTTCAAAGACTTTCAGTCATGTTCAAAACTTTTCCAGTACAAGCAGGTACCATTTGCTTCAGTGGCCCAAATAACATTTTCTCAAAATCTGTTCAGTGTGCAGTACAGTACCTCCCATGCTCAGCCTCCTATACAGGTGGATATTAGGGGCTCAAATGCCAAAACCAGGGCTAACATGCCAACGTCTCTCTTGCTGCCCAAGCCAAAGTTGCTCACCAAAAAAAACACAATCGCAGAGGCAAAGAAGTCAGACCTTTTATCCATGTTCAAGTACATGCCTGCCGTTGACAAAGCATACTACAAGGCAGTATTTAGAAAGTCATAATCTAGATAGAAGGTTGGAGGGTTGGAAAGAGTCATGTTCTGCACGTCCGATATAGACGTTCATGGAACCTTACATAAAAACTTTAATTCTGGCTCCTCAATGGATGTCTTTTCAATGTACGCTTTTGTGACAAAGACGTTGAAAAGACATCTTTTGAACTTCATTTTGCTCAGTGGGAAAACAGACATACAGAATAATAATAAATAATAAAAGTGTCTCATAGTTTAAAACTAGCTTATTAAATAAATTAACAATGTGTTTTTAAAAATAAATTTAAAAATGTTTTTTACTGATGTTTAGTAACAGTGTGTGTAGGAGGGTTATACCGGTGGAGAGGAGGGGATGTCAAGGGATTTACAACAATACATTATTGATTAGAAGTGTGTTTAGAATGTTTTTAATGAAATAAATGAACACTGTTTTAATGTTTCAGACCACAGAGGGGGTGGGGGTGGAAAGGGATGAAAACATAACTTTCATGATGTTACACAATATTTTGTATGTTTTAATCTACTAAATGAACTGTTTTTAATGTATGTAAGATGCTTCCTAAATGTTTTTACAGTACAGAGGAGTGGGGTGTAGTATTGTGAAGAAAACATTTTTTGTTTAGCTGTAATTTTTCCATGTCCATGTTCTTTGAAAATAAAAATATTTGTTTTTCTTACAAACTTGCTTGGCTTTGATGTATACTATACTATTATATATTATATTATATACTACAAGCTGTGTGCTTGTATTATAAATATATAAATTGATTAAAATCAATGGCTATATACATTTATTCTTTGAAATGTGGGGTTTTATTTGTAAAAGTGGAGATAGAACCTTATAATTCCAAACAGAATCAGAGCTCTCAGAATTATAAGGTTCTATCTCCATTTGGGCCATCTTAAAAAATCCCATTTCCAAATGTGCCAGGATTTTGATATTCTATCCTCAAAGTTGCTGTAGGGTGATGGTCTTGTTGAGCTATAATAGTAGATTATACTACATAACAGTTTTGCCAGCTGGGATGTAAAAACTTTGATGCTCAATATCTCAGAACTACCCTAAACGGAGATAGAACTGTATAATTCTAAGCTCACGTTATGTTGTAAAATGCCACTTTTTTGAATGGCATGTAAAATGTAAAAACATTCACTCAATCTCCATTTTTTTCACTGGATCTGTTGCTATTTTAATGATTTAAAAAACAAAGCACTGACCCTTTAAAGTGTGAGCTTGTACAATTTGAAATAGTTATAAACAGTCACAGCTATGCAGTGTTATTATGTGCCTAGATAGTCTTTCAAATAAAATTGCTTGTGATATGCTTATGTAAATCACACAAAAAAAAAAAACAGAAAAAGAAATCTTAAGAGAGAAGAGCGCTTGTGAAAGTAGAGATTTTTCAAAGTGATTTTTCATTCAAAGTGATAAAAATTTCCACGGCATTTGTCCAAATGTTCTGAAACTTGGTCTACATGCCTCATTTGTCATGGGGAACAAAAAAGCCTCAAGGACCCATAACTTCCGCCATGATGGATTTTCCCGTACCTAAAACCTAAAAAACTCTTCTTCTCCTGAACCGTAGCTCCAATTTACTTGAAATTTGTTACACATGTGTAGAATTAACATTCTAGAAAACGTTACTTAGGAAAAATGAATACGATACAAAATGGCTGAAAGGGGTGTGTTTATTTAAATGTCCACATTTTAACAATATATATATGTGTCAATAAATCAAATGTAATTTTGACTGATGGTTTTTCAAACTTAACATGCTTCAAGATGACATCACTCTTAAGTACTGCGCAAAGAATGGCCAACATTCTCCTTTAGGGGGCACTACAGGCCACGCAGAAATTCCCATTTTCTGGTCAAAAATGTTCTAATTTGGTACATTGATACTACTGGCCAGCAGAAACCCACAAACCAAGAATGGCCAACATTCACCCTTAGGGGGCGCTACAAGCCACGCCGAAATTCCCATTTTCTGGTCAAAAATTTTCTAATTTGGTACATTGATACTACATGCCAACAGGAACCCACAAACCAAGAATGGCCAACATTCACCCCTAGGGGGCGCTACAGGTAATTCCCAAAAGTCCCATTTTCTGGTCAAATATTTTCAAATTTTGTACATTGATACTACAGGCCAACAGGAACCCACAAACCAAGAATGACCCACATTTGCCCATAGGTGGCGCTACAGGCCACATCCCAAAAAAATATTTTCAAAGTGATAACATTTCCACGCCATTTAACCAATTCTTCTGAAACTTAGTGTACATGCCTCATTTCTCATTGGGAACAAAAAAGCCTCAAGGATCCATAAGGTCTGGTATGATGGATTTTCCTGTACACTGAAAATGTTTCGTTTAGGATTCAGACAGAAATACTTGTTTTTTGGATTCATCCATTGAGAGGGTTTAACCCCAACCCTCTACTGATCAATTTTAAATGATTTGCCATTTTGAGGAGGAATCCGCATTGCTGCTTGCAGCTATATTTTAAATTGTATCTGTAAAGAAATTCTTAAAGGCATTACTCTTGTGCTGCAACGTAATATCTGGTTCTGTTGAGGCTTTATTCCTAACCAATTTAGCCATAGTACTGAATAAACACCTAGGATTATTTTCTATGAGTTTAATAAAATATGCTGACCTGGCAGCTTTTAGTGCCTGTCTGTAGCTACAGACACTATCCTTCCATGCACCACAAAAGACTACTATTTCTGTATTTTTCCACATGCGCTCCATTTTCCGAGCTGCTCTCTTGAGAGCATGAGTGTGATCATTGTACCATAGTGCAGGGCTTATTTCTTAAATTTTCTTTAATCGAAGTGGGGCGACAATATCAAGAGTGCTAGAGAAGACTGCATTTATATTTTTTGTTATTTCATCAAGTTCTTCTGGGCTTAGTGAGTGTATGAGATAGATCTGGAAGATTATTAGTGAAGCTATCTTTAGTGGTCGAAAGAATAGTTCTACCTGAACGATAGTGTGGTGTAGATTGAGTAACATTAGCTGATTCCAGCATAAAAGAGACGAGGTAATGATCCGAGATGTCATCTCTCTGATGCAGAATTTCTATATTATCAACATCAACTCCATATGACAGAATTAAATCTAGCGTATGATTATGGCAATGAGTTGGTCCTGTTACATTTTGTCTGACTCCAAGAGAGTTGAGAATATCGATAAATGCAAATCCTAATGTATCATTTTCATTATCTATGTGAATGTTGAAGTCACCAACAGTTAAAGCTCTATCTACAGTAACTACAAGATCTGATAAAAAAATAGCAAATTCACCAAGGAAATCAGAATAAGGCCCGGGTGATCTATACATTGCCACACCGGTTGGGATAACAACCTCCTGAAGGACGTTTATAGGATCGGTGTACCTAAACACCGATGTTACGATTTGCCAGAGATCGGAGATTACACCTAGCAGTGATGAGGGCAGGGAATTATCGGAAGTGTAGTCCGGAATGACAAGTGAGAAACACAGGGCAGACAACAGGGGATCGTGACACCATCTCTCTTTAGCAGGTCAGGTCTACCCCAAAAACTCTTCCAATTGTCTATAAATCCTATTTTATTCTTCAGACACCACTCAGACATCCAGCCATTCAGTGACACTAATCTACTATAAACCTCATCACCACGACGAGCACGGCGGGGACCAGAGCATATTACAGTGTCTGACATTGTTTTTGCAAATTCACACACTTATTTAACATTATCTTTAGTGATCTCCGACTGGCGAAGCCGGGACATCGTTAGTGCCGACATGGATAACAATTTTAGAAAATCTACATTTAGCATTAGCCAGCACTTGTAAATTTGATTTGATCAGATGCTCTGGCACCCAAAATGCAATTAACAATAGTGGCTGGAGTCTCTATTTCCATGTTCCTTACAATAGAATCGCATATAACAAGGGCTCTTTCAACATGATTCTCAGTGGGTGCATCACTGAGTGGGGAGAATCGATTGGAAACCCTAACAGGAACGGGAGAGTGGTGTCTCTTTGCTAAGCGAGTATGCCGCCGAGACGTCACCCAAATGCCCTGCTGCAGGGGCTCTACAGTCGGAACCAAAGTGTGTATGTTGCTCTCTGTACTACTCGCATCCAAAATAGTATCTACCGGCTTCTCTTTCTCACTGACCTCCACTAGCGTTCAGATGTGAGTCTATAACTCATTAACCTTCTCCATCACCTGCATCAGAACGCGGATGCAGGTGGAATATGCGCATAGTTGAATCGCGATAAGAGAATAATACGAGGGAAAACCCGATGTGCGCTTTAAAATGGCAGATGTTAAGGATTTAAGGCTGAAAACAGATATATAAGCGATGCTAAAAACTAGTAGGCTACAAACACAGACTCTATCTAGGTGCCAGCAGCAACAGGTAAAATATACACAGATGAAACAGTAGAAAACCGGAAAAACGTCTAGGTTACGTATGTAGCCTCCGTTCCCCGATGGAGGGAACGAGACGTTGTGTCAGAGAAGCTCTCTTGAGCACCGATATTCACCTCTGAACTATGAAAAAAGGCCAATGAGAGTTGGCAACCAGTATTTGCACGTCCCGCCCCCGGACATACGGGTATTTAAGCAGCGCAAATACGGGAGTTCTTTCAGGATTTTTCTGAGGAGCCGGAAATGGTCCGCCCACAACAGTGGCTCGGCTCAGCGACGTTTAAGTGGCAAAACCATCAGAGGCCTGCTTTAGGGCCTATGTGGAAAAGTTGGTGCGGTGGTGGATCCAGCCTCATAGAGGGGGGAACATACAGCACGGCAACCGAGGCAGCCGTGACTGCCTAAGGGAAACACGGGAGTTTGCTCGCCAGAGGGGACAGAACCGTGGTGTTACACACAGGGGGAGTCCGAAGGAGGCCTTACCTGTGGAGCACCTATACCAGTACAGGGTAGCTTGCGGTACCCGCAGTGGCTTGGGTCGGCGAGTTCCTCCGCTGAACTGCGTCCCACGAGGGCTAGGGAGGAATCAACCAGTGTCCCAAACCTGAGATCTCCTGGGAATGAAGGCGCACTGTTTCCCCTGGTTAGGGAGAAGGGCGCTAGGTGCAAGCGATTCACCCGGTCAGATCGTGGGCGTGCTACCGAGGTCTACGGGCTTGGTACCTGAGAAAACACGGGACGATACTGACTCAACTCGGAGATTGTAGAATCTCGCAAAAGTGTTAGGTGTTGCCCAGCCCGCCGCTCTACAAATGTCTGCTAGGGCAGTGCCCCTAGCCAGTGCCCATGAGGACACAACACTCCTGGTGGAGTGAGCTATGACCCACAAGGGGGGGCATGGCCTGGGTGTGATAAGCCAGGGAAATGGCGTCGACAACCCAGTGGGCGAGTCTCTGCTTGGAGACAGCGTTCCCTTTCTGCTGTCCCCCAAAGCAGACGAAGAGCTGCTCAGAGCGTCTGGTGCTCTGTGTGCGGTCCAGATAAATACGTAAAGCACGTACTGGACACAGCAGTGAAAGGGCTGGGTCTGCCTCCTCCCGGGGCAGCACTTGAAGGTTCACCACCTGATCCCTGAAGGGTGTGGTAGGAACCTTGGGCACATAGCCCGGTCGCGGTCTTAGGATCACGAAAGTATCTGCCGGACCGAACTCCAGGCAAGCGTCGCTAACAGAGAACGCATGTGTCACGATCTCGCTCACCTGCACCGTGTCTCGTGTTGCCTGCACTGTGTTTCGTGTCGTCTGCCCCGTGTTTTCTGTTTCACCCATCACTAGTCACTTTCCATGTCACGCTCCCTTGTTGTCCGCCTGTGTTTTCTTTTTTACCGTTCACGCTCCCAGTCATGTCTTCCTTGTTGTCTGCCCGTGTTTCACTGTCTCTGTGAAAACTACACTTCCCTTCTTCCCGTCGTTTCCGGCCCTGTCTGCGTGTTATTGTCCGCACCTGTCTGTCATTTCGTCATTACCGTGTATCTTTATTTAAACCCCGCTGTTTTCCCGTCCCGTTGTCGTGCGTTAACGTTTCATGTCTCATGGTGATGTTTCATGTTTGCGCTATTTCTGTGACCACGCTCTCTCGGTTTATGTTCCCTGCCTGTTGTTCCCTATACTTTGGAGGTTACCCTGCTCTTCGTGTTCCCTGCCTGGTAACCCGTTCATGTTATCCCAGCCCTTCGTGGATGTTCTCCTACCTACGTTCATCTGTGTGTTAGTTTAGTTTTTCCCATCGTGGACCTTTCTTTTGTTCCAGTGTTTGTTTACTTGATGTTCTCAGCAATAAAAGCCGCATTTGGATCCACACCCCTGTCTGCCTTGTCCAGCTACCCTCACAAAATCATTACAGCATGCAGGTCCCCGACCCTCTTGATGGAAGCGAGCGCGATCAGCAGGGCAGTCTTGAGAGAGAGGGCCCTTAGTCCAACTGAGTCAAGCGGCTCGAAGGGGGGTCTCTGGAGTCCCGTAAGGGCGACCGAGAGATCCCAGGAGGGGAACAGGTTAGGCCGGGAGGGAGTTATCCTCCGGGCACCTTTTAGGAACCTGACGATTAAGTCATGCTTACCAAGAGACTTGCCGTCTACCGTGTCGTGGTGGGCCGCGATAGCGGCGACATACACCTTGAGGGTGGAGGGGGACAGCCTCCTCTCCAGCCTCTCCTGAAGAAACACGAGCACTGACCTAACTGCACACTTCTGCGGGTCTTCGGCTCGGGAAGCACACCAGTCTGCGAACAGATGCCACTTTAGAGCGTAAAGATGCCTGGTAGAGCAGGCTCTAGCTTGATTGATTCTATCTATGACGGTCGATGGTAGGCCGGCTAGATCTTCCGCATCCCGTCCAAGGGCCAGACGTGGAGGTTCCAGAGGTCTGGGTGCGGGTGCCAGAGCGTGCCCCGTCCCTGAGAAAGAAGGTCCTTCCTCAGGGGAATTCGCCAGGGAGGGGCTGTCGTGAGGAGCGTGAGGTCCGAAAACCAAGTCCGGGTGGGCCAGTAAGGGGCTACCAGAATGACTTGCTACTCGACCTCCCTGACCTTGCATAGTACCTGTGCAAGAAGCCTCACTGGGGGAAATGCGTACTTGCGCAGCCCCGCTGGCCAGCTGTGTGCCAACGCGTCTGCCCCGAGGGGAGCCTCTGTCCGGGCATACCAGAGCGGACAGTGGGAGGTTTCTTGGGAGGCAAACAGGTCTACCTGAGCCTTGCCAAACCGGTCCCAAATAAGCTGGACCGACTGGGGGTGGAGCCTCCACTCACCGCCAGGCAAGCTTTGTCTTGACAGCGCGTCCGCTATCACATTGAGGTTGCCGGGGATGTGAGTGGCGCGCAGTGACTTGAGTCGCTGCTGACTCCAAAGGAGGAGACGACGGGCGAGCTGTGACATGTGGAGGGAGCGTACTCTGCCTTGGCGGTTTATGTAGGCTACGACCGTGGTGCTGTCTGTCCTGACTAGGATGTGTTTGTTCCGAATTAACGGAAGAAACTTCTGCAGGGCCAGAAAAACAGCCAGCATCTCTAGGCAGTTTATGTGCCAGCGCAGCGGGCCTCGGTTCCACCGGCCTGCGGCTGCGCGCCCGTTGCACACGGCGCCCAACCCAGTTTGGAGGCGTCGGTTGTGACCAGAACGCGTCGGGACACCTGCTGCAAGGGTACTCCTGCCCTTAGAAAGCAGAGGTCTGTCCAGGGTTTGAAGGTTTGGCGGCAGGCAGAGGTAACTTTACGTTGTAGCGTGCCGTGGCGCCATGCTCGCCTCGGGACTCGAGTCCGAGCCAGTGCTGAAGTGGTCTCATATGCATCAACCCCAGCGCGCCGCCGCGGAGGATGCCATATGCCCCAGGAGCTGTTGGAAACGTTTTAGGGGGACCACGGCGCCTGGCTTGAAGGAAGCGAGGCATTTCAGCACTGACTGAGCACGCTCGTTGGAGAGACGTGCTGTCATTGGGACTTAGTCTAACTCCAGACCGAAAAAAAGAGATGCTCTGGACCGGGGAGAGCTTGCTCTTTTCCCAGTTGACCTGAAGCCCCAAACGGCTGAGGTGGCTGAGCACCTGGTGTCTGTGTACGCATAGTAACTCTCGTGAGTGGGCCAGTATGAGCCAGTCATCGAGGTAATTGAGTATGCGTATGCCGGCTTCTCGGAGCGGGGCAAGAGTTGCCTCTGCGACTTTCGTGAAGACGCGAGGGGACAGAGACAGGCCGAAGGGGAGGACTTTGTACTGATACGCCTGGCTGTTGAACGCGAACCTTAGGAAGGGTCGATGTTGAGGGCAAATTGAGACGTGGAAGTACGCGTCCTTCAGGTCTACCGCTGCGAACCAATCTAGATGCCGGACGCCAGATAGAATTTGTTTCTGGGTGAGCATTTTGAACAGGAGTTTGGACAAGGTCCGATTGAAAACTCGCAGGTCCAAGATCGGTCGTAAGCCGCCGCCTTTCTTGGGTACAACGAAGTAAGGGCTGTAGAAACCCTTCTTCGTTTCGGTTGGAGGGACAGGCTCTATCGCGTCCTTTAATAGAAGGGAGGCGATTTCTTTGCGCAGGGAATGGGCATGTTGGCCGTGTACTGCAGAAAAATGTACGCCCACGAAGGGGGGCGGAGACCTGGCAAACTGAATTGCGTAACCGAGTCGAATGGTCCGGTGCAGCCAACGTGACGGTTGGGCAGTGAAAGCCACGCCTCTAAACTCCGTGCTAGGGGCACCAAGGGGACGAGTTTTTTGGACGTACCCGGCGGGGCTTCGCAGCGGTGCGGAACAGGTAACGTGCCGTCGGGAGGCAACGTGGCGTCCCGAGGCTCTGGTGCTGAGAATAAACTCAAAGCACTTACCTTGCTCCGCATATCCGGCAGGGGGCGGGTTCGTGACTGAGGAGGAGGTCTGATGTTGGCGTCCTCTGGACTCGTCTGAACCGGCCGGCCGGGGAACAGTCGTGGGGCTGAAGGCGGGGACACTGCGTCCATGGAGCCGGAACTGTTGAGGCCTGAAAGCGGGCCAGGTGACCCCAGAGACAACAAGGAAATAGCTCTATAGAGTGTAAAGAATTTAACAAAACATTCTCCTCCCGGCCCTCCACCGGGGAACGGAGTGGTCTTACCAGCTCCGGAGCTAACGTCTCGGTCTCTGGGTCTGTCATCTCAGGAGCGCCTGGGAGCCTTCTGGGTCCTCAAGGGGGTCCGTGAGACGATGTGCGTCCAACTTCTGCGGGGAGCTCAACGCTGGGGCTGAGAGCTGGGCCCACTCACTTGTTAGTTGAGGCGGAGCACCACTTTCTTTCTTTCTTGAAAGCCGCAGGAGGACGCCCTCGGCGAGCAGACAGGGCATGGCCCCTGGCGGCAGGTTTGCGGCAGGGCAGGATGCTTTTTTTTGCTTGAAAATAGCCTACGTCTGTTTATTCACCACTGAGGACTGCTGGGTGAAGTCGTCAAGTGGTGTCGCCGAATGGACGGTGCTGGGAGACGGGGGCGTTTGAGAAAGCGTGCTTTGTCTGCCTCCCATACTGCCTGTCCATCATTGCGTTTCTGGACCACGGAGTGGCCATCGCCTGTTTGAGAGCAGTTCCTGCAGCACGTCAAGAACAGGACCACCCAAGTGCAGATTTGAAGTGCCCTGGCCCGGTGGACTTTCAGGAGGGGGCCATGGCGTGCAGGGGGGAGCGGTCTGGGACCGTTCTACCACCGAGGGTAGCGAGAGCGGAGGAGTGAGGAAGCTGGGCTTGCTCAGCTCGTCATGCACGTCCGGGAAGGAATCCGGGCGCAGCTGTGAGCGGCGCACATGCCCGCGGAACCAATTAAGCCCGGGGAAGCATAGCGGACCTTCTTGCGTCAGGCTCAGACTGGGCGGAGACCCGAAGGTGGTGGCCCAGGCGAGTTATCCGCATCCAACACGCTGTTACGCTCTCCGATGCAGCAGTGATGTCATCATCCAATGCCGGGGAGCTCGAGGGACCGGATGGTAGGCTGTTAAGCGGACCGCACTAATCCCGAGCTCGGGGGAAGCAGGCAAGCGTGCCGGGGAGGCGGGGGGTTTCGAGGGGGTTCACCCGGCGAAACGGAGACCGTCACTGTCCCCAGATCGTTTTCATCGCCCGCGGCGCCTGCCTCAATCCTGTAGGAAGGAGGCGAGGCGCAGGGGGCAGCTGAAGCGGCTTTTTCTCACTACAAGAAAAAGCCTACGACCACAATGCTGTCATGGCTATGTTCTCGTACTGAAAACATAGACCATTCATAAAAACGCTGCCTGCGTGTGATCGCAACCCAGGAATGCAAGGCAGTTTTTATGGCCGTCAGAGGTGGGGAGAATCAACGCATCCAGAAACTTCACAGAGGCGGAAAATCGTCTTTAAAAAGATGCGTCCTGAGAAGGACGTTCAACGCCTCTGTGTTTTGCTCTTTTAGAGCAAAATTCACTCTTTTAGAATAACTCTTTCGAGTTGTCTGTGCTGTCGAAGCGCCCAGGGGCAAGAATGCACAGCCGTGCACGAATGAGAAAGCCGCTGTTATGCGCCGTCAGATCCAACAGCATGCAGAGCGTCAGAGGATTAAACAGGAACTTGGTGTGTAACTCGCAGCAGACTGCATGCATGACCATCGGCTCCGAAGAAATTTTCTGAATGAACTCCCGTATTTGCGCCACTTAAATACCCGTATGTCCGGGGGCGGGACATGCAAATACTGGTTGCCAACTCTCATTGGCCTTTTTTCATAGTTCAGAGGTGAATATCGGCGCTCAAGAGAGACCCCTAGTGTCGCTTCTCTGACACAACGTGGAGAGAGCGACAGAAGGGGAACCTGAAATGCGTTAAATTGACAAAGGATATAAAGATGAATGATGAATATAACAATGAACGTTTGAGAATAAGAATAAGCAATGCTAAGCAGGCTACAAACAAACACTCTTGCAGCATGCCATCAGCAGCAGGAAGTCCAGTGACGTCAGTGACCCATGTCAGTCATCACTACTAAGGCTTTGATTCTCACTGATTCTCGCAAAGCTGCAAGTTTAAGATTTCGAGACAGGACAGGTAAATTTGCACCCTCTCTGCATTGCGCTGCTCTGTCCATTGAGCAGTATCCATCTACAGAGCCATACAGGTGCATTAGCCGAGGTTGTGCCTCCGCCGGTTTATTTGATGCCGCTAAACCAGATACTTCAGATGCATCACTAGACTTCAAAATCAGATGAAACATGGTACAAATGCATACCAACCTGTATAATTGAGAACCAACTGATATACTCTAAGTCTAGATAAACGTTTTAATGCAAAGAGGAACTTGACGATAGATTTGAATATTATGAGTGATAAATGCCCCCCATTTGTAACCTAATGCCCCCCTCTCTACTAATCTCAGCACACCCTAGCATCCTTTGAATTCCCCCTGGGGGGTGGTAACGCCCGTTGAGAACCCCTGCTGTAGAATGAGTAAATTGTAGATCAGTGTTAACTCAAGATGTGAACTGTTTCAACCGATTTGGACTGTTTTTGTGAATTGGTTCGACTGGTTAAAAGAATTGTTTCAAATGAAAGATTCATTCACGAACTCAGACATCGCTAATGTTTATTTCAGATAAATGGAAATGCACAAGTTAACTAGTTTCATCAAAACTCAAATAAAAGAAATATATTTTATATTATATATTATACATATATCCCACGAAAATCAAGAAAAAAAAATTATATTTTGCATAAAGAAAACATATTTTAAAACTTATAAGATTTTTGGCAATTAGATATTATTTTCATTAAGTCATAATGCCAAAAATCATAATGGTCCTAAAATAGTCTTCATTTTCTTCATGCTAAATATTATTTCCTTATTTTATTTTTATTCTTTTTTTATTTTGGGTAAAATACAAGCTGGATATTTCTTTGCGTGTTTCACCCATTCTCGTCATACCTGACGTGTTATATACACTGAGTGCAGGTGAGAGGGCTTTATATGTCATTTCCTGCAGCTTTTTTGAAAGCACTTTGGATGTGATGAGGTCACTGACACAATGAGGAAGTGAGTGAGTGCATCTGTACTGTAGCTCTAGGGCACACTTACACCATGTACAGCTCATTCTCCATACATACATTTTCCTCTGGGCTTGTTGTTATATTCCTCTTTCCCTTTCATTGCCCTCTGCTTTTCTGTCTGCTCATCATGCGTGTTCTCTTTTTCTTTTTAACCTTTACACAGACAATCTGCCCCTCGGGTGCTCTCATACTATGTACTAGGTAGCACTCATAAAAATATAGAAACATGCCACTGTCCCTGTCTGTTTGCTTAATACTAAAAAGGATTTAAAGTATTCAGCTCAGTGGTGACAGAATATTTTTGAGAGTAACACTGATCACACATAAACATCCATCCATATTCTCCATTTCAGATGTACAGAAACATCTTTGTGTGTAGTCACATGCTTTCAGTACTCTTTGAACGACTCAGCCGTGACCTCACTGTGATGGAAGAAAAGGAGAACACCAGTGATGGATTGTGAACAGAAACGAACAAACAAATGAGAGTTGGTGCTCGTGGGTGGTTTAATTAGCATACACTGTATGTGTGTGTGTGTGTGTGTGTGTGTGTGTGTGTGTGTGTGTGTGCGCGTTTTTGTGATATACCAGGACAATTTTGTAAGTTATAAACTGGTAATCACAAGGTTATTATGCTATAAATGTGCTTTATGAGGACATAGACTAGTGTCCCCATATTTCAAATCGCTTAAAAATCATACTAAACAATGTTTTATTGAAAATGTAAAAATGCAGAAAGTTTCCTGTGATGATTAGGGTTAGGGGTTGTGTTAGGTTTAGGGGATAGAATCTATAGTTTGCACGGTATAAAAATCATTATGTCTATGGAAAGTCCTCATAATGATAGGTAGACCAACATGTGTGTGTGTGTGTGTGTGTGTGTGTGTGTGTGTGTGTGTGTGTGTGTGTGTGTGCGTGCGTGCGTGTGTACTGTACAGTATGTGAGTATGAGTGTGAACATGTATTTGTGTTTATGTGAAAAAGCTACAGATATAAAAGCACACTCAATCACATTTGTATTTAAGAGGTTTCCACACAATAAGGAAGTGTATCACTTACTTAAACATACAGTGGTGATACCATGGTACAGTGATGGTAACATATGGTAACAGCATGGTACTTTGATATACAGTATACGATTGTACTAAATGATTCCCATATATACCATTGTATTTACATGGAACTCCAAGGTATTTCGAAAATTGCCATGTTATTACCATGGTATATGTCAAAAAACACATGGTAATACCATGGTATGATGATATATACATTATATCATGGTACTGAATGATTACTATATTCATGTTACACTCCACTCCAAATGACTTCAAAGAATACCATTACCATGGTAATGTGTCCAAAAATAAAAACGTGGTAACACCGTGGTTTGAAATTACCTTTTGCAGCAGTTGAGAACCAGAATACTTTGCCGCGATGGATTTCATCTCTCCGCCAAATGCTGAAGCCCAGAGTTTCACACTAGAAAGAGAAGGAAATTATAAAAAAATAAAATAAAAACGCAAAAAATTTAGGAATTTCTTTAGGTAAGATTAAAAGCACATTAAGACATGTCAAGCAGTTGTTGTGAGATGTGTCTTTAATGTGTTCAGTTCGGGACAGCTCAGTGTGCGTGTGACCGAGAGTGAGCGAGTGCGCTTATCGGCAGCATGCAGCCTCTGTTTTGTTGTTCCCCGCGAAGCAGCGGATGGTGTGTGTGAGAGTGATACAGTGATCCGTGCAAGTAGCTAGCTATGTGCAGTGTATTTCAGTGCAGTCAGTCAAATAAAGCACCTAAACTCTTCTGCAAGACGGCCTCATTGTCCTTTTATATGCTACCATTTTGGATACAGATGCCAGCGACACCGGTATCGGCACGGTCCTGTCGCAAATGCAGGGTGGCACAGAACGTGTGTTGGCGTACGGCAGCCGCAAACTAGCCAAAGCTGAACAGAACTATTGCACTACGAGGCGGGAGTTGCTAGCCATTGTCGATTTCACATCGCATTTTCGGCAGTACCTACTTGGGAGGCCTTTCAAGGTACGGACTGATCACAGCAGCCTGCGCTGGCTCACGCGAATGAAAGAGCCGGAAGGTCAGTTAGCCCGATGGCTTGAGAAGTTAGCGGAGTACGAGTTCGAAATTATCCATCGCCCAGGGCGCTTGCACACCAATGCTGACAGTCTCTCCCGCAGGCCCTGCCGCCAGTCCTGTCCTTGTAATCTGCAGGACCCTTCCTTGCAGCCGAAAACCATAAGTCACCAAGCCATTCAGTGTGATTTGGACACTGACACTAGCTCCCTATTGCTGAGTCCGGTGGGGGTAAGCGCTATTAGTGTTACCAACACAGACACTTTAAAACAAACAGAGATTATTTATGTGACAAACACAAACGATACCAGACTGTTTCCTGGCTGGACTATGGAGGAGTTGCGTCAGGCTCAGGCTGCTGATACAGACATTGCGCCAATCAGAGCTTGGTTAGGGGTCAGCAGGGAGCGGCCCCCTTGGGTCACAGTTTCCCCATGCAGCCCAGCCACCAAGACGTACTGGAGTCAATGGAGAAGACTGTACTTCAGAGATGGAGTATTGGTCCGCCGCTTTTACTGTCTAGACGATACACAGTTCTATCCTCAAATTGTTCTTCCACGCAAGATGCAACCCGATGTTATGCGTCAAATGCATGAAGGGCCAGTAGGTGGACATTTTGGTATTGAAAGGACTGTGGCCAGACTTCAAACCAGATACTACTGGTACCACATGAGAGAAGATGTGGCCCTCTGGTGCCGGACTTGTACAAACTGCGCATGCAGAGCCAGACCCCACAAGACTCCACAAGCGCCCATGGGAACTGTCAGAGTTGGAGCCCCCATGGAGCGCATTGCACTGGACATTATGGGCCCACTCAATGAGACAGAACGTAAAAACAGTTATATACTCGTAATACAGGAGTATTTCACGAAATGGACTGAAGCATTCGCAATCCCTGACGAAAAGGCTGTGACAGTGGCAAACGTTGTTGCAACTGAATGGGTGTGTCGCTTTGGAATGCCTCACTCTCTGCACAGCGATCAAGGACGCAATTTTGAATCAGGGGTATTCCAAGAAATGTGCCGTTTGTTTGGCATCGACAAAACCCACACTATACCATTCAGACCGCAGTCCGACGGCCAAGTTGAACGTTTCAACGCCACACTACAAAAGATCCTGGCCTCCACTGCAGAACACTGTCACTGGGATTGGGACCTGATGATCCCATATGCAGTTATGGCCTACAGAGCAACCAAGCACAGCGCTACTGGTTTCACCCCCAACTTCATGATGTTCAGCCGTGAAACAAGTGAGCCAGTGGACCTTGTGGCTGGTTTGCCCCCGGACTCTGACCATGCAACTTCAGCCCCCGAGTATGTGCAACAAATGCGTGAGCAGTTGGAACAAGTCAGTCATGCGTGCAAAAAGACAATATGACAAAAACGCTTGCCACACACAGTACAAAGTCGGCGATGCGGTGTGGTATCTTATCAAAGGAACACGCCATGTCAGAAACAAAGTCAAAAAGTTCCTCCCCTCCTACGAGGGACCTTACTTTGTTATGGGACATTTAGACGACTTAGTCTACTGGATCCAAAAGGGCCCCAGAGCTAAGGTCAAAGTCGTCCACCATGATCAACTCAAATGCTACTGCAGCCGTGAGCCCCTGGACAACACCTGGGTCCTGGACCAATCCCAGAACTGGATGCCTTCTGAGATCCTGCCACCAGTTGTGGACGGGCACCCAGCAGATCGAGAGGATCTCGGCCTGCAAAGCCTCTACTCTACCGCCTCGAGTGATGGTCCCAGCGACTCCTGGCCGTCTACTCCATCTGCTACTAATTCTCACATTATCGGGTCTCTCCCATCCACTCCTTCCCATGTGATACTTGACCATGGTGGGGGTGCGGTAGGAGAGCCACAACACCAGTCTCCGCGCGAACCTCGACCCCAACGTCAGCGCCGAGGACCAGTCCGGTATGGGGACTGGGTCACTGAGTGAATCACCTATGACAGTTCCTATTTGCACTAGAGACTTTACAGTTTGCGTTTTTGAACTCTAGTCTAGTTCGTTTTATATTTGCTTTTCTACAAAAAGCACTTTTTCATGTTCAAAGAAAAAAAAACTGAAGAGCTTTTTAATGCTTTTACATGCTTGCACTTTATTGCACCCGATGTATGTTCTGATTATTACCAGATTAGTCAGACAGTATTACCTCTGGTCACTGAAGAATAGGAGTTAAAAGGTGATGTACTCTTATGTTTATTAGAGACCATTACATCACTGTTAATTGTTATTTTTCACTACTGTGTTCACTGTTGAATGAGCTTTAGAACTTTTAACACTGTTTAGACACTTGTTAAATTGGTATATCCTACCTGTTTGGATTTATATATTGTTTGGGACACAGCTATCTCTTCACATTTTAGGCCTACAGATATAGAGAATGTGTGCTCAGTATATTTAGATGGAATGGAATTAGTGTTAATTGCCAGTCCATGGTGGGGGTAGTGTTGTGAGATGTGTCTTTAATGTGTTCAGTTCGGGAAAGCTCAGTCAGTGTGCGTGTGACCGCGAGTGAGCGAGTGCGCTTATCGAAGGCGCGCGCGCGCATTGTTGCCAACTTAGCGACTTTGTCGCTATTTGTAGCGACTTTTCAGACCCCTTTAGCGACATTTTTTCAAAAAAGCGACTAGCGACAAATCTAGCGACTTTTTGGACAAACCTTAGCAACTTTCCAAATTCCAAATATCGCCAGTACTGCAAGCGTGAGGTCTTACTTCCCTGCTGCGTCTGCTCTGTTCAGTGAGCAGCTGAGAGGAGCAGCACATTCCGTTGACTGCACGCAAGCGGACATAGACATGAATGAGCTGCGCATTAGCAGGAACCAATCAGTGATCACATAGCAGCTGCCTTCTCCTTTGTTTTAATTCAAAACATTTAATTTGACCGTTTTTTCTTGGCATGCGCTTATATTCACTAGTCTACTAATCAGAGTTTTAGTTCATTCCGGTTCGGTTTCTGAACTCTCCGACTTCAGATCGTATATTTACAGACTCTATACATTTTACTTATCCAAACACAACAATAAACCTTCTTCAAACTCATAAACATGTAACGTTAGCTAAGTTCCGTTCCGTTCCGTTTTCTAACAGATAATATGTAATTGAGAACCGTTTTACTGGACATTCGGCTATATACTTATATAAAAACAGTATGAGCACGGTTTAGGTGAGATAACCGTTATTATAAACTGAAGTAGGCTTTAGGCAGAACGCAAATACGACGCGATGACGTCATTAATATGCTAATGACGCATGACGTCATCTGGCGACATTTAGCTACTTTTCGAGCAGGCTTTAGCTACTTTCCATTGAAAATAGTTGGCAACACTGCGCGCGCGCGCCCCTGTTTTGTTGTTCCCCGCGAAGCAGCGGATGGTGTGTGTGAGAGTGATACAGTGATCCGTGCAAGTAGCTAGCTATGTGCAGTGTATTTCAGTGCAGTCAGTCAAATAAAGCACCTAAACTCTTCTGCAAGACGGCCTCGTTGTCCTTTTATATGCTACCATCACACCAAACAGCGTGAAGTTTAGGGAGTTAACCCCGGAAGGAGAATCACCGGCCCTGGAGAAGACGAATCTCCCCTGTGTCTCCCAACCACGGTTAGGAGACAGAAGCAGGAAAGGTTAACACAGTGATAGCAGTGTCCAGTGTGCAGATTTGCTGCTCATCATCTACAACTATTTTAACAACAAAATTGTTCTAAATCTTTTTTCTTTTATTTAAGGCCTTAAGAAAATACACGATTTTTTTTTATTATAAAAATTCCTTTTACACATTTAGCTGATCTTGCGAAGGAACAGTTGTGTCAGTTTAAGATTTATTTGTATAGCGATTTTCAGCAGATTCAGAGTGTAATTTTCAGTTTTGTTTAATATCATATAACAAAGATTTGGAAGTACACACGCGCGCGCGTATAAGAATTACATTTCAAGTTTGAGCAAAGGTCTATCTGACTGCAATTTTTACATATTAGACCCATAGAGAATGCATTATGTGATGTGTAACGGTAACTAGCACATAGGGAAATTATCGAGAACAAATCATACATGAAAAATAACGTATACTCACACTGACAGAGGTATGGTGGTACCTTGTTGTGATCCAGATACTCCAGTGTTGAGTAAACCCCACAGCAAAAAAACATAATAAAAAACACACTTCATGACTACTGTTCAAATCTTCTGAAGAGATGAAGAACTGCAGTTTAACACTGCTCACACCATACAGGCAGTGTATGGATATAATGTTTATATCGAGTGTTTGCTATAGTAAGAAAGTTAACAAATGAATCGCATGAATATATTTGTGATTGAAATCCGCCGCTGTCATGATCCCTTACTCCAGATATATTCCAGTGTAACCACAGTTTTACTTCGTCAGATGTAGTCTGCTGAATGAGAGATCTGAATGACTCGAGAACGTCTCTCTCTCTCTCTTTCTCTCTCTCTCTCTCTGTCTCTCTCTCTCCCTCCCTCTCTCTCTCTCTCTCTCAAACACACAGAGAGAGTGTGTGTGTGTGTGTGTGTGTGTGTGTGTGTATGTCACATCTCTCTTTCTCTCTCTCTCTGTCTCTCTCTCTCCCTCTCTCTCTCTCTCTCTCTCTCTCAAACACACACAGAGAGAAAGAGTGTGTGTGTGTATGTCACATCTCTCTCTCTCTCTCTCTCTCTCTCTCTCTCTCTCTGTCTCTGTCTCTGTCTCTCTCTATCTCTCTCTGTCTCTGTCTCGAGTAGATAAGATGATGCTGTTGTTCTTCACAGGAGAATCGCGCTATTAAATGGATGATGAAATACAGAACAAACTCTTGACGGAGAAAGACAATGGACTCGACAGATAGAGAGTGCAGAAGAGTGCTTCTAGTGTTACGCCTCTCTCCTGAGAGCCAAACTGCGATACTCAGCAGCTGCTAATTATTAGTTAGTGAGTTAGAGTAATTCAATCTCACGAAATCTGTCAAAAACATGTATGGGTATTTCACCTCCTAAATTAAAAAGAAATAACAAATCGGTAACATGGATTTACAGTATCAAATGCACACTTCCAGAACTTTCCTCTTTTCTGCACTAACAAAAAACTACCACTAAGTAGGACACTATGAAAATACCATGGTATTATTCACAGTACATGACACCACCATGTAAATATCATCATATATGAATTTGGCAATCATTCAGTACCTTAGAGTACCATCATGGTGCATTGCTTGTTTTGTTCTTTTCTTTTTTTTAAATGATCACTATAAAATACAATATTTATCATCTGAATGTTTAACACAGATACTTCACTTAAAAGCAATAGTTTACCCTAAAAAAAAAATCAATTTATGCACTCTCGTGTTCTTTGAACCCCATATTACATTATTTCTTCTATGTAACACAAATGGAGATATTTGGTAGAATGTTAGCTTCAGTCACCATTCACTTTTATTGCACCTTTTTTACATACATGAAAGTGAAATGTGAAGTCAGGTTTGGAACAACATGAGGATGAGTAAATGATGCTCAAGTGTACAGTGCAGAGACCAAGAAAAGAAGTGCATGTTTAGCAAATCCAAAACCGGCAATGAATTATTCATCGCCTGAGTCAGAGAATGTAAAAAATGCATGAATAGAGTGGGGAATTTATGTGGGGGACCAATTTTTCTGGACTGTGTATGGGGTGGTTATTATTATTGTATTAACAATTTGGCAAAGCTGGTTAACGTGTCACTCCACCATCTCAGATATCGAGCAGTTATTTGCATTACTGTGCTTACTAAAATCAGTTGGGTTAAAAATGACCCAACACATAGCCCGATGGTGGGTTGATATACAAGACTTCGCCCCTCGAGCCTCCTAGGGCTTCGCCTCCCGGGTCTTCGACGCCTCCGCCTCCCGGGCCTCCCACGACTCCGCCTTCAAAACCTTACATGGCTCCGTCTCCCGGGCCTTCCACCGCTCCGCCGACACCACCTGCCATGAATCTGCCTTCCACAGCTCCGCCTTCCATGGCTCCGTCTCCCGGACCTCCCAGGGCTCCACCTTCCACAGCACTGCCTTCCATGTCTCTCTTTCCCGGGCCTTACATGGCTCCGCCCCCTGAGCCTTCCACAGCTCCGCCTTCCATGGCTCTGTCGCACGGGCCTTCCACCATTCCCGCCACACAGCCTTCCTCGGCTCTGCCTTCCATGGCTCCGCCCCCTGAGCTTTCCACAGCTTTGCCTTCCATGGTTCCACCTCCCGGGCCTTCCATGGCTGCGCCACCTGAGCTTTCCACTGCTCTGCCTTCCATGTCTCTGTCTCCCGGGCCTTCCATGGCTCAGTCTTCCGGGCCTCCCAGGGCTCCCCCTTCCACAGCTCCGCCTTCCATGGCTCAGTCTTTCGGGCCTCCCAGGGCTCCGCCTTCCACAGCTCCGCCTTCCATGGCGCCATCTTTTGGGCCTCCCAGGGCTCCGCCTCCCACAGCACTGCCTTCCATGGCTCCGCCTCCCTGGCCCCCTGACCCAGTCCCTGTCCTGTGGCCTCCTCCCAGGCCCCTTGACCCGGTCCCTGTCCTGTGGCCTCCTCCCAGGCCCCCTGACCCGGTCCCTGTCCTGTGGCCTCCTCCCAGGCCTCCTGACCCGGCCCCTGTCCTGTGGCCTCCTCCCAGGCCCCCTGACCCAGTCCCCGTCTTGTGGCCTCCTCCCAGGCCCCCTGACCAGGTCCCCGTCCTGTGGCCTCCTCCCAGGTCCCCTGACCCAGTCCCCGTCTTGTGGCCTCCTCCCAGGCCCCCTGACCCTGTTCCCATCCTGTGGCCTCCTCCCAGCCCCCCTGACCCAGTCCCTGTCCTGTGGCCTCCTCCCAGGCCCCCTGACCCTGTTCCCGTCCTGTGGCCTCCTCCCAGGCACCCTGACCCAGTCCCCATACTGTGGACTGCTCTGTTTGCCCCTTGTGCCCCCTTGGACTGCCTGTCTGCCCCTTGTGCCCCCTTGGACTGCTCTGTTTGCCCCTTGTGCCCCCTTGGACAATTTGTTTTTTCTTTTTCTTTTTGGAGCATCTGGAATCCACTCCTTAAAGCGGGGGCTCTGTCATGTTCACTGTTGTCTTTTGTTTTAGTTTAGTTTAGTTCCTGTTTCCTGTTTGGTTTTTGTAGTCCTTTGTAGTTTCTTTTTATGATTGGTTTTCCCCTGATTGTTTCTCCTTCCCTGATTGTTTCCCCAGGTGTCCCTCATTCCCTTGTTTGTTCCTTTTTGTATTTAAGCCCTTAGTTTTCTTGTTTGCTTTGTTGGTTATTACATGTTTTTGTATGCTCTGTGCCAGGTTTCCCTTGATTTTCTTGATTCTGAGTTTTCTTTATGTTTATTAAATAAACTGCTGCACATAGATCCTCATTCTCTGCCTGCTTCGTCACAACAGCAGACCCAAAATTAAGGGGAAATTATTTAATTAATCAGCTATTATTGTATGTTGATAAATAAAACGAAAAGCGTTCATATAACGTGATAGTATTAACTTACCTCTGTATCTTCTGTTGGTAGTGGAACTGGTCGACTGTTGAAATTTAAAATGTCATCGCCAGACCAGTTTTAATCCAACTGGGTGCATTATTATAGAAACAACCCAATAAATGTTAGGAATAACCCAACAGAACGACCCAATATGTTTAACCCAGCTATTGGGTAAAATAAATAACCCAGCGTTTTTTGGAGTGTAGCCTTTCTGTCAGCTCAATCCAGTCTGGACACTCTCTGTGGACCTCTCTCATCAACAAGGTGTTTTAGTCTGCAGAACTGCCATTCACTTTTTTTTTTTTTGGCACCATTCTGAGTAAACTCTAGAGACTATTTTGCATGAAAATCCAAGGTGATAAGTGGTTATGGAAATACTCAGACCAGCCCATCTGGCACCAACAAGCATGCAATGGCCAATTCTGATGGTTAATGTGAAAAATAACTGAACCTCCTGACCCGTATCTGCATGATTATATGCACTGCACTGCTGCCACATGGTTGGCTGATTAGATAATCACATGAATAAGTATGTGTACAGGTGTTCCTAATAAAGTGCTCAGAGATAAACTATACTTTCTCATGAGATTATCTAATCCGTTCATCTCATGGCAGCAGTGCAATGCATATTCATGCTATTTTTCGTCATTGCACCCTTGGCACAACACAGTGGTACTCAGTCTGTCTCGCAGGTGAAGAGGAGAGAGATGGGCCTATCATGGGAGATACATCTACAACAAATGGGACTTACACAGGACACCTTGATGAGCCTATGTGGATTTAAATGTTTTTATACATAAATATGTACTAAACCATAGATGCCCAAAGTTGGCCCGTTATGACCTTTGGTTATCACCTTGCCTTATATAACAAGAGGAAAGAAAATAAAATATGCCATTGCGGCTTTTCATTGCATTAATTTAGCAGATTGCAGAGTATTGTTTTTTATATATAATGAAATCATAAAGGAGGGGAACCAAAGCACCTTTTAGATTTTAATATAATGCAGTTTGCCAGGCTTGATATTCGGCATGGGATTGCTGGTATTACGCACAATTTTAATAATTAATTCAGTTCTGCTTTCATAATGCGGAAATTCCTGCACACTTTTATTCACATTACACTGCAGCTGCAAATAAGTAAACCAAATACAGATGAATAAATCAAATCAACAAACTTGTTTTTGTATCAAACTATAATTCCAGAAGCTGCACGAGTAAATCTTTCACTTGTTGCAAGTGTGCGCAGTTAGGAAGTGGTTTCTCATGTAGTTATTAAACTTAAGATGTTACAGACATATAAACATTTTAAATCTGTTAATTTGTGATGCAAATGGCATCATTCTGCATCTTCGTAAGTGAGCGATGTGATAAAATTATATAGTTCCTGTTTATAGTCAGCAAAGCTGTTAACCTTGCATGCGTGTGACATTGGAGCGATCTATATTTTCATATCTTGGTGTTTCCTAATTAGTCATAACACAGCACATTTGCAAGAAAGGCAGAAATAGCAAAAATGCTTTGTTTAATGTATCAGCTGCATTATGAAGAGAGAGACACTAAAACACCTGTTACATCTCTCATCTCCATCTATAGTTCCATCCAGGGTTGGAAATTAACGGGGGCTATGGGCAAAATAAATTCCCCAGCAATATGATATAGTTCCAAATATATACATCGCAATCTTTATTTGAATTGTCACTGAACATTTGTTTCGTGACATCTGTTGTGCAGATGTTGCAGTGGTGGATTATTGTGCCATAAACGGGCACTTTTGCATGGCAGCAAAAAAACTTTTGCACGGGCAGTTTGGTTTTGTGCACTTTCGCTAAAATTACTAAATGCTACCATGTAGTTAATAATAATAATAATAGCAAAAATAATATCTGGATGTGTTTAATAGTCTTGATGTTAAATAAAACATGATTAATGATACAATAATAATTGTAAGGAACATTAACCACTTTTAGAATATGAATCATATCTGTGACCTATGTTCATTGTGAAATCTTTACTTTTGCATTGTTTTTAATTGGCATGGAGTTGCTAACATGGAGTTTTTATAAAAAAGATCCTCATTCCAAATCTGTAGAAATGTTGTAATCTACTCCACTGTGACAGAGTAATTTTCTAAGGTTAGAAAAAAATATCCTTTTGTAAAGGTAAAAAATGCCCCTGCAAATCAATTCCAAGGGGCAAATATTGCCTATCAATGGAAAAGTTGATTATAGGTCAGATGGAAACAGGGGCATAAAAGGAACTGAGACAATTAAGATTTTGGTGAGATTGTTGTATACATTTACACAAAGTATGTAAACACCCCATATGAGGGGGGACTTCCCCCTCATTTTCAGAAAGGTCCTGAGTTTGATAAAATAAAAAAAGTTTACTTTCTGCCCACTGCCCTCAATCAAGTATGATTTTTGGCCCTTTGTAGTGCAAAGTTTGGGCTTTGACCATTATGATGTATCTCGCACTGTTTTAAAAGATGCAATGTCAAGTTAGAACTCTAAAAACGAGACTGTCATTCTTTTCAACTTGCCATTTGCTGTCTTTCTATTGTGCTGTTTTGAAGGCATCCTGGACTGTGTTTGCACCCATCTGTGTGACATTTATTTGTTGGACTTTTGTAAACATAAACTAGATGGATTTCTATGATCATAGTGATACATTTCCGCATAACTACGGCGATGTGTGACGCATTGTATGAGCAGTACAAGTGCAACTTTTCTAAACGGGTCTCATTCTGAAATGTGTTTTATAATGTTGTGTTGAATTTGATAATTTTCTACGGATTGAGTTTCAAATATGGCTGTATTGGAAGGGCTGCACGATGTTAGCCAATTACAACATTGGGCATGTACACTGAAGTCATAAAGGGCCAGGTAGCTTAAAACTGAGCATTTCAGACAGAGGGCCAGAGACAGGGTGGAAAATTATAAAGTTATAAGTTACTGACTAACATTCTAAGTGGACCTCAGGGAAGACAATACAATTAAAAAAAGAGTATGTCATAACCTCTTTAAACTGAAATAACAATAGAAAAACTGAACAATGTTGGCACACTGTTGCACCCCAATACTTATATTACTAGATTTGGTGATAAAATAATGCTATATAAAGTTGACAACAGTGAAAATAGTCCTGAGTAACACAAAATGTGAATGTGAAGGGTTAATAAATATGTATCCAGCTCTAGGTTAAGTTATAAGGAATGGTCGGCCCTAGGGTTCCCACTGCATCAGTTGCTGATGATATTGGAAACTCCTCCCAGGAGTGAAAAATCTCTGAAGTCATGTGATGACTTTTAAGTTGGGGGTATATTAATGGTCATCTAATTTACAACACAATTGTTATTACGTTTATTCTGCCATTTGAGAATTTGTACAGGGTCGAACAATTTGGACCAAAAAAAAAATAATCATTGTTGCCATTGCTTAGAAAAAAAAGAAAATTACATTAAACAGCAGCTCTAAAGTTTTGAAGGTGTTAAAACTACAAACTAGTAAATTATTGCCCATGCTTTACTGCAAAAATAAGAGTTACTCTGTAGGGTGTTCAGATTGAGTCCTGTTTAACCAGCTGGGGTCTGAGGGTGATTTGGGCCCTGGAGAAGTTTTGACATGCCTTGACAGTTGTGCTTTTTTCAGTTGCTTAAAAACATATTAATGGCTAAAGTCTGATAACACTGTATTCAGCACAAACTGGGCTAAAATAATATGTGAGCAACATGTGTGTACATTAAATTAACGTTTATGCGTGGTTTTTGAAAAACAAAATTTTTAAGTCATTGAAATAAGGCCATATAACACATACTAAACATTTGTCCACAGGCCTTTTGAGAACTGGATCTTGTAGCCTAGAGTTTTTGCTACAAAATTATGTGAAAACCATCCTGATCACAAAACAATATAGTAATTTATCTTTTGTAAGACATTTTAGTGTTAGAAAGGTCATATGCGAGGAGGTGTGAATGATCATGAATATTGATTGTAATTCACACCTGAGGAGACAAAGACCTCTCCCCTTGGCCTATCACTGAGGAATGTGACAGAAAGAGAATGAATGTGAGGAGACTTAATTATCAAAATCAAGTTTTAAGTAAAAAGAAGTAATCTGACTTAACATTTTATTTACATTAAGACTTTACTTAATTTTAGACCTACACTACCATTTAAAAGAAGTCTCTTCTGCTCACCAAGGTTGCATTTATTTGATCCAAAATACAGTAAAAACAGTGATATTTTGAACTATTTTTACAATTTAACAGAACAGTTTTCTATTTGAATATATTGTAAAATGCAATTTGTGATCAAAGCTGAATTTTCTGCATCATTACTACAGTCTTCAGTGCCACAAGATCCTTCAGAAATCATTATAATATGCTGATTTTCCAATATGGGCATATTTAAAGTGCATTTTACTCATTTACACCTGAACAGATATTTGCAAGCACAAGCGTTGATGATAATGAGGCAGCATAAACACTAGATAAAATATATTCTATACATTCATATAATTTTAAATCATATTACATATCATATTTATATAATATATCATACAATTTTAATACCTGCTTTAGCCGAAACAATATTTACATGCAGGGACGGACTGACAATCTGTGCGTTCGGGAAAAGTCCAGAACGGCCGTCCAACCGAGGGCCGTCCGTCGGCACAAAAAAAAGTATAATAAAGCAATATGAACAGCCAACAGTAGGGACACTAATACGATCACTTATATGCAACGTGTAAAAAAAAAAACTGAGGAAGAAGAGTCGGCCTACTATCCAGTTTGTGATTCGTCCCCGCCGCAGTCAGATTTGTAATGGAAGCAGGTCAGTTTAGAAAAATGTACAGTTTTGTACATGAGCTGCAGCCAGGACGAAATTAACCCTTTCGCACGTCACGATCACACACACACACACACACACACACACACACACCAGTGTGATTAGAACGGTCAGTGCACCGTGATTAGCTGCTAATATTAAATGTGCTTTGGCGTTGGCTGGCGCTGAGCCAGAGGCGGACGCGCTCAGCTGTCATATCACAACTTAGTTTTCAGTGTTTTCAACCACATAATGTTTCTTTTAGGTTTTAGGTTTCAGACATATAATTTCATTTCACATACGTAGGTACTAAACAAACAATACAATACATTTAGAGAGACATAGAGTTTGTAAAATACACACTGATGTCTATGGAAACGGCAATAATATTCCTTTCCATAATAATTAGACACGTTTTATTCATATCAATCAGATACACATTGTGAAAGTAACTTTAAAGTTTACTCTATTCTTCTCCCAGTTCACCGGTCACTTACTTTCATGTATTTTGGGAGAAGTGGATGAATTAACGTGTTGTAGCCTAAATCCAACAGATCCGATTCTCTGAACTGTGGCACTATGACGGCGCCCATCGCTCACAGCTCAACTAACGCGATCGTTATAAAGGTGTTTAGACAACAAAACTCACCCACTTGCATTTATTTGACAATCTGAATATCAGATATTTCATGCTAACATGCTAACAAATGTGTGAATATTTTTAATAAAAAGGAAAACGGCATAAAGCATATCATCATTCATTCAGTGCTGTTGTGGCTGCGGTGTGTCACGTGACAAGCAATGACGCGTCACCATGGAAACCATAAAGTAAATAACGGTCTAAATAACAGTCAGTCAGAATATTTTACATGTTTTACTAGTGTCTGTTGCGCGGCTAGTGGCGAATGGCCGGATGATGGGCCTATTTGGGAGAAAGTCCAGGGCTGTTTTTTAGCCCCAGTCCGTCCCTGTTTACATGTAACTAAAACTTGATTATTAGGAGTCATATTTCAAATGTCAATACTCTGAATCCTGGCTGGCAAGTCTGGAAACAGTCCCACTAGTAAAATATGTACATGTTTTTATAAAATAGCATGTCAACTAAAGAAAACTAAATGACTTGTCCGAAATGTATCCTCGGCTGGATCAAGTCTCTCTTCAAAATACAAACGTTCATCTGTGTCCCGCTCTTCTTCTGAGGAAAATGTTAACTCTTCCTTACTATCCAGGAGTTTCCTCACCTGTGTATCGTTACAAACGAGCAGTAAAGTGAATTAATTGTTTACATCAAACCTCGCTGTCGGGGGCATATACCATTTGCCTTGATTGTCTCAGCACATTTGCGTATGAATAGTGCGCTCTGCTGGTGGGAGTGATCACATTAGCTATAATTAGATTAACTGGTAAAAACTGTACATCGCTTTGTTTCATACAGATTACATTGCAGGAGAATATTTGTTTTAAATTTTAATTGTTTTATTTAAAAGTAGAAATCTTAAGCTTTCTTTGGAGATATGTTTCCTGTTTGTGTGATAAGTATTCGTGAAGTTTCAGTTCATTTCTGTGATGTGTTTCAGAAATATGCTTGTGAACACGGAGACTGCTGAAAGCTCACCCTTTTTATTTTCTTTATTTTACAAAAGCACAAGGTTTGTTGTTATTGTGAGTGTACACAAATACAAGTAGACCCTTTATAGTCTCTAATGATGTCTTACACTTATCTGTATACCCCAAAATGAGTATTTTAAGTTGTTATATCTGCAATGATGAAAATATCCAGCAGGACGTGCCGGCGCGTCCGTCGACCCCAGAGGGTTAACTGGGGTTTGAGTCCTACCATACCAAAAGTTCCTAGTATTCCTCAGCTGCTGGTAGCCACCAGACTGCTTCTGACCCCACTGAAGTTAACAGTGTCCTCTCCAGAGCTATCCCGAGTTCCATTGGTCTATGCAGATCTGCTGGAGGTGTTCAGTAAGACACATGGCTCATCTCTGCCATGTTCAGTAAGACACATGGCTCATCTCTGCCACCTCTCAGACCTTATGACTGTGCAATTGAATTGGTGCCTGGTATGTGCCCTCCCACTTGGAGACTCTTTTCTTTTTCAGCACCAGAGAGAAAGACCATGGAAGACAACATTCAAGAAGTCCTAGCTTCTGGCCTCATATGCCCCTCTACCTCACCAGGAGGAGCCAGCTTCTTCTTTGATGAGAAGTGAGGTCTCTGGCCTTGTATCGTACACTACACTCACTGGCCATTATGAGTATCAGATTTTGCCTTTTGGTTTGGTAAATACTCATGCTGTAGATCTCAGATCTGTATTCATCTATTTGGATGACATACTTATCTTCTCCAAGAATATCCAAGAGCATGTGCAACATGTTAGCCTGGTTCTCAAGCAGCTCTTGAAGAACCATCTGTTTGTAAAGCTAGAGACGAGTGAGTTTCATGTTCATTGTCTCAAAAGGTCAGATCTAGATAGACCCTACTAGACCCAAGCAGTTAAAGACTGGCCACAACTCACCTAAACAAAGCAGGTACAAAGTTTCTGGGTTTTTCAAATTTTTATCGGAAGTTCATCTGAAACTTCAGTACTGTTGCTGCTCCCCTCACTGCTCTCACTAGTAAGGACTGTAAACTGAAAGACAACAGAATGCCTCCCTGTACCTTTTTCTCATGTAGACTCTCTCCTGCTGAGAGAAACTATGACATTGGGAACAGGGAATTATTAGCTTTTTTACATTTTGCTGTATGGGTGGATCATAGGAGGCTAAGAGGTTGAACTCTCGCCAGGCACAATGGGCTCTCTTACAGTAGGGAACAAGTAAAGCCAAGAGGTCTTCGGAGCGCTTATTCGGTAGCTCCGTGGATGCTGGTTCATGGTCGCTGCGCGACGCCCACTTGATGAGTTTTGCCGATGTGCAGCGCATTTCCACGTCGACCGGTGGGTCCCCTGAAGACGGCCAGAGGTGTTCCCGAGTGGCTGCACCCCACGGTGGCCACTGACCCACTGAGCTTTTTTCTTGCAGTTCTGCAGATGACCACTGGGTGGCGCCACCACATCCCAACACAGGCTTTTGCAATGGGCTCCCTCTCCATTCAAATAAACCACAGGTGGGCTCTTTTTTTGGGGAAGGTTGGGGCTGACCACAAAAACTCTATATGTCCTCTATAGTGATGCAAACTATATTGCATCACTTCCTCCCCTTGGGGCTAAGGACCACCCCCACGTCCCACGAAACATTACTGACTTGTAAGTGAGTGCAATAGCACCGGGGATTTGCTGAGTGTCGTACAGCTGTTTTCCTCAAAATTAGATTAGAATCAACTTAAACAGCTCGCTGTGCAGCTGGATCCTAGACATCCTGTCAAACAGAAGTAAGCTGGTTAGAATGGGTAGCAACACCTCCTCATCATTCACCCTGAACACTGGAGCCCCACAGGACTGTGTTCTCAGCCCACTCCTGTAGTCCTTGTACACACTACTCTGTGGCAATACATAGCTCATTGCCATCATTAAGTTCGCTGATGATACGGCGGTGGAAGGTCTGATCACTGACAATAATGAAACAGCCTAAAGAGAGGAGGTGCACACTCTGACCAGCATCAGACGCAATCTCAAACGCCATTGGTCAAAAAGAGGCCTACGACCGAAGATGTCATCTTGTCAACAAAACCAGCGGACAGAGTGGAGTTCTGTCTCTCTGCGCACAGCTTCTAAACCAGCGGTTTTAAAGAGACACGTATCTACACATACAAAGGTATTTTCCCTCCTTCTGGACAAAGGACAAAAAGAGACCACGTTTTTCAACCAGCTTCCCTTCTCCCTCGTTTTCTATCAATGTTGACTATCTCCTGCATTTCTCTCCATCACCGGACCCGAGAAATAAAGCAGAGACGCATCTTTTCGCTGATGAGTGTAAGACAAAGGACCAATTCCAGATTGCTTTCTCCTGACCGCTCAATGCAACAGGAATTCAAACGGACAACCCTGTTGAAATCACACAGGATTTCCCAAGTAAGGCTTGATATCTAGGCAGATTTAGTTTAGAAACTGTGACTTTTCTTGTACATTTTTCTTGTACAGAAACTGTGTACTTTTCTCTTGAGTATAATGTTTAACTCTGATCACTGTTTGCTGTTTTGATTTATGAGATTGTCAATTTTGGGTGAAATGTTGTTTATTAAGTGATTGTCGTATTAGTTTTTGAGGAGACAAAGTCAAGTTTTCAAGGTAAAAATGTTATTTATTAACAAGAAAGAATAAGTACAAAAATCATTCACCCAGCTGGGGATCTTGTCTGCTTCGCCCGTAAGCTCCGCTCGAAAGACTCCGTTTCTCCTGTGTTCCCTTCTTTTCTACATTTCTGACCAGGGTGTATTCCTTTGTTCTCGTTTTTTACTCTTTTTGCCGCAGGGGCATCTCCAATATTTTAAGAGATAAGTTTCAATCTTTCCGTTGGTTCGTTTTTGCCGCAGTGGGATTACTGGTTTTGCCTTCTATTGGTTTGTTCTTATCAGTTCCCTGCCTAAAGAATTTCCAATGTTTCTAGGTTCCGCCCATCTCCTGTGTCAGTAATGCAGCTGCAGTTCATCACAACTTCACATTCAATTTTCCTTTTAGCGTTTTTGGTTTTAACATATATTTTCTAGTTAGTTACCCACATCATTTATCATTTGTTAGCAGGCATTGTTTAAGATTTGTCACACACATACTGATTAAGATTGTAACACACAACATGATCTGAACTAGCGATTCAGTCCCGCTGTTACAAGCGGTTATCCTCAGTTAGATTGCATGCACCCCTGTTTGTTTGCTCTCTCTCTCTCTCTCTCTCTCTCTCTCACTGAAATTCCCAGAGTGAGCGGCACCACGGTTTATGTCTAACTCAGGCTGGTGTTTGAAATTCTCCCACCTGTTTCGTCAGTTCCTTTGTGTGACTGCTCATTTCCACCCGCACGTGGTAATAGCTCCGTTGCTCTGGATTTGATCCAGCCATCTTTCTTTCCTCCTTTCCCTCCACATTTAAATAATTGTTGGCTCCACCTTTTTTATCTAGTCCTCCATTTTGAATCTTGTTCGCCATTTTGAACCTAGTTTTCCATGTGGACCTGATTCTTCATTTTAAACAATTCTCCATGTGGAGTTTAATCCGCTATTTTGTTTTGCTGTTACCATATCTAGACACAATCCACATATATACACTAGCATATAGGCAAGCGCTTTCCAACCAGTCGCGGTGGCAGGCCAGGACCTTCTGACTTGGCTACGTGATTCATTTCGCCAGGCGCCCACACCGGTTCAGCTTCACTTCAGTGCAGGGCGAGAATGCCGCCACCCTGTGTGCGGAACATTTGACGTGCCTAGAGTTGCTGGCTGTACTGCTTGCTCTGCGGAGGCAATTGCCGTTGATCCGGGACAAGCACATGTTGTTCCTGTCTGACAACAGCGACAGTAGCATATATTAATCGCAAAGGTGCAGTACGTTCTCCTCGCATGTCGCAACTTGCCCGCCATCTCCTCCTCTGGAGTCAGCAGCGGCTGAGGTCACTGCAGGCCACTCACATCCCGGGCAGCCTCAACGCCACAGCTGACGCACTGTCGCAGCAGGCGACACTCAGCAGAGAGTGGAAACTCCACTCCCAGGTGGTCCAGCTGATTTGGAGTCGATTTGGCAAAGCACAGGTTAACCTGTTCGCTTCCCGGGAATCCTCCCACTGTCCGCTCTAGTATGCAATGAAGCGATCCCCCCTCGGAACAGACATGCTGCAACACAGTTGGCCCTGGGGGCTGTGCATATACTGCAAGGTCAGGGAGGACGAGGTACAAGTCAGTATTGGCCCACCCAGACTTGGTTCATAGACCTGGAAAATTCCCCTGAGGAAGGACCTTCTTTCTCAGGGACGGGGCACCTTCTGGCACCAACGTCCAGACCTCTGATACCTCCACGTTTGGTCCCTGGATGGGACGTGGAAGACTTAAGTGGTCTACTGCCCACAGTGGTAAACATGATCATTCAGGCTAGGGCTCCATCTGCAAGGCAGCTATATTCCCTGAAGTGGTGTGTGTTCACTAAGTGGTGTTCTTCCCATAGCGAAGACACCCTGAGATGTGCAGTCGGGTAAGTGCTTTCCTTACTGCAGGAGAAGCTGGAGGGGTGGCTGTCCCCCTCTAGCCCGTAGGTGTATGTAGTTGCTATAGCAGCGCACCACGAAACAGTTGAAGTTGATCATCAGGTTCCTGAGAGGCGCCAGGAGGTCTCTTTCCTTCATGGGACCTCTCGTGGTCCTGCTGGGCCTTCGGAGAGCCCCGTTTGAGCCCCTAGAGTCAGTCGAGTTAAAAGTCATCTCATTATAGACCGCCCTCCTGACCGCGCTCACTTCCATCAAGAGGGTCAGGGACCTACAAGCATTCTCTGTCAGTGCAACGTGCCTGGAGTTCAGTCCAATACTCTCAAGTGATCCTCTTGCCACAACTCTGTACTAGCCACTGAAATGGATGGGATCTTGTCTCGGCTCCTCAGCACAAAACCTGAATGAGAGTGGGCATTCCTTCTCCTTTTATACCCGTATGTCCGGGGGAGTGGCATGCAAATTCCACTTGACAATTCTCATTGGCCTTTTCTCAAAGAACTGAGGTGTTGCCTCCCAAGAGCGACCCCTAGTGTCACTAAATCGGCACAACGTCTGGTTCCCTCCATCAGGGAACGGAGGTTACTACAGTAACCAAGACGTTATCTTCTGTTTAACCAGGGAATGTTACTAACAGTTATGGATGCTGTTAACTATTTAATATTCACTTTCTTAATATTCATTTTAATCATTACATTTTTTTTAAATAAAATTATTTTAATACTTTTTATTCTTATTTCCTGTTCTTAATTGGTTTTTATTTTTATGCATCTTGTATTTTCTTTCAAATGTATATGTAAAGCACTTTGAATTGCCATTGTGTATAAAATGTGCTATATACTGTAAATTAACTTGCCTTGCCTAAAGTATTCTCCTGCATATATCAAAATTATTTAAATGGGGTTAATGTCAGGACTCTGTGGTGGCCAATTCATGTGTGAAAATGATTCCTTATGCTCCCTTAGCCACGCTTTCACAATTTGAGTCTAATTTGGACTAATCAGGCCACTTAATCTTTTTCCATTACTCCACAGTCCAATCTTTATGCTCCCTAGCTAATTGAAGTCGTTTTTTCATTGTAAATTCTCATTTGCATTGTGTGTGTGGTAGTGATGTATGTCTCGAGACTGGTCTTGGTCTCGAGACCGGTCTCAAGACCACTTTTACGTGGTCTCGGTCTTGTCACGGCCTTGACGGTCTTTGGTCTTGGTCTTGTCTTGGTCTCGGACCTCTCGGTCTTGTCTAGGTCTCGCTGTCTCAGACCGACATAGTGGTCGGGGGATTTAGCAATACAATACTACAATATCCACAACGACACAACGTTCGATAATGCAACAGTATTATTATTTCGCACCCTTCAAATGCAACCAATCACATGTATTTTTTTGTGAAACAACCGTTGGTGCTCATCCATCCATATAACATTATACCTCAGTGAGTGAGTGTAGCGTAGAGCGTAAAGAGCAGTCAATCAGTAGCATGTCAGCGAATTCCTTGGTCATAAAATTTGCTTTCGTAGAACACAATGAGTTCTTCTGCACATCGTCAAATAAAAAGAAGCATTCGGCGAAATGTAGATTCTGCAAAGTCTGCTTGACAGAGACAGCCGGGACCACCTCAAAGTTCACCAGACACCTGGAGCGTAAACACAGGGAAAGGTAAGCTATCTACCCATTTTCAAACTCTTTGAGGTAAAACCTTTCCAACCTCCCATGACCAAACAGATCATGTATCTGCTGAATTATTGTTGTTTATCATGTGTTCTTCTCACACGTATGGTAGAAGTTATTTAGGGACATATTTTTTGCAAGCCTCTCTAAGGACGTAACTAACGTTAACCTGATGAAGAGTGTAACTAACGTTACATGCTAAGTAACGAGATTTTGGGTAACTGCACAACTGACAGATGACTTTGAGCGCACCGCCAACGGTGTGTGTGTTTAACCATAGCGACAAAATGACCAACTTTCATATCCTCCACTTAAGCCTATAATTTCGTTTATAAATATATTGTTTGATTAAGGTATTGTATTTAAGATGGTGTTAGACTAAATAAATGGTCTTTTAAATATCATCTGCATTTCTCCTTTGTGTTGACTAAACATTAGGCCTAATCCAAGTTTATAATTGTGTATCTTTAATTTGATGTTACGATTTCATCTACACATTAAGTATAATTTCAATTGGTTACATATTTCTCATTCTTTAGACAGTTGTTGGAGGAGCAAGATGGTGTTGGAGGTGTTTGATGTTTTGTCAGATGAACCAGTCAGTACCAGTCATGTCAGTCCTCAACAGTACACAAAAGTTAAGGGAGTCTCAATCCTCTAATAGTGCAGTAACAGCCTTCATGCAATTGCTACATATAGTTGATCTCACCCAGTCTGAAAAAACATTTACAGTGAGCTCACAGTCACACACTTGACATGGTCTGTCTCTGTATTGTTCTGCCTGTGTAGTTGAAGTAATACCGTCTAACAAGTTATTGCTTAGCTTCAACACTAGTCTGTTTTTTCCCTCCGGTCTCGACTTGGTCTGTCTTGGTCTTGTCTTGGTCTCGATACCCTCTGGTCTTGGTAGTGTCTTGGTCTCGGTTTAGGCGGTCTTGACTACAAGTCTAGTGTGTGGAAATTCTCTTTCACTATTAAACATAGCCGTGAGTTCTACTGTCAATGTTGTGACTACACCAAGTGTTTTAGTGATCTCTGATCACAATCATTCATGATTTTTTCCTGAACACATTTCTTCCTTCCGTGTTTTAATAATGCATTTTGAAGTTCTTAACCCAATTCCAGTGATTTCAGCAATATCCTGTTTTCTTTGCTTAATGCAGGCCAATAATATGCCCCTTCTGAAACAGAGTAACATCTATTCCATGACCACAGGATACGTCTTCTGACATGATTGCTTAAGAAATCAGTTACGGTTAAAATAATTGTTGCCAGCTGAAACATATTAATCACTGCAATAATGATCCAATCATAGTATATAAGTATATGCATATATAAATCCAATCTGCAATTTCTTTCTTTTTTTTTGGCCAAGCAGTGTATAATCCATTTATGGCAATAAATACAATGACACTAGCCATTACAGGTAGTGAAACACTGTTCAGAAAAATATTTGCACACAGTGGGAAAGGAAGGAATAGATGGAATGTAGTACAATGGTACTAACTGACTGGCTAATGAATCAATAACATTGAAAATAACAACTCTTTGCCAACATAGTGTGAAAGAGAGAAGACAAATTGGTCTTACGATAAATCTAATAACTTAATAGCAATTACACTACCAAAGCAGGGTAGTAAAACATTGATATATCAACCCTCCTCCACAGCCAATCCTGGGAAAAGACGGAGGAAACATCCAAGTTAAAGAACCTGACAAAGGTGTTAGGAGAAAACCAGACTGCAGCCAGACAGATTTCCTCTAAGGACACACACTTTTCCCACGCCCAGGCCATGCTCCTGGTGGAATGAGCCTTAACACCCAAGTGAGCATAATGGCATCCACAACCCAGTGAAAAAGTCTTTGCTTGGATAATGCCACACTCTATGAATGATCCCAAAAGCAGACAAAGATCTGTTCAGACAGTCTGAATTGACTCATTTGGTCAATGTACATGAGTGATGCTCTTACAGGGCAGAACATGTCTGCCTTTTAGCCTAAGTAGCAGCACAAGCTTCTAGGAGAGTATGCTTAGCTTACTGCCTCTGGTAGAATGAGTAAGCGCATTCAGCACTAGTGCTATGTCCCAGACCGGAATAGTAGCAGGGAGAGAGGGTCTCTTGTTAAGGGGTCACTCGGCTGCTGGCTGTGACAACCCATGTGTGTCAGACGGACTCCGTTCAGGGGCCAAACATGAAGTCTCCACAACTCCAGCTTGGAATTGCCAGATCGTGCCTTGGGCTTGTGAAAGCAGATCCCTCCTCAATGTAACTTCTCATGGGGGAGCATCTAACAGCTTTTCCAGCTCCAAAAAGCAATGGCGGTTGGACAGCTCTGGCACAACCAGCAACACGGTTTCCCTGTCTTCCCAAATCTTGCAACACTCGGTGTAGCAAGCAGAAAGCAGTAAACTCATATTATCATGGTAGCAGGGAAGCAAGAGCCCTGCTAAGAAATATGGAGGTGCCTGAAATCTCCATGTGGCAACATGGCAGTCTTTTGGCATGCTATCATCAACAGGTAAAATAGGGAGAAAACTGTCCTGTATTACAGGGGACATGTCAAGCTCTTGATCCTGGCTCACAATGGCAGGGAATGCTAGAAGCAAATTTATGACAAATTTAGCCAAGGGGGTCACTCTAACAACTACGGGCCGCCAATAAACTTGCCAATTTCCTGGGCAGAGATCTTGGTGGCCGGAGCGGCAATTAGTGGAGTGGTGTGTTAACAAGCACGGCAAAGAAGGCAGTGCCAGAGACCTTAACCCCCGCTGAAGAGAGAGAACATCAAGTCATAATAAGCTGCTCGTGCAAATGTGGAAAGAACGGCATCAAAGTGAAACTTTGAGCCACGCCAACACAGTGAACACTGTTTGAGGCTAAATCAAGAAACTTCAAACAACTCAGTCTCAGAGGCCTCTTTGTCCCATTTTCCTGCCCGTGGTGGGAAATTATGGTAAGTGCTTCACCTTAGTGCTTAGTGCGCACACATCTCACTTAATTAAAAACCAGCAACAAAATATCCCTGACATCATTATCACCATGAAATGTAAACTATCAAAGAGCGTCGGAGTGGGCCGGAGAATAGGCTCAAGGTGGTGACAAATCATTGTCAGGTTCTCCATGCTATGTATCCTGTCCTCACTAGATATAGGAATGAGAATGGACTGGCATTAGCTTTCCCTGAAAGCAAGACAAGAGCAACAAGTTTTTTGAGTGTTATGATGTGTTGGCACAGTCAATCACAGTGAGTGCTGTGGCCGCTTGATATGGGGGAGAGGAGGCAAGCAAGACTTGGGCCGGCAACTATTTTTTTTTAAATCTCCACACTCAGGTTAACGTTTTTTTTTAAATTCCCTTCCTTGTAGGCCTCCCTTGTGTGGTCTCTTGGGAGCTGCAGAAGGAGTATAACTGGAGGAGAAGGGAGGGGCTTCAGCTGGAGCACCAAGCGTCATCTGCCGATGAAACTGGCGTGATTTTATAGGGTTTCCTATGAGGAGCTCCCATAGTGTCAGCTGAGGTGTGACTGACTTTTTATTTATTAATTAATGCTAATATTTTACATATAATAAAAAAACATTTATGAAAGTATATGTTAACATTAGTTAATGCATTCAGAACTAACATTAACTATGAACAATTGTATTTTGATAAATTACCATAATAAATGTACTGTTCATTGATAGTTCAAGATACCAAATGCATTGACTAATGTTCACAAATACTTCAAATCAAATCACTTTATTGTCACACGACCATATGCACAAGTGCAACAGTGGGTGAAAGTTTTGTGTGCAGTTCCAAGCAACATAGTAGTCATGACAGTGATGAGACATATACCAATTTACAATAAACAACATATTTACACAACCCAATTTACATATCTAACTTACACATAATTACCAACCCAATATACAATGTACAGTAAACAATACACACAATATAGAATACACACACATAATATAGAATACACATACAATAAAAAAAAAAAGTATATAAAGTGTATAAAAAAATATACAGTAGGTTGTATTGTAAAGAGAATATAATTTATGACAGTAAAGTGTGATGGTATGAGTCCCAGTGCCTGGGACCTGTAGCAGTGAGAGCAGACCATGGCTCGGGTGGCTGGAGTCTCTGATGATCCTCCGAGCTTTTTTCGGTGATAATGACAGCTGTGAATTCCCTCGGTAGCTAGAACGGTCGACACAGAAGCATGAGAAATTCCTGATCAGGACAGCAGAAAGACTTGATAAAATATATGTTCCTCTGATCACACCAGGATTTGTTGATCATAAAACATACACCACCACCTCTGCTTTTACCTGAGAGGTCTTTCGCTCTGTCCGCGGGTTCGATGGCTGAGTCTGGAATCTCCGGAGACATCCAAGTTTCTGTAAGGCAGATAATGCAGCAGTAACTCGTCTCTCGTTGGAAAGAGATCTGCGCTCTCAACTCGCAGAGCTTGTTGTCCAGAGATTTAAAGTTTTCCAGTAGAATACATGGAAGCGGGGGTCGATTTGCAACGTCTTACTCTGATGAGAACACCGGCTCTTTTTCCCCTTTTCCTTCTGCGTTTCCGCAGCCGGACAGCCAAGACAAAGGGCTCCGCTGGCGTGTTTGTAAACAGCAGGTAGGCATTGAGGAATTTGAAGTCCGGTTTTCGGTGTGTAATTGTAGAACCAATGTCCAAAAGCGTTTGTCTATCGTATACAATAAGGCAGACAACATTCAAGGCAAAAACCAATCTGTTAACAAAATAAACAAAAAACTGCAGTGTTGTGTCAGAGCTCGCAACACAGCAGCCACACTCGGTGCCATCTTGAATCCAAGTCCTTTAGAAACGTATCCTGGATCCAATATAATATAATATAATTAGACCTACTGTAGCCCTAACATGAGACTTCTCAAAACCATGTTCAGTGTTTCAATTAACCCTTAATTCTTTAAAATGAAAACATGACCAACACAAAGGACAAACCCAGTGACATGAGGCAGTACTCTCTCTCCCTCTTTCACTCTCTCTCACAGTTTAGAGAGAGAGCTGTGCCATTCCTGCTCTGCGGCAGAAACCCTTGGGCTGCTGAGCCAGTGGAATCAGAGGAGGAGACCACAGTCTCAACTGTCAACAAAAGCAACATGGTGTCACCTTCATAATCCTACACAGCCCTTCCGCATGAAATGTATCAATCCCAAGAGCCTTTTACAAAAGTCTAAAGGTTTTTCAATGGCACTGATTTTCACTTAATGTAATTTTTTTAATTCTCTTGTTTTCACTGGAATTGTAATTGTCTTGTTAATTTTTTGCATTTAAAATTATTAACATGTTATGTCTGTTTTGATGAACAAAAATCTCTGCTTCAATTTAATTTGCCTCTATATTGCTTTTCGATTAATAGCAGGTATATGCAAATCAAATTAAAAGTCCCTGTAATCATAATATAGATAATATTCTTGAGCTTTACTTCCACCATATGAGATTGTGTAAGAGACTGTGCATTTGCAAGGGATTGTGCATTAGCTGATTAAATAAAAGCTTTTTATTAGCAGCATCTTTAGATGAAGAACTGATTAACGCTCAGGGCCTATTCACACCGTCTTCTTTTTTCGTGCGAATGTTCATTCTGAACGAGCTTTTAAAATGGAACAATGGATTCCTATGTGTTTGACAAATAGTTTTTTTCTATGGAGAGTGGTCTGAATTAGTTTTTCTTTGGACTGCAATGAAAACTGACTGACAAATGAGATGTAGCTGCTCAATCCAGGGCATTAGTTGTACTAATCAACTTGCAAACACTGGCATTGCAGCCTATACACCCCCTAAAAATATACTTACGATAAAGTCTTGCAGTATATGAACACCTTGTACTGCACACATAAACCCGGTCTGTTTTTGAAAGTCTGCTTCTAATATACACTCACTGAGCACCTGTAAACCTACATATTCATGCTATTATCTATTCAGCCAATCATGTGGCAGCAGTGCAGTGCACAAAATAATGCAGATACAGGTCAGAAGCTTCTGTTAATTTTCACATCAATCATTAGAAAAAAATATGATCTCAGTGATTTAAATTGTGGCATGAACAAATACTCATAACTGCCAGACAAGCAGTTATGAGTATTTCTTTAACTGCTAATCTCCTGGGATTTTCAGTCTCTACAGTTTACTCAGAAAGGTGCCAAAAACAAAAACCATCCAGTGTTTTAATACTGGCTTCGTAAGCACCACTAATAAGTATGTGAGATTATAATAGTAATACTTTGCTCCACAAGCACCACTAATAAGTGTGTGAGATTATAATAGTGATTATTTGCTCTGCAAGCACCACTAATAAGTATGTGAGATTCTAATTGTGATGCTCTGCTCCACGAGCAACACTAATTATAATAGTGATGCTTTGCTCCGCAAATATCACTAATAAGTGTGTGAGATTATAATAGTGATTCTTTGCTCTGCAAGCACCACTAATAATAAGTATGTGGAGATTATAATAGTGATCCTTTGCTCCACAAACACCACTAATAAACATGTGATATTATAATAGTGATGTTTTGCTCTGCAAGCACCACTAATAATAATTATATGAGATTTTAATAGTGATGCTTTGCTTCGCAAGCACCGCTAATAATAATAAGTATCTGAGAAAATAATAGTGATGCTTTGCTCCGCAAGTGCCGCTAACAATAATAAGTATGTGAGATTATAATAGTGATGCTTTGCTCTGCAAGCACATCTAATAAGTATGTGAGATTATAATAGTGATGCTTTGCTCCGCAAGAACCACTAATAATAATAATATGTATGTGAGATTATAAAAGTGATGCTTTGCTCCGCAAGTACCACTAATAATAAGTATGTGAGATTATAATAGTGATGCTTTACTCCGCAAGCACCAATAAAAAGTATGTGATATTTTAATAGTGATGCTTTGCTCCGCAAGTACCACAATAAAAAGTATGTGAGATTATAATAGTGATGTTTTGCTCAGCACGTACCACTAATAATAAGTATGTGAGATTATAATTGTGAGGCTTTGCTCTGCAAGCACCACTAATAAGTATGCAATATTTTAATAGTGATGCTTTGCTCCACAACCACCATTAATATGTATGTGAGATTATAATAGTGATGCTTTGCGCCGCAACCACCATTAATATGTATGTGAGATTATAATAGTGATGCTTTGCTCCGCAAGCACCACTAATAATAATAATTATGTGAGATTATAAAAGTGATGCTTTGCTCCGCAAGCACCACTAATAATAATAATTATGTGAGATTATAATAGTGATGCTTGCTTCGCAAGCACTACTAATAAGTATGTGAGATTATAATTGTGATGCTTTGCTCCACAAGCATGTCACGAACCCCGCTCCTCTGCCCCATCCCCGCTTTCGTCGCACGCACACACTCCCTCCACGAGCTCACACGCTCGTTCCGCCCCTCGAGCTCGCACGCTCGTTTTGCTCCCTCGAGCTCACATGCTCGTACGCTATCTCTTCCCCCGAGCTCTCACGCTCGTTTTGCTCCCTCGAGCTCTCCTGCTCGTACGCTATCTGTTCCCCCGAGCTCTCACGCTCATTTTGCTCCCTCGAGCTCTCCTGCTCGTACGCTATCTCCCCCCTCGGGCTCTCATGCACGCTCCTATGGCCAGAACATTATGACCACCTGCACTCGTCTCAATCACCCCTTTATTCGTTTCACCTGCACTCGTCTCGTCACCTTTCATTGTTTACACCTGCACCTTCCCCTATAAATACCACAGCACATCCGTTTCACGGGTGTTGGTTATTGTTCTAGTTTACCCCACATCTTCACCCCCCGCTAGTCTCGTCTAGTTTTGTACTCCTCTCGTTTACCCCCTTAGCTTGCCAGCCCCCCTTGTTCCCCTGTCTTTTCCTCTCGCTTGTCTTGTTTGTGTATTGATTCCCCGGCTTCGACCTCACACTTTCCTTGACCATTCTCCATCTGGATTTTCCCCACTGTACCTTCGCCTGCTTTTTGCAAATAAAGCAGTTTTGATTCTCATTGTGACTGTCTCGTCTTGTGTGTGTGTGTGTGGGTCACAGAATAACCAACCTCACCGAAGACAGTCACAATGCATCACGCAGTGGATGTACGCAGCACACTCTGCAACAGGATCTACCGTTGGGAGTCATGATCGCGCGCTCACAGCCCAGGGACAGCAGGTACGTGCGATTTTTGATTTTTGTCACCCTGATCTACCTGTGTCTGTCCCTGAGCCCGTTTATGCTCCCAACGCATTTCTGAGCGCCGTGAGCCTTCAACCCCCTGAGAGGTTTGACGGCTCTTCGGGCGCTTACCAAGAGTTGGTTATGCCAGGCAGCGGTTATAGAACTAATAGCCGTGCCCTTAACATTATGGACCCAGCGGCCCAACTCTTGGTTTTGCATCAGGGGAGTCAACCCTTGGAGGCTTATGTTGTGGATTTTTGTGCCCTGGCTAACCAGGTGAATTTTGATGAGGTGGCTCTAAAAGACATTTTTCAATTTGGACTGAATGAGCCAGCCTCATCATTCATGCCTGGTGGTCGCTGCTCTCTCAACCTGGCTCAGTTTATTGACCTCGCCCTACTGTACGCTGGTTCCTCGTTTACTGTGGGGGAGGCAGACACTGAACCAGCGTTCCATACCACGGCCCCCGTCTCGAAGCCTACCACGGCCCCCGTCTCGAAGCCTACCACGGCCCCCGTCTTGAAGCCTACCACGGCCCCCGTCTTGAAGCCTACCACGGCCCCCGTCTTGAAGCCTGACACGGCCCCAGTCCCGAAGCCTGACACGGCCCCAGTCCCGAGGCCTGACACGGCCCCAGTCCCGAGGCTTGTCACGGCCCTAGTCCCGAAGCCTGTCACGGCCCCAGTCCCGAACCCTTACACGGCCCTAGTCCCGAAGCCTTACACGGCCCTAGCCACGAAGCCTGACACGGCCCCAGCCCCGAAGCCTGACACGGCCCCAGTCCCGAGGCCTGTCGCGGCCCCAGTCCTGAAGCCTGTCACGGCCCCAGTCTCGAAGCCTGACACGGCCCCAGTCTCGAAGCCTGGCACGGCCAGCGAGTCAACGCCCATGCCTGCCACGGCCAGAGAGCCAGCGCCCATGCCCACCGCGGCCAACGAGCCAGCGCCCATGCCCGCCACGGCCAACGAGCCAGCGCCCATACCCGCCACGGCCAACGAGCCAGCGCCTGTAGCCTCGACCGCCCCAGAGCCAGCGCCTGTAGCCTCGACCGTCCCCATGGCCACGTCCCCTGTTGGCCGAAGACGTAAGAGAAGGAAGAGGGCCCTTTCTCCCCAGTCTCGTCTTGTGCTCAAGACTGCAGAGGTTCCCTCAGAGTCTTCCACGGCTCTGCCGGGTTCTGCTCCACCCTCAGAGTCTTCCACGGCTCTGCCGGGTTCTGCTCCACCCTCAGAGTCTTCCACGGCTCTGCCGGGTTCTGCTCCGCCCTCAGAGTCTTCCACGGCTCTGCCGGGTTCTGCTCCACCCTCAGAGTCTTCCACGGCTCTGCCGGGTTCTGCTCGCCCCACAGAGCCCTCGCGGCCTCCGCCTCACAAGCCTCCCAGGGCTCCTCCTCTCGAGCCTCCCAGGGCTCCTCCTCTCAAGCCTCCCAGGGCTCCTCCTCTCAAGCCTCCCAGGGCTTCTCCTCTTGAGTCTTTCAGGGCTCCCCCTCCTTCCAAGCCTCTCAGGGCTTCTCCTCCCGAGTCTTTCAAGGCTCCTCCTCCCAAGCCTCCCAGAGCTCTACCTCCCAAGCCCCCCAGGGTTCTGCCTTTCAAGTCTCTCGAGCCTCCCAGAGCTCTACCCCTCGAGCCTCCCAGAGCTCCGCCTCTCAAGCCTCCCAGGGCTTCTCCTCTCGAGTCTTTCAGGGCTCCCCCTCCTTCCAAGCCTCTCAGGGCTTCTCCTCTCGAGTCTTTCAGGGCTCCACCCCTCAAGCCTCTCACGGCTTCGCTCTCGAGTCTCTCAGGGCTCCTCCCCCTCTCAAGCCTCTCAGGGCTTCCCCTCTCGAGTCTCTCAGGGCTCCTCCTCCCCTCAAGCCTCTCAGGGCTCCTCCTCCTCTCGAGTCTTTCAGGGCTCCTCCTCCCCTCGAGCCTCTCAGGGCTCCGTCCCTCGAGTTTTTCATGGCTCCACCCCTCAAGCCTCTCACAGCTTCCCCTCTCGAGTCTCTCAGGGCTCCTCCCCCTCTCAAGCCTCTCAGGGCTTCCCCTCTCGAGTCTTTCAGGGCTCCTCCTCCCCTCGAGCCTCTCAGGGCTCCTCCCCCCCTCGAGCCTCTCAGGGCTCCTCCTCCCCTCGAGCCTCTCAGGGCTCCTCCGCCCCTCGAGTCTTTCATGGCTCTACCCCTCAAGCCTCTCACGGCTCCTCCTCCTCTCGAGCCTCTCAGGGCTCCGCCCCCCAAGCCTCTCGAGCCCTACAGGACTCTGCCACTAGAGCCTCCTACGGCTCCACCTCCAGAGCCTCCTACGGCTCCACCTCCCGAGCCTCCTACGGCTCTGCTCCCAGAGACTCCAGAGCTTTCTAGAGCTCCGCCTCCCGAGCCTCCTACGGCTCCACCTCCCGAGCCTTCTACAGCTCCACCTCCTGAGCCTCCCACGGCACCACCTCCCTTGGCGGCACCTCCTGAGCCTTCCAGGCCTTCGCCCCTAAAGCCTCCTTCAGCTCCACCTCCAGAGCCTTCCAGGCCTCCGCCTCTAGAGCCTCCTGCGGCACCACCTCCCTCTGCCCTGTCTCTTGGGCTCCCCATGCCGCCTGCCGAGTCTCTCATGGCTCCGTCTTCCAAGGCTCCGTCTCCCAAGTCCTCCACGGCTCCGCCTTTCACGGCTCTTCCCTGGCCCCCTGACCCTGTCCGGTGGCCCCCTGACACTCTCCTTGTCCAGTGGCCTCTTCCCTGGCCTCCTGACCCTGTTCCTGTCCGGTGGTCACCTTCCAGACCCCCGGACCCAGTCCCTGTCCTCCAGTCGCCTTCCAGACCCCCTGACCCAGCCTCTGCCCTATGGCTGCCCCCTAGATCTCCCGACCACCCGCCTGTCCGCTATGGTCCCCTTGACCTTGCCTTGAAACTGGCCATTGACCCCATGGACTGTCTCATTTCCCTCTGTGCCCCTTGGACTTCCCTCAATTTTGGTTTTTGTGTTTTGTGGGTGGTCTGTTCAGGGTTTTTTTTTGTTTGTTGGGATCGTCCATCACCACTTCCCAGAGGTCGCGCTCCTCGCTACCAAGCGCGGCCGTCAGGAGCCGTCTGTTATAGAGGGGGGATTACTGTCACGAACCCCGCTCCTCTGCCCCATCCCCGCTTTCGTCGCACGCACACACTCCCTCCACAAGCTCACACGCTCGTTCCGCCCCCTCGAGCTCGCACGCTCGTTTTGCTCCCTCGAGCTCACATGCTCGTACGCTATCTCTTCCCCCGAGCTCTCACGCTCATTTTGCTCCCTCGAGCTCTCCTGCTCGTACGCTATCTCCCCCCTCGGGCTCTCATGCACACTCCTATGGCCAGAACATTATGACCACCTGCACTCGTCTCAATCACCCCTTTATTCGTTTCACCTGCACTCGTCTCGTCACCTTTCATTGTTTACACCTGCACCTTCCCCTATAAATACCATAGCACATCCGTTTCATGGGTGTTGGTTATTGTTCTAGTTTACCCCGCATCTTCGCCCCCCGCTAGTCTCGTCTAGTTTTGTACTCCTCTCGTTTACCCCCTTAGCTTGCCAGCCCCCCTTGTTCCCCTGTCTTTTCCTCTCGCTTGTCTTGTTTGTATATTGATTCCCGGCTTCGACCTCACGCTCCCTTTGACTTCTCTCTCCCGGATTTGCCCCCTTGTTTATATCTTGATTCCCCGGCTCTCAACCCTACGCTTTCCTCGACCATTCTCCATCTGGATTTTCCCCACTGTACCTTCGCCTGCTTTTTGCAAATAAAGCAGTTTTGATTCTCATTGTGACTGTCTCGTCTTGTGTGTGTGTGTGTGTGTGGGTCACAAAGCATCACTAATAACAATAGTAACAAAAGTATGTGAGATTATAAAAATTATGCTTTGCTCCGCAAGAACCACTAATCATTATAACAAGTATGTGAGATTATAAAAGTGATGCTTTGCTCCTCAAGCATCACTAATAATAAGTAATTGAGTTTAGCAACATGATATAACATGCAATGTGATGAGTTTTGCCACGGCAAGCACCAATCACATTTTCTTTCTAGTTAGTGGTGAGCATTACATACATTTGTGGGTAAAATGTATCCCTGGGGGATAAAACAGGCCCAAATATGCCCCATAGGCATACTATGGCAAGAGTCTCGCCCATGAAAACACTTTTTTTTTCCTACTATGACAAGTCACTTTATTTTGTGGGATCATATCTCTCAATCAAAATGTTGTAGAGACACAGGGGCGGGCTCATTTCACTCGGACAACCAATCAGTCTTTAAGAATCACCTTGGTAATGGCATATCCACGCCCTAGCATCATTTATGGCACCCTAGCAACCGCCCCATAGACTTTCATTCAAAATGGCTCAGATGGATATCTTCAGAACAGAATAACATAGATACTTGGGGATTGGCTCTTTTGAGTCAGGTTACTAAGTAGCCAAGAAGAATCACTCTGTTCACTGGCTAGTCATGCCCTAGCAACCATTTAGAATACCCCAGCAACCAGCTCTATTGATTTCAATTACAGTGTGATATCTTCGGACCAGAATGTCCTAGAGACATGAGAGTTGTTTTTTTTTTAATTGGGTGAGCAATCAGTCTTCAAGTATCATCGTGGGAACTACTTAGCAATGCCCTAACAACCATTTTGAGCACCCTAGTAACCAAAAACCATTGACATCCATTCAAAATCACTAATATGGGTATCTCAGGATCAGAATGTCGTAGAGACATCCAGGTTGACTTATTTCACTCAGGAAATAATGGAGCCTCATTAAATATCACTCTGGTAACTGCCTAGCAACCACATGGGATTACCCTTGCAACTAAGTAACAAAGCACATATCTTTGCACCAGAACATTGTAGAAACTTCCTATTTGGCTCATTTGAATCAGTGTCATGCTAGCATCACCTAGCGAAGTGCTAAAAACCTGCTAGCATCATGCTAACACATGCTAGCAACGCCTAGATAAATTCTAAAACGTGCTAGCATCGTGTGTGAAAACATGGGTTCACGACTTTATGAAAAATTTACAATAATCATTAGTGGATCAAGACAGAGGTGATATAGGCAGCTACATATAGTATATTTATAGTATATATAGTTACTTAATTTCTTAATTTCTATATTCATTGTCTAGTTATTTTTTTTAAAGGGATAGTTTACCCCAAAATTATAATTCTCATCATTTACTCACCCTCATGCCATTCCAGAAACATGGCTTTCTTTCTTTTGCAGAATACAAATGAATATTTTTAGTAGAATATTTCAGCTCTCTAGGTCCATAAAATGCAAGCGAATGTTGGACAGAACATTTAAGCTTCAAAAAGGCAGCATAAAACTAATCCATTCTCTTCTTATTGTAAGGTCTAAGTCAAATTTATTTCAGGTTAACTTTATTTTAAATTATCAGTTTTAATTATCATATTTTTATTGTCCTTCTATTATTATTATTATGTCTTGTTATTTTTTTATTATTTCGATTTTTTTGTTTGTCTTTGTGTGTGTTTTGATAGAAGACTTGGGGTGGGACAAAAGTGTGATAGAATTTAGAACATGTTATTGTATGCATTGTTATTGTAAACTGAAATGGCACATGTTCAAAAATGGAAAACAATAAAAAAAAGAAATTAAGATCATTATGAGAAAATTTTAAATCATGAATATGTATTACAATTGAAGGTTTCAATTAACCTTCAATTAACCTGGAACCTGGAACCTTCAATTGTAATAGATATTCACGATTTAATATTTTCTCATAATTATCTTACTTTCCTTTTTTATTGTTTTCCATTTTTGAACATGTGCCATCACCTCATATCATTCTCAAAAATGTTTGACTTTCCAACAAAATATTGAAATTTTCAGTTCAGTTGAATTCAACTGAATTCACACATAAAACAATAAGGGTAAAAATAATTTAAAAACTTGACATTATTTTATTCATAAAGGTCAACTTGACTGTTGTTTGTCATTTTATTATTATTATTATTATTATTATTATTATTATTATTTAAACAAATTAAGCAAGGGCTGATAACCCCAGTGACAAATTCTCTTAATTTTCTAAGATGGTAACAATTGAATCACAAAACATAAACCATTAATCTGACTAAAATCAATAAACCATACAATTAAATCTATTAAACAAAAAATTTTTTTTCAATACAAATCTTTTACAAGAACATTAAACAATGTAAGTCAAGTCAAGTCAATTTTATTTGTATAGCGCCTTTCACAACACACATCGTTTCAAAGCAGCTTTACAGAATATCAGCATTAACAGACGATAAAACTGTAATGTCTATAAAGTCGATGAATCATCATTGTGTATTTTAGGAAAAATACGATTTTAATAGTGTTTAAAAAGTTTAAATGATAATTGTATTAATAACCCCAGTGAGCAAGCTGTAGGCGACTGTGGCAAGGAACACAAAACTCCATAAGATGTAGATTAATGGAGAAAAATAACCTTGGGAGAAACCAGACTCACTGTGGGGGCCAGTTCCCCTCTGGCTATAGTCGGGGAGCAAAAGTCTCAAAAGCTCAATAAAATGGGTTGAACGTGACATGGTCTGCCATACTTTTTATTTGTGTTTTTTCACCAAACAGTATACTCGTTCCACAGAACAAATTATAAAAATCCAAACAAAATCAATGGATCTGTGATGATTTCACTACTAGTTGGCGATCAACAGGCTCAGAACTTCAATCAAATTTTTGACTACTCTCAAAATTCCGAAAGACATACTGGATATTTAGTATCATGGCACACTTAAGGGGGTCGCACACCGAACGAGAAGCACAGCGCCATGTCTTTAAAATTCGAACACATTATTCTCTATGAGTGTACACACACCGGCGGCGCCATTCGGCGTCTGTCCGCGGCGCCTAGCTACGGCTCAGGACCTTGTTCAAAACCCTGCTGCGCCACAGAGCGCCATTTACATAGTTGTATATTAAATTTACATTTATTTGTCTCAAATCGTCCTTAATGTACATACTGACTTCACCCTGTGCTGCAATATACATTTAAACGTTGCTTTTGACAGAGAGGAGTAACCCCTAAATAAATAGCACCAGAGGGTGATACGTAACTTGTACGTAACTGCCATTATAACATTATGTTACAAAGAAATAACATATCGTCAGTTACGTATATAATAAAAAAGAATATATCAAATAACTTGTTTGGTTAACGTTTTCACTCGGGTTAGCTAAACGCTAGCTAAATAAATACTATTGTATTATGTAACATAGTTGCCAAGACAACGGATAACGTTACAACAAAATAACAGACTTAACAACGTGACACTTTTACTTGATTAACGTTCAAACATCAGCTATTATTCAATTAACATAAAAAATAAATAATACATCAAGTTAAAACTCACCCATCGTGCAGCTCTTCTAGACTTCTACCAGGAGTTGATTCAAAATCGAGCTTGCGCGAATAGAATGTGCGCGTCCGGTGTGCGATACCTGTGAGTTGTTCTAGACGTGGCGCGGCGCTGCGCTTCTCGTTCGGTGTGCGACCCCCTTTACACACACACACATGATCTTAGTAATTTGAATGAGTTTGGAACAACAAACCAACGGTTACCAACGGACTTCGAAGCTGCTCATCATTGTCTGTGGTAAGTGACAGTGACTTTAGTGAATACCGGTAGGTCTGCCCCAGCGTTTTGGGAAAAGAATGGTAATATGGATATTGTAATGGAAACTGAAAGGACCATTCCAGTCTTCAAACAAGTATATTTCTGATGATTCCTCATCCCAAACGTATCCCTGTAGCAGCAGCATTCATTTTCTACTAGTTTACATAGATATCTTTAGCCGTTTTAGCTCGTTTCGGTGGTTTCTTTAAACGGCCATAACTCCTCACAGGAATGGTGTAGAGACTTACTTTTTTTTTTTAAATACTCAGAATCTTATGCTCTTATGTGTCCTATATGTCCATTTCGTCGGCATTTTAAATGTTAGCTGCCGTTAGCAATTAGCTACATGGCCAGTTATTACGTTCAGGTTTAGACAAATTGTAGCTAGTTAGCTTGTGGCATGAATGGCCACACAAAAACGATATGTAGCTATATTGGATATCAGACTGTACACAATACTGAACAATACAAATGTTATTTAAGATGTAAACATACTACATATTATGCATAGTTTGTTTTTGTATATAGTCCTGTACAGTATATAGAGAGTGATTTGTCAAAACCTTGTTAGCTAGTAGTGTCAAACATCTAGATTACTTTCACCTGAATACACAATATTTCCCATTTGCAGATTTGGTTCTGATCTTATTGGATTTGTTGTGGAGGAAAAGTTAGCAAGAAGAGAAGGCAGCAGAGGATTTGAAAATACAGTAAAGAGGAGTGGAGTGGAGAGGAGAGTGGAGGATTGAACAGAAGAGAAGAGTGGAATGAGAAGAGAAGAGTGAAAAGCACAGGGGTGGAGAGAAGAGTGGAATGAGAAGAGAAGAGTGAAGAGCACAGGGGTGGACTGAACAAGAGAGAAGAATAGTGGAGGAAAAAAGAGGAGTGAATTGACCAGGAAGGAAGAGTGGAGAGGTGTGGAGAGGAGTTGATTGAATCGGAGAGAAGAAGAGGGAAGAGGAGAATAGTGGAGGGGAGTAGAAGAGGAGAAGAGTGGAAAGGATAGGAGAGGAGAGAAGAGTTGAGAGAAGCGGAGTGGATTGGAGAGGAGACTAGAGAGTGAAGAGTACAGGAGTGGATTGAACAAGAGAGAAGAGTGGAGAGGAGTGGATGGAATAGGAGAGAATAGGAGTGGAGAGGGGAGAAGAGTGAAGAGGAGAGGATTAAACGAGAGGAGAAGCGTGGAGGAGAAAGGAGAGGAGTGAACTGAACAGGAGAGGATAAGAGTAATGAGGAGAGAACAGGAGAGGAGTGATGTGAATTGGAGAAGAATGAAGGATGGAGCCTGAGTTCTCAACCAAGAAGCTGGAGAGAAAGCTGCTCAGTACCAACTATACTGCTTGCATAATATGTCAGAAAACAGACAGTGCCACTGGTCCTCTTCAAAAACTGACAAATCAAGGCTACCCTTCCCTCCTATATTCTGTAACCAACAGAAAGGATGATGTCTCATACAGACTTGACAATGAGATGAAACCTCAATGTGACTTTCTGGGGAGGAATCCTTTGTGGCACACACAATGTCGTGCGAAGTACACAAATCATAAAACTGTTGACCAGAAGAGGAAAAAAATCGAAAGGCCAGAAGGCACTTCATTTGAAGCAGAACTTAATCCTGAGCCAGACAGCAGCAGGCCTACTAAAAAAACATGGATGTCAATGCCACTTATGACAGACAGAATGCAGTATGGGAAAAAGCAAACAAACTTGAAGATGAAGAGATGCTACACACAATTCGTGGTCCTGATGAAAACAAGTGTACTGATATGATTGCTGAGGACTTCCGGTACCACAAGGAATGCATGACCAACTACCTGACAAAGCGTCTTCGTTCACAGGAAAAGACTAGTACTGCCACCACTCCATATGATGCTGCACTGAACCAACTCATATCTCGGATAGATGAGCCCCTTTTCAAAGAGAATGCCATATTCTTCGTTACAGCTTTGAGGGATGAATTCCGTAAATACTTGGAAAGCCTTGGAGTTCACAATGTTACCTCATACAGGTGTCAGTCCTTGATTGCCCACCTTAGAAGGCACTATGAAGTAGGTGGCAATTGTAAAATAATGGTTGTGCCACAGAAAGGATGTTCTACCCTGATTTGCTCAGCAGAAATGAATGTTGGCTGCATGCTCTCAAAGTTAAGGAGAAAACTGAAGAGGCAGAGTATGAAGAAGAAAGTGATGATGAGTTGACACCAGATGACACCATAGTCTCTTCCTACAACACTGCAAAGAGAATATGGAAGGAGCTCCAGGACCAACGCAAGCAGGCCCTGAAGGAAGCAAGAGAAGCCAGAACAGCTCAAGCCAGTGGAAGTCACCAGATGCCTGGAAGTATGACTGAAGACCCGTCACTGCAGCTAGAGATATCATACCTGGAGGCATCCCGAAGAGTGAGCTCTACCCTGTACAACCACCTGGGATGGATGATAACAGATGCATCTCCAGAGTTAGGTGAGGATGACCGTGTGAAAGTCAGTCCTAAGCAGCAAGAACAAGGTCAAAATATTCACTCCCAGGTTGGAGTTGAAACAGAGCCTAAGCTTACTTTGTGTCTAGCAGAACCTCTTGACCACCTGAGCATCCTCTGGCATTTGGTGCATAGCTGCCCTACTGTACTATTGGAGGACCTGAAACCAAGTTGCGCTGCTCCAACATGGAGTTTATTCCAAGCATTTCTCATCCCAGATACCATCCCTGCAACTGTGATCAGCTATGGTCCCTTCTTCCCCAAGTCACCAACAAACCCAGATGTGGTTGAACAGTCTGTTCAGTACTGCATGGATGTGTCGAGAAAACATGGTCAAGAGTATGCCATCATCACATGTGACCAAGCAATCTATGAGGTGGTTTTGAGTCTGCAAAAGAAGAACAAAGAGAAGTATGCCAAACTTATCTTGCGCATGGGTGGCTTCCATATTGCTCCGAATTTCCTTGGAGCCATTGGGCATTTGATGCAGTCCACTGGAATCAAAGACATCATGGTCGAAGCTGATGTCTGTCTCCATGGAACAGCAAACAAAATCATCAGTGGGAAAGACTACTATGCAATGCTGCACGCATACACTATGGTGTATGCAGCCATGTTTGCCCTACACTGGGAAGCATTTGCCAGATGGTTGGTCGATGAAGAGAAGGACCTGGAGTACATGTGTGTGCTTAGCAACAATGTCCAGCTACTCCTAGATGCCCTGTCAGAAGAGGATGTAGAGAAGGCAACTTCTGCGTGTGCTGATGCAACTGACCAACTGAAAAAGCTGTCATGTTTGATGGCTGAGTTTGATGAAGCACGTACCTCACCTACCACAAAGCTATGGCTAATGTACATGGATATGGTGATGATTCTTAGACGGTTCATCCATGCTGAGCGTGCAGGTCTGTGGGAGGAACACCTGGCTGAAGTGGAAAAGATGTTACCATACCTTGTAGCTGCTGGCCACTACAAGTACGTATCCTGCCTGCCCCACTACCTAGAAGCAATGAGAAGCTTGCCTACACTAGCTCCAAACATATATAGGGAATTTAAGGATGGGAAGTTCACTGTACGTCAAACAGAAGGACGGTTCAATGGCGCTTGTGAAAAAGGACTGGAGGCACTGGCTGCAGCAAGAAGAACAGACAGTGAGAAAGTAGCCCAAATTAAACTTTCAACCTTCGCAGCAAAGCCAAAGAAGTCAATGTCCATGGCATTCAAAGCCAAAAAGGTCTATGAGGAGGAGAGTGCAGTTGTACGGAACCTTTACTTTGTTCAGGACTTAGAGGAAGACAGGAAGGTGGAAGTGTTTGGCCATGAATGGACAAGTTGCCCAGCCTCTCTGTTTGAGCCAGATCCGTCCCTTGACCAAAGTTACGCAATGCGTAAAGGAAACAAGGCAGACTACCTGGCTGCAATCAAGACAGCCCTTGGCAGCTCATGGGGGGAAGTGGACAAACTACCGCCATCTGACAAGCCTGTTGTAATGGTAGTAGATGCCATGGCGTTCATTCAATGTTACCAACATCTTGGGAGCAGCACCTTCCATGAACTGCAAGGAAAGTACCAAAGGCAGCTCCTTGGAATCCTCCCAGACAAGTGTGACTGCATCCACTTTGTTGGTGATCGATATGATGTCTCCCCTGCTGAAAGTCTGAAAGGTGAGGAACGAGAGAAGAGGATGAAGACCTGCCCCAGCAGAATGAAGGAGTACAAGCCATATGATACTCTCCCTATACCTGAATGGAAAGGCTTCATTCACAATCCACTGAATAAAGCTAATCTGTTGAACTACATGGGGGAAGCATGGGCAGCTCAGAACAAGTCACTTCCTGCAGGATGCACATGTATTCTTGGTGGAATCTTTTGTGATCCTGGTCGCAATGTCCTCTTGTCAGCGGATTGTCAGGTTGAGCTTCCAGAACTTTCCTGTGAGAAACATGAAGAGGCAGATACCAGGATGTTTGCTCACATTGCATACTCAGTTCAAATTCTGCACCACAAACAGGCTGTGGTGGTTGCGACTGACACAGATGTGATCATGATGTGCATGTACTACATCACACACATGGATGGGCTGCAGGAGCTGTGGGTGAAGACGATGGATATCTTCCTACCTGTTCATGCCATCACAGAAGCTCTGGCGGGGAAGTATGATGTTGCAGCTTCAGATCTTACATCCCTTCTCCTCAGCACCTACATACTTACCGGATGTGACACAGTGAGCTATCTGTACAGAAGATGAAAAAGGCGTGCCTACACAACTGCTATTAAACACCTGACAGACCTTTTGCCGCTGTGCAGGTATGGTGAACCTGAGGAAAGCCTGGATGTTCAGGAAGAAGTTGTAACAGCAGCACGGCGATACATGGTGTCACTCTATGACAGGAGTAACTTTGGTGGTACTCTAGATGCACTGCGAGCCCATCTCTTTGTGAGCATCAAAGGAGACAGGCGTTGCCTTCCACCAACTGAAGATGCCTTCCTATTACACCTTCGCCAAGCCCTTCATCAGTTGGCTGTGTGTAAGCGGGCACACATGGTTAAGCCAACCTACCCAGCTGCCACTGATTTTGGGAGACAACTTTTCAATGGAAAATTGGTGGCAACCATGATGCTGAAAGAGGCAAAACCTGCTGAACTCAAAACTCATCAAATACTGCCGCTGCAAGAAAAGCATGTGTGCCCGAGGATGCTCCTGTGCAAGAGCCAATGTGAAGTGTGGCATTGCATGTCTCTGCACCGGGGACCCCAACAGATGTTCAAGGATTGAACTTGCGCTTGAAGACAGGGACACGTAAGTAGGCCACGTGTGTTAGAGAGAGAGAAGGGGGGGGTGCATCTTTTATCGCGCTGCTGTATAACCCACCCTGTCGGTCTTGTTTGCTGTCTCCTCAGGTGGTGAGGGTGAAGGTCTGTCCCCAGAGCAGTATCTGCAGTGTGCCACCCTCCTGATTATCCCACCTCACAGGGACCTGCACCTAGTTAATTAAGTTATGTTAAATTATTGAAGTTGTAATAGTTGTCATCTGAGGCAATAAAATAATGAAAGTCATTTTGCTGTATTATATTTCTTGTGTGACACATTTCCATTGGGAGAACAGGGTTATGTTTAAATTAAAAAGATGCCTAGGCCATGATGTTTAATAATGTGGACATTAACAACCCTGTTAAATATCCAGTATGTCTTTCGGAATTTTGAGAGTAGTCAAAAATTAGATTGAAGTTCTGAGCCTGTTGATCGCCAACTAGTAGTGAAATCATCACAGATCCATTGATTTTGTTTGGATTTTTATATTTTTTTTCTGTGGAATGAGTATACTGTTTGGTGAAAAGAATGGCATATTGACTGATGCCATAACTTAGGGGAATAGTTGATTGCCAATGAAGTAAAGATGAAAATATTGAAAAAAAGTGAGAAAACGCCAAATTTCTTTGCGTGAAATTGATGCAAAATCATGTAGAAATGTGTTTTAAGAGTTATTTTTTCAGTGGATGTTGTCAGCACATGAGTTCTGTGTATCTGGAATGCATTTATTGACAGCCTACCCAATCCACTGAGGATTTGAGGAAAAATATATTTTTTCACATTTTTCTGATAAAAAATAAAGGGTGCATACACTAAAATGGCCACAATTTTTTTTCGCGATATTTCCGGCAGAGCAGACCCTCCAATTGTTGGTTCTTAGGGTCAAAGTTAACAGAAAAAACACAAATAAAAAGTATGGCAGACCATGTCAGGTTCAACCCATTTTTGAGACTTTGGCTCTCCGACAACTAACATTATGAATGTAATGTAAATATTAATTATGTATAGGTAAAATCATGGTTTAAAATTATTAAACTAAGTAGGTGTTAAGGGTCAGTGATTAAACATTGATTGTGTTTGAACTGTAAGATTAATGACCAAAGTCTTTGAAGTCCATCTAGATTAATTGCAGAAGTTCACATAGATGCAATTGTCCTTGTTAATTGGCTGATGAAGGCTTTTGTTGGCAATAGTTAGTCTAAGCATTCCATTTCAAGATCGTAGTCCATCAATAGACCGAGGTGATGCAGGTTGGAGTTGGCATCATTTCATCCTCTGAAGTCCATCATAATAGACTGAAGTGATGTTTGGCTGACATCGGCTGCATTTAGTCATCATCATTCTGCGACATGTAGCAGTGGAGTCCAACATGAAGCAGGAATGGTGCTGGATCCAGCCGGCTCTGGTGACCTCAGGATAGGAGTCCCGAGGTTGAGACAGGGAAACAAATAAAAAGATGTAAGCATAGATGCCATTCAATTTATTGCAGATCATGCTCAATGTTTCTGGTTTCTGGTTCCGGCAGACCCAACTAAAGCAGCCTAATTGTGGGTTGGAGGATAAATTAGGTGTATGCCTGGCTAAATAGATGAGTCTTTAGTCTAGACTTAAACTGAGAGAGTGTGTCTGCATCTCGAACAGTGTTTGGGAGACTATTCCATAGTTTAGGTGCCAAATATGAAAAGGATCTTCCTCCTTTAGTGGATTTTGATATTCTAGGAACTATTAACAGGCCAGAATTTTGCGATCTTAATGAACGTGTTGCAATATAGCGTGGTAGAAGGTCACTTAAGTACTGCGGAGCTAGACCATTCAAAGCTTTGTACGTAGTTAACAGAATTTTAAAATTAATATGGAATAACAGAATTAATAGGTAACCAATGTAACCATGATAAAATGGGGCTAATATGATCATATTTCTTGGTTCTCGTCAGCACTCTGGCTGCTGCATTTTGAACCAATTGAAGTTTATTTATTGATCTTGCTGGACATCCTCCCAGTAATGCATTACAATAATCTAGTCTTGAGGTCATGAATGCATGAATTAGTTTTTCAGCATCAGCAACCGAGAGCATATGCCTTAATTTACCCCCCCATTTCTGGAGAGGAAGTCAGCAGCAGCCATCTGCACCCCCGGTCTGTGGACCACCTTGAATTTAAAGGGCTGGAGGGCCAGATACCAACGGGTGATCCGGGCGTTAGTATCCTTCATGCGGTGGAGCCACTGGAGTGGGCCGTGGTCCGAGCAGAGGGTGAAGGCCCGCCCCAGCAGGTAGTAACGGAGTGTGAGGACCGCCCACTTCATGGCCAGACACTCCTTCTCTACAGTGCTGTACTTGGTCTCCCTCAAGGAGAGCTTCCGGCTGATGTACAGCACCGGGCGCTCCTCCCCCTCCACCACCTGCGAGAGTACGGCCCCCAGCCCTCTGTCTTAAGCGTCCGTCTGCAAAACAAAAGGGAGAGAGAAGTCAGGTGCATGCAAAAGCGGCCCCCCACAAAGTGCAGCTTTAATCTGTGTAAACGCCTGTTGGCACTGCTCCGACCATTGGACCGGATCTGGAGCCCCCTTTTTAGTGAGGTCAGTCAGCGGGCTGGTGACATCCGAATAATTAGGCACAAATCTTCTGTAATAGCCAGCCAGCCCCAGGAACTGCCTCACCCCCTTTTTGGTCTTGGGTCTAGGGCAAGTCGCAATCGCCGCGGTCTTGTCAATTTGGGGACGCACCTGGCCATGACCCAAGTGGAACCCCAGATACCGTACCTCCACACGCCCAACCGCGCACTTTTTCGGGTTTGCCGTGAGCCCCGCCTGCCGCAGCGATCTCAGGACGGCCCTCAGATGTTGCATGTGCCGCTGCCAATCATTGCAATAAATGATGATATCGTCTAGATAGGCAGCGGCGTAAGCAGTATGCGGTCTGACGATCCTATCCATGAGACGCTGAAATGTGGCTGGTGCCCCGAACAAACCAAAAGGAAGCGTCACGATTTGGTGTAATCCAAACGGCGTGGTGAAGGCCGTTTTTTCACGGGACATTGGTGTCAAGGGGATCTGCCAATAACCCTTCGTTAGATCCAAGGTCGAATAAAACCGAGCAGTCCCTAACCGATCGAGCAGTTCATCAACACGGGGCATTGGGTACGCATCAAATTTAGACACCGCGTTGACCTTTCTATAATCCACACAGAAACGCACAGACCCGTCGCTCTTGGGAACAAGGACGACCGGGCTGGACCAATCGCTGTGGGATTCTTATATTACTCCCATCTCAAGCATCGCGTCCAATTCTTCCCGAACTACTTTCTTTTTATGTTCGGGCAAGCGATAGGGGCGGCAACGTACCACCACACCCACGGTCTCGATGTGGTGTTGTATGACATTTGTGCGGCCCGGTAGAGGAGAAAACACGTCTGCAAACTCCTTTTGTAGTTCGGAAACCTCTGCGAGTTGGCGCGGCGAGAGGTGGTCTCCACAAGGAACCGGGGTGTTAGGATTGCAGGCTTTGTTTACCTCCGGTCCGAGCTCCGCCCTCTCCGGAACTACCGTTGCCAACGTCACAGAGGCCGCTTCTTCTCTCCACAATTTCAGGAGGTTGAGGTGATATATTTGACGTGTGCCCCCTCTATCGGTACGTTTAACCTCATAATCGAGATCCCCTACTCGTCGTGTGACCTCAAAGGGTCCTTGCCACTTGGCGAGTAATTTCGAGCTCGATGTTGGGAGTAATAAAAGCACTTTATCTCCCGGTGCAAATTCCCGTAGCTGAGCACCCCTGTCATACAGCCGGCGTTGGCGTTCTTGAGCCTGGAGCAAATTCTCCTGTGTTAATTGCCCCAGTGTGTGGAGCTTTGCTCGAAGAATAAGAACGTATTGAATTTCATTTTTACTATTAGAAGGTCCCGCCTCCCAAGCATCACAAATGACGTAAAGGACCCCGCGTGGGCATCGCCCGTACAGCAGCTCAAATGGGGAAAACCCTGTGGAGGCTTGCGGGACCTCTCGTACTGCGAATAACAGGGGGTCCAGCCACTTATCCCAATTTCTAGCGTCTTCGTGTACGAATTTACGAATCATATTTTTGAGCGTTTTATTAAATCGTTCCACCAGTCCATCTGTCTGAGGATGGTACACGCTAGTGCGAATCGACTTAATGCCCAAGAGCTCGTAAAGTTCGCGAAGTGTTCATGACATAAAAGTAGTGCCTTGGTCGGTGAGGATTTCTTTCGGAACCCCCACCCGGGAGATTATCTTGAAGAGTGCCCCAGCAACACTACGTGCTGAGATGTTGCTCAAAGGCACTGCTTCCGGATATTGTGTTGCGTAATCCACCAGGACTAACACAAAGCGATGTCCGCATGCTGCCCATTCTAATGGCCCGACGAGGTCCATTCCAATTCACTCGAAGGGAAACTCGATCAATGGAAGGGGGGCGCAAAGGCTCTTTTGGGGTGGCCGGTGGGTTTACCAGCTGACATTCGCGGCACGCCGCACACCACCTGCGGACGTCGCCGTCAATGCCCGGCCAATAGAAACGGGCTATTAGACAGAGAAGTGTCTTCCTTTCCCCTAGGTGACCGGCCATAGGATTATAGTGAGCCGCCTGGAAAACCATTTCCCGGCGGCTCCGTGGAATCAACAATTGTGTCACCTCCTCCTTTGTTTGAGCGTCCTGCATCACTCTGTACAACCGATCTTTAATAACCGAAAAATATGGATATGAAAAGGCGACGCCCGGCCGGAGTTGTTGACCATTGATTACTCTCACTTGGTCAAAAGCATGCTTAAGGGTTTCATCCCGCGACTGCTCCAAGGGGAAGTCCCCCTCCGGGAATTCCCTGAGAGGAGGGGCGACAACCTCGCCCCTTCCCTCGTCATTCGGAGCAGCCGAGGACGGCCCAGCTCCGCCTCCACCGCCAAAGCATCGCACATCACACATCTCTTCACTTTCATACAGGACCCATCCGCACAAACTCCCTCCAATACATTTCTAAAATTCGGCCAATCAGTACCCAAGATTAGCGGATGTGTGAGGCGGGAACTAACCGCTGCCTCCACACTATGTTTTTCTCCCCGGAATTTGATCGCCAAAGTCACCATGGGATACTTGTGAACACACCTCACCCTCAACCGTTTAGCTGAGCCCAAAGCCCCGGGTTGAACCAAGCGTTGGTGGATGGTGGTCTGGTTACAGCCGGTATCCAACAATGCTTGGTATGTACCCCCCTGGATCCTTACCGGAATATGGTACGCTCCAGCCCGATCGGGGGCAGCCTGCGGGACATCGGAGATCCGCACCACCATCCCCACTTCCATCAGCGAACACTGATCCTGGAGCCGTTGGGTCTCCGCACCTCCAGCAGGCTGGCCCAGGCGCCACGGCCGCACCCGTGCTGGCGGGCGCCCCCACCTGAGGAGGAGAGCGGCTGAAGGACGCTGAAGGGGTAGGCGGGTTCTCCCACGGCCGGGAAGTTGGTCTCACGAATCCTCCACGCCTGCGCGGGGCAGGAACGGGCCCTGGGGAGAGAGCAGAGCGAGAGGGAAGAGGGGAGGGGGAAAAAACAGGGGAAGACACAGGGGGAGGGGAGAGAGAGAGAGAGGGCTCAGCCCTTGGAATCGCCGCCATGTGGTCCTCCGCGAGTCGAACGGCTTCCTCCAGCGACGCCGGGCGGTGGCACTGGACCCACTCCGCCGTTCTCCTGGGCAAGCATTGGACAAACTGCTCCAGTACCACCTGGTCGACAAGTCCCTCGACGTCGCGGTCCCCCGCAAGCAGCCACCTCCGACAGGCGTCCCGGAGCCGTTGGGCAAACGCGAACGGGCAGTCGGACTTCTCCAGCTTCAAACCCCTGAAGAGTTGCCGATTTTCTTCCGGGCTCCGACCAACCCGTTGCATGATGGCCGTCCTCAAATCCGTATAAGCCAGGAGGTTTGTTGCCGGCAGTTTTTGGGCCGCGAGTTGAGCTTCCCTGGACAAGAGAGGGACTAGGCGGGCTGCCCACTGGTCTTGCGGCCAACCCCAAATTTCCGCCGTGCGTTTGAACAGATCGAGGAATTCCTCTGGATCATCTGCCGACCCATCTTCTGTAACGTGGGCGGGGGCAGCGTGGCGCGGGTGTCCGGGGTTGCGGCTGCAGCTGAAGCGGCCCCCTGGCTGAAGAGGCTCCGGATTGCGAGTCGGTCCTCTGCTTGAGCCCGCATGATCTCGAAGAATCGACGATCCTGGTCCTGCCGGAGCTCAAGCAGGGATTGTTGGTGGCTCTGATGGAGTGTAGCGAGGGACTGGAGGACTTCCGCCAGCTGGGAGGACTCTACGGGGCGACCCTTCTCCATTCTTGGACGATTTCTCCAATTTTCCTTTGTCCCGTGTTTCGGCACCAGTGTAACACAGCTCCCAAAGGATGACATGGGGAACAGCTTCTTGCTGAAGGTAAGGATCTTTAATTAACAGTTTTTATCACACACACACAATTGTACAGCACACTTTCTCTGTAATTGCTGGTCTGGGTGTAGGCACTCTCTCTCTCGAGGCTCTGTGGCTGCTGCTCTTTTATGCCGCTCTCCCCATGCTTACTGTAATTAGACACAGGTGTTAGACATAATTTAGCTCAGGTGTAAGCGCCCTTACCGCTTTTCTCTCCCGGACGGGCGCTTGACCACGCCCCCACTGCCACAAGGATCTAACAAACAAGTTGTGGCTTTTGATGTTTCGCTAAGTTTTGTTAGCTCTTCATGACCTATGATAGCGAAGGAATGAGGTTGCACATGAGGAAAATTATTAGACACTGTTTTCTGAGGTGCTATGAGAGATGATTGCATAATTCCAATTTTATTTCTGATTATTTCAATTTTATCTGTAAAGAAATTCATGAAGTCATTACTCTTGAGCTGTGACGTAATATCTGGTTCGGTTGAGGCTTTATTCCTAACCAATTTAGCCACAGTACTGAATAAACATCTAGGATTGTTGTGGTTATTTTCTATGAGTTTACTAAAATATGCTGACTGGCAGCTTTGAGTGCGTGTTTGTAGCTACAGACACTATCCTTCCATGCACGCTGAAATACTTCTAATTTTGTATTTTTCCACATGCGCTCCATTTTCCGAGCTGCTCTCTTGAGAGCATGAGTGTGATCATTGTACCATGGTGCAGGGCTTATTTCTTTAATTTTCTTTAATCGAAGTGGGGCGACAACATCAAGAGTATTAGTTAAGCTATCTTTAGTGGTCAAAAGAATAGTTCTTCCTGAACGTCAGCGTGGTGTAGATTGAGTAACATTAGCTGATTGCAGTATACAAGAGACGAGGTAATGATCCGAGATGTCATCTCTCTGCTGCAGAATTTCTATATTATCAACATCAACTCCATATGACAGAATTAAATCTAGCGTATGATTATGGCGATGAGTTGGTCCTGTTACATTTTGTCTGACTCCAAGAGAGTTGAGAATATCGATAAATGCTAATCCCAATGTATCATTTTCATTATCTATGTGAATGTTGAAGTCACCAACAATTAAGGCTCTATCTACAGTAACTACAAGATCTGATAAAAAATTAGCAAATTCACTAAGGAAATCAGAATAAGTCCCGGGTGATCTATACACTGTAGCAAGGGTAAAGGACGACAGAGATTTTTTATTTATATTTGTATTTGACGGTGTCACATTAAGCATTATTATTTCAAAAGACTTACATTTATATCCTGTCCTCTGTGTAACACCAAAAACTTCACTGTAAATTGTAGCAACACCTCCTCCTCGACCCTTCAGATGAGGCTCATGTTTATAACAATAACCTGGGGGAGTAGATTCATTTAAACTAATATATTAATCCGGTTTAAGCCAGGTTTCAGTCAAACAGAGCGCATCCAATCTATGATCTGTAATCATTTCATTGACAATTAGTGCTTTGGTAGAAAACAAATGTAACACAAATGATGTATTTAAATGAACCATGTGAAAAAATTACAGTTAATTAATAACTTTTTCATCATGGTGGGAAATCACAGTATTATGAACATTTGAGCAGCCTACTATATTCTTCCTCTGAACTTTGATCTTGGAAGTTCTTTTCAACAATGTTTTGTATTTTCAAAAGACAGTTCCCCTTCTGTCGCTCTCTCCACGTTGTGTCGGAGAAGCGACACTAGGGGTCTCTCCTGAGCACCGAATATACCTCTGATCTATGAAAAAAAGCCAATGAGAAGTTGGCAGCTAGTATTTGCATACCCCGCCCCCGGACATACGGGTACAAAGGCGAGGCAAATACTAGAGTTCATTCAGAAAATTTCTTCGGAGCCGATGGTCGTGTATGCAGTCTGCTGCGAGTTACATACACACCAAGTTCCCGTGTATTCCTCTGACGATCTGCATGCTGTTGGATTTGACGCCGCATAACAGCGGCTTTCTCCTTTCCTGTGCACGGCTGTGCATTGTTGCCCCTGGGCGCTTCGACAGCGCAGATAAAACTCGAAAGAGTTTTCTTAAAAGAGTGATTTTATTTAAAAGAGTTATTTCCTCTAAGAGAGCAAACACAGCGAGCGTTGAACATCCTTTTCAGGACGCGTCTTTATAAAGATGTCGTTCCGCCGCTGTGCAGTTCCTGGATGCGGTAGAGTGCTCTCCGCTTCAGATGACCACAGGCATTGTCTCGTGTGTCTGGGTAGCGATCACACCGAGGCTGCGTTTGTGGATGGCTCATGTTCTCACTGCGAGAACATGACCATGACAACGTTGCGGTCGCGGCTCGTTTTCTACCGAGAACGAGCCACTCCAGCCGCCCCTCGCATTGCTCCTTCTTCCCACGGGATTGAGGATGGTGCGAGTGGCGGTGGAAGCGATCTGGGGATGGCAGCGGGTGCGGCTCCGTCGAGTACCAGAGACCCGCGGACCACCCGGCACGCTCGTTGACTCCCGTCCGTGCTCAAGGCAACAGCAGCTCGCCTCACAGCCAGCCTGCCTATCCTCTAGAGCTCGAAGCTGATGAGCTCGCCGCTGCATTGGAGAGCGCGGAGTCTGACGCGGATGACTCCCCTGGGCTGCCGCCTTCGGGCCAGCACCCCCAGGCTGAGGCTGACGCTCAGATGTCTGACGTGCTTTCCCGGGCCGCCGCCAGTGTGGGCTTGGACTGGAACCCTCCGTCCTCCCCACAGCCATCGCAGTTGGATGACTGGTTCCTGGGGTCTGGGCGCCGCTCACGGCCACGGGGACGCAGAAGATCTAGCTGGCCTACCACTTACTGTCGTAGACACGATCAACCAAGCCAGAGCCCCTTCCACCAGGCAGCTCTACGACCTGAAGTGGTGCTTGTTCGCAAATTGGTGTTCTTCCCGGGCTGAAGACCCATAGAAGTGCGCAGTTAGGTCAGTGCTCCTATTCCTGCCGGAGAGGTTGGAGGGGAGGCTGTCCCCATCCACCTTGAAGGTGTATGTTGCGGCTATCGCGGCCCACCACGACGCATTAGATGGCAAGTCCCCTGACGACTTAATCATCAAGTTCCTAAGAGGCCCTCTCTCTTAAGACTGCCCTGCTGATCACGCTCGCCTCCATCAAGAGGGCCGGGGACCTGCAAGCGTTCTCTGTCAGAGACCGCAAGTAGAGCTTTAGACACTCTGAGCAGCTCTTTGTATGCTTTGGGGACAGCGGAAAGGAAACGATGTCTCCAAACAGAGGCTTTCCCACTGGGTAGTAGATACCATTTCATTGGCTTATCACACTCAGGCCGTGCCCGTGCCCCCCCTGCGGGTCCGAGCTCACTCGACAAGGAGTGTTGCGTCCTCATGGGCACTGGCCAGGGGTACCTCCCTGGCAGACATTTGTAGAGCAGTGGGTTGGGCGACACCCAACACCTTTACGAGATACTACAATCTCAGGGTTGAGTCAGTTTAATCCTGTGTTTTCTCAGGTCCGAGCCAGTAGAACTCGGTAACACACTGATGGGCTGGCCGGGTGAATCGCTTGCATTTAGCGCCCTTTCCCTCGCTTGAGGTAAAACTGTGCATCTTTTTTCCCAGGAGATTCCACTCAACTCGAATCCCTGGTCGATTCCTCCCTAGCCCTCATGGGTCCGCAGTTCGGCGGAGGAACTTGCCGACCCATTCCACTGCGGGTACTCAAATCTACCCTGTACTGGAATAGGTGCTCCACAGGGTGAGGACTCCTACGCAGACTCCCCCTGTGGGTATTTTCTGCGATACGGTCCCCTTTCGAGCGGACCCGCGTTTTCCTCAGGCAGTTTCGGCTGTCCTCCAGTCGCCGTGTTGAAGCAACTCCCCCTCGCTGAGGCTGGATCTACCACCGCGCCACTTCCACGTGTCGCCTAAAAACACATGTGATGTATTCACCACCTTACCTCCCCAGCTGGGTAGGGGTGGTCTCCGCAGGGTCTTTTCCCCCTGAAAGAATAGTAAATTGGGTAAGACCCCCTTCCCTCAGTGTGTGTAAGGGCCCTGGCTGTCTATTGCTCTATGTGAGAAACATAGAGAGAAAAGAGGCCCAGCCAGGCTTGGCCCGTTCCCAGGTTGGCAAGCGTCGCCTTGTTTCCCTGTCAGGGTAACCAAAAGGATTCCGACGACTTTTGTGGGGCATTGGGGAAGGGTACGTGTAGTCTGATACAGCTGGTCGTCTGGCACGTAAAAAACACCTGCCCGCTCCTGTGTCAGACCACGTACACGGCTCAGCGCTTGGCATAATTTAAATTGGACCCCTAGTGTCGCTTCTCTGACACAACGTGGAGAGAGCGACAGAAGCGGAACGTCTAGGTTACGAAACTAAAATAGTTTTAGTTTTTATGCACACTTTTTAGGCTTTACACTAATGCTTGACCTGAAACAAAATGAGTAAAAAATAATAAATAACTATAAATGTCATAGAAGTGGTGTACCAGAAACAGGGGGAAATTGTTTTGTGTGTGTGTGTGTGTGTGTGTGTGTGTGTGTGTGTGTGTGTGTGTGTGTGTGTGTGTGTGTGTGTGTGTGTGTAAAACAATAAACCATTAAAGTAAAACAATATCTATTTAATATTAAGGTTAGTTTATAGAAAGTTACATTTTAAAGTGGGTTTCTTGACTATTTAAAAGATTTGTTGTTTTATTATTTATTTATTTTTACTGAAAAGTCATGGGACATTTTTGTCACCATATTTTGATACTGACCTGTTAACCATATTACATATTATAATATAATAGTCTACCTATATACTATTGTCATTATTTAAAAATATAATAATTTAAATGTGTTAAAAACAATTGTTGTGCTTTCATGCTATAAAATAAAATAGTAAATTTAATTTGTGATGTTTTTAACCATTTATTTATGTAATGTACCTTTGTACCCATAGACATTATGTCTACGTTTGTACCTTTCAACTTCAGGAACATTGCGCAGTACCGGAAGTGAAGCTCACCATCCGGGTTTTATCCACAACAGTGAAAATGGTGTATGTATCGAATGGTAAGTGCTACAAACAAACTCTTGTTTCGAAAAAAAAAATGGGTTAACTGTGTAAATATTTGTTTTGGAAATGCGTACAATCCTGTTTATGTTGAATATTTCGAATTGACTGGCTAAAATGTGACAGCGTTATTGCGTTTGTTTTACGTCAGCTAAGTGCGAATACATCCATTATCAGTGGTTTGTATTTAATTTTGCTTAGATTACAGATTTTAATTGTTACATGTTATATTTATTTGAACTAACAAACATGTTAACATTTGTCTTGTCAATGTTATAGCGATGAAATCCGGATGAAGTATTACAGATCCTACTATGGTAAATGCGCTGGTCATGAATAGTAATTTAAGGTGACGTGACGTTTTTATTTAAATCTTCCTGTATCCTCTCTAAGTAATAGTCATGAAGCCGTTTGTTCATTCGCCGGTCTAATTTGCAACCTTACCAATAAATAACTTAAGCATATGTTGTGAACGTGACATTGCGTTACTCATCATGATCATGATGATAATTAATATGTTTCATTTTCGCTTCGGCGCTCTGAAGCAGAGAGTGTGTCGCAATCAGCTCCATAGTTTCCATATGGAGACCTCTATCTTACATTCTTTCTTTTAATACCCCGTTGTATATAGTTTTACTATGTGATTTCCACTCTTTTTCTTTCTGCTTTTCTAACATTTGTTATGTGAAATGTTGTGATAAGTAAAGGCTTGACATAATTTTCTGGAATTTTCCAACCTGCTGAAAGGCACTGATAACCTAGTGTATTTAAACTTCTGACCCACTGGAATTGTGATCTAGTCAATTAAATGTGAAACAATCTTTGTTAACAATTTCTCATGTCATGCACAAAGCTGATATCCTAAACTACTCGCCAGAACTATAGTTTGCTAATATGAAACCTGTGGAGTGGTTAAAATAGTGAGTTTTAATTACTTAAATCCCAGTGTATGTAAACTTCTGACTTCATCTCGCGCTCTCTCTCTCTAGATTAATTACACAAAGTGAAATATTTCAAGCCCTTTTTTGTAATCTTGATGATTATGGCTTGCAGCTCATGTAAATCAATAATCAAGCATCTCAAAATATTAGAATAAAGAATTTATAATACAGAAACGTCGACCTTGTGAAAAGTATGTTAACTTATGCACTCAATACTTGGTCAGGGCTCCTTTTGCACAAATTACTGCAAATAATTATTGCTCAGTGTTCCAAAGTCCTTTTTTCAGATGAAAGTAAATTTTTGCATTTCATTTGGAAATCATGGTCCCAGAGTCTGGAGGAACCGTGGAGAGGCACAGAATCCAAGTTGCTTGAAGTCCAATGTGAAGTTTGCAGTCAGTGATGATATGGCGTGCCATGTCATTTGCTGTTGTTGGTCCACTGTGTTTTCTCGAGTTGAGAGTCAATGTAGCCATCTATCAGGAGATTTTAGAGCACTTCATGCTTCCATCTGCTGACAAGCTTTATGGAGATGCTGAGTTCCTTTTCCATCAGGACTTGGTACCTGCCCACAGTGCCCAAGCTATCATTAACTGGTTTGCTGACCATGGTATTACTGTGCTTGATTGGCCAGCCAACTCGCCTGACCTGAGAAAAATGAGACACCAGACCCAACAATATTAGCTGCTGTCAAAGCAACCTGGGCTTCCATAACACCTCAGCAGTGCCACAGGGTGATTGCCTCACAATCGTGAACTTTTCCACGGTATTCTAATTTTTTGAGATGCACCTTTATATACTGAATACATATTAGTGCCGCCAGTCGATTTAAAATTATTAATCGCATAGTTTTTTGTAGTTAAAATACAGATTTTGAAAACGATGAAATTTTAGACTATACAGTATATACTTTTCTTATCAAAATGTTTATTTTCATTTTAGGAAGAAAAAAATCCAATATGTAGCAATATAATGCTTTATTAACATTTTACAAACAAAGCCTTCCACAATATAAATGTAGAAATGCATTAAAATGGCACCAATTGAAGTAACCTCAAATGTTTCCCAAAGTCTACTGTAAGTAGGAGTTTGACTAATTGAAAGAACTAGTTCCCACATAAGTTGCATATTCATTGCAATGGACATTAAATCTGTTAAACTCTCATCATCCACATGGTTAATCTGAAAGTGCGCATTCGCTTTGTGTGGTTTATTTCAACATCTCTGCGCCTTGTTTAATAGTTTTGGGTCTGGTTTTAATTCTGGATCATCTGCTATAATAACGACATGCTATTTACATTCTGTTTGTTTTTATTAGGCAATAAGTGAAAAGGTGATGACAACATGTATGTATGTTACTTGGGTGCGATCATTTTCGATTATTACATAAGGAAGCATACAGAATGTGGGAAATAGCACACCGTTACTTGCAGCACAGCACATTTTTATTTAAAACAAGCCCAATCACAACCTAACACAGTGCTCAGATCTTGAAAAAAATTTCACTGAGTGACTCGAGATGGCTAAAAACACTAGTTTGTGAGTGAAACGAATGTGCTTGTTGTATTTTACGAGTTAAAAGGACTCAGTCCTTGGTCATAGTGAAGCAAAAGTGTGTCCACTAGAGCAACATTGACGCTTAACAGGATGTGTAAATATCTTGGTCTTGCAGATATTTGGCAACTTTATATATTAGGGACTAGTGTTGTCAAAAATACCGGTACCAAGTCGGTACTCAAACAACAAATTATTTACGATACCAGAATGCAGAGGTGGGAACTTTCGAACATTCACAACAAGCAAAAGATTGCAGCAAGCAAATTAGCTGCTGCTGCAGAGTCTCAACTGAATCTAAGGGGGAGAGATTGAAACTCCACCCGGCTGAAAGAGACTCTGCCTCGGGGAACTCATCCCTCGAGCACACACGCTTAATGCTGCTAGATTAGAACGCGACTGCTCTTGACTTTAATCATAATATGATATATCTAAATATATGTCCATATGCATTTCTTATCATGAAGAAAAATGGCAAAATGCAGCTTTATTAATAGGAGAGCACTTTGCACATTAGTTTGGAAATTGTTTTTTATTCATTCTATTGTATGCTTGTTTATTTAGGTTTTGTTTTTTAGTACTTGGTAAAAACTTAAATTAAAACAGGGCTTGAATTTCGGTGCGGGAATGCGGGGATTGCGCATAATTTAAGCCATTCCCTCAGGGTTAGCTTTTGTAGTGCGAGAAATTCCCGCACAAATATATTTGCTTCATCTCAGAGCAAATGATTAAAAAATTAATTCACAGATGCGAGAAAAAAGATGTCAAACTGTATTTTATTTTCGAATTTAATACCTCAATCAGCGCTGGACCAGCATTCTCTTCCGCTGAGCCCTGGCTGTTACAGACAGATCATGTTTCACGCTGTCAATGCAGTGGTCTGCGTTGCGCTGATCTTATCCACACTATCGAGTGTAGGTGCAGCATTCTAACATTTTGAGTCATAATGAGCTGTTTGTGAAGAAATTATCCGCTTCCAAATAATGTCATTTTAATCACGCAGTTGAAACATTAAAAACCATTTTGCTTTTTATGGTGTGCGAGTGATAGAGCGCGGCAGCAACGAACCAACTGATCAGCTTACAGCGTAACAACATTGAATTCTCGGCTGAACAGCTGATCATGATAGCTGTACAGGGCGCCTTATTATTCATCTCCATAAATATATCTAGTAGTAAAGCAAGGGCTAGAAATCAATTAATCTTTTGCTGATGCTTCCTTGTCATCATGGAGAGCGCAGTTCATGGTTGCATAGCAACGACAGACGCCACGGGAGAGCATGCGCATGTGGTCTGAGGTCTTAATGTCAATTTGAAGAAGAGCATGGTGTATTTTGTATAAAGTTTTTTTGTTGTTGTTGTTATTAACTGTTTTGAGAACTGGAAATGCACAATTCATGCATACAAATCTGTATATATTAATAAATGAAGATGATGAAATTAGCAATGCATCAAAAGTTACCCCCATAATCTTTAGACCCCCCCCCATGTGACCCATGTAAGGGGGGAATTCCCCCCCGGTTTAAAAAACGAAATTCAGGCCCTGTTAAAAGTTGCAAAAGTTGAAGCAAATCTTATATAAGTGTTCAAAAATACTTTAGGCATACATTGTTCAGTTTTGTTATAATTAAAAAAAATAATTTATTTAAATTAAAGTGTTGCTCAATGGCATATTTTTGTTCTTAAAAGAGTGTTGTTCAGAAACCTGTTTTTGTGTTTTGCTTTGGTACCGAGTATCGAGTACCGTGAAATTTCACTGGTATTGGTACCGACTACTGAAATTTTGGTACCGTGTCAACACTATTAGGGACTATAAAAAAAAATGCATCAGTCCATAACATTTTTCTAGAATATATATATATATATATATATATTATTTTAATATCTAATCCCTCATTTCATCTGTTGTGGATTGCTCAATTGGTAACATCTTAGTCTGAGATCACACCCTGGTGAGTTTAGAAATGTTGCCACATACAGAGGGGTTCAGAGGTATATCCAGAGAGTCTGAATGGACCATTTTTCTATTTTCATTAAAGTGAGAGACTAGGCTGCAAACTAGTAATTGTTTTGTCTTTCATCCTTGTCAGAGATGATGAAACCTGAATAACTTCACAAAATTAGAACAGAAATCTATTTGTTTTTTTATTAAAGGCTTGGAACATGCTGATTAATAAAACAAGATTTAGAAAGAAAAAACGTTATGGTCTAAAGGCGCTCTGGAAACTCACTCATGTTTACTCACATATGGGGAAAAGAGGAAGAGGGTGCGAACCGGGACAGGGCATCACTGAAGTGTGTTTCAGTGCTAGAGAAAAATATTCAAGAATACAGGGCAGAAAGTTCAGATATGATGTAATCTGTTATTGTTGTTGTTTTGTCGCACTGATCACTAGAGACGATGAGATAGACTCAATCTGGGGTCCGGGTCCAGAACGCGGTGACCTGCATAGCGTGGGCAATAGCAACTTCATACAGTCTACACAAAGCCACTCCCAACGCTCCGTGATGCTGACAATTTTACAATCCACCTCGCGAGCTTGATGCTCTGCTTCCATTGGAAGGAATTAAAAGCGCTTGCTCACATTCGCTCAGTACCCGCCAGTAGAAACATACCATAAGAAAGCCAAACTGGTAGCGTTTTTAGCAACACACATGTCTAGATGTAGAACACAGGCTAAATATCGAAAATTACTCATAAGCTTATCGTCGATGTCATGGAGTTTTTTTTTATTGCGATAAATATTGATATTGTTTTATCGCCCAGCCCTATTTTGTCACAGAAGGTGGAGTTTTTGTTATTCAGGGCAAAACAGTCATACTTTGAGTCAGGGGACAAAGCAGGGAAGCTTTTGTCTAGAAATATAAAGCAGAAAGAGTCTTTTACTACCATTTACCTCAGCCATTGATATTAATAATGCTTTTAAAGAATTCTATCTTGATCTTTATAGTACCACGCCTTCGTCTACTGATGAAGATATTAGACCATTTGTGGAACCATTAGAACTCCCTAAACTGACAACTGAGCAAAAATCTTTCTTGATTCTGAGAATACCTTGGAGGAGCTTGATCAGGTAATTAAGGTCTTACCTACAGGCAAGGCTCTGGGGCCAGATGCTGAATTTTATTTATCCTATAGAACTGGCTCCAATTTTGTTACAAGTTTATATGGAAGCATTAAAGAATGGAAAGTTTCCCCCAACCATGACACCAGCTCAGATCATTCTGATTCTTAAAAAGGACAAAGATCCAAGCAAGTGTAAAAGTTACTGTCCAATTTCCCCGATCCAGCTAGATGTAAAAATTTTGTAAAATAATTTGGCTCACCGATTTCTCAGATAAAGTTATGACATCTCTTATACATATAGATCAGGTGTGGTTTATTGGAGTCTGTAGCTCTTCTGATAATATTAGGTGTTTCATCAATATCATCAGGGCTCTACAGTGCGAGTATTTCACTCGCATTTGCCCCTAAAAATAGATATGTGCGAACTGGAAAAATTATTTACAAGCACAGTGTGCAATTTAAAGATTACAAACGTAATTTGTCTCAAAATGTTCCCATGGCTAGAGTTCGAAAACAACGTCATGTTCTGCAAATATTGTAGAGGGCAGAAATAGGTGGACAACTTGTCCTTCGTGTCAGGAAACCCGCATCTGAAATAGTGATGTGTCATTTGCGAATGAGTCGGCTCTTGTAGGTGAACGTTGGGAGCCGGCTCACATATCAGAATCTATTTATACAAATATAAAAAAAAAAATTAAGATATGAATAATCAAAAGATTTAAAAATAACAAAAAAAAACAAATAAAATAATAAAGGCCTAAATGCTCAAGCGCACACATTAGTTCTGACTGTCTGCTCAGACTAAAAGCCTCACCTGTTGTTCCTGTCAATCAGACACGCAGTGTCAACCAATGAACCAAAGATGCGTGAGGGAGGGCGGAGCCAACTTATGTTGTTCAGATTGTATTTGAATGGTTACATTTATATGCACTTTGTTTATATACATTGAAAAGTTATACAAAAAATGCACACGTGAAATAACATCCTTATTCTATTATTGCATTCTATTATCAGTAGGCTACATGCATACTACGCAGTTTGCGTAGGGCATCAACTCCCTAGGGGGGCACCATCTTACCCCAGGATGGCACCAGAAAGTCCACCGGCTGCCTTACTCGTTCGCTATACGTTATTCAAGGACCCGAAAGCAGTTGCGGAACACAGACGATCGCTTCACGCTCTTATCACGCGTAGGGCATCAATTTGGCCAGCGGTGGCCCTGTCTATTATGCTGTTCAGATTGTATTCGTTTTGAATGGTTAGATTTATATGCACTTTGTTTATATACAATAAGTTATGCTTTAAATGCAAATGATTAATAGTATTATTTTTTTAACAAATCAATGCATTTTTAAATAAATTATGGTTAAGGTAGAGTGTAATTACCTTTAATAATTTAATTAGAATTGTTTAACACCAATTATGAAAAGAGCCGGAATGCCCATTGCTAATCTGAAAAGAGATAGTGTAGCAAAACATCTCACGGCGGCATATCCAGTGCTCTGGATGAGACCGGAGAAACCATCAAGCTCTGTGTCAGCAGCCTTGAGGAGGCAAGTGCTGCAGTCTGAGGAGGAGAAGAAGAGGAAGCAGCTGAAAATAAAGATAAACATTGCATACTTCATTGTGAAAGAAGAAGAACCTTTTGTCAAATTTGGGCCGCTTATCAGACTCCACCACAAAAACTGAGTTTACATGAATCCCACATACGACAATGTGCAGAGATGATCGGTCAAATTGCTGACATAATGAGAGATCGCTGGCTGACCTCTTAAGTATGCCAGACGGTCAACATACAAAAGCAGCTGGACAACTGATATCCTTTGATTTTAGTAGGCATGGGTTCAATGTGTGATTTGGGAGGTATGTGCTGTTCCACAGATGTGTGTCCCTTAGTACACGCACACACACTCATACATGCAGTATAAATATGTATGTAATAAATTGTTTGTTAATAAACTCTGTAACTCTTAATTTTCACTGTGCTCCTAAATTTCTTTGTATGCTCCTAATTTTTTTCATTTAGGAGTGCATGTACTCCTTGGGAAAAAAGTTAGCGTAGAGCCCTGATCATGTGGTTAGTAGCGAATGACCAGTCTCCAGTCGCTGCCATCTCACTTGAAGGCGTTTGATATGGTAGAATGGGATCATCTTTTTAAGATTTTTTAAATGTATGGGTCCGGGAATACATTTATTGGTTGGATTAAGTTACTTTATAAACACCCTGTAGCAGCAGTACAAAAAAATTGACTATTTTCAGATAATTTTACTCTGAATAGGAGCAGGGTTCCCCACTTTCCACATTATTGTTTCGTCTTGCCTTGGAACCATTAGCAGTCAGAAAGGAGGATGATTTTTCCAGGGGTGATGGCGGGAGGTATGGTCATAAGCTTTTGCTTTGTAGAAGATATTTTATTATTTGTCTCTGCATCTACTAGATCTATGAGTTAATAATACAGAATTATTAATTTATTTTCCGAGTTCTCGGGATACAAAGTCAATTGGGCTAAATCTGAAGCTTTGGCTCTGTCAGCGTACTGTCCTGTAGCGGCCTTCCAGTGGCACAAACAGGGCATTAAGTATTTGGGCATTTTATTCCTGGCAAATTTGTCTGGTTTTGTTAGTTAATTTTGACCCTTTTAATAAAAAGATTTGAGGAAGGTTGATTGGGAAGGTTAATGTTATTAAAATGAATTGCATTCCAAAATTCAACTACCTGCTACAGTAACTCCCTATAGATGTCCCCCTCTCTTATTTCAAACAATTTGACAACATAGCGAAGACCTTCATTTGGAATGTAAATGTCCCAGACTGTATTTCAACAAATTACATGGGCTGATGGACAAAGGTGGGTTAGGCCTACCCTAAAAAAAGATTTAGTTTTATTATTAGGCGTTTGGTCTCAGACATTTGGCTCATTGGTCGCTTCCACCTGAGAGAGCCCCTCACTGGGTTTGAATTTAAAAGGAAGTTCTTGCCCTTATTTCACCATTGCAAAGCCTTTCTATCAAACTTATCAGAGAAGTTAAGTTACACCCCGTTATCTCACATTTGCTCGGTATGGACAAAAGTGTCCAGAGTGTTTAATTCAGACATTTATTTAAATGTTGCCTCAAGCATATGGCTGAACCCTTAATTATGTATTAATAGGTCCCTTTTCTGCTGGTCAGAGTGGATTGTGGGTGGTTACTACACTCTGTGACCTATATGAGAGTGGGATGTTGAGGTCTTTTGAAAATTTGGTTAAACTTTTTGGGATTCCTAGATCTCAGTTCTATAGGTATTTACATCTGCGCCACCTGCCCTGTATTGTTTTTGGGAGTAGCACACACCCCCTAAAGTGACAGATTCTCTGGGATAGGTGATCTGGTACTGCTTTTGGAAATGGTCATGAGGCATCAGTGTATTACTCCCTGCTTATTCAGAGTCTGGGGATGGAGCTTTAACTTCTATCAAGAGATTATGGGAGAAAGATTTAAACATGGTATTGGAGGAGGGAGTGTGGGCTAGGATTCAAAAAAATGTCAAGTCTGCACCTTGAGATGCAAGGGTGCACCTTATGCAATTTTAAGATTTGACATGGATTCTGTTGGATCCCTCTAGATTGTATAGACTTGGTCTTAAAGACGCACCCACCTGCTGGCGATGCCAATCAGAAGATGGAGACATGAAACTTTGTTTTGTATAATAAAGTAAGTTATATATAAAATGTTATGGTACTTTTCAGGTCAGGTTCTGGACAGCAGGACCCAGTCGCCATGGAGATTTTCTTTCCTTAGTGACCTCTTCTGGGGTGCAGTCGAGTTTATTGGGTTGTTGTAAGTTTATTTGTTCTCTTTAAAAGTTATATTCATAATTTGTTTAATGTGTGCATATTGTTAAAAATGATCTGTATTATGTGTCACCAGCTTCCAGACTCTTTTTCAGCCAGATCTGTCTAAAGATGGACACAACAGTGCATCAAGTCGCTTCAGTGATGGCAGAGGGTACGTCTGTCAATCCATACATGTACACATTTAATTGCCGTACACATGATCTCATAGATGGAGCTTTTTATGCATCCCAGTGATCAGTGCTCAAAGTGGGCCAGTACACAGTACCGGCAATGATGTGCAATGCTTTTCACAGTACCGGGAATAATTCTTGCATACCAGTTAGGGATGCTCCGATCGATCCCTAAATGGTATGAAAGAATAATCCGATCATGTCCTATGACCCGATCGGTAATTTGGCCGATTGTGTAAACAGATCACTCATGATCCAAAATAGGCATGGCTCCTTTAAGGCTTGAGCAGCACTGTCATGGCATCACAGAGTGTGGGGAATACTGGTATTGTGTTGTAGAATAAACATGATTCAGCAGTTAAGATGCAGTGGTATGGCAGATATGAAAAGCTTATGTACTGTGATGTTCATGTGCCGTTTACATGCAACAAGCCAAAGAGAAAACAGCGCAAGCTGTGAGACTGTCCTTATTATCGTTCATGGCAGCAGCTTTTCAGTATCTCCCTATTAAATGGTATTAACAATAGTAGCACCTGTAGAGTCCAAAAACATGCGCTCTTTCTCCGCTTTACTTTCATGTGTGTTCCCCTCAAAGTTCAAGAAGCAACTAGTAAAAATTACTATTAATACCCTAAACTATTACTACAATCATCCAACTAAATGAAAAGGCAAGGAAGGAATTTATAAATATAATAATCATTTATACAATATTAAGATACCGTAATATAGTGTATTAAATACATTGCAAAAATAAAATAAGGAATAATAATAATAATTATATGAAATAGTGACAACAATCAATAACCAAAAATGTCACCATTAAGTTTAATTGTACCTTTGGGCTATCAGTTTCACTATTATTTTATCTTAATGTAGAGAATATATTGTTAGCCTGTACTTGACTTAAAGTCTTTTTATAAAAAGCTTTTTTAACAAGCCTTTTAAACTGTTTTTGTCAGCAAAATCTAGGCAAAGTGATATTACTACGAAGAGGAAAATCCATTTAAAAGTGATTGTGCAGAAAGCCTGCCTACCACTTCACCATTTCTGGAAAGGAAGTTGGCAACAGCCATCTGCGCCCCAGGTCTGTGGACCACCTTGAATTTAAAGGGCTGGGGTGCCAGATACCACCGGGTGATCCACGCGTTGGTATCCTTCATGCGGTGGAGCCATTGGAGTGGGGTGTGATCCGAGCAGAGGGTGAAGGCCTGCCCCAGCAGGTAGTACTGGAGAGTGAGGACCGCCCACTTGATGACCAGACACTTCTCCTCCATGGTGCTGTACTTTTTCTCCCTTAAGGAGAGCTTACGGCTAATGTACAGCACCTGGCGCTCCTCCTCCCCCTCCACCTGCGAGAGTACGACCCCCCAGTCCTCTGTCTGAAGCCTCCGTCTGCAGTACAAAAGGGAGCGAGAAATTGGGTGCATGCAAAAGAGCCCCTCCACCCGCAAAGTGCGGCTTTAACCTGCGTGAACGCCTGTTGGCACTGCTCCATCCACTGGACCGGGTCTGGAGCCCCCTTTTTAGTGAGATCAGTCAGTGGACTGGTGACGTCCGAATAATTGGGAACAAACCTCCTGTAATAGCCAGCCAGCCTCAGGAACTGTCTCACCCCCTTTTTGGTCTTGGGACTCTTTTGTCAATTTGGTGATGTACCTGCCTGTGGCCCAAGTGGAACCCCAGATACCAAACCTCCACACGCCCAATCGTGCACTTCTTGGGGTTTGCTGTGAGCCCTGGCCCGCCACAGCGATCTCAGATGCTGCATGTAAGCGGCGTAAGCTTTATGCAGTCTGAGGATTCGATCCATGATACGCTGAAACGTAGCTGGGACCCCAAACAAACCCAACGGAAGTGTCACAAATTGCCACAATCCAAACTGCATGGAGAAGGCTGTTTTTCCGTGGGAAATTGGTGTCAAGGGGATCTGCCAATAACCCTTTGTCAAATCGAGCAACTCATCAACGTGGGGCATCGGGTGTAGATTTTCTATAGTCACACAGAACTGTACAGACCCGTTGCTCATAGGAACTAAAACAATCGAACTAGACAAATCGTGTGGGATTCCTCCATTACCCCCATATCAAGTATCGCATTCCAATTCTTCCCGTACTCTTTTCTTTATGTGCTCGGGCAAGTAATAGGGATGGCTACGTACCACCACTCCCGGTTCGGTCTCAATGTGGTGCTGGATGAGGTTCGTACGACCCGGTAGAGGGGAGAACATGTCTGCAAATTCTTGTTGCAACTCTGCAAGCCCTGCGAGCTGATACGGTGAGAGGTGGTCTCCGCAAGTGTTATAATTTAATATAATTAGGTTTTGTGTTTACCTCCGGGTAGAGCTCCGGCCTCTTCGGAATTACCATAGCCAACGTCACAGACCGCACCCCCCACGTCATCATGACGTGGAGTTGACTAAGACGGCTCCACCTCCCCTGCCAGAGCATCACACATCTCGTCACATTTATGCAGGACACATCCGCGTATATTCCCTTTAATACATTTCTAAATTCCCCAAAGTCAGCGGTTGGGTGAGGAGGGAACTAACTGCGGCCTCCACTTTATTTTTTGTTCCCCGAAATTTTATTGACCGGGTCACCACAGGGTATTTGTGAATATATCCTATATTTGTGATGCTTGATGATGCACCTGCTGCACAACTCTCATAAACTGGTTCTGTTTTCTATCTCCTCTCAGTATGTCGGTGTTGCTCTGACAAGAATATTTAAACTGTAATCTTCAGCATATACTCTACTTTAGTAGTAATTTTTGTTTGTAGGTTGTAGTATAGCTAACTACATTGAATTTATGTTAAGATTTTTTATTTTTTTTAGATATACTGTATAGTAATCGAATGATGATATTGAAATCAATAATATTATCTGATAGTTATATATTTAATCAGGGTGACATTTCCTTAAGAAAATTAACCGTGTTTTTACTACAGAAATCATTGCTTAACCATGATATTTGTATTAAAACCATAGTAACCACAAAATTAACCATGGATAAAACAGTTATGGCTACTACAGTATTACTGTAGTAAAACCATAGTAATTGTTTCAAGATCATGGTTTTCACCAAAAAAAAAAAAAGCAGTCACACAAGGAGAGACTTCTTCTCGACTTATAACAAACAATACTAGTAACCTGCATGGAAATTAATGAGATTGATGTGTTCACTAAAACGATTTGTTCAAAAAAAGTTGTTCATGACCACTAGTGATCCTCAGCACTGATTTATTTGTGTTTATTTTGTAATACTGTTGCAGTCCTCCTGGTTTTCCTGGCCGCAGACGGATGGGCAGAATAAACCACGGTGCAGGTCCCACACCTCCTCCTATGGGTGGAGGGGGATGAGGACGGTGAGTAAGACTGAATAACCCATAGAACAAACTTACAAATACATGCATCGAGAATAGCATTTATTTTGATCCATCTGTCATGCACAGGTAAACGCCTGCACACTGATGCAGGCATAGAGGGGTGTGACGTGCTGCTCACAAAAGCTGCCTAATGCTCCAGCGTGCACAGTCCAGCATACTCCTCTTCTCATGGCTGCTGCTGCCTTCACAGCAGGTTCATGATGCTGCGCTGGGAATTCCTTTTCCAAGGGGCCAGAGTGGCTGATTACAGCAGCCAAACCACAACCGCCGTTACAGAAACACACACACACACAGAAACATACATCTTGTTATATAATATTATGAAATGTATGGTTGTGTAGCAGACTCTGTATGTATAATTTGCTTCAATAAAGTAAATGATGTTGACCGTTTAGATCACGTAAATGATCATTTGTTTCCTATCCAGCCAAGCAGTTTTATAATCATTAAAAGAAAACAAACTACATGAAAGCATTTGTGTTTAATTCTCTTGACTGTCCACTAAGTGGAGGAAGTATGCTTGGAGTGATTTGTGACTGGCAGCCTTGAAAAGCATACAAATTGCCCACTCTGACTGAGCACAAGATGTAATTCTTAAAGGAAATACAGTAATGTTAAGAAGATGGGAATAATGACAAATTCAAATAGGTCACTTAGGATTTAATGGGAGTTATACAAAATAAAAAACGCCCTACAGGGTTATGTACACATTGTTGGATGATGAAAAGAGTACATTTGTATTATTCTTTTTTTTACATTTCATGGCTTAATTGAGCTCATGTCATTTATTTTGGTCATTCCTACAATTTGGCTGTGAAAAAAAAGCAACACTTTTATTAGTATCTTCATGTTTCATTAAAAGGACATGTTAAAGATTTTATCATTCATACCAGTCATGCTAAATGACTTTAAAAATTCTGATTTAATGGGCAGGTTCAGGGTGGAAAATTGGCTACAACATTGTCTGTTAATGATAACATAGTTATACATTTGCTTACATTTTCCCTGTATCTTTACCACATATAACTAACATCACAAATTACAGAAAATGTTTTATGTTCAAGATGATTTTTTAACTCTGGGGACATGAGTAAATGACGCTAGTCAGTAGTGCAATAATTTTAAATTATTTGGGCCCACAGCAGTGTTTAACATTATAAATGTCTTTATTTTTTTTCCAATCCTATTATAACTGTAATCGGGTGAACTCCAACGTTATAAATTCCACAACATAGTGGGTAGTATTGGGGATTTAAAGGAACCAAATTAAAAACTGAAACTATCATGCATTGCTTCAAAACTACTAAAATGAAAAAGATTAAAATATCATAAAATATTTTCAGTTTTAGTTTTTTAAACTTCGACTTGTGCATGTTACAAAACCGTTTTTGTTTCTTTTAACGTTTCCATTTGTTGCATCACAAATATGTCTACTGGCCATGAGGTTCATGTGTGTGTGCCCACATTTGGTTATTCACTCATTGTTTGAAGATAAATGGATTAGTTTGTTTTAATCACATCATCCATTGCTGTTCAAAAAATAAAGGGATACATACACTCACAACCACATTATTAGGTACATCTGTACAACTACTTATAAATGCGGTTATCTAATCAGCAAATTGCTTGGCAGCCATGCAAAAAATCATGCAGATATGGGTTAGGAACCATTAATTCAAGATAATTAATATTGACATCAACCAACAGAATTGGGGGGAAAATTTGATCTCTGGCATGATTGTTGGTGTTAGATGGGCTGGTTTGTGTATTTCTGTAACTGCTGATCTCCTGGGATTTCCATGCACAATGTTTACTCAGAATGATGGCAAAAAAAAAAAAAGATCCAGTGAGTGGCAGTTCTGCGGACGGAAATGCCTTGTTGATGAGAGAGTTCAACAGAGAATGGCCAGGGCTGCATTTCAGAAAAGCATCGTAAACCTATGTAGATTGTTGATACAATTGGCGCCTATCTATGACTGGATGGAGTTGACTGAAAGGCTACAGTAACTCTTTCAACTTTAGTGAGCAGAATAGCATCACAGAGTGCACAAAATGTTGAACCTTGAGGCAGATGGGCTAAAACAGCAGGAGACCACATTGGGCACTTTATAGGAGAATAGTGAACCTTTTAAAGTGGTCGGTGAGTGTATCTTCACATTTGTAAGTCCTTCTTGGTTGTTTTTACCATGTTGTATGTCAGCCTAGGCATACAATATGTAGACCTATGTGTAATTTGGACAGGATATGGAATAGTTTATTTTAAAGAAAATTACACAGTTGTCCCCTGCAAAGTATTTTACTCATCTATGTTAACTGAAATAGAAATAAAAAAACTAAATATATTTATAGAATAAAAAACTAAACTAAACCAAATACTAACAAACAGTTGGTAAAATAACTGAAACTAAACTAAATAATACCGCTTTTTATAGTCATGGGTCGCACTTTTTATTATTAACTCAAAACTGCCATTACCTTCTCAACACATAGCAAGTCCTCTGTAATCCTCTGCAAACATTGACAGTCAGTGTCAAAGACAATGATGAATCAAAAGTAAAACATTTTTTTTAGAAATATTAATTATGGGACTCAAGAGACCTTTTATGCACTAGTTTGGTTCCAATCAGATGAATGGACTGGTTCAAATAGCTGCTAAAAGATGATTTGGTTTTTCAAGGTATGCAACTGTCCTCAGACATTGATGGCAACTTCAAGTTGAAAATTTCAAGTTGATCGGCCCAACTGTTCCATAGTTAGATGCATTTTGAATTTTTTTTTACTATTATAGTGCCACCAAGAGGCGGAGATGCACAATTGCTTTTGTGTATCCTCAGTATTGCCTCATTAATAAGTGTACAAAATTTGGTTATAATATCTGTCTCTTCAAAAGTTATAACCGTTTATATAAAAAGGTCACTCCCACTACATACGTTTTGGTGTACCATTTGATGACAAACAACATTTCAAAATTCCTTTGATTACTTTTCATAATGGGACTATGCTGAATCTTTATGCACTATTTGTTTTCAATTAGGCAAACAGTCTAGTAAAAGCAAATTTTCTATTTTTTTTTCAAACAATCCAAAATAGCGGGGTGGAGCAAAAGTTTGACAAGGGGCAAAACTCTTCAGTGTGGCTCAAGGAATCAGAAGGTAAAATAATTTTCTAGCCCTTATGGTTAAACAAGAGTTATTGCCCAAAATATGAACATATTTGTTTTGTTATCTATAGCGCCACCTATGGGCCGATTCAATGCATATGGCTAGCCATATGGAGTACTAACATTCCCCAATTTGAACTCTCTAGGCCTTACGGTTTGGTCTATACAATCAGTTTTAGGGCAGAAAAAAAACAAAGTCTTACAAAGTCATACATGTTTTATTGTAGGTCAATTTAATAATTAAACCACCTCTGCTGCAAGTTTAAAGTTAATTCATAACTGAGATTTAAATCTCAGTTTAATGTAATGGAACAACAGCATTAAAGTTAACTCAGATTTACTGAGAAATTTAAATCAGGATCAAAATTATTATTTAAATGTTACCCTTATTATTTTTAAACAAATTTGGTGCAACATAATTTACTACAACCATGTAAACACTTTAACAAATATATTATCATCTCAACTGGGTACAAAGATTTTGTGTTTTTGTACATTGGTAACACATATGAAACTGCTTACTGTTGTGCATTAAACACCAAATACCTAGTCTGAACAGGACAAAAAGTAAGTCAGATTTTTACAAGCTTTAGCCAAATGACATTTGTAGTTGATTTGGAATCTGACTGAAATCTGATTTTTCTTAATGCGTATCTTTCAGATCGGATTTCATGTGATTTTTTCATAATTTCCTGTGCGTGACGGTTGTTATTTGTCAGGATTTGTGGCGAGAAAACACTGCGCTCTGAACGTCATAATGAATGCCTTCACAGTGCACTTCAAATTGAATACAATAATGATGGCCTGTGTGGCTCATTAAAAAACAGAATTTTTTTATAAAAATTACCTGGAAATTGAGTTCAGCCTGTTTTATTAAAAATTTCAGCCCTACAAAACTTTCACAATGGAAGGTAAACGGGGCATAGAGATCATCACTGAATGAAACACCCACTTATGTCATTTATGCATGCACAGCACTGCAACCCTCTTATAATAACATAGAAATTGGCTTAACTTACCAAAAGAGATGTGCTAAGGTGCAGTAACCATACCGGTTGCGAGAAACCACAATGCTATAGATGAAGTTACTGTTTACAAACAAATGCTCCGCCCCTTCCGAGTTGTTTTGGTAGCCCAGAAAAGAATGTCTATGGGTGATTTGCTCAAATTGTGCTGAAACTACCCAAAAAGTGCTGTTTGTGGGGATGGAACACCCTGTTTTCCATAGATTATTGTTGAGTGGGGCTTTAAATTTCATCTAGATCATTGCATCAGGACAAACATAGGATTTTACATAAATTATGATGATATTTCATGGTTCACCATCCTTGTTATCAATTCTGCAATGCATGGACTACTGTTTGTGAAACGATAAGTGAATACAAATAATGTAATTCTGCTAAAAGTATGTTTTTGCATTTATTTTGAATGCATTAAATAATACTGATCAATCAAAAACAGCTGTTAGTAAGTTTTGATATAGAATATGATCATACTGAAGTAAGAATATTCAAAATAATTTGATGTGGGTTAATAATTTAGCAGTAAAGACACATATTGCATTTCCAGTGGTAGTTTTTATTTTTTATATATCACATTTCTTAGTCATTAGAAGCATGTTAAACATGAGGATGTGTATTCATCAACCTGTTACATGTCCGACATGATCATACAGGCATATTGAACCAAGTTTAAACTTGTTTTGCTGATATTTCAGAAATGAACCCACTTAATTTTTTCACTGTATACCATAGATAAACCATATATATATTAACTTTTATTAACATTAAAATACATTACTACCTTCTATAAAGAGTAAAAGATGATTAAAACTGCAGCGCTGCCTATTTCCACCATTGAAATCTGCTGCTCGAAAGAACCTGGAAACAAGGTTTCCTGTGGTGTGACATCATAGTAATTTAACCTATAAAGTATTGAATGTCACGCGAATCCGGGACGCTTGACCATTTTGAGCATTTCATCACAGGACACAGATCTCGTCTCATCATCTGACCTATTTATGATTTAATACAGGATGTTTCGCTCTCTGCTAAAATACAGGACCCCAAGATAAAAGGCGTCCCATATGGGACATCATAATTTCGGCCAAAATGGGCAGCAACAACACTAGTCAAGTCAAGACTTTATTTGTATAGCGCCTTTCACAACACACATCATTTCAAAGCAGCTTTACAAAAAATCATGCATTAACAGAAAATGAAACTGTAATATCTATAATGTCTTAAGAGTCATCATTGTGTAGTTTGATCAAATTTGATTATGAATTGTGTTTAAAAATAAGTAATTAAATAATAATTGTATTTCGAAACCCAGTGAGCAAGCAGAAGACAACTGTGTAAAGGAACACATAACTCCATATGATGTTGGTTAATGGAGAAAAATAACCTTGGGAGAAACCAGACTCACTGTGGGGGCCAATTCCCCTCTGGCTAAGATCATGAATATAATGCCAATATTACTTATGTATAGTGCAAATCATGGTTTAAAATTATTAAACTAAGTAAGCGTTAAGGGACAGTGTTTAAACAAAGATTTTGTAAGAACTGTAAGATTAATGACTAATGTCTTTGAAGTTCATCCTGGATTAACTGGATATGTTCATATACAGTAGATGCAATTGTCCTTGTTAATTGGCAGATGAAAGGTTTTGTTGGCAGTTAATTGATAGTCTATGTATTCCATTTCAAGAGTGTAGTCCATCATTAGACCAAGGGGATGCAGGCAGAGATCAGTGAGGTGCATCGCAGTTCAACCTGCCGATAATTTCGGTGAGGTCTATCCTAAGACAAAGATTCAGGAATTGGTATATGATGTATCCCATGTCTTATGGTTGGAGTTGGCATCAGTTCATTCTCTGAATTCCATCGTAATTGACTGAAGTGGCACCGGCTCCATTAGTTGTCATCACTCAGAGACATGTAGTTGTGGAGTTCAACATGAAGCAGGAATGAGATACTTTGTACTTTGTCTCTTAAGTACTGTGGAGCTTGACCATTCAAAGCTTTGTACATAGTTAACAGAATTTTTTTATTAATATTACATTTAACAGGTGGCCAATGTAACGATGACAAAATGGGGCTAATATTATCATAATTCTTGGTTCTAGTCAGCACTCTGGCTGCTGCATTTTTTAACCAATTGAAGATTATTTATTGATCCTGCAGAACATCCTCCCAGTAATGTTGAATTGAGTAGAAGGACATTTCTGGCAATCCAATCTTTCATTTCATTGATACACTCTGCTAATTTGTAAAATGTAGAAATTTTGTCAGGTTTTGAAGAAAAATAAAGTTGAGTATCATCAGCATAACAGTGGAAATTTATGAGGCCTCCTCCCAGCTGGACGTGCCTGAAACACCTCCCTAGGGAGGCGGCCAGGGGGCATCCTTACCAGATGCCCAAACCACCTCAACTGGCTCCTTTCGACGCAAAGGAGCAGCGGCTCTACTCTGAGCTCCTCACGGATGACTGAGCTCCTCACCCTATCTCTAAGGGAGAAGCCCATTTCGGCCGCTTGTACTCGCGACCTAGTTCTTTCGGTCATGACCCAACCTTATTGACCATAGGTGAGGGTAGGAACAAAAATTGACCGGTAGATCGAGAGCTTTGCCTTTCGGCTCAGCTCTCTTTTCGTGACAACGGTGCGATAGAGCGAGTGCAATACCGCCCCCGCTGCCCCGATTCTCCGGCCAACCTCCCACTCCATTGTCCCCTCACTCGTGAACAAGACCCCGAGGTACTTGAACTCCTTCACTTGGGGCAAAACCTCATTCCCTACCATCGAGTACGCACTCCATACTTGTCAAACAAAAACTTTTGTTTGGTTTGACAATTCCTCATTTACATAGACAAAGTGGTAGCGAACTGCTAAATAAGACCTATCATGTTGAAGGCAGCACTAAGATCTAAAATCACTAGCAGCAACAAACATTGCATATGCCACCTATCACATTTTAAGACATTGTCTGTGAAGAATGTTCATACTTGGATACTCATGAAAAGCATAATCAATGGTAAAATATCCATTGCTAAAATATCATGCATGGTGAATATACACAAGTATTGCTGCGTTACCATGACAACTAATGTGGACATGATAGCAAAAGCGACTGTAGTCTGAACAGAAAAAATCTGATCTAGCCACATATAACTTGCTGTTTGAACAGCCACTCAAAACAAATCGTACTGTATATGTGGAAAAATCAGATTTTTCCTTTAGTGTAAACAAAGCCATATAGTTTCACTACTCACATCATACACTGACTGCTGAACTAACTTATTACTGGCTTTGCATTGAGCTGCGTGCTACACCTCTCGAAACGTGAGTACCGCTTGTTTTATTTGATTGGTCATCTCAAACGGCATTGAGGAGCGGTGTTAAATGACTAACATTTTGTGACAGCCGCCAAAGGAAGAGACGGAAACAGGTGTCAGCTTAAGGGGTAAGCTTTTTATTTCTCTTCTCAAACAGAACAGTGTTGAAGGATTTTCCTTGGTCGGGTTCTCTGTTCCCATGCTCTGTCAGTGCTGCCCTTTTATGCCGCTCTCCTCATGTTACTGAAATTAGACACAGGTGTTAGTCATCATTTTAGCTCAGGTGTGGGCGCCCTTACCGCTTTTCTCTCCCAGATGGGCGCTTGACCACGCCCCCGCCCCCGCTGCCACATACCCCCACCGCCCGACTCAGGCCGGGGCGTCATCCGGCCTGCCTACCACTCCCCCCCATTTCTGGAGAGGAAGTCAGCGGCAGCCATTTGCACCCCCGGTCTGTGGACCACCTTGAATTTAAAGGGCTGGAGAGCCAGATACCAACGGGTGATCCAGGCGTTAGTATCCTTCATGCGGTGGAGCCACTGGAGTGGGGCGTGATCCGAGCAGAGGGTGAAGGCCCGCCCCAGCAGGTAGTATCGGAGGGTGAGGACCGCCCACTTGATGGCCAGACACTCCTTCTCTACGGTGCTGTACTTAGTTTCCCTCAAAGAGAGCTTCCGGCTAATGTACAGCACCGGGCGTTCCTCTCCTCCACCACCTGCAGAGTACGCCCCCAGCCCCTGTCTGAAGCGTCCGCCTGCAAAACAAAAGGGAGAGAGAAGTCAGGTGCATGCAAAAGCGGCCCCCACAAAGTGCAGCTTTAATCTGTATAAACGCCTGTTGGCACTGCTCCGACCATTGGACCGGATCTGGAGCCCCCTTTTAGTGAGGTCAGTCAGCGGGCTGGTGACATCCGAATAATTAGGCACAAGTCTTCTGTAATAGCCAGCCAGCCCCAGGAACTGCCTCACCCCTTTTTGGTCTTGGGTCTAGGGCAAGTCGCAATCGCCGTGGTCTTGTCAATTTGGGGATGCACCTGGCCATGACCCAAGTGGAACCCCAGATACCGTACCTCCACACGCTCAACCGCAGCACTTTTTGGGTTCGCCGTGAGCCCGCCCGCCGCAGCGATCTCAGGACGGCCCTCAGATGTTGCATGTGCCGCTGCCAATCATTGCTATAAATGATGATATCGTCTAGATAGGCAGCGGCGTAAGCAGTGTGCGGTCTGAGGATCCGATCCATGAGGCGCTGAAACATGGCTGGTGCCCCGAACAAACCGAAAGGAAGCGTCATGAATTGGTGTAATCCGAACAGCGTGGTGAAGGCCGTTTTTTCACGGGAAATTGGTGTCAAGGGGATCTGCCAATAACCCTTCGTTAGATCCAAGGTCGAATAAAATCGAGCCGTACCTAACCGATCGAGCAGTTCATCAACACGGGGCATTGGGTACGCATCAAATTTAGACACCGCGTTGACTTTCCTATAATCCACACAGAAACGTACCGACCCATCGCTCTTGGGAACAAGGACGACCGGGCTGGACCAATCACTGTGGGATTCTTCTATTACTCCCATCTCAAGCATCGCGTCCAATTCTTCTCGAACTACTTTCTTTTTATGTTCGGGCAAGCGATAGGGGTGGCAACGAACCACCACGCCCGGCTCAGTCTCGATATGGTGATGTATGATGTTTGTGCGGCCCGGTAGAGGAGAGAACACGTCTGCAAACTCCTTTTGTAATTCGGAAACCTCTGCGAGTTGGCGCGGTGAGAGGTGGTCTCCACACGGAACCGGGGTGTTGAGATTGCGGGCTTTGTTTACCTCCGGCCCGAGCTCCGCCCTCTCCGGAACTACCGTTGCCAACGTCACAGAGGCCGCCTCTTCTCTCCACAATTTCAGGAGGTTGAGGTGATATATTTGACGCGCGCTCCCTCTATCGGTACAATTAACCTCATAATCGAGATCCCCTACTCGTCGTGTGACCTCAAAGGGTCCTTGCCACTTGGCGAGTAATTTCGAGCTCGATGTTGGGAGTAATACAAGTACTTTATCTCCGGTGCGAATTCCGTAGCTGGGCACCCCTGTCATACAGCCGGCGTTGGCGTTCTTGAGCCTGGAGCAAATTCTCTTGTGTTAATTTCCCCAGTGTGTGGAGTTTTGCTCGAAGATCAAGAACGTATTGAATTTCGTTTTACTATTAGAAGGTCCCTCCTCCCAAGCTTCGCGGATGACGTCGAGGACCCGCGTGGGCGTCGCCCGTACAGCAGCTCGAACGGTGAGAACCCCGTGGAGGCTTGTGGGACCTCCCGTACTCGCGAATAACAGGGGTCGAGCCACCTATCCCAATTCCTAGCGTCTTGCGTGTACGAACTTACGAATCATATTTTTTAGTGTTTTATTAAATCGCTCCACTAGGCCATCAGTCTGCGGATGGTAAACGCTAGTGCTGAATCGACTTAATGCCCAATAGTTCAGTAAAGCTCGCGAAGTGTACGTGACATAAGCGTTGTGCCCTGATCGGTGAGGATTTCTTTCGGAATCCCCACCGGGAGATTATTTTGAAGAGTGCCCCTGCAACACTACGTGCGGAGATGTTGCTCAGGGGCACTGCTTCCGGATATCGCGTTGCGTAATCCACTAGGACTAACACAAAGCGATGTCCGCGTGCTGTCCGTTCTAATGGCCCGACGAGGTCCATTCCAATTCTTTCGAAGGGACCTCGATCAATGGAAGGGGCGCAAAGGCGCTTTTGGGGTGGCCGGTGGGTTTACCAACTGACATTCACGGCACGCCGCACACCACCTGCGGACGTCACCGCCAATGCCCGGCCAATAGAAATGGGCTATTAGACGGAGAAGTGTCTTTCTTTCCCCTAGGTGACCGGCCATAGGATTATAGTGAGCCGCCTGGAAAACCATTTCCGGCGGCTCCGTGGAATCAATAATTGAGTCACTTCCTCCTTTGTTTGAGCGTCCTGCGTCACTCTGTACAACCGATCTTTAATAACTGAAAAATACGGATATGAAATGGCGATACCCGGCCGGAGTTGTTGACCATCGATTACTCTCACTTGGTCAAAAGCGTGCTTAAGGGTTTCATCCCGCGACTGCTCCAAGGGAAAGTCCCCCTCAGGGAACTCCCTGAGAGGGGCGACCCCCTCGCCCCTTGCCTCGTCACTCGAAGCAGCCGAGGACGGCCCCGGCTCCGCCTCCCCCGCCAAAGCATCGCACATCGCACACCTCTTCATTTTCATGCAGGACCCATCCACACAAACTCCTTCTAATACACTTCTAAAATTCGGCCAATCAGTACCCAAGATTAGCGGATGGGTGAGGCGGGAACTAACCGCTGCCTCCACACTATGTTTTTCTCCCCGGAATTTGATCGCTAAAGTCACCAGGGGGTACTTGTGAATATCCCCATGCACACACCTCACCCTCACCCGTTTAGCTGTGCCCAAAGCCCCGGGTTGAACCAAGCATTGGTGGATGGTGGTCTGATTACAGCCGGTATCCATCAATGCTTGGTATGTACCCCCCTGGATCCTTACCGGGACCCGGTATGCTCCAGCCCGACCGGGGGCAGCCTGCGGGACATCGGAGACCCGCACCACCGTCCCCACCTCCATCAGCGGACACTGATCCCGGAAGTGGTCCGGGTCTCCGCACCTCCAGCACACCGGCCCAGGCGCCACGGCCGCACCCGTGCTGGCAGGCACCACCACCTGAGGAGGAGAGCGGCTGAAGGACGGGGAAGGGTTAGGCGGGTTCTCCCACGGCCGGGAAGTTGGCCTGGTGTATCCTCCACGCCTGCGGGGGGCAGGAACGGGCCCTGGGGAGAGAGCAGAGCGAGAGGGAGCAGGGGGAGACACAGGGGAAGGGGAAAGAGAGAGAGAGGGGGAGGGCTCATCCGCCCTCGGTATCGCCGCCAAGTGGTCCTCCGCGAGCTGAACAGCTGCCTCCAGCGACGCCGGGCGGTGGCACTGGACCCATTCCGCCGTTCTCCTAGGCAGTCGTTGCGCGAATTGCTCCAGTACCACCTGATCGATGACTCCCTCGACGTCGCGGTCCCCCGCGAGCAGCCACCGCCGACAGGCGTCCCGGAGCCATTGAGCAAACGCAAACGGGCGGTCGGACTTCTCAAGCTTCATGCTCCGGAAGAGCTGGCGATTCTCCTCCGGGCTCCGACCAACCCGTTGCAAAATGGCCTTCTTTAGGTCAGAGTACGCCAGGAGGTTAGTCGCCGGCAGTCGTTGTGCCGCGAGTTGTGCTTCCCCGGACAGGAGAGGAATTAGACGGGCTGCCCACTGTTCGGGCAGCCAGCTCCAGATTTCAGCCGTCTTCTCAAACAAATCGATGAAGGCCTCAGGATCATCTGTTACCCCCATCTTCTGTAACGTGGGCGGGGGCAGTGTAGCGTGAATGTCCGGGGTCGCGGCTGGGGCCGGCGCAGCCTCCTGGCTGAGGAGGCTCCGGATAGCAAGTCGGTCCTCTGCCTGAGCCCGCATGATCTCGAAGAACCGCCGATCTTGATCCTGCCGGAGCTCAAGCAGGGATTGTTGGTGGCCTTGATGGAGAGTAGCAAGGGACTGGAGGATTTCCGCCAGCTGGGAGGACTCTATGGGACGACCTTGCTCCATAACACAAAGGAAAAAATATTCCCGGGTTTCTGCACCACTGTGACAGCCGCCAAAGGAAGAGACGGAAACAGGTGTCAGCTTAAGGGGTAAGCTTTTTATTTCTCTTCTCAAACAGAACAGTGTTGAAGGATTTTCCTTGGTCGGGTTCTCTGTTCTCATGCTCTGTCAGTGCTGCCCTTTTATGCCGCTCTCCTCATGTTACTGAAATTAGACACAGGTGTTAGTCATCATTTTAGCTCAGGTGTGGGCGCCCTTACCGCTTTTCTCTCCCGGACGGGCGCTTGACCACGCCCCCGCTGCCACACATTTCTACTGCAAACTTAATTACAACTTGAAACTTACTGTGATTTAAAACATTGTTATTATTATTATTATTATTATTATTATTATTATTATTATTATTAAAAGCATGTTTTGTATTTATTGTTAGCTCTGTGAAAACCTGTAAATGGCATATAGTTCTGTTTATGTCTGTAGATAGATACTTCTATTCATAGCTTTCTTTTCCTCTCCTTCCTGGTTTTTTTTAATAACACAATATTATAAAACTATATTTGATTTAGATTTTGATCTTCAGCAAATCAACATTCCATGGTAAATTGTTCTTATAAAACAATTATGCCACCTTGTGGTGGAATGGACACCCCATTATTGTGTCATTTTGTTTCTGTTTGAAGAACGAGTTGAATAACATGGAAAAAGAGGAAGAAAGAAAATTAGCACTCAGAACAAGATCTGCCTCACCTATGTCAGTGGTCACAAGCCACAATACATCAATGATTATGTTACTGTGTTACTGCAGAATTAATGTGTTGCGTAAAGTGCAAGCAAAAACATCTCGGTTACGTACGTAACCTCGGTTCCCTGAGACAAAGGGAACGAGACATTGCGTTTACTAACGCATATGGGGAGTGCCTTCATACACGACCTATTTGAAACCTCTCTCCAATAACGGCAATTTTCTAATATTGGCTATGGTGTGTGAGCCCTGCCTGTTTTGGCGCAAAACTGACCGCTCATTTTGGTGCGAACTGACCGCTATAAAACAGGTGCATAGACACCATTTCCTCGGAATTTCTGACTGAGAACAAGGAGCGCATTGCTTGTGTCTTAAGAACTCTGAGTCTTGTGGTGCGGCTAGCGTTCGCAATGTCCCTTTGTCTCAGGGAACCGAGGATACATATGTAACCGAGACATTCCCTTACGACTTCAGTCCACTTGACATTACATTTACTAATGCATATGGGGAACAGAATCCGCCGCACTACACAACATAACTTCCTAGAGAGGAAACATGACCCTAGTCTTATGGGACTGCGACCGACATGTGTATGCCGCTATGAGTGGTCCTCATGATGGCCAGGAGAAGAGCAATCATAATGAATATATGAGCTATTGCCATATAGTATGAATTACTCCTTATGAACCCGGCCGGGAAGGGAGTTTATTTATAATGAAGTGATTGTGACTTATGGAATTATACTTAATTATACTTATGGAGCCCGTACTTAAAAAGGGGCATAAGTATATATATATATATATATATATATATATATATATATATATATATATATATATATATATATGTGTATATGGCCAATGAATAGCAAGTGCTCTAAACAGAGAGGACTTGTGAAGAAAGAGATGTTACGTATAGGTTGTAAAACCTTGCGAACATGTTTTGCAAGGACATCCTACTGCAAAACATATGTCTTGTAAGGACACACCATTCGTCCATGCCCATGAGGAGGCCATCCTCTAGTTAAGTGTGCTTTAACACCAATTGGGCAAGTCTGACCCTGCGATTCATAGGCCAGGGTAATTGCATAGACAATCCAGTGAGAAAGTCTTTGCTTGGAGACGGACATTCCTTTTGCGTGTCCTCTATAACATATAAAGAGCTGATCAGACAGTCTGAACTGGCAAGTACGCTCAACGTATGTATGTAGCGCCCACACAGGGCATAATAAATGCAATGATTGTTCCAAATGGAGGAGGGAAGAAGGCCTGAAGGCGAACCACCTGCGCTTTGAAGGGTGTGGTCAGGACCTTGGTTACATAGCCTTTCAGTAGCTCTTGAAAGACTGGGGCCAAACTCCAGACATGAATTGTCGACTGATAATGCATGTAGGTCACGACCCGTTTTTCTGAGGCCAGAGCCAGCAGTAGTGCAGTCTTAATAAAGAGCATACGCAAATCCAGTCCAAAGGCTCGAAGGGGGGCCCTGCGAGAGGTTTTAGGACAATAGTTAAGTCCCAAGTCAGGACTGTAGCCTGCCAAGGTGGGTTTAATCGTCTTGCTCCTTTAAGGAACTTTATGATTAAATCATGCTTGCCTATAGAGGTGTCGGTTTCATGTGCGTGACATGCAGATATAGTTGCCACATACACTTTGAGCATTGATGGGGTGAGTCCTGCGTCTAATCGCTCTTGAAGAAATATTACAATTTCATGTATGGGGCATTTTACTGGGTCCTTGCTGTGTGACAGACACAAATCAGAAAACACCTTCCATTTTAGTGCATAGATGCATCTAGTGGACGGTGCTCTGGCTTGTAAAATGGTGTTCATGACTAAGGTGAGCTGTACAGCATCTCCATCATTTCCGGAAACCATGGCTGGTTGGCCATTTCGGTGCAACTAATAGAACCGTTTCCTTGTCCTCTCAGACTTTGCATATGGCAGAGTGGATCAAGCATACCAGAGGAAACGCATATTTGTTTTTCACCGACCATTTGTGTGCCATTGCATCCCTTCCCAGCGGGGCTTGAGACTTCGAATAGCAGAGGGGACAGTGGGCATTCTCCACTGAGGCAAAAAGATAGATTTCTGCTTTGCCGAATATTTCCCAAATCCTCAGTATAGTTTGAGGATGAAGTCTCCATTCGCCCGGTATCACCCCTTAGCGTGACAGTAGACCCGCACTGTAATTCAGGCAGCTTGAGACATATGTCACTCTCAGGGTGAGATGATGCTCACTCCATAGGAGGGGGTGATGCGTCATTCTTGACAGTGGTGGTGAATGAATTACGCCTTGGCTGTTTATATATACCACAACTGTCATGTTGACTGAGCAAACCAGGACATGACAGCTCACTATTTCTGACTGAAAGCCTTTAAGGCTAGAATTTCAGCTAATAGCTCTAAGCGGTTAATGTACCACGCCCTCCTCGCACCTGTCCGGCTGCCAAAAGTTGGCTGTCCATTGCACACTGCCCCCCCCCCAACCTCTGTTTGAAGCAACAATGTTCACCACTTTCTGCCAGAAAACTTGGGACTTTGAGTACAAAGGGGAAAGTGAGTATTCTCCGCTGAGGCAAAAAGATTGATACCTGCTTTGCCAGATATTTCCCAAATCCTCAATACAGTTTGTGAAGGGGTGAAGTCTCCTGAATTCCACCTTGGCGGTTTATATATGCCACAACTGTCATGTAGTCTGAGTGAACCAGGACATGACAGTTTGATATATCTGACTGAAAAGCCTTTAAGTCTAGAAATACAGCCGATGGCTTTAGGCACTGCATGACACTTGCCCCAGCACGACACCTCACTGGTAAGATGCAGGGGGAGCTGTCAGCAGCTGGATATAGTGATGCGCATGCGTCAATGGCTTTAAGCACGTCGTGGCACACGGCGCTTCAGCCAGCACTGAAGAGGTCTCATGTGTAAGAGACCTAATGGAATTACGGATGCCACCGCCACAAATCCCAATGCTTTATGAAACAAGTTTCGGTGGAAATGTTATCCCCAGTTTGAACTGAGATGGACACTGTAAAATGGCTAAACCAGTAAAACCGTGCTGGCATAACAAAGCCTCTGATTGCGACAGTAACAGCCAATTGTCGAGGTAGTTCAAGATGCACATGCCACTCAGTCTCAGAGGGGCGAGAACCGCATCAATGCACTTTGTGAATGTACGAGGAGCCAAAGACAGTCCGAAGGGCAGGACTTTGAATTGATACGCTGTTCCCTCGAGCGCGAATCTCAAAAACATCCTGTGATGACGTACAATTTGGATATGAAAGTATGCATCCTTCAGATCTATCAACGCAACCAATCGTGTGGGTGTACATGCGATAAGATCCATTTCTGAGTAATCATTTTGAATAGGCTCAGATCCAGGATTGGCCGAAGCCCGCCGTCTTTCTTTGGAACAAGAAAATAACGGCTGTAAAACCATTTTTGTGCTTGACAATTTGGCACAATCTCTATCGCGTTTTTCACAACGAGAGGTGTATTTCGGCTTGAAACGCTGGCACGTCATCGGACGAAACCGTGGAAGACAGAACGCCGTTGGTGGCCGGTGTGCAAAATTGTATCGTATAACCATGTTCGATTTTTGTACCCATCCTGAAATACCCGTTAGGGCTTGCCACACATCCGCGTCATGGGACAGAGGACAATTTGGTTTGCACACCATATGATATGATGCGATGCTCATTATAGGGAAGCGGTTGCGCATAATGTGTGTGCTTTGAAGAGGAAAAAGAGGCTCTTTATTGAGAATTTGTGAGCATCTCGTGCATTTGCAACAAATGCTGTATTCTTTTTTGCACTTATTGCATTTTATATTGCATTTATTTCAGTGCAAGACACAGAAACAACATTTTGAACAACAATATCCCTTTCTCGACAAACAAAAGTGGGGAGATGGGGAACAGTCGCGGACTCTGCTTTCCGCTTCAAAAGGTTGTGGGCTTGTGGGCTTTTAGTCGCATGCTAACTCGAAATAGAGCGAGGGCGAACCGGCTGTGATGTACTCTGTGTGTTGGCGTCAAGTGTCTCATAGCCTGTGACTGCTGCTGAATCATGACATAATGCTCAGCAAACTTGTTCAATGAGCCACCAAAAAGGCCGGCTGGAGACACTGGGGCATCCAAAAGAGTGGCTTTTTCCTTATCACTCATTTCTGCCATGGAGCACCACCATTGTGTGGAGTCCTGATACAGCTTGTTCTGCTGCCGAGTAAGCTTTTCCCGCCAGTGCGGACATTTGTCGACACAGTTTGGAAGGATGTTACTCGCTGGGCAGAGGTGTGCCGCTAACGCCTCCTCCACAGGGGGTAATTTGGCATAACTGTTGCTTTCCCATGATCCACATTAAAGAGGATGGCGTCACTGTGCGAGTGCGCCATATAAGGTTGCGCGCCAGGACTTGAATAGTTTGTTATGAACTTCGGGAAAGAATTGTGTGGGATGCTGCCGTTTGATGGTTTCCGGACTGCTGGAACCATTCATTGAGGCGAGACTGTTCAGGTTCCTCTGGGGAAGACCAGTCAGGGTGAAGCTCTTCGACTGCCCTAGTAAGGACGCGGAGCATCTCCCTGTCAGTGGCGCATGCAAATTTCTCACCCTAGCTGGGGGGAGGGGCGGCAGCATCATCCACTGACCATTTGCCTGATGCGGCGAGAGACATGACATTGTCATCATCACCAGCATCAGATCCACCAAATGAGACGAGGCCGAATCGTCCCTCAGGGGCTCAAACACCATAGCCAATATTACAATATTGCCGTTATTGTAGAGAGGTTTCAAAGAGGTTGTGTATGAAGGCACTCCTCATATGCGTTAGTAAACGCAATGTCAAGTGGACTGAAGTCGTAAGGGAACAGTATAATAAGAAAATTAAAGTGTGTGTGTGTGTGTGTGTGTGTTTGGGGGAGGGGGGCAGTTAATAATATCTGCGCTCGCCTTTCGGCAAGTCGCACAGTAAAAAATATTTTACATTTTCTGTTTTGATAAATAGTCGTGCTTGGAAAAATACAAGCGCTAAAAAAAAAAAATGTCATAATTTTGCATATCATATAAAGTTCATACTTATTAAACCAATAATTCGATGAAATGTCACGAGCAGGCAAATAACATCCATGTTTAAATCGAGCAGGGTCACAGAACAAAAAATAATCTAGTAGCGTGTAAAGGCGGTATGGGATGTGGCATTCCCTTCTAGTCATCCTCAATCACGAGAATTGTTTTTCACCAAATTTAACAAGTTTTGCGGCTGCCACGTGTCATGTGACTGTAATCAACTGGTTAGTTCCCTTCACTACAATCAGAAATCGCTCTTTATATTGCATGGAATTCACTATAAAGAGAACGAATTAACAAGTGTTTTCGTACTGCGGTCAAGCCAGCCGCCACGTTGAAATGAGCGGTCAAACTAGCCGCCCCTATATTTCGTGATGCGCGTATACACTGGCTATTGCGGTATGACCATCAGAACTAAAAACAGGTTAAATTCCTGCGAAGGCAATTTTACATTCATTCATTTATTCTGTCTGTCTGTCTGTGAAAGAAAGAAAGAAAGAAAGAAAGAAAGAAAGAAAGAAAGAAAGAAAGAAAGAAAGAAAGAAAGATTTGAGCACACCTCACAACCTGTCACTGCATGATATATTGAATTCCAAAATAAGAGCCCCCCCCAAAACTCTTATATTACCTTTTTTGTCCATACATTCAGAAAATCATACAGACCAATTTCACCTCAGTTGGAGAGGACACCTTCTCAAGGTGTCAACTACAATGTTTCAGGACATTCTGATGTTGTCTTCCAAAATAAGAGCCCCCCAAAACTCATATATTACCTTTTTTGTCCATACATTCAGAAAATCATAAAAATAAAAGTCCTTGCTTCCACAGACCAATTTCACCTCATATGGAGAGGACACCTTCTCCCTAATATTCGAGTTTGGGGGGCTCTTATTTTGGAAGACAACATCAGAATATCCTGAAACATTGTAGTTGACACCTTGAGAAGGTGTCCTCCCCATCTGAGGTGAAATTGGTCTGTGGAGGCTAGGACTTTTATTTTTATGATTTTCTGAATGTGTAAACAAAACATCTAATATTTAAGTTTTGGGGGGATCTTATTTTGGAAGACAACATCAGAATGTCCTGAAACATTGTAGTTGACACCTTGAGAAGGTGTCCACTCCACCTGAGGTGAAATTGGTCTGTGGAAGCTAGGACTTTTATTTTTATGATTTTCTGAATGTGTAAACAAAACATCTAATATTTAAGTTTTGGGGGGCTCTTATTTTGGAAGACAACATCAGAATGTCCTGAAACATTGTAGTTGACACCTTGAGAAGGTGTCCTCTCCACCTGAGGTGAAATTGGTCTGTGGAAGCTAGGACTTTTATTTTAATGATTTTCTGAATGTGTAAACAAAACATCTAATATTCGAGTTTGGGGGGCTCTTATTTTGGAAGACAACATCAGAATGTCCTGAAACATTGAAGTTCACACCTTGAGAAGGTGTCCTCTCCACCTGAGGTGAAATTGGTCTGTGGAAGCTAGGACTTTTATTTTTATGATTTTCTGAATGTATGGACAAAAAAAGGTAATATATGAGTTTTGGGGGGCTCTTATTTTGGAATTCAATATATCATGCAGTGACAGGTTGTGAGGTGTGCTAAAATCTTTCTTTCTTTCTTTCGTTCTGTCTTTCTTTCTTTCTGACAGACAGACAGACAGACATAATAAATGAATGAATGTGAAATTGCCTTCGCAGGAATTTAACCTGTTTTTAGTTCTGACGGCCATACCGCAATAGCCAGTGTATACGCGCACCACGAAATATAGGGGCGGCTAGTTTGACCGCTCATTTCGACGTGGCGGCTGGCTTGACCGCAGTGTTTTACTTGACAGCCATCGTCTGCCCACTTATGTACTGCTCACATTTATTTAAGCTCAGTTTGTGATTAAACTGTTGTTTAATGGAGAAATAAAAAAAAAAGAATATTATCACATTAAATGTATTCGGGAAAGAAGCAACAACTATTAACTTACTTTGGTCATATGTATGCAAACAATTTGAATTATGACGCAGAGGGCCCAACTCAGAATCTTATGTAGGTTCGTGGAATAAACTCAGCAGTCTTACATTTTCTAGCATCTTGGAAACCAACATCTCTGAAAAGTGCTGATTTACAAGATTTTTCCAACGTATCAAGTGGCCACCCCCACTTGTACATTTTGGCATAGTTTTGCATGTATTATGCACACCAGTAAGCAGTTTCATATGTGTTTCCAATATACAAAAACACAAAAGCTGCATACTATTAAACTGTATATGTATTATTTTAATGTTTATTTATTTATTATGTATTTCTGTTAATTTAATAATACATGTATCTGATTTACAAGGAGTGGCTGAATGTCAAAATATAAATGTTAGTATTCTTTGAAGACATTTCATGTCGTATGGCTCTCTCTGGTGGACAAACATTAAAACAGCCTGTTTATTTCCATATTTCGAAACGTAAAAAAATGCAGCCGTAAAAATAGCTATTTCTTACGGTGGCCGAGAGAGTTCAACGTGCTGCAACCTAAAGAAGACGCATGCAAATAGAAAAAAATGCATGCAAATAGAAAAAACACCCGCAAATTAAGAAAACATCTTCATTAGTTTCACAACGCACGTGTGCTCCAAATACTCACAACACAACCAAATACAGAAACGCGCTGCAAGTAACACAGACCACAACGGAAATGTTTCCGGGGGAACCAAATAAGTGACGAACCCGGCTGGGACGTGCTTACAGCAAAGAACTGATATTGACAAGAAGTGAAAGCCTATATATATTTGAGGCAGAATAATAATAATAATAAAAATAAATATAGCTGCGAGTATAGTATTTCTTTACATATTATAGTATATTTTTATATATTAAACATAGCAAAAGTACTTATATAGAATAGTTTGAGCATTATTTTAATCCAGGAAAATAAGGATGAGACTGTAAGGTCTTCGTGACCTTGCTGAGAGAAATCTGGGCACTCAGCCATGACAGAAAATTACTAGGGAGGGAGTACTCCTCAAAGCACTGAATGGCACAGACAATAGTTAAAGTTATTGTATACTTTCATAATAAATTAATTTAAAAGGTTATTTTTTAAAATAGACCAACTGCCAGAATTCCACCATTAAAAAGAAGTCAGAGAGTCTGTGAAATAATGGTGGCGAACAAGAGAGTGGAGAAGCATGCTTATTGCTTAAGATAACAAGAGGGGTGTGCTTATAATGTAATGTGTGATAGCAGAAGTGTATAAACAAGTATGCTTTGAATGAGAAGACCAGATGATACAGCTGGCATCTCGGCTTTGTTGTTTTGCACAATAAAGTGATATATGGAACATCTCAAACCCCTGACTTCGAGAGTTTTCTTACTGAGACAGAAAAAGGTTTTCCAAAACATAATTTTGGTGCACAACGTGGGGCTGGGAAAAAATATATATTTTTAAATATAGCCAAGCGATTTTGCTTAAAAGGTGTTTTGTGTAGTCTGTCATAAGTTTGACCTGGGCAGTGATAAATCAATGAGCCTCTCCAGTCTCTAACTTAATTAAATGATTAATTGGATAAAAAAGAGAACTGGGTTCCAGGCTTCAGAAACATTGTGCATGAAAAGGTAAAATAGGTATTGTAAATAATTTGAAGTGTGACAAAATTCAGGGCCCCAGTGATGAGATGGAGACTGAACTGAGACAGAGGCCCTAGAGCTGGCTGAGAGACAGTGAGCCCGCAATTTGATGTGGCACTGCATCTCAAAGTAGCACTGCTGAGAGGTCGGGCATTGGCAGATCATGCAGAAGTAGCATGATTACCCAGAAGTGGGTTCTCCCAGAAGTGGGATGTGTGGAAAATCCTATATAGGTTGCCAGAAGTGGCATTGAGAAGTTTCTAAGTTTTTAAAGCCCGGGCTGTGTAGAATGTAGAGATCTATTGAAAAATTTGTATATGTGTTGGTTATGTTGAGCTATGTGTGGAATTGACTGCATTGTTTGTTTTTATGCGCAGCTGACTTTAACTGTATTGTGATTATGTTGGCTGGGTTGTGTGCTTTTGCTGATTATGCTGTATTATGTTGTATGTGTGAGCAGACCCGGCGCCAGACACAAATTCACGGACGGGCATTACATTTTTTTCAGAGGGGCACAACTGAGATAAACCTAATTCCCTAATAACATTAAATGGTATGACCGATTATGAATTGAATATGTATAATGATACAATGATAATGATCGATAGTAGCCTGTTACATAATGTACTGACGCTATTCAAATTCATAACTGACGCTAAAGATTTGTGCTGTTTAGGCTCGCGCAGCCTCTCGATGAAACAAATAGGCCTAATTGCAGCTCACACAAAGAAACTCAGTTAGCATACTGCGGTAAAAAATTCAAAATGTGTAAGTTAGTTTTTATATTTATAACATGAAGCAACACCATACAACCAAGTGCTGAATACCATCACGATTGAAAATGTAACACTGATTTCGACAGTTCAATAAACAAGTAATTCATATTAAGTCACTTACATTTTAGATGCAATATTGACTTTTTGTTCTATTTTAAAACAAAGATCCCAGCAGAAAAAGAACGCATCTCACAGTCAACCGTGTTTTCATTACTAAATGATTCAGTGTTTTAAACGAATCGGTTGAGTCAAAGATTCAATGACCCATTCATGAACGACTACTTTATTCTTGATGAATCAGCTGTTTGAACGAATCGTTTGAACAAATGACTCAATGACTCGCTTAACACCGCAGCCGCATCCCTTACCCACCTGTGGCAGTGACGTCCCTCGCTTGAGGCTATGGCAAGTAACGTTAGACCAACTAGTATCGCTGGAATGGGTAGCCTCTGCAGTGTTGGGAGTTGGATCGACCTCTTGTGAACTGCTACACCCTGGGTCTTCTCCCCTTACCTCGCTGCTCTCTTCTGCCAACTTTGGTGGTCTTTGATTAAAGAAACGCCGTATATCCATGGTAATTGTCACACGAAATAGCTCAGCATAGTTGTTTAAAAAAAAATAACAGCTATCGTTATTAAGCGCTACTATGCTTAGTACACAAACAAACATTCCCGCGCTCACTGTCGACAAACTGCGGAGCCCCCGAAGTGACCTGTGCAAAAAAAAAAAATCTAAGAGACTTTCGCGTGCGCACGAGATACTTTATAGTATAGCTCTTTTCCGATCGCGTCATTGCCATCATTCATTTACTCAAAGATACTCAGAGCATGGATGCGCAGGAATTTATAGAGACATATTTTAAACTTGGCCTTCAATACAAAGACATTACTGTCTACATTTGTAATACTGTCATGGCTGAGACACGCTTTGATCTTCCAAAGGATACTAATCAAGCAATAGACTTGTACTTGCATTTAATACATAATACGATCTTTTTTTGTAATATATAATAGTGCTAGACTATACAAATACATAGGCCTATTATATATTAGCTGCTAGACTGCCCCGGAAGGTGCGTGCCTCGCTTTGTGTACAGCAAGTTTTTTCACTGGAATCAAAATCCATGAATAAATGAATCTGTTATATTAATAATAAACACCAGGACACGAAATTTTAATTCTTATTTTTATTCAGGAGTTTATTCATCATGTATATACGAAACGACAACTTACCAACTTGTAACGAAAGTTACAGTAGCCTATTGATAAAAAATATATAAATAAAAGTGCAAACAAGCAAGGACTGGTGGTTGGTCGACTCCCGCGGGACTACTAACATTCACGACTAGATTTGATGGTCGAGTGCGGGCGTGGGCGTTAATGGGTTGCGGGAGAATAAAACGATTCGTGGGACTCCCTATCTAAATAAAACATCCAAAAACAAATACATTGTTATGTAGAAAAAGGAAATCCAAGGCACTCTTCTTAGAAAAATAAAAAAGCCTTTATTGGACTGGCTATATCATGATAGAAAAAATAATTAAAACATGTGGGGGAAAAGATACAACCCACGCGTAGCGGCACAAACAGCCTTCTTCAGGGTATATTTTCCAAACAAACAATTTCCTCTTTTATAGATGCCAATTGGAAACACCTGGATGACAAATAGCCTGCACATACAGAGAAGGTCCACTGGGAGGTGGTTACAAAAAAAAAATAAAAATAAAACTCTCGACCCCAAAGAGCACCTTCGTATACTTTTTTGAACTCCTTGAGCACCCTGGACATTTTTTTTTCTAACAAATACATTGTTATTCATCTATTGCACAAAAGCAATAAGAACGTCTAAACAAAATAACGATTTACAGTCGCAAGCATAAGTAGACGTTCTCATTATAACGTGTTTTTGCAGCGTTGTGCAATGTAGCCAATCACAGACATATGTGTTGATTTCTAAAACGCAATGGTCAATCAGATGCATTTCAGATAAAATCCATTCACCGCTCAAAACGTTGGCGTTTTTGTTCAGTGCTGAATTCTGCATGCAGCATAATAAAAGAGCTTTGTGAGATCGCGATGAAATGAGATGTGAGACGTGACGTAGAGTTGATGAAGGGAGACAGGATCGTCCAGGGCGGGCACTAGTGACTCACAGGGCGGGCCAGGCCCCCCAATGCCCGCCCATGGCGCCGGGACTGTGTGTGAGTATACAGTTGAGTGTGCAGTAATATAAAGAAACAGGTGTATTAGGCTCTGGGTTTGATAAATGTAAAATTAATGATAAAAAAAAAGTGTGAAATAAGTTGGAAAAAATCATTCCAAGAACTCAAATGTGTTCCAAGATATTGGCTTTGTTGAAATGCCCCAAAACATCTTATCAAAGTTAATGGGGGGGTTGTGGGGTCCTAGAAACTTGGCTTGGCGAGACAGGGCGTGGTGAGACAGAGTGTGTGGCATGGGATCAGGGCAAAGCCAAAGGAAAGTGGGGCCCCGTGAGGCTCAAGGGGTGGGGCCGATGGTGCTGAGGACCAAGGCGGAGCAGTAGGGACGGAGGTCGTTTCCAAGATTCTGTTTATGCCCACGACCACTGAGGTCTTTTTCCAGGACTCTTAGTCCGCCACGCCAGAGTCGGCTCCAGAGTTTGAGACTAAGAGTCCTGAATGATTGGAAAAAAACCTCAGTGGTCATGGGCGTAGACAGAAATGTGGAAATGACCTCTGTGGCCGTGTACATGGGTGGATACTTGGAAACGACCTCCTCGGTCATGTACATGGGCAGAGAATCGGAGACGGCCTCTGTGGTCGTGGCAGGCGTGGTGTTGACTTGTTGGCAGTGGCAGGTGTGGGCATTGACTCGTTGGCTCGTCAGTCATGACGTGGGATACTGGCTCTTTGGCCATGACGTGGGACACTGGCTTGTCGACTGCCTCCCCCACAGTGAACGTAGAACCAGTAATCAGCAGGGCAAGGTCGATATACTTAGCCAGGCTGAGGGAACTGCGACCGCCAGGCATCAAGGTGGAGATTGGCTCATGCACTCCGAAACGGAAACAGTCTTTGAATGCGACCTCGAAGTCTACCTCACTGAGTGCAGAAGTCCCCCACATATTCCTTCCGGGATCGATTCCCCTGATGTAAGTGCAGGAGTCAGACCGCTGGGTTCATGGTTGGTGGTCAAGTATTCTGTAACGATGCTGGCAACAGGCAGACGAAGAGACGATGGTGAAGTGATGAACCCAAGTGCAGTTTATTTCCAAACGTGAATATCCAAAAACCCTAACTAAAATCGTGAACTAGACTTGACAAAAACAAAACATGACTTGACTTAAACGAGACTTGGCTGGATTGGACTTGACTTGACTTGACTTGACATAAACAAAACAACAATGTTACATTCACAATACTTGACAAGAGACAATGGCAAATATGAGGGCTTAAATACATAGACATGGGTAACAAGACAACCAATGAACAGACAGAACTATAAACAAGATAACAAGACTAATAAACTTAAACCAATGACAGACTAGAACTGATAATGAGTAACAAAACAATAGACCAATGAAAACAAGACACATGAACATGAACATGGAGGGAAACAGGAATCACATGACTAGGGACCACCAGAATAAACATGACAGATGCAGAGACGGAACAGTAAAGGGAGGGCTGTGAGCATGGACAGAAAGAGAGAAGCCTTTTTTATCTTGTCTCAGTTTTCCTCCTGAAAAATAAATCCTAATATGGATGCAAGCTGTTACTGAATTTGAAAGGAGGTTAATTGAGAGGAGAAAAGATTGTTAATAGAAACACAGGGAATTAGTGATAATTTCTGGAGAGAATCTGAATGTAGACTGTGTAGGTCAAAAATGGGAATTGACAGAACAAAAGAAAAAAATTATTTATGAATAAATTGACTACAATCACAAATTTGCGGGAAATAGAACAGGAATGGCCATCTGTAGACTGGAAAGCTATAGTGAATAAACATTTAACCTTTGAACCATTGGTACAATTGGATGGACTTTATATGCTAAGTCCCCTATGCAAATGGGTCAATTTGTATATTCAGCAGAAATACCCATTGGCTCAGTGTATGTGCCTTATGTTAAGAGAAATTCAAGTAGTCGATGGCCAAAGGGGACAAGAAAAGTAACAATCCTGAGAAATGGCTACCTTAGAATAAGCACAAACATACGACCAGTGCAGTGGAAGTGTAAGGTGCTTTTTAATAGGGAGAGTATGTGGAGTATTGTGGAGTGGTGGTGGCGTAGTGGCTAAAGCACAGGGCTGTTAATCAGAAGGTCACAGGTTCTAACCCCACGGCCACCACCATTGTGTCCTTGAGCAAGGCACTTAACTCCAGGTTGTTCCGGGGGGATTGTCCCTGTAATAATTGCACTGTAAGTCGCTTTGGATAAAAGCGTCTGCCAAATGCATAAAATGTAAATGTAAGAGTAATGGAGAATTAGCACCAATGTCCAGGACAAATTGGATTGTAGGAAAGGTAGATGTAGACATTTTCTTGAACAGAGACCCCAGGTGGAAGCGAAAGCTGTCGGTGGAGGCATATGGGTGTTAAATAACAGTAACAGATTTAGCAATCAACCACTGTAAATAATGAGTGATTCTTATAGAAATCGAAGGGAAAGGGAGAAGGAGAGCGAAAAGGAGGGGCCGAAGTCAAAGTTGTGTTTTAGAATCGTATTGTATTTTTTGAGATCTCTGTGTTTATAAAGTTTGTAAAAAGTGTGAAAGCTTCTGTGTTTGTGAGAATGTTTGTATCTGTGTCTGAAAGTGTGTGTGAAGTGACTGGATTGCCATTGTTTGTAATAGTGTGAATGAAAGTAAAAAGTTAACTCATAGCTGGCTGGACAAAATTCAGCCTTGGACTGTTCCTTACATGCCATGAAGTAAGCTTAATTTGATTAACTAAATGGAGAAAGAGTAAGTGGTATATCTGTGCTTAGAGTTACAGTTCGTATCACATTACCTGGAGAAACAATAAAGTTTTGAGTCTAATGTATTACTTTAAACTAAAGACAACTAAATAATTGGATTTTAAACAAAAGTTGTATTGAAGATAAGTTTTGTTACATTATAATAAGGTATAATTATGGAAATACTAACATTTAGATATCCAATGTGAAAAAACTGATGATAAAATATCAAAGAAATGGGAAAGAGAAAAAAAGGTGAAACTGGCTAATAAGGATAGATGTTTCCAAAACAAATTCTATTTTGTAACTTGAGTGTGAGAAGCAAACCTTAAATGTGCAAACATTTAGTTTTAGTTTCTGTCTGGTCCAGTTTATGAGAGAATACAATTTTGAAAAATATTACATTTCACACTGTAAAATCTTGATATTTAAATGTAAGAACCCATGATTACTTTATGGAGTATGTGTTGAGTATGTCTGGAGAACAAATTTACATGTGTGTTGCGGCTTTATCTGGGTAAACTTGATCAACCGACAAAAATAAGATAAGATGAGACGCTGCTCTGAATGGGAGGGCTCGTCTCTTGGTGTCTCCACTCTGAAAGGGGCATCTCCAAATTTAGAAAAGATAGATAGTAGATTTATTTCATTTAGATATTTATTTTTTGTTTTTTGTTTTGTATACGCAGTAGGCATTGGTTGGTCATGATACACTGAGAAGCTGAATTTGAGACTAAAATAAATTTAAGAATGATCTGGATCATTTAAAAATTGGTCATTGGGGGCAGGTGAAGCCCATAGAGAAATGTTAAGATTAAATTGAACATCTTAACTTCCTCAATTATGAATGTTAATAACTTCTAATACTTCTACTAATACTGTAGGTGGAAGTCCAGAGAAAAAGAAGACTGAAAATGATGTGTGGTATTATCTGGTTGGTCCTCCTGCTCTCATTACTGCTGGTAATCATTACTGATTTGCCATTTCTAATGTGGATTAAAATTTATCTGGATAAATTGATTTCAGTCTTATATGTCTAATTGGGGTTTTGATTTTCCAGAATGCCATGTCTAAATTGTTCTGAGGGTCTAAATTTAAATCCAGCAGCTAACCACTGATTTATTGATTTGAAAAGTAAATATTATAAAATGTATGGCAAATTAAGAGTTTCCTATTGGATTGGTTACTCCCCCAAATTTTCCAGAGAGTACCCTCACTTAAAAAAAAGGCTATTGGGTGCTACAAAGAAGGATTGAATGTCTTTTTCTATTACTACTATTTCCATTTGCCATAGTTAATATGTGAAAGTATCATTTTAGAGGAATACAATTCAATTCAATACACTGTGAATTTTGGTTCTACTATTTAACTGAATCATTTGTCAAAAAATGCTGATAAGTATAAGAGAATAATAACTGAAAATCGTATTGTTAAATGATACTGAAATATTTGGCTATATATATAAAAAATGGAAGAGTCATGAAAATTTAAAGGACGTAGTGTATTTTACTGATCAATTATTTCAAAACACAAGAAAAGAGATTTGTCTGAATGTCCATTGTGCCTCTTTACTACTTTATTCTGTTAAACTTTTACTTACTTTTCTGTTAGTTTAAAAACTTGATTTATATTATTTTATAAGATGGAAGTTCCTTCACCTGAGAAAGAGTAAGAAATAGAGAAAGTAGTCATAATAAATTATTATTTAATAAAAAATAAAAAGGGAATATAATATATTAATAATAAGATGACAGGCACAAGATAGGTGTTGTAAATGTAAAAGCTCTGCTTGAACAGAAGGCTAAAAGTAAGTTGTTTTGAATTTAAAGAGAATGTCAAAAAAGAAAGGTAAAGCCTGTGTTTTATTTAAGATTTGAAGGTTCTATGTATATTGTTTGAATGGACAAAGTAAAGTAGGGAATTCGTTTTTTTAGATGGTTTGAGATGGGAAAGTTTGAAAGCAGTTAATATAATGAATTATTATAATTATCGCAATTTTTTATTGTTGAAGAATAACCTAAGTATATTATTGTGAGATTCTAAAATGAAAAAATAAGAAATAATGAGCTCTAATAAGATTAGAAACAGTGTGAGGGAGTGGAATGCCCCCCTCCTACACTCTCTCTCTCTCTCTCTCTCTCTCTCTCTCTCTCTCTCTCTCTCACTCTTTGTGTCGAAGATACTGTAAGTGTCTGCTTGAAACAGAAACATGAGCAGATTCTGAAGTGTGCTAAAAGCACATCTCTAAATTGCTTTATTTTGATTTTATTTTCTTTTATATGGAAAATTATGTGACTTGACAATAATGGTAGATACAGTGATAGGAAGTAGAGGTTCAAACAGCTTTCCTCATAATGATTAAAGATTTTATATACTAAATTTGAAGTTATGTGTTTATACTAAAGATAAGAGATTCAGTTCATCTGACACAATTAATGTAGATTAAAAAAATATATAGAGACTATTATTGAATTAAGGGGATGTTTTTAAGCTTCATAGAAGCTTGACAGGGGGACTCTGTCAAGCTTCTAGGAAGCTTAAAAACATCCCCTTAATTCAATAATGACACATGACACATGTTTTTTTGACATTTGATAAGTAGAAATAAGAGTGGAAATTAGTGATCTTTAAATTAGTTCAATTTTAGCATTCTTACTTTTAATTTTAATTTTGACAATTTTAATAGATTGATGAATTTTGAATAATGCTTTTTGAATTTAACCATGCTTTGAACTATCTCCATATTTAAGCAGTTGTTGATGTTTCCATTGGCTGTGATGGTTCTCAGGTGATACTCCCTGAAAAGAAAATATCTGCTTACTGATACCAAATTATTAAGGATTGGCTAATAGGACTGAGCGGTATTGAGACCAGTGGCAAGAGGTGATAATCCAATGATGGGTAAAACTCTCCAATTACAAAAAAGGGGGGCAACCTAAGGCAGGGCATTTGGAAACCTGCCTGAAAATAAGTGAATGTGATGCAGACAGTGAGAGACCTTGGGAAACAGGAGGAAATGGAATGTATGTGATAAGCGAATGAGTAAGGAGTTTTAAGATGAGCAACACCTGTGTTAGTTTACCTCCTCTGGGGAAAATTATACCCTTTCTGTGTATGACCCTGAAAGAATTAGTGTATTGATACTAAAGGGATGATCTAATGTTTTTAATTAGAACAAAGCTAGGATCTGCCTGGCACCTGCCTGAAGGAGGCAGAGGACCCATGTGCATTAATTAGTGCTAGAAATTAGATGTATGTGGGTGTGCACATATTTCCCATCTTACAAGAATGTGTGTAGCCAATGACTGTAATAAGGAATATAACTTAATATACTAATCAAATGAATACAGAATGTAATGATTGTTATTTAATATAAAATATGTAAGTTTATGAAGTGATTACAGTGTGCTTTATGCATATAAAATGAAATAGTCATGCTGTTGCCATCATTGAAGCAAGTTGGGTCAGGATGACCAGCTGAATGAGTGAAGGTGGAACAGACACTGTATATATGTGTAGCAGACATTGGATGTGTTGGATAAATTTAAAAAGACTAGACTGTGAATTGCACATAATTATTGCTGAATAAGGTAGTTTTAACTGTTCATGTGATGGATGGCCTGAGGGAAAATGTGTCCCTGACGGTTCTGGTGCTCAGAGCTCTGAAGCGTCGGCCAGATGGCAACAGTTCAATAAGGTAGTGGGCAGGGTGAGTGGGGTCCAGAGGGATTTTTCTAGCCTTTTCATCACTCTGGAAGAGTTACAGTTTTTAAAGGGAGGGCAGGGGGCAACCAATAATCCTCTCAGCAGTCCGAACTGTCCTTTGTTGTCTTCTGATATCCGATTTCGTAGCTGAACCAAACCAGACAGTTGCTGAAGTGCAGAGGACAGACTCAATGACTACTGAGTAGAACTGTATCCGCAGTGCCTGTGGTAGGTTGAACTTTCTAAACTGATAAATGAAGTAAAGGAACCTCTGCAGTGCCTTTTTCACAGTGGAGTCAATGTGGGTCTCCCACTTCAGGTCCTGTTAGATGGTAGTGCCCAGGAACCTGAATGACTCCACTGCTGCCACAGTGCTGTTTAGAATGGTGAGGGGGATCAGTGTTCCTCCTAAAGTCCACAGTCATCTCCACCGTTTTGAGCCTGTTCAGCTCCAGGTTGTTTTGACTGCACCAGACAGCCAGCTGTTTAACCTTCCTTCTGTATGCAGACTCATCGTCATCTCGGATGAGGCTGATGAGAGTGGTATCATCTGCAACTTCAGGAGCTTGGCAGAGGGGTCCTTGGTGATGCAATCATTGGTGTAGAGGGAGAAGAGTAGTGGGGAGAGCACTCATCCCTGGGGGTCACCAGTGCTGATTGTACAGGTGCTGGAAGTGAATTTCCCCTGTCTCACAAGCTGCTGCCTGTCTGTCAGAAAGCTAATAATCCACTGACAGATAGACATGGGAACAGAGAGCAGGTGTAGTTTAGTCTGGAGTATAGCTGGTATGATGTTGTTGACAGGCGAACTGAAGTCCACAAAAAGGATTCTTGCATATATCCTTGGTCTGTCCAGATTTTGCAGGACATGATGCAATAACATGTTGACTGCATCCTCCACAGACATGTTTGCTCGATAAGCAAATTGAAGGGGAATCTAGAAAGGGTCCAGTGATGTCCTTCAGGTGGGCCAACACCCGTCTCTCAAATTATTTAATGACGACAGACGTCAGGGCAACAGGTCTGTAGTCATTAAGTCCTGTGATTTTTGGTTTCTTTGGGACAGGAATGATGAGTGAGTGTTTGAAGCAGCATGGGACACTGCTCCAGTGATCTATTGAAAATCAGTGTGAAGATGGGGGCCAGCTGGTCAGCACAGGATCTAAGACACGTGGGTGTCTGGGCCCTGTGCTTTCCTTGACTTTTGTTTTCTGAAGACATGGCACACCTCCTCTTCACATATCTTAAGTGCAGGTTGAGTAGCAGGTGGGGGGAGGAGGGGGTTGCAAAAGGTGTTGTCGTTTGTTTGAAGTGAAGGTCAGAGCGGGTGTGGGGTGTGAGATTGGGCCTTTCAAATCTACAGTAGAACACATTCAGATCATCAGCCAGTCGTTGGTCCACCACAGGGTTGGGGGCAGGAGTCCTGTAATTCGTAAGTTGTTTCATGCCACTCCACACTGATGCAGGGTCGTTAGCTGGGAACTTGTTTTTGAGTATCTTCTTTTAGCAACTCTGATTTCATTATTCAGTGTGTTCCTGGCCTGATTATTCAAGACTTTATCCCCACCTCTGTAAGAGACACAGAAGTATAAATCTGCTTTTACTGTATTGTATGGCAGATCAGATCTTCTTGTTTCCATTGAAGCACACAAGATGCTCTTTGGCACATTGTCAAATCATGAAGGGATAACATGGATAATGTAATTTATGGCATAAATTATTTAATTACACCCCACTTTATTTTAAAATATTTTATTATACTTAAGCGACATCCACACTGATTGAATTGTTTCCTAAACACTTCATTTTTGGTGGTGGAAAAGCATAAACATCATTTTATGAAGTTGAAAAGTTTGGATGAAAGGCATAAACAGTGAAATTAAAGTGTTTTCAAACAAAAACATATTAGTTTGGACGTAGCCTTAGTTTCAAATCGCATGGCACAAATAAGATGTGACTATGTATATGTGCAATTTTCCACCTCTTGGGTTTAGAGACAGAGTGAGCTATAAAGATTATTCTTGTTGAAGTCATTGAGTGACAAAAGCACACAGGTCATTGACGGGCACAGGTCTAATGTTCAGGCAGCACAGCAGAATCAACAAACAAATTAAACCAATGAAACAAGACTTATAGCAACCAAAACAAATTGGACATGGTAATTTTTTTTTTTTTTTTTCAAATGATGTGACACTATTCACTATTCACACTATTCACAAAAGCAGGTATTGATTTCCTTAAGACCGCAGATTGACCTGTATGAAATGTAATATAGTGACATTTGCCTTTTGTTTCATTATATAGGGGACACTGGGGTTATTTGTTACACTTTTGACTCCTTTGATATTTCCTAGGCTAGGTTTATTTAGGGTACATTTTATTAGTCCATTTTGAATTTTACCTCTGTAACTTAACGTCTTTGAACTATTGAACATTTTCACATTACCCAGGGAAAAAGGAAACAGTTTATTGAACACACATTGACCGCTTGTGACAACATGCCCCAATTGCGTATGTGAATGGATGTGACATGAAAAAAGGCACATTATGCCTGATTTCTGACAACATTTGAGTAGTATTTACATCAATATAGTCCTAACCCTAATAATAACCTTAACAGCACAGAGACCAAGACAGCATTATTTCACTTCTGTGCAAATTTATAACCAGAGTTCAAAAGGAATGTGACATCAAAGGCACAGCATGCATTTTCAGGGGTTTGAACATTAGCTGCATGGTGGCACTTGTTCAGAAATCAGCACTTTAGATGAAACAACATTTGGAACTAATACATGATTTCTTGTGTTATCCTGATGTTGCATTAAACAGCCTATTGATTCATTATGAAATTGATTCATACAGTAAAACAACAACAATGGAAAAGAAAAATATCTAACCATTGTTTTGGGCCAACATATTATAATTGATAAACTCATATTTACAACCTTCCTCAACAAAATGTAACTTGTCCCAACCTAACATGTATGAAATATATCTTTGTCCTGAAAACATAGTTTACATTTTTGTTAAGATCTACCTTCATGGGGACTGGATAGCTCAGCATTTACACTGACTACCACCCCTGGAGTAACAAGTTTGAATCCAGGTTGTGCTGAGTGACTCCAGCCATGTCTCCTAAGCAACCAAATTGGCCCAGTTGCTAGGAGGGTAGAGTTACATGGATTAACTTCCTCGTGGTCATGATTAGTGATTCTCGCTCTCAATAGGGCATGTAATAAGTAGTGCGTGGATCGCGGAGAATAGCATGAGCCTCCACATGATGTGAGCCTCCGCAGTGTCATGCACAGCGAGCCACGCTATAAAATGCGCAGATTGACTATCTCAGAAGTGGAGGCAACTGAGACTTGTCCCCCACCATCCGGATTGCCTCCATGAGGACCTAGTAAGCAGTGGGAATTGGGCATGCCAAATTAGGGAGAAAAGGGGAGAATATTTTTTTTTCTTCATGATATAACTGAGCCTTGCAGTGTATGCTAGTGTGGTTTGATTGTGATCACTTGTTTACAGCTTCAGTAAAATATGATATTGAAAAATTTGTTTGGAGGACAGACTTCAAACAAATCACTGCTAGAGAAAACTCATTTTTGTGTTATTGGACTTTGTGATAATGTTCATGTTTTCAGGCAATGGAGTAGTCAGGATGCAGTGAATAGTCAATGTGAGTATTTGTATAACTTAAACAAAGAGGCTCTTAGTGGCTAAATATATATACACAAATGAGTCGATGCGAGTTCAGTCTATAATAGCAGACACGCAGCCAACTCTCTCTGCTGTGTCTCTCTCCTGTCTGATGCATCTGTCTGCCTTTTCAGGTCTCCCTCTGCCATCACTCTAACAAGACACAGATGTTAAAGATAATGACACCTCAGGTAACGAGCCTCCCTCATCCACAGACTGATACACGACCACGCCCCCATACCCACAGACTTATGTATTGTCCTCCAAATATTATCAGAACAAAACACACACAAAATACACTATTGGATTTATTAAATTTAATGTCTGTTTATTTATAAATGATACTTGTGTAGGTATTAAAATGCATGCAAACTCAGTTTCAATGCTTGAGGTCTTTGACAGACTAGAAAACAACATTAAACAATTCTTCCACTCAGATAGTTCCCTGTATGACAAGATTTCTAAAAAACAAACAAACTTTGTGATAAGGAGTAGAGTGAATTAATAAAGAGATAAAACCTGCAGTATACTCATATTATTATCAATCCAGCTAAACATTAATTATGTGGCTGAGGAATCATGAGAAAGTGTATCCATTATTTCAAATGTGATTAGGTAAAAATAAGAATTGCAAAAGCCATACTCTTTAAGTAAGTATTATTTTTTTTTTTTTTATGTTTTAGGACAAACTAAAAGTTTCAGTGTGATTCTTTGTCTAATTAAAACAATCAGAAAATCACATATTAGTCAGGGAGTGTAGGACTTACATCTAAACTGTTGACTTCAGTACAGGCCATTATGTTTCTGTTGATGTCCAGCTGTTGTAGGGCTTCTTTTACCCTCCAGGACTTGTCATTGATGTTGAAGGAGCTGAAGGATCTTCTCAGGGCTGATCTTGTCATGTCTGCTCTGCCCGACAGATTCTCTTGGAGCTTCTGTAAGTCTCTGGGCAGATGAAACGTCCTGCAGCCTCTGAGTTCAGCAGGCATCTTTCTCTTCTCTTTGCTCTGATCCAGGTGGATGATCCAGAACTTTTCCAGTTGTTGTGGGTCATGAGCAGCGCTGGTTACTAGGTTAAGCACCAGGGCAAAAAGACTGTAGGCAGATGCTGAGACAGTGTGATCGGTCATACCAGGTGCTGCATTTGGTTTAACATTTTCTGTAAAGACAGATATTCATAGATAAAATAAAATAAAATAAATGCAATAAGTATGTAATGCAGTAAGTAGCAATAACTGCCTAGTATGGTGACAAAAATGGGTCTGTAGCAGTGTAATAACAAAGCGTACAAAGTGTAAGTGAAACAGCCTATTGATTATAATATTTGACTTTTAACAATACATTTATGAGCACAAAACTTTTTTAAATTATTATTATTACATTAAGAGAAAGGTATTAGGCTACATTGTGAACTCACCAGAAACATTTTCATAAGTAATTATAATAATATTGTGTTTGTGATCTGCACCAACATTTAGACTCGCTTTGAAATATTCTGCTGTTTTTGTATTTGTTTGTTTTTAAAGTTACTGGTTTAAAAAAGAAAAATATATTGCTATAAGAAGTTGTTAGGGTTAGGGTTAGATACAGTACTGCATGACATGCAATGACGTCAAATCACAAAGTTATAGTCAGGACATTACTGATGTAAAAAAAACAGCACCATCACTATTTCTAAAAAGTCATTTTTGATCAAATCTAGACAGCAGCCATCACTCCAATACCTTATTCTTGAGTAATCATGCTAAATTGCTAATTTGGTACTAGAAAACACTTGTCATTATATCAAACACAGTTGAACGCTATTTGGTTCATTAAATGAATGGTAACATTGTTTTTGAGTTGTCACAGTATGCAAAAATTGGCATGTCTTAAGGTCAATATTAGGTCAATAATGGCACAAAAAACAGCTTTCTCTAGAAACTCATCAGTCAATCATTGTTTTGAGGAATGAAGGCTATACAAGGCTTGAAATTGCCAAAAAAAATTAAGATTTCATACAAAGGTGTACACTACAGTCTTCAAAGACAAAGGATAATTGGCTCTAACAAGGACAGAAAGAGTTGTGGAAAGCCAAGATATACAACTAAACAAGAGTATAAGTGCATCAGAGTCTCTAGTTTAAGAAATACAGTAGATGCCTCACATCATTGAATTCTACACACTCAACACCTGTTTCATGTACAACAGAGAAAAAGAGAAGACTCAGGGGTGCAGGTCTTATGGGAAGAAATGCAAGAAAAAGCCACTTTTAAAACAGAAAAACAAAAAGAAAAGTTTAGAGTGGGCAAAAAAACACAGACATTGGACAACAGTGTTATAGATCTTTACCCCATTGAGCTTTTGTGGGATCAGCTAGACCGTAAAGTGCGTGAGAACTGCCTGACTATACAGTCACATCTATGGCAAGTGCTACAGGAAGTGTGGGGTGAAATGTCACCAGAGTATATAGACAAACTGACAGCTAGAATGCCAAGGATCTGCAAAGCTGTCATTGCTGCACGTGGAGGTTTTTGATGAGAACACTTTGAAGCAGTTTTTGGTGAATAAAAGTACCAATTTCTTTCAATAAGAGAGAAATCTGAAATTTTTTCCAAACTTTTGACCATATATATATATATATTATATTGACCATATAATAGCGAGCAGTATTTTTAAGAACTGTTGTGATGTAAATTGTGGTTTATTTGTTATTAGTAGATCCTCGCATTAAGAAAAATATAAAAATGTTCCATTTAAACTGCTGAATTGTGTTAGTCCTCTGAAACACCACAAAGGATCTTTCCTCATCCAGAAAGCCTCCTATGCCCCATGTAAGGCATCTGAAGGTAAATATAAGTCTGAATAATATAATATCTTTAAATGCACTCAAACATAAATATGGGACTGCTCATTCAGGTTCAAAACCCACAGTTGATGTTATCTTTTAATGTGTTGGTCTTAATGATCATTCATTCATTTTGTGTTTCTTTAGTTATTTGCAGTGCGTTAACGCCATCTAACGAACACTTGTGGTAACGACAGGTTTGGTGTACTGTTTCTATTTCCTGTTGTATTCTCGTTTGGAACGAGATTAGTGTTTAGTTAGTACACGACTTTTCCGGAGCGAGTTGTACTCCGTGTTGTGTAAATTCTGCTGTCAAGTTTCTTCAAACCTCGTTCAGTTGTGTTTCCCTCGTGGGCAATGCCGGTGAGTAGCACTGTGTGTAATATTAGTCGTTTTCTTAAGATGTGTAAGAAGAAAATTAACGTGTTGCCACGAAGTGTAGATTCCTCTGTTTCTCGTGTAATGGCGGCTAATGCTTAGTAGAAAACGATGTATGAGTTGCATTTGGTTTTGGAAATGATTGAAGAAGACAATTTGAGTTAATAGATACTTTTATTTGTGTTTACAGTTTTACAGCTTGTTTTTGCACTGCTGTGTGTAAAATAAAGGAGAGGAGAAAAAGGACCTCAGCATAAAGCATCATCTCATTTCTTTGTTCACCTCACCTGGCTGTTTATACGCGCTGGATAGCTAAATAAGCATACGTTTAGTGAGGCCAGTACATTTAATCTGTTTTAGTATTATGATAAAAGATCCCTCAGACCTCACTTATTTGGCTTTGTCTCTGGGCTCCTAATGGCCTCATCACTGTCCCTGGTATATACTGGACAAAGAAATAAGTATGATTGCTGCCAATTTGCTAATTTATAATAACTATTCCAAAAAAGGTAGATTGCTTATATAATTTTGAAGTCCTACAAGCGAGATTGGCTTCTGAAATCATGTAAGACACTTGCTGGGGATGAAATTTAGAAACCAGACCTCTTGAAACTTTAATTTAATACCCCTGTTATACTTTGTACACAGTATAGTTACCTCACATTATTTACACCATTTTTCAGTATGTATACCTTTAATTATCAAATTGAAAAACATTTTATATCCTCTTCAAACTGAGGATAAAATGTGTCTTTTGCTCATGTCTGAATTCAAACATACATACATAACATATATATATTTATAATTTAAATGATTAGAAATATGTGTTAGTATAATGTGTGTTTAAATATATATATATATATTAGTAGTAGTAATAATAATACATCTATGAATATTTTGTATGTAGTTTAAGACTCGGTTTAGATAATAAAAGGACTGCAAAAAGAAATATCAATGTTTTTTATGCCTATGTTTTGTTTTGAAAATTATTTCAATATGACAAGGTAATAGAATTAGTATAAAATGTGTTTTTAATATCAGTTCATAATGTAAAAAATGTATCATAAGTTAATAACCTATTACAGTATGCACTCACAATTTTATTATATTTTGAAAAAGTATTACAGAATGAAAAAATAATAAAGCATAATGTAATAACTGCACATAAGGCAGTTATAAGTTAAATTACATTTAACTTATAACTGCTTTATGTGCAGTTATTACATTATGCTTTATTATTTTTTAACAAGCTTTATAACTATTTCATGTTTACACTTTCATTGACCTCATAAACCTCAACTTCGTTATGGGAAAAAAAAGTAAAGTGATAATTTTTTAATAGAGAGAAAAAAAAAAAGATCTTGCTAAAGTTATATTTTTATATTTAGTAAGGATTAGAAATGATTAATAACTACTCGCCCTTCGCAAAGCTGTACGCACATATTAAAGAATCAGCCACTGAAAAAAACATATTATAAAATTAATATTTCAGACTATAAATTCAGATTGCTTGAGTCTGGTAACTGCAAACAGCCTACAGTTAAGGTAATGAACTATATTACTTGGCAGTAGAGTTGTTTCAGGGGAGAGGGGCCCTGAGTGGGTCAAATGCTTGACGCTTGATTGAGTTGCAAAAATGTGCATTAATTAGTATTTTGAGCAGACCCAAATTTGTTAAAAATATGCATTAGTTCATAATGGGAACAATCAGATCACAGAGTTAACTTAAGTCTGTAAAAATGTATATGATTTATTAATTTTGTTATTATTTCAACTTAAACGCAGGCTGTCCAATTACTACAATTGCTGCACTACTAAATCAATGTTATAACATAAATTATTAAGGTAAACTCTTGAACTGTTGCTGAACTCTATATGAAGCAAGCTATCTGCTACAATTTACTGTGTATTAAAGTATATAAACATAAGAACTCTGTCTCGTGTCTAAAAGTGCGTCAAACAGTTCGGGAGCACTATGTGTGTGCATTCTCCGTCCTTATGTCTTTGCTGTGTGGTTCTATAATGTCGTTTTCAAAAGTGTCAGTGAATCTTCAGCACAGTTCAAGTTTGTATTCGACTTATTCTTTTTCTATGATGGCTTTGGATTTTTTTTTTTTACATCGTTATTTCAGGATGACCACAGGAGCATTTCAGATGCGATGATTGGTTCAGTGGTTAGTCCAGTTATGAGTAATTCAGTCATATTAATTAATTTTTATGCACATCTTTAGTCTAAACAGGTTGGGAGGGTTACTTTTGAAATGTATTCCATTACAGATTACAGAGTACATGCTGTAAAATGTAATTTGTAATGTATTCCGTTAGATTACTCAAGGTCAATAACATATTCTAAATACTTTGGATTACTACTTCATCACTGGTAGATTTTTTTCACTTGTTTTGACTATAAAAACTCTGCCAGTTCAGTAAGACAAAATTCACGTTAAAAATGTATTATCTGAAAAACCCAAATATCTTATGCAGTGTTGTTTCTAAAACAAGATAAATCAAATTGATCTTATTTACAGGATTTTTAGATATTTTTACAGGAAAACCAAACAAAAATGATTATCAAGAATATGATTTTTTTCCCTCATATCAAAGGTCTTACTAGAAAAAATGTATTATGAATTTATTTGATAAAAAAATATGATCGTGCCTGGTAACACGTGCATGTAAAATGGCTAGAAATAGCATTTTAGCTTAGTGTAAAGCTGACAATTTACACAATGTTTATTTCTATTTCTTCTGCTCCAAACTTACTTCAAACGTACTTCTCTGTCTGCTCGTATGAATGTAACACATAATAAGAAAGTGTTTCACCGCTGTTCAAATGCACTTTGTATCACATAATTTATATGTATAAATGTTTTCCATCTGAAAGGACTAAATATTAAATTAAACAAATGTGAATAAAATGCTAAGTAATCTCTTCAGTAAAAAAATACTTTTTTATTGTAACTGTATTCTAAATACCAATGATTTCAATTGTAACTGTAGTGGAATACAGCTGCTAATAAATTCAATAGTAGTTTATTCTGTAATTGCGTTTCCTTAATAGTTTATGCAATTTTTTTATTAAATATAAAATGTATCCACCTTAAGCGAGCATACAAATTTGAAAGGAAACCCAGTTGGTTATGGCCTTGGAACTATGAGCCTGAGCTGGGACTGATTGTAATTTACTGAATTAGGGCACTAATGGCATCATTTTCAGAGAATTAATTGGTAAAAACACATTATTACCAGTGTGTGTGAGTTGAGGAGGTAAGATGATGAGAACCCTCTGGGCGAGGTCGCTCTGTGAGTTGAGCCAGCGCAGTGGCCCTTGTTCTGCTAGACTTCCACTTTCCCACATGTCAACGATGACGTGTACACCTGCACCACTCTGCAAAAACTCTGCCAGCATCATCACTGCACGCTGAAACAAGCCATCTATTGCAGGGTATACAACCAACACTGGCACGGACACGTTGCGCTCGGAGCTGTGACGTGAGAAATAGATTTTACCTGAAGGGAAAAAAAGGAGTGGAAATAATATCAGGCACCCAAACAATTTATTTTTAAATCATCATTTGATTGGACTGCAAAAAGTAAAGACATCTTCATACGAAATTGAACAGTAAATGCAAAATAAAATGTTTGTATGTAAAATAAAAACTAGACGTCTCAACATGATGAGTTCATGTGACAACAATATCACTACAGTTAGAAACATGGAATAATTCATATTGTTTCAGTGACATCTATTTTTCCTTGCAGGGGCCATATTTGTGACCATCAGTAGGAGAAAGCAATGTCGGGGAATGGAAAAAAAAAACTGTCAAGACGATAAACGATATCAAGAAAATAAATCAATTGCTTTTGATCCGTGTCTCAGGAAAACAGTGAACAGTTACTCAGCACAAATATTGGCAAATTTGACTTTTGCGGACATTTAAATATATCTTATCCATGATTCATCTCCATACGCCAGCGAGGCTGATGTGTAACCACCGAGTACACACACCTACCGATACATCAACCTGAATATCCTTCATTCAGAGTTTCCATGTTGTTTTGTGCTCTGATTTGGTCACAAACAGGCTGACGCTTTCGGCACAATATTATCCATTTGTCTGCTGCTCGCGGGAGATATTCATCAGTGTCCGGGACCAAACAACTTGCAAATGAAACACCGGCCAAAGACGAGATGTTGCAGTGACTGTCCTAACTGCGGTAAGGCTGTGAGGATAAACGCTAAAGCTGTCGCATGTGACTTTTGTGATGCTTTTGTTCACATAAAATGTGGAAATATTGCATCTAAAATCTATGAACTGGCCGTAAAGAGTAATTCTGACATTCCGTTAGCATGCAACAGGTGTTGTATGAATGAAATGTGTCACGCGAACGGCACTGATTGTCTGGAGGAGACAATGCATTGTTCTGGGGACAGTTTGGTTGATGCAAGGAATGACTGTGAGGCTGTTTTTAGTCGGAAAGGGCTTCATTTTATTCATATTAATGCAAGGAGCTTGCTGCCTAAACTTGAGGAGGTCAGTCAACTTGCAAGTACCTCTAAGGCTGCGGTGATTGCCGTGTCGGAAACCTGGCTTGATGGATCAATACAGGATGTTGAAGTTGAGCTTACGGGTTACTCCATCTACAGGCACGATCGGAGCAGAAACGGAGGAGGAGTGTGCCTATTTATAAGGAATGATTTGACATATAACCCGCGGACTGATCTCCATGAGAAGGGTTTGGAGTCTGCATGGATTGAACTGTTGCTTCCTAAAACTAAGCCCATTATTATTTGCGTTTGTTATAGACCTCCTAAGCAAACAGATTTTTATGAGCTCTTTGAAATGTTTTTTTGTAGGAGTAATGTATGTATGGAGAATGAATGTATCATTAGGCCTATGGGTGATTTTAACACAAATGTACTACAGCCTCGTACTAATAGTTTGAAAGAATCTCTTTCAACTATTTGTAAGGTGTCTGGCCTACAACAGTTAATCACTGAACCTACTAGAGTGTCTGTCAACAGTCAAACCCTATTGGACTTAATATTAGTTTCAGAACGTGAAAATATTTCTCAATCAGGCGTCCTTGATATTGCTTTGAGTGATCATAACGTCACTTTTTGCACTCGCAAAATATCTAAATCACAATTGAAGACTGGTAACCATAGTTCAATTAGGTACAGATGCACAAAACATTATACAACTGAGGATTTTAAAGAAAGGCTTTCCAGGAGGGATTGGTCAGATGTTTTAGGAAGCAATGATGTTGATGGGGCTTGGTCTTTGTTTAAACAGCACTTTTTAGCTGCTCTTGATAATGTTGCACCAATGAAGGAGACCAGAATTAAACAGAGAAGTGCAATTTGGATGACTTCTGACATTCTGGATCTCATTAGACAACGTGATAAATGGTTCAGAAAGTTTAAGAGGTCAACTTTGTCTTGTGATTACGATAAATATATATATTTTCGCAATCAGACTAGTTATAAGGTACAGAAAACAAAGTCTGAATTTTATGCCGATGCTATTACGGCAAACTTACATCAGCCTAAAAAGCTATGGAAAGTTCTTAGTGATATGGGCGTTAAAGAAAAATCTAAATCTAAGTCTGGTAATATTAGTTTAGTTATTGAGGATAAAAGGATTTCTGACAAACAGCAGGTTGCTTGTGTTTTTAATACCTTTTTTACAACAGTTGCTGCCAGTCTGTTTGATAAGTTGCAGAGTGTGTCAGGTAGATATGACCCATCGTTTGTAAATTCCTTTTATATAAACAAACATGTTACTCCTGATGCTTTTGAGATTGGCCCTGTATCAGAGGAGAGGGTGAGATTGTGTCTATCCACATTGTCAACTAACAAAGCTACTGGACAGGACCTTATTCCGTCCAGATTTTTGAGCGATAGTGCCAATGTAATTTCTAGGGTACTCACCCATATAATAAATTTGTCTTTAAGTCAGGGTATCTTTCCAAGTGGTATGAAAAGGGCTAGGGTAGTCCCCCTTTTTAAGAAAAATAGTAGATCAGATGTTGTAATTATAGGCCTGTATCAATTCTGTCAACCATATCGAAGGTGTTTGAGCGTCTGGTGTATGAGCAGGTGGAAGAGTATCTTGTCAAACAAAATCTACTGTATGAACTTCAGTCGGGATTTAGAGCAGCATACTCTACTGAAACCTGTCTTATTCATTTATGTGATTATATTAGACAAAACTTTGAAGGAAAGTATGTGGGCATGATACTTCTTGATTTGCAAAAAGCCTTTGATACTGTAAACCATGCAATATTACTATCAAAGCTACAAAGTATAGGCTTCAGAAATACTGCTGTGAAATGGTTCACCTCTTACCTCACTGGAAGAACTCAAGTTTGTGATGTTGAGGGGACCATATCAGATCCTCAGGATATTACTTGTGGGGTGCCTCAAGGTTCAATCCTTGGCCCCATTCTATTTTTAGTTTATATCAATGATATGCCAGCTGCAGTGAAATGTAAGCTGCTTTTATATGCTGATGACTCTGCATTGTTGGTCTCTGGGGATGATATCAGCGAGATTGAGAAGACTCTCGGTAATGAATTAAATAGTGTTAGCAAGTGGCTTATTGACAACAGGCTTTTAATACATCTGGGAAAAACTGAGTCAATTTTATTTGGAACAAAAAGGAAGTTGTCTAAAACAAATGTACTTAAGGTCACATGCAATGGCACTGAAATACTGTCTCAGAAAAGTGTTACATACTTGGGGTTAACATTGGAGCAGTCATTAACTTGTAAATCCATTGCCGACAAAATACTATCCAAGTGTGCAGGTAAATTGAAATTCTTGTATCGCAGAACAAGGCATTTAGATTTTTCTTTAAAGAAATTACTGGTTGTATCATTGATTCAATGTCATTTTGATTATGCATGTTCTGCTTGGTACTGTGGATTATCAGTTAAACTAAAAAAACAGACTGCAAGTGATGCAAAATAATGTTATCCGCTACCTGTTAAATGCACCCCCGGACCCATATTGGTAGAGATGCTTTTAAAAGTGTAGGACTGCTGCCAGTACATGTTAGAGTGGAGCAGTTAAAGTTGAATCATATGTATAATGTCATTAATGGCTCTGCTCCCAAATATTTATACTCCCAGATAAAAATGGTTAATTCACAGCACAATCATACTAGGGCCAGTGTCCGTTCTTGTAAAGTGCCCAGAGTTAATTATACAGCCAGAAGTTCTTTTTTTTTTATACAGGTATAATATTGTGGCATAATTTACCGCTTTCCCTCAAAAATGTAAATACTAGAGGGGCTTTTAGACATCAGGTTAAGGCTTTTTTATGGAATAGAGTAGCCAATCTTTTTAATTAGAGTAGACTGATTATTTTATGTTATTTATGATTTTAGAATGTTTTTGAACTTTGGATGATTTTGTGCTAAATGTTTTTGTCTTTGTCTTGCAATAGGTATTCGTTTTGTGTTAAACGTTCTAACACCAAGTACCATGTTGGAAATAAGTGTTTACACTTTAACATGTTATCCTTTGGATTATGTTGTCTGTCAAATCCAAAATAAATCAAATCAAATCAAATATAACAATACATCTGTGATGATCCCTGTAGGAATGTAAGAGCTTCTTTTAGCTTTTGAAAATACACAGAGCAACAGAGGTGAACACACCTATGCAAGTGTACCAGAAGTTTAACTACTATAGTGTTTTACTTATGTTGTCATACATTTAAAAAGTTAATATAGTTATAGGTTAATTAAAAAAAAATGACAGTATTTTCCATACCAGCTTGCTGTGTAAATATGACTAAGATGTTTACATTTTAGTCTGGTGGCATTAATAAAGTCTGTTTTTAATAATCTTATCATGTGTTGTTTACTGACTGTGTATTAGTATACTGTACACCAATGAGCCAACGCATTATGACCATTCGCAGATGAAACAAATAACGTTGATCATCTCCTTTCAAGGCCACATGTCATGGTCTGGGTAGATTAGATGGTAAGCGAACAATCAGTTCTCGTAGGCAATGTGTTGAATTCAGGAGTAAAGACCTGAGCAACTTCAACTAGGGCCAAATTGTTACGGTCAGACGACTTGGTCAGAGCATCTCTGAAATGGCAAGACACATGGGGTGCTCCCGGTCAGGATGTTGTGGGGTGATGGGCACCCAAAGCTCATCGATGCATGAGGGCAACGAAGGCTATCCCATCTGGTCCGAACCGACAGAAGGTCTTCTGTGGCACAAGTCACAGACAATTTTAATGATGGTTATGGAGGAATGTGTCACAACACACAGTGCATTGCACCCTGCTGCGAATGGGGCAGCATAGCCGCAGACAGGTCAGAGTGCCCATGATGACCCCTGTCCACCATGGAAAGCACCTACAATGGTCACACGAGTGTCGGAACTGGACCTTGGAGAAGTGGAAGAAGGTTGCTTGGTCCTGTTTTCTTTTACATCATGTGGACAGCTGTGTACATGTGTGCCGTTTACCTGGGGAAGTTATGGCACCAGAATGCACTGTGAGAAGACCGGAAGCTGTAGAGGGAGTGTGATGCAATGTTCTGCTGGGAATGCCTGGGTCCAGCCATTCATGTGGACATCAATTTGACACGCCCCCACTTATCTAAACGTTGTAGTAATCTGAAAGAGCATCTGTGGGATATGCTGGAACTACAAGTCCGATCCACAGCAGTTCCCCCTCGCAACAGGACTTGAAGGGTTTGCTGTCTTGGTGCCAGATACTAAAGGACACATTCAGGGGTCTTGTAGAGTCCATACCTTGGAGGGTCGGTGCTGTTTTGTTGGCATGTGGAGGATCAACAGCATATTAGGCAGGTGGTCATAATGTTTTGGCTCATCAGTGTATATAATGTATACTGACATTATGCTTTTTTTATTAATTACAATGTGTTACAATTATCATATACATTTATATAGTCTGGATGTTGAGAATTTAGCATCGTCTATGTATCCAAATCAATTTTGTTATAAATGTAATTGACCCGTGGACAGAAAACTGTCATGTCTGAATAAATGAGCAAAAACCAACAAGTGTTTTATCCCTGCTCTCCCCCTTCATCAATGCTTGACTTGTCATTTGAAAGATATAACTTTATTGGAAGAAAACTTACATTTTGGCTCTGGTAAGTAAACAGCAGTATCACTTTATATTTATATTTTAAGATTTATATGCAGATTCTTGTTGCATCCCACAGCGCAGCACTCTGAAGGTACACTCACTGAGCACTAAATTAGGAACACCTGTACACCTACTTATTCTTGTGAATGTCTAATCAGCCAAATATGTAGCAGCAGTGCAATCCATAAATCAGGCAGATACTGGTCAGGAGCTTCAGTTAATGTTCACATCAATCATCAGAATGTGGGAAAAATGTGATCTCAGTGATTTCGACTGTGGCATGATTGTTGGTGCCCAACGCGCTGGTTTGAGTATTTCTAAAATTGGGGATCTCCTGGAATTTTCACACACACAACAGACTTTAAACAAAAAACATCCAGTGAGTGGCAGTTCTGAGGATAGAAAGGCCTTGTTGGTGAGAGAAGTCAACGGAGAATGGCCAGACTGGTTCGAGTTGACAGAGAACCTACGGTCGATTTTATGCGAATGGGCTACAACAGCAGAAGACCACGCTGGGCACATTATTAGGACCACAGTTTTCCTAATAAAGTGCTCAGTGAGTGTATATGGGGTTTTGCTCACAAACAAGATGGCGTGGTCATACAGTGATGTCACATGAAACAGGTAAATGTTTTCAGAAACAGAATCAAGAGTTTTGTTTGAAAACCATCCCAGTTAGCCTAGTATTGCTCATAGGTAAGGGGTAGTGATTTTAACAAACCCCGAACTCGGCATGTATCTCATCCCTCACCCTTGGATGTTCTACTAAAGTTTGAAAAGGCAAGTATTTATTTTCTTACGCAGTATGCAGCAGCAGAGCAGTATGAGAAGAAACAACAGCACGCATCCAATACCGATCGCCAACCCAGATCTTTCTGCAGTAGAAAATCACAAACAAAATGTACTCATTATATACATTTATGCATTTGACAGACAATTTTTATAGTATAGCTACATTATATAGTATTTTATTAGTACACATGTTCCCTAAAACTCAAACCCTCAACCTTGTTATTGCAAGCATAATGTAATGGGGTGCGCGAAGACACACTGAAAGAAATGTGTCATTGGAACAAAGCAGAACAATTGTCAGCTTATTACAAGTAATTCCCTTAGTTTTTTCAACTTAAGAATTCAATCTTAACAAAAGCGAATATCTGTATCTAATTAGGGGTCCAAGTAATGAAGGTACTGGAAACCTTTAGAGCTGTTCAGGTTGGACGTGGATGTTTTCTTCTACAACATAAATTACACACAGTCATGCATCAAGTGTGAATTTTGAAGCCATATTGAATTACATAGTTTTTTACATGTTGGCTATAAAATTGTTTACCACAGACCTTATTTACTCATTAGTTGAAAACCCTCATTATAAAAGCCCATAGAGCAAAACAGCCTGGGCAAATTAGCCTTACGGGTTCACCTGCGAATTGACATCATGGCCGATCAGCTCTATTGTACAGTATTTGTACTGATTTTCTAATTATTATTGTAATTTTTTCTCCCCCTAAAAGTATCTAGGTGTCAGAAACCGTAAAGCCCAGAGATCTCTATTATACACACATTTATGTTTCCGCTCACTTCTATTAAAATAAATTCAAGAAAAAAAATATAGTATTTTGAATTTCGACAAAAAAAAACATCCTTTTTTGAACTCCTAGGCCATTTGTGTGATTTGCACAAAAATGTGCATGTAGTAACATAAGACCTTCCTGACCAGAAGTTGTTTTGGGATTTTTGGATTGTCAGTTAGTTTGAAAGACATGAGCTGATTTTTTTTTTATATGTATGTATTTATGTCTTTATTTTTTGCCATGGCTCATTGTAAAGGGATTCATTGGAAAGGAGGAGGCGAGAACCGGCTTGATAATATAAATAATATTTTAATGAATAACTTAAAAGACACAAACACACATGACGGACATGTCCATAAACTATCTCTCTCTCTCTCGTAGCACCACCGTCTGTCATCCGCCTTTATCCCTCTCTGAGGCTTAATTACCCAGATAAGGGACCGGGTGTGTATAATCACAACCCGGCCCTGCCCTCCGCCCTGCCACACTCATTTATTTATTTGTTTTATCCTATTTTCTCCCAGTTTGAAATACCCAATTCCCACTACTTAGTAGGTCCTTGTGATGGCACGGTTACTTACCTAAATCCGGGAGGCAGAGGACAAGTCTCAGTTGCCTCCTCTTCTGAGACTGTCAATCCGCACGTGGCTCGCTGTGCATAACACCGTGGAGACTCCCAGCATGTGGAGGCTCATGGTATTCTCCGTGATCAACGCACAATTTACCACGGGCCCCATTGAGAGCGAGAACCACTAATCACAACCACAAGGGGTTACCCCATGTGACTCTACCCTACCTAGCAACCGGGCCAATTTGGTTGCTTAGGAGACCTAGCTGGAGTCACTAAGCACACCCTGGACTCGAACTTGCGACTCCAGGGGTGGTAGTCAGAGCCAATACTGCCATGGCTCATTTTGACTCAATGGGCTATATCTTCTAAATGGGAAATCCAATATTTTTTGACATGCCCCTGTAGACCTTGTTTTGTTGGGGAAACTAATAGCTAGATAAAGATCGTAAAGTAAGCATACTGTAAAATGCAATTAAGAATACTAGTGTTAAAACCTTGGTAATCATATAATTGACTTGGATATATATATGCATGTGTTCAGTCAGAATCACTTTCATCAAAATAGCTTTATCGTAAATTTAAGCTGATGGTGTATATTTTACAGGTATGTGATACCATCCTGGTGCATGCCAAGGAGCTGAAGCTTCCTTCATCCAGAACCATACCCTATGCTGAACAAGGCCAAGCTTAAAACAGAACTTTCCTTCATCTATGAGAACAGTGAGTTCAAGTCTAGCAGTGGTGCAGTGCCTCTGTACCGTTTTTTTCATGGAGAACAACTTGCAGAGTACTTTCTCAGAGACCACCAGTCTACTCAAGATCTTTATCACCACACCCACAGCAGCAGAACCAGAGAGGTGCTTCTCTACTTTGAAGAGGATCAAGACCTTCAGGGCTCAACAATAAGGATGGCCCGGGGCCAGTGTGAGAAAGATTCAGGCCAGTTGCTAGAACTGTCACTTGCCCGATTGGGCCAGTGCTGCATTTATAACATTAGTGCAAGCAAACAACAAACGAGAGAGCACTAAAATTACGCGGGGTGAACAAAGTCTAACCGAGGAGCGAGCACGAGTATATTTATCTTGCAAAGATGTGCAAATGCATAATATACTGGACATGCCAAGGCACAGTCACGTGCATGCTCAAGATCATGCAGACACCGAGCGCACTCTCCTAGCACTGTCCTCGCTCTTTTCCAAGTGTCTTAGCAGCAGCTATTATCAATGTGTAGAAAATTGCAGGAAAAAACCCACTTAATGAATTTCGTAGTGGGATTTAACGTGTTTTGCAACATTTTAAGTATCCCCGCATATTCTGTGTTCACAGTGTGTGAAATCCCCACATTTTTCAATGTTTATATGTGTCACGATTCACTGTTGTCTGCCCTGTGTTTTGCCTCTGTCATCTGTTCCCCATGGACTACACTTCCCATAATTCCCTGCTCTCATCACTGCTAGCTGACTTCTATTGTCCTCACCTGTGTTTCATTTACTCATTAGTCTTTTTGTATATAATGCCCTGTTGGTTGCTTGTTCTTTGTCAGTTGTTTAATGTATCTAGACCAACCGTGTTTTGCCCATGCCCTTCGTGGATGTTTTCCATCATGGGTGTTTTATTTGTTCCTGTGTTTACCCATTATTTTGAACTTGTTTATTTCTTTTCATTAAACTCTTTTCCCACTCCTAGATCCAGCTCCTGAACTTCCTTCCTATACATTACAACATGTTGGTGAAAATTAGTAATCCACACATTGGAACACAAGAAATCAACAGTTTCTTTCTATAGGACTGAATATCCATGTCTCTCCATGCATAATGTCTCATTATCATCTCTCTCCGTGCGGCATAGTCTGTTTAACAGGACATTTTTAGGAATATGTGGGGGACTTCTGCCCTCTGGTCAGCGAGGTTGAGTGTGGCAGCGGGGGCGTGGTCAAGCGCCTGTCCGGGAGAGAAAGCGGTAAGGGCGCTTGCACCTGAGCTAAATTATGTCTAACACCTGTCTCTAATTTCAGTGAGCATGGGGAGAGCGGCATAAAGTTGGCCACGGAACCTCCAGTTAGGGAGAGAGAGAAAAAGCTCACTCACCGGTTCTCTGATGTACCGTTGCGTGGTCCTCGAACACTCCTCCACACTCTCCAGCGGACGACAGCCGCTCCTCTCTGTGCAAACCGGAGTCAAACCTCCAACCCCCAGCGGACAGAATGCCCCTCCGCTTTTCTGGCGGCCCCTGGGGACATTCCTCCGCCCCTGGCAGTGGCCCTACCGCTCCAGGCGATCGGGGAGTTACTTCCCTCCTCCCCTTGTGGACGGCGGTCTTCACTCGACCCTTCCGCATTTCTGGGGGACGGCAGGGCACTCCTCCGCCCCTGGCAGCGGCTCCATCGCTCCAGGAGGTCGGGGAATCCAGTCCCCACTCGCCCCGCAGACAGCGGCCTTTCCCCGCATCTGGCCGGTCGGCCTACTCCGTCACCCAGTAGATGGCAGCGGCGCTCCCCTGGGTGGACGGCAGTGTCGAGGACTCTGCGACGGGCATGCCTCCTCCTTCCTGGGTTTAGGCACCAATGTAAGGGGGTTAAGATGGGCAAGGAGGAGGCGAGAACCGGCATGTCAATATAAATAATATTTGAATTAAACTCAAACCAAAAGCACAAACATGAACACACACATGACGGACATGCCCGTAATTCTCTCTCTCTCTTTAACCACCTTTATCCCTCCACCATCAGGCCGATTGGGGATCGGGCGTGTGACATTCTAGCCCGGCCCCACCCCCCTCCGCTCCACATTGAGGTTTAATAAGATTGCCCTCAATGACAGTTTCCATTTTTTGATTGAGTGAGCTAATCTCTTCTTTGATGCCTGGCAGTTGCAGTCCCCTCAATTTCCGGTTCTACGTTCACTGTGGGGGAGACGGATTCCGAGCTGTCATCCCACGTCATGGTCGACGAGCTAGCGTCCCACGCCATGGTCGACGAGTGAGCGCCCATGCCTGCCATAGTTAACGAGCCCTTGCCCATGCATGCCACAGTTAACAAGCCAGTGCCAGTGCCTGTAGCCTCGACCATCCCAGAGCCTGTGTTGCTAGCCTTGACTGTCCCAGAGCCTGCGTTGCCAACTTCGGCCTCCTGGAGGAGGGGGCTTCCGTTTCCAAGTCTCTGCCCATGTACACGACCATAGAGATCGTCTCCAAGTCTCTGCCTATGTACACGACCACAGAGGTCGTTTTAAGGTCTCTGCCCATGTACACGACCACAGAGGTAGTTTCCAGGTCACAGAGGTAGTTTCCAGGTCTCTGCCCATGTACACGAACACGGAGAACGTTTCCAAGTCTCAGTCGATGCCATGACCAAAGAGGTTGTTCCAGAGTCTCTGTCTATGCCCACGACCACAGAGGTCGTTCCTGAGACTCTGCTCATGTTTACGACCACTGAGGTCTTTTCCTAGTCATCCAGGACTCTTAGTCTCGAGCTTTCCATGGCTCTGCCTTCTACGGCTTTGCTCTTCAAGCCTACCATGGCTCTGCCTGCCACAGCTCTGTTCATTGAACCTCTTACGGCTTTGCCTTCCACGGCCTTGCCCCTCGAGCCTACCACAGCTCCACCTGCCATGGCTTCACCCCTCGAGGCTTGAATACATGTTCTCTGTTGTTGGAAATGCAGCCGCACCGTTTCCCCACCAACAGAAGAGCTCTTCAATGGGCACAAACTCTCTGGCAGCAGGATAGCCCAGTCTTACACACCCTTGATGGCTTCATGGCTCACTTCCAAGAGGTGTTCGGTCACCCAGACGGTGACTCGACTATAAGTGAACAATTATATAAATTATGTCAGGGCAAAAGGTGATACACTCACCAGTGGATTCACCTTCACCAAGTGAACACCTCCCTTGACATCAGCACACCTCTGTGTATCTGGCTTAGTCTTACCATTCACCCTCCTTCTCCACCAAGAATGGTACTTCACCAGTCGACCTTCAATTGAGCACAATTTGTAAATAAACACCCCAATATGTAAATAAACACCAATGCTAGGGTTCAGAACTCCATCTTGTGTCTGTGGTTACATAACACCAGTAATATAATGACAGGAATGCCGCCCATTGTAACAAAGTAAAAGTAAAAAAGTTTAATTAGAAATTTACTTGAGTGAGAATTAAAAGTACCCACTTTAAAATCTAAAAAAAAATAAAAAATTCAAAAACATTACTCAAATAATTGTAGCACATTACTACCCACCTCTGTTAATAAGCAACATATTGTAAATTTTTTCAAAATTTCTCTCTTTCTGTTAAGAAAAAGAAAGTATTAGGGGTTATAACAACATAGGGGAGACACAATGACAAATGTTCTTTGTTTGGTGAACTATATCTTTAAATTAATCAAGCTAATTGATGTTACACCAATGAAGATAAATAAAAAAAATATGAATTAATTTTGGTCAGATCAAGAATACAATTCTTTATAGAAATGACAACCTATTCACTTGTCTACAGCTAATACATTACATACAAGTTACTCCTCACTGTATGGCTCTCACATGTCTCCAAAATAATCCACAGGATGAAAATAGTAACAGAATATAGCTGCAAGCAGTAATTACGGGGCCAAGCAGTTAAGATAACATGTTTCAGTATAACAAAGTGTTGCCAAAATATAGCATTTCAACCTCTTTTGTGTGCGCACTGCCTAATTTTGGCTGCAGGATTATATATATATATATATATATATATATATATATATATATATATATATATATAAATCCTGCAGCCAAAAGTTTGGAATAATGTACAGATTTTGCTGTTTCGGAAAGAAATTGGTACTTTAATTCACCAAAGTAGCATTCAACTGATCAAAATTATGTTCAGGACATTACTGATGTAAAAAACAGCACCATCACTTTTTGAAAGTCATTTTTTATCAAATCTAGACAGGCCCCATTTACAGCAGCCATCACTTCAACACCTTATCCTTGAGTAATCTCTTATTTGCTAATTAGGTAATAGAAAATCACTTGCCATTATACTAAACACTGCTAAAAGCTATTTGGTTTGTTAAATAAAGCTTAACATTGTCTTTGTGTTTGTTTTTGAGTTGCCACAGTATGCAATAGACTGGCATGTCTTAAGGTCAATATTAGGTCAAAAATGGCAAATAAAAAGAAAACAAAAACAGCTTTGTCTGGAAACTCATCAGTCAATAATTGTTTTGAGGAATGAAGGCTATACAATGCTTGAAATTGCTAAAAACTGAAGATTTCATACAAAGGTGTACACTACACTCTTCAAAGATAGAGGACAAATGGTTCTAACAAGGACAGAAAGAGATGCGAAAGGTCCAGATACAACTAAACGAGGATAAGTACATCAAAGTCACTAGTTTGAGAAGTAAACGCCTCACATGTTCTCAGCTGACAGCTTTACTGAATTCTACCCACTGAACACCAGTTTCATGTACAACAGTAAAGAGAAGACTCAGGGGTGCAGGAGTTATGGGAAGAATTGCAAAGAGAAAGCCACTTTTGAAACAGAAAAACAAAAAGAAAAGGTTAGAGAGTGAGCAAAGAAAAACAGACATTGGACAACAGATAATTGGAAAAGAGTGTTATGGATCTTAACCCTTTGAGCTTTTGTGGGATCAGCTAGTCTGAAAGGTGCGTGAGAAGTGCCCAACAAGACAGCCACATCTATGCCAAGTGCAACAGGAAGCGTGGAGTGAAATGTCACCTGAGTATCCGGACAAACTGACAGCTAGAATGCCAAGGATCTGCAAAGCTATCATTGCTGCACATGGAGGATTTCATGATGAGAACTCTTTGAAGTAGTACAATTTTTTTTTCCAAATTGTAATAGTAAATTTCCATGTAATTAATGTCCTGAGTATACACTGTGATCAGTTGAATGCCTCTTTGGTGAAGAAAAGTACCAATTTCTTTCCATAAGAGCAAAATCTGTACATTATTCCAAATTTTTGCCAACAATGTGTGTGTGTGTGTGTATATATATATATATATGAATAACTTGAATAACTTTTTGTCATGCGTGTCTCTAGATAATACATGCCACATTTTTGCGAATTAAACATACACCCTAGGGGGAGTTAGAAAAAGTAGGCTTTCCACAAAATTCTAAATGCCGTAAAATCTAGTCGAGCAAAAATTGTAATCATGGTATGCATTCGAATCGGCAAGAGCCAAGGAATCAGAGGAAACGTTTTTTCCTTGCATTTCAAAAATTATTGTAAAATTTAATTTTGAGTCGAGGGTTTAAGGTAAACACTCCAAATTTGACACCAGCAATGTTCAGACTCTCCCTTATCAGTGTTTCAATTATCACACTTTTTACCAAACGGTTCTATGGGCTGCCACAGACTCCAAGCTAGAAACGGCAGTTTCTCCAAGCTAGAAATGGCAGTCTTTTGTAATGAAAGTGGATAATTCTGTGTACATTCTGCCATTGCTTAAATAACCATTGTCCTGTTCTGAACCATTTGGTAATTGAGGATTTAGACGTTGAATTTTAAGATACTCACTCGAACAGTTAACTTTGTGATGAACCAAAGGACATCCATGGCCACAGTGTGGAAAGTATGGTTTTATCTGTCAGTAAAAAACAATTTTATTAGTGTAAAAAAGTATACCACCCCAACTGCATTTCAATCATTTATAAAGCATTTGTAAATAAATTATTAGTAATTAATTAACACATTTATAAACCCTTAACATCATAAGGGAACATTAATGTAAAGTGTAACCAATATTTTCCTGGACAACAATACAAAATACTGATTAGGAAAAAAAAACAATTGCAGTGCAAATGGTCAGAATCACAGCTTGTATTATTTCAGTAATTCACACTCTTTAGAATTGATACTGCTGAACATTTGGCATTTCAAAGAACCTGTAAAGGCATTCAGAAATTTCCAAATTAAATTTTGAAACCATGAATTTGTTACCATGTTACTATGAATTTTAATTAAGCATGACTTATTGAGGTCATATTGCACAGACATCAGAAATCAGATTCAGAACCCATTTAATAGTCACCGATATCGAAAGATATTCACAGATGCCCGTATAGTTCACTTCCACTGTACGATTTTCCAATTTTCCTCCCTGCAGGACAAACGTAAACAAATATTAGGAAGAGAAACTTACGTGAAACAGAAGGCGAGAGTTGATGTGTCTGCAGTCTGTGCATGTCCTTTCAATTAAATTAGCATGTAAGAAGATGGTGATTAAAAACCTACTTTACCCCATTTATGTACTCCATGTGTAGTATTTCACTTCCATTTCTCAGTATGATGGTGTATTTATCTGATGCTGAGCTTGTAGTAAAGGTCACAACTATTTTATCATCATGAAAGACTGAAAAAATACCAGCATCCCACTTATCTAGATTTAAGGACACAAAGTCAATTAATTGTAATATTCAGGAAGAGTAATATTAAACCCAAAAAACACTGAACAGCATTCAAACAAACCCTTAACCATGAAGGCTGATTTATATTTCTGAGTTGAACCTATGCCATAAGCCACACGTAGCTACATATGTAACAGCGTAGCCTGACATGCACCAATTCAAAATGTAACTGCGCGTTGCGTTGCGTCGATACAAATGAAATGAGTTGTGATTAGTCCACTGTATTATCAGAGTCCGCCCCCAAATGATAAGAAATTATATGCGGGAGCCATTTACTCTATATATACAGTATATCAGGTGAATAAAATAATACTTGCCATATTCTAATCCAGAACATTCCAAGCTGTACGATGTTCTAACCAGAGGTGGGTAGTCAAGCACTACATTTACTGCGTAACATTTACTTGAGTAACTTTTTGGGGAAAAAATACTTCTAGAGTAGGTTTAAAAGTGGGAACTTTTTGCTCTCACTCAAGTAAATTTCTAATAAATTGTTCTTACTTTTACTTCTTTACAATGGGTGGTGTTCCTGTCATTACATTAATGGGTTTAATTTTAATTAATGTGTAATTTATTGTGAGATTACTGAATGGGACTTTTACGAGTGCGGAAGCTGTTGTCTCAGACTGTCACTCAATCACTGCTGCAGCATCAAACTCTTTAAAGTGAAACACCTTCTTTGCTCCACACAGTGAAAAAAAAGAATAGTTTTGTCATGCAATGCCTTCATTTAACACCAAGACAAGCTGATTTTTCAAGATTAAAATCACAGCTCCAACTTAAGGCAGCAGGCTGAGGTAAGTTTTGGCTCTAATGATAACGTGGGATAATGTGATGGTCATTTTCAGGGTAATAATGTAACTGGGCTCTTATGACACCAGTTTTTAAGTGTAAATGTTTAAATCAGTGCAATATATAAGTGCGCTTTGTCCCGCATGTCATGAGCAGTATTTACGCATTTACCCCGCACCCTTGCGGCGGTACTGGAAATTTTCGCAGCTACTTCAGGAGGATTACTGTATAAACCCATGTAAACATCCAAGTTAAGTGTAAATAAATGTATTTTGGTCTACCATTCACGTGATAACTGGAGCGTGAAGAGACAGCACTTCTGCACGTGCACAGTGAGGTGCACAGGGCTTGCACATGTGAGATGTGCGGGCGCTAGTATGGCAAAGACAGACTGGCTGTGTCTGCAATCGTTCACTCATTCACGATTTCCTATAGAGTGAATGGCAGTTAGTGCACTACATCTCAGCAGTAATTGAACGAAATGAGTGAATTCGGATGCTGACGTATACACTGAGTGTCAGAGCTCTGGGACTGTCACATATGAAATTTTTAAATACTTGGGCCTTACTTGTTATTCTTATTAAATAATATATTAATACAATAAATCTTCATTCTGTTTGTCATTTTAAATATGTACTGTGTGTTAATATAAAAAGTAAACACATTTTAACAAATAAAGAGTACATTTTAAAATGTATCTGTATGTTTTGCCTCTTTATATGTTATATTATTTTAATCAAGTAATGATTTGTCAAATGCTAATTTGCTACATACAGCATGAAATTGTTGGAGTGAAGGGAGCTGTGTATCCCAGCTCGTATTTCTTACCCATGGTGGATTATGGGCAATTAACAGTTGTTGAGTGTACATCAAACGTACACTCGAAATGAGAGTGCATTGTGTGTAAAACTGAGTGAACAAAAGTAGGGAACGAGTGGTTCACTCAGAATTCAGACACTTCTACAAAATGGCAAACACCCGAAATAGTGCACTATATAGAGGATAGGCAGTGGTTTCAGACACAGCGAGTGTTCAATGACCGGGGTTGGTGCCCTAGGAATTAGACTGCATATATGCATTTAGAGAGCGGTGGTACTGTTGTACAGATCTAATGATCTAAATACTTACGACACTGAAAACTGTAACTACACTGAAATAAGAATACACACATGACTTTAAAAGCTATGAAATAGCTAAAGTAGGCATTAATAAAACATGATCTTGCTTTTGTTTATATTTCAGCAGTATATATAATGTCCTTGTGGGACATTTTTACGTTTTCATCGTAATAATTACTAGAAATGTTTAGAAACCTCTCTTATTAACAAATTCATCCAGATCTGACAAGAGCCCTTAAAGGGATAGTTCACCCAATAATTACAGAAGAAAGGAAGTCATACACATCTGGGATGGCATGAGGGTGAGTAAATGATGAGAGAATTTTCAATTTTGTGTAAACTATATCTTTAAAGTTATAGCTCAGCCATAATTTTATATTCTGTCATAATGTCCCTACCCTCATGTTGTTCCAAACCAGTGTGACGCTTTGTATAATATGGAACACAAATTATGTTAGACAGAATTTTAGGGACTGACAGTCTCAGTCACAATTCACTTTCAAAATATGGAGAAAAATAACATTCACTGAAAGTAAATAGTGGCTCTAGTGTGTCAAACAGTGTTTAATATCTCCTTATTGTGTTGCATGGAAGAAAGAACGTTATATGTGTTTGGAACAACATGATGGTGAATGACAATGATAATTAACTTCTATTATGTCATTTGTAAAAGTAACAAGTTACTCACTACTTGAGTACTCTTTTAATTGGATACTTTCTTACTCTTGCTCAAGTAATTATTTATGTTAGTACTTTTACTTCTACTTGAGTAAAAAAAATTAAGTAATTGTACTTTAACTTGTACAATTTTTGGCTCCTCTACCCACCTCTGGTTCTGACAGTATGTTTGGCAGTATGGTGTAAATTAAATAATCATATTTCATAAGTAATGAAAACGGAACACTTCTAATTTGTCAGCAGATTAAATAAGCACCTGCTTAGAGTTGGTTATATTGCCTATATGCAATGTAAATTCCAGTTTATAAGCTTTAAACGACAACCATGTTGTGTTGGTCAAGCGATCATATGGGTTTTAGATAGCTACTTATATGTATTTACAAAAATATCAGTGTAGCTATATGTTGCTATATGTAAATAATAATTTTTCATGGGCCTGGTTAGCTCAGCGACTAAAGATGCTGACAACACCCCTGAAGTCGTGCAAATTCGAATCCAGGGTGTGTTGAGTGACTCCCGCCAGGTTTCCTAAGCAATCAAATTGGCCCGGTTGCTTGGGAGGGTAGAGCCACGTGGGGTAACCTCCTCATGGTCGCTATAATGCGGTTCTCGCTCTCGGTGGGGCACGTGGATGACACAGAGAATATCGTGAAGCCTCCACATGCGCTATGTCTCCACAGTAAGGCGCTCAACAAGCCAAGTGATAAGATGCGTGGATTGACGGTCTCAGACGCGGAGTCACTATGCCAACACGAGGACTTAAAATGCACTGGGAATTGGGCATTCCAAATTAGGGAGAAAAGGGGAGAAAATCCCCTTTTATATATTTTCATAACAGAACACTCCTAGTTTGTCTGTAGATTAAAAAGTAACCTGTTTAGTGTTGGTAATTTTGCCTAAATTCATAGTAAAGAGTTTAAGCTTTAAAACGACACCCATTGTGTTGGTCAAGCAAGCATTTATTGATTAATATGATTATGTTTTTTCAGCACGGAGCATATGTCACATTATTTATTTATTATTATTTAAGAGGCTCAGAAGCAATCTTACATGCATTGCAGGCATCATACAGTATAAAATAAATCATATGTAACTTAATACATACTTTAATGAACTTGTTTTTAATGCTTCAATAATTTAATGAATACCATTGCATTGCCTACTATTTATTTATTAAATGTACAGTTATTTCAGAAATTAAGGTATTTTTTCTCAATACAAAAGTATTTTGGCTGTTTACTCACAGAATGATGCAGACACACTAACGCAGAACTATAAAGGCAAACCAAAGCGTTGGCCACTATGCAGAGCCTACATTGTAGGTTTGACGCAGAAGTATAAACTGGCCTTAACTTCTAAAATTTGGGTGTGACTTGTACCATAGTTTTTGCTACAGACATGAATGATATATCAAATTATGCTGCTTGTTGAGGAAAGGTGTGCTGTCACTTTTCTAAGCTATCAGACTATTTTTGCCTGGCAGACAAAAACTTTCAACTCTAAAAGTTAAATAAGCTTCAAAGTAGGGTTAACTCTAGAGACCAGAATATAATTTAAACTTGGGTTGGGCTCATTTTACTTGGACCAGAAAGCTACCGTCTAGAAACCACACAGAACACCCTAGTAGTAGTAACCACCTAGCAACACTTTTAAGGCCCAGATATATGGCACTTTTCCACTGCACGTAACAGTTCGACTCACCTCAACTCTACTCGCTTTACTTTTCTGAGCTTGCATTTCCACTGCAGTTTAGTGCCGCAACAACGTGGGTGGGATTATAGGCTGATCGTCATAGTTGCGTGCCGTGACATCATCTTAAACACGACACAAACGGACCAAAACAATAACACAACAGCTAGCTGTTAGCTACTAGCTCATTGTGCTGCATAAAGCAGTTGTTGCATTGTGATTTTTTCACACAAGTGTAACAGTTAAATTAGTCTGGTTGTTTTAGAAGCAAGCTTCCAGTAGCTGGTCAACTAATTAATGTGAAGCGTTCAAGCAGAGTATAGAGTTAACGTAACAAAATGTACCATCCTCCAACGTGGCTGTGTCCAGGGCACTCTCCCTCTCATTGCTCGCCGGTTTAGATAGCGTCCATTTGGTCGAACCACTTCCACTTTTCCTTGATGGTTCTGTAGTCACTTTTAAGTTTTTTTTTCCCCTTTTTTTACTTTTCCCTACACTGTTGGTAGGTCCGGTGGTAGCCGTGTGCAGCCAACAGCTGAGACACTTCCTGAGAGACTTTTTAGTTTTGCATCGTTTCTTTCTTCGCTAAAGAGTGGACAGTCTGCACCTCGTTTATTGACCACAGCGTGGTTTTGCACATAGCCATTTCTTTTTTCACAATTTGAAAGGTGCGTGAACAAATTATAATGTTATCGCTGTTGCTAACTTTAAAACTAGCGGGTTCATGTCCCAAATCCAGTGACGCTGGTAGTGACGATTCTCCCTGACCAATCAGTGATCTGCAGGATTTTGATGTCACATTTAGTATTGGCTCGGCTCGCTTGGAACCTCGACCTAGGTGATCAGGTACCAAGTACTATCCAAAGTGGAAAACCCCAAAAAAGCAAGCAGAGTTGAGTTGAGTCGAGTTGTACCATGCAGCGGAAAAGCCCCAATAACCTACTTCATACGAAATCGAAGAACGAAAGGGTGTGGTTCGGAACAGCTTGTTTGGGAAAACTTTTAGGAAAACTTCTAACCAGCTGCTAAACACATTGCTTCCATTGGTCCACGTTATAAGTAGGTGTGACCTGAAGCTCCACACACTACTTTGTTTATGTTGTTCAGTCAGTATTCATGGCGAACACACTGACGAGAACAAGAACATGTCATGTGATTTGTGTGTGTGTTTAATGTAGTCTACAAAAGGAATCTAATCTACTCTCATATTCTCAAGTGCCCATTCACTCATGTGCCATCTGCAGCGAAAGCCATTCACACATCTGACCAAAGAAAGATATGCCTCTATCACTTTTCATCTGTATTTTGCCATTATTACGGTAGTCTTTTACACACCAATTTATGCAGTTGATTCAGTATCAACATAAATTACAGTGTAATCAGTGCATATTATGCCACATATAGTATGTTAGCACATTAGCACAATTAATTCACAATGTAAACAAGACAAACAAGACAAAAAAAGATTTTCTTACAGTATATACAGTATATATTTCTCTTAATCATCATTGAGTGGTTAAAACGACTTCTTTTACTGACCTCATTTAAACTTTATTCATAGAATGAGGTATAAAGTCACTGATAACACATTTTAATGTCACGTTAGTTAAGGTTTTACTTGGCGTTGTAACGGTTACCCTGTCTTGTTTCACTGTTGCCCTCTTGTTTTCCATCTTGTCACTTTTGCACTTCTTAGTTTTCACTTTAGTCGCTTATGTAACTCCATAGTCCTCTGTTAGCGTTCGTGTTCCCTGTCATTGTTTGCACCTGCCCTCATTAGTTTGAGGTTGCTTCTGTTAATCACCTTATTATCTTGTTTGAGTTCTGTTCGTTCATTGGCCCCTTTCCCCCTTGTTTATGTATTTATACCCTGTGTCTTTGTTCAGTCTCCGTCGATCGTTGTTTGATGTCAACCTGGTGTGTGTTTCCTCCTCGAGTCCCCTGTTTGCTTACGTCGTGTTTAGTTTGCTATTTTATGTTTCATTTCCCCATCGTGGGTTGTTCCTTTGTGTTTTCCTGTTTTAGTTCATCTAATAAAGTTCAAACTGCGTTTGGATCCGCATTTCCTCGTCTGCCTCGTTACTCAAGCATAACAGAACGATCGAACCACCCATGGATCCAGCAGTCCAACGTGCGAACTACCATCTGCTCTGCTTAAAGCAAGAGGACCGCCCCATTGAAGACCACATCCACGATTTCCTGAACCTGGCGAGTGTCTCAGACTTCCCGGACTCAGCCGTGGTGGCCTTCTTTAGGGGCAATCTGAACGCGGCGCTGAGGGAGCGGTTGCCACAGGCAACGCACGGCTGGACGCTCTGCGACTTCCTGGAGGCGACCCTACTAGTTTGCGGCTCACAGCTCACCGTGGGCGTCGTGGAGGAGGACCCTACCCCTCCACCCACTGTGGAGACCCTTCAGCTGTCCGGGGCCCCCCCTGTCACACCTACCCCGGTCTGCAAGCCAGAGCCCACGCCTGCCCCGGTCTGCGAGCCAGAACCCACGCCTGCCCCGGTCTGCAAGCCAGGGCCCACGCCTGCCACAGTGAGCGAGCCAGCGGCCACGCATGTCACAGTGAGCGAGCCAGCAGCCACGCATGTCACAGTGAGCGAGCCAGCAGCCACGCATGTCACAGTGAGCGAGCCAGCGGCCACGTATGTCACAGTGAGCGAGCCAGCAGCCACGTATGTCACAGTGAGCGAACCAGCGCCTACGGCCTCTACCATCAACAAGCCTGAGTCGTCGTCAATCACGGCCAGCGAGCCTGAACCCACGCTGACCAGGAACAGCATCCCAGCCTCGCCAGTCGCATCAGCCCGGAGGAAGAGGAGAAAGGGAGTGGTCTCTGTGCTCCAGCCTCCGCCTGCCGCAGCCCCATGCCCTAAACCCCCCTTGACTCTGCCCTCAGCGCCCGGCGAACCTAAGCTGGCACATACCACGGTAACCCAGCCAGAGCCTGTAGCCTCAGACGTCAGTGAGCCAGTGCCGTTAGCCTCAAACGTCAATGAGCCAGCGCCTGTAGCCTCGACCGTCCCTGAGCCAGTGCCTGTAGCCTCGACCGTCCCTGAGCCAGCGCCTGTAGCCTCGACCGTCCCTGAGCCAGCGCCTGTAGCCTCGACCGTCCCTGAGCCAGCGCCTGTAGCCTCGACCGTCCCTGAGCCAGCGCCTGTAGCCTCGACCGTCCAAGAGCCAGTGCCAGTAGCCATGACCGTCCAAGAGCCAGTGCCAGAAGCCGTGACCGTCCAAGAGCCAGTACCAGAAGCCTCGATCGTCCAAGAGCCAGAGCCTGAAGCCATGACCGTCCAAGAGCCAGTGCCAGTAGCCATGACCGTCAAAGAGCCAGTGCCAGTAACCGTGACCGTCCAAGAGCCAGCGCCAGTGGTCGTGCCCATCCTAGAGCCAGCACCTCCAGAGCCATCCAGGGCTCCTCCTCTCGAGCCTACCAGGGCTCCGCCTCCCAAGTCTCTCAAGTCTCTCGAGTCTTCCAGGGCTCCTCCTCCCGAGCTTTCCAGAGCTCCGCCATCCGAGTTTCCCGAGCTTTCCAGAGCTCCGCCATCCGAGTTTCCCGAGCTTTCCAGAGCTCCGCCATCTGAGTTTCCCGAGCTTTCCAGAGCTCCGCCTTCCGAGTTTCCCGAGCTTTCCAGAGCTCCGCCTTCCGAGTTTCCCGAGCTTTCCAGAGCTCCGCCGTCCGAATTTCCCGAGCTTTCCAGAGCTCCGCCCTCCGAGCTTCCCAGAGCTCCACCTCCCAAGCCTCTCGAGCCTTCTAGGGCTCCGCCTCCCAAGCCTCTCGACCCTACCAGGGCTCCGCCCCTCAAGCCCCTCGAGTCTTCCAGGGCTCCGCCTCTCAAGTCTCTCGAGTCTTCCAGGGCTCCGCCTCTCAAGCCTCCCAAGCTTTCCAGAGCTCCGCCCTCCGATCTTACCAGGGCTCCGCCCCTCAAGCCCCTCGAGCCTTCCAGGGCTCCGCCTCTCAAGTCTCTCGAGTCTTCCAGGGCTCCGTCTCTCAAGCCTCCCAAGCTTTCCAGAGCTCCACCCTCTGAGCTTCCCAGAGCTCCGCCTCTCAAGCCTCTCGAGCCCGCCAGGGCTCCGCCTCTCGAGCCTACCAGGGCTCCGCCCCTCAAGCCTCTCGAGCCTCCCAGGGCTCCGCCTCTCGAACCTCTCGAGCCTTCCAGGGCTCCGCCTTCCAGGCCTCTCGAGCCACCCAGGGCTCCGCCTCTCGAGCCTTCCAGGGCTCCGCCCCCAGAGCCTCCTACGGCTCCACCTCCCGATCCACTCAAGCCTTCGACGGCTCTGCCCCCAGAGCCTCTCGAGCCTCCTGCAGCTCCGCCTCTCGAGCCTCCTGCGGCTCCGCCCCCGGGGCCTCCTGCGGCTCCGCCTCCAGAGCCTCCTATGGCTCCGCCTCTCGATCCACTCAAGCCTTCGACGGCTCTGCCCGCCGAGCCTCCCGAGCCTCCTATGGCTCCGCCGCTTGAGCCACTCAAGCCTTCGACAGCTCCACCCTCAGAGCCTCCCGAGCCTCCTATGGCTCCGCCTCCCGAGCTTCCTCCGGCCCCGCCTCTCGAGCCACTCAAGCCTTCGACGGCTTCACCCTCAGAGCCTCCTACGTCTCTGTCCCCAGAGCCTCCAGAGTCTTCCTGGTCTCCGCTCCTAAAGCCTCCCACGGTGCCGCCTACCTCGGCTCCACCTCCTGAGCCTCTTTCAGCTCCACCTCCTGAGCCTCCCTCAGCCGCGCCTTCTGGGCCTTCTGAGCCATCACCTCCCTCGGCTCCGCCTCAGAGGTCCTCCTTGGCTCCGCCTCACGCAGCACCGCCGGCCTCCCCTGTGGCCACTCCATCTCCTAGGCCACCAAAACCGGCCTCTGTTCCGTGGTCACCTCCCAGGCCACCAAAGCCGGCCTCTATCCTGTGGCCTCCTCCCAGGCCTCCTGACCTGGTCCCTGTCTTGTGGCCACCTCCCAGGGCTTCTGACCCTGCTCCCGTCCTGTGGCCTCTTCCCAGGACCCCTGATCCAGTCCCTGTCCTGTGGCCTCCCCCCAGACCTCCTGACCCAGCCCCTGTCCCGTGGCCTCTTCCCAGGCCCCCTGATCCAGTCCCTGTCCTGTGGCCTCCACCCAGGCCTCCTGACCCTGTTCCCGTCCTGAGTCCCCCCCTCCTGGCCTCCTGACCCAGTCCCCGTCCAGTGGCCTCCTCCCAGGCTCCCCAAACCTGTCCTTGCCCGATGGCCCGCTCCCAGACCATCAAAACCTGTCCCTGCCCGGTCGATACCTCCCTGGGCCCCTAACCCTCATCTCCACTTGTGCCCCCGTGGACTGTCTCACCTTCGTTCGTGCCCTCGTGGACTGACTCATTTCCCCGGACTTCCTGTCTGCCCCTGGCACCTCCCGGACCTGCCTGTCTTGCCCTCTGTGCCCCCGGACTTCCTGCCTGCCCAGTGTGCCCCCTGGTCTGCCTGTCTGCCCATGTGCCCACTTGTACTGTCTGTTTGCCCCTGGTGCCCTCATGTTGTCCTTGTGGATTTTTGTCTTTTGTTGTTTGTTGTCAAGGATCGTCTGGTATCCGATCCTTGAGGGGGGCTATGTAACGGTTACCCTGTCTTGTTTCACTGTTGCCCTCTTGTTTTCCATCTTGTCACTTTTGCACTTCTTAGTTTTCACTTTAGTCCCTTATGTAACTCCATAGTCCTCTGTTAGCGTTCGTGTTCCCTGTCATTGTTTGCACCTGCCCTCATTAGTTTGCCGTTTGCTTCTGTTAATCACCTTATTATCTTGTTTGAGTTCTGTTCGTTCATTGGCCCCTTTCCCCCTTGTTTATGTATTTATACCCTGTGTCTTTGTTCAGTCTCCGTCGATCGTTGTTTGATGTCAACCTGGTGTGTGTTTCCTCCTCGAGTCCCCTGTTTGCTTACGTCGTGTTTAGTTTGCTATTTTATGTTTCATTTCCCCATCGTGGGTTGTTCCTTTGTGTTTTCCTGTTTTAGTTCATCTAATAAAGTTCAAACTGCGTTTGGATCCGCATTTCCTCGTCTGCCTCGTTACTCAAGCATAACAGGCGTCCTCATATTTACATTTCTAAATACCTCCCACAGCGGTGTGATGTATATCAGGGCCTTAAGAAACCACTCAAGAAACCTTTGCTATGGCTTAGCAAATATTTGGAAAGTTGTCAGATAAACTCTGACATCAAGCAAAAGAAAAAATGTCAAAAAATTTTAAATATCTAGTTAATATGTACATCCATATTCAAAATATATTGAGGACTGATTTTCTTTGGCTTTTAAAACATAAAATTTCAGGTACAGTGTCTGTGGATGTACAACAGTGAAATTGTCAGGATCCTGTCATCTCTTTCCAATCTTGTTTCACACTTAGTGGCAGGATCTTCCTGACAAACCTGTTCTGTTTTGTTGTTTTTGACATTCAGATTGTGTTTCGGTTACCCATATGTTCCCTAGCCTTACCTGTCTGTTTCTGTCTCATTGCTCCTTCTCAATTGATTGCTCCCTGGTCGCACAACTTTTGTTAGCCCTTGCTTGTGTAGAAGGTCCACCTATTTCTCTAACCCCTGTCTATTTGTTGCCGTGTGGTTTTGGTTTGTGAACTTATTCCAGGTCAGTCTTTTTCTTTTGATCCTGTCGGTTTGTTGGCTTCTTTTTTTTTATCATGAAAGATTCCATCATTTATTCCTACCCTGCAGATGATTACTTTCTCTCCAAAACCTGAACAAAACATGGACTTACGTGTTGAACACTGTGGGTGATCGCTCATACGTTTACTCTCACATCCTAATAAGACAGAGATAAAACAATCAAATATCACATCACAGAGAGTGGAGAAAATTATATATAATACATTAAGATCAATTCAGTCTAACCTGGTGTTTTATAAGATGTGTTCTTTAAATATTTCCATCCTGTATTAGGTGGCGGTGGAGGAAGGTTAAAAGCTTGGATGTAATATTCAGTTGAAGGACTAACAGACACATCTGACAAGGTGAAACTGAACCATAACTATCAATCAAGAAAACATTCAGGTTAGGACACAGAAATAAAGTGTATGAATTAAAATCAGAATTCTATCAACACTTTGATTCTAGACTGAACATCTGTCAAAGAATGTTGAATTAATGGAATCTTCTGGGTTCAATACAAGATAAACTCAAATGACAGCATTTGTGGCATAATATTGATTACTATAAAAATAAAATCGAAGGTAGAAAGTCATAAATGTGAAGCTTATTTATAAATATATATACACAGTATCTCACAAAAGTGAGTACAACCCTCACATTTTTGTAAATATTTGATTATACCTTTTCATGTGACAACACTGAAGAAATGACGCTTTGCTACAATGTAAAGTAGTGAGTGTACAGCTTGTATAACAGTGTTTGCTGTCTCCTCAAAATAACTCAACACACAGTCATTAATGTCTAAACCGCTGGCAACAAAAGTGAGTACACCCCTAAGTGAAAATGTCCAAATTGGGCCCAAAGTGTCAATATTTTGTGTGGCCACCATTATTTTCCAGCACTGCTTTAACCCTCTTGGGCATGGAGTTCACCAGAGCTTCACAGGTTGCCACTGGAGTCCTCTTCCACTCCTCCATAACGACATCACATAGCTGGTGGATGTTAGAGACCTTGTGCTCCTCCACCTTCCATTTGAAGATGCCCCACAGATGCTCAATAGGGTTTAGGTCTGGAGACATGCTTGGCCAGTCCATCACCTTCACCTTCAGCATCTTTAGCAAGGCAGTGGTCGTCTTGGAGGTGTGTTTAGGGTCGTTATCATGCTGGAAAACTGCCCTGCGGCCCAGTCTCCGAAGGGAGGGGATCATGTTCTGCTTCAGTATGTCACAGTACATGTTGGCATTCATGGTTCCCTCAATGAACAGTAGATACCCAGGGCCGGCAGCACTCATGCAGCCCCAGACCATGACACTCCCACCACCATGCTTGAATGTAGGCAAGACACACTTGTCTTTGTACTCCTCACCTGGTTTCCACCACACACGCTTGACACCATCTGAACCAAATAAGTTTATCTTGGTCTTATTAGACCACAGGAAATGTAATAAAAAGTAAGGCCCAAGACATCCAGTAATCCATGTCCTTAGTCTGCTTGTCATCAGCAAACTGTTTGCGGGCTTTCTTGTGCATCATTTTTAGAAGAGGCTTCCTTCTGGGATGACAGCCATGCAGAACAATTTGAGCACTGACAGGCTGACCCCCCACCCCTTCAACCTCTGCAGCAATGCTGGCAGCACTCATACGTCTATTTCCCAAAGACAACCTCTGGATATAACGCTCAGCACGTGCACTCAACTTCTTTGGTCGACCATGGCGAGACCTGTTATGAGTGGAACCTGTCCTGTTAAATCGCTGTATGGTCTTGGCCACTGTGCTGCAGCTCAGTGTCTTCTTATAACCTAGGCCATCTTTATGTAGAGCAACAATTCTTTTTTTCAGATCCTCAGAGAGTTCTTTGCCATGAGGTGCCATGTTGAACTTCCAGTGACCAGTATGAGGGAGTGTGAGAGCGATGACACCAAATTTAACACACCTGCTCCCCATTCACACCTGAGACCTTGTAATACTAATGAGTCACATGACACCGGGGAGGGAAAATGGCTAATTGGGCCCAATTTGGACATTTTCACTTTTGCCAGCGGTTTAGACATTAATGGCTGTGTGTTGAGTTACTTTGAGGGGACAGCAAATTTACACTGTTATACAAGCTGTACACTCACTACTTTACATTGTAGCAATGTGTCATTTCTTCAGTGTTGTCACATAAAAATATATAATCAAATATTTACAAAAATGTGAGGGGTGTACTCACTTTTGTGAGATACTGTATACACACACACACACACACACACACACACACACATACAGGAGGCCAAAAGTTTGGAATAATTTTGAATGAGTTTGCTCTTATGGAAATAAATTGGTGTCATTCAACTGATCACAATGTTTTTTGGACATTAATAACATGAAAAATGACTATTATAATTAGAAAAAATATTCAGAACTTCTTAAACTACTTCAAAGAGTTGTCATCAAAAAATCCTCCATGTGCAGCAATGACAGCTTTGCAGATCCTTGATATTCTAGCTGTCAGTTTGTCCAGATACTCAGGTGACATTTCACCCCACACTTCCTGTAGCACTTGCCATGTGACTGTCTTGTAGGGCACTTCTCACGCACATTATAGTCTAGCTGATCCCACAAAAGCTCAATGGGGTTAAGATCTACAACACTGTTGTCCAATTATCTGTTGTCCAATATCTGTGTTTTCTATTACCAAATTAGCAATTTAGCATGATAACTCAAGGAATATAAAAATACTAACATTAATTCTTCTTTTGCATTATATGAACTGTATACAGTAGTTATTTAAACCGTCATTTACCAGGATTACAGGGTTAACACTGTTATGCTGTCATGACAACAAAGTTGTAAAACTGCTGACTGGGAGTTTATTCTCATATACTGTATACAATATATAATTTTATATTGAATAAATTGTATGATTTTGTAATACGGCACCCCGGCCCCAAAACTCTACAGTCCCAGCTCCCTGGACGCAGCTCTCTTGCCTCCGGACCCGCGACTACTCAGCTCCGGCAGGACAGCATTGACGAGTTCTGAAGACGCATCTCGAGGAGCTCTTCCTCAGTCTTTAAACTGCCCCCTTTGAGTCTTTTCTCAGCACCCAAGCCTCGGGACGCTCTTCTGCCTCCCGACGCACTATTACCTGCTCCCCCCCGCCGCAAAGCCCTGCCAGGTACATCAAAAGCATTTGTCCCATTAGTGCCCATCGAGCGGAGTTTGGACACATGGCTTTCGTTGCCCAACCCATCGCTTTACGGGCAGAGATCACGACTCTGCTTCTCAAGGATGCGATAGAGCCCATCTCTTCAGCCGAGATGAAGAAGGGTTTCTACAGCCCTTACTTCATCATACACAAAAAAAGTGGCGGGTTGTGACCAATCTTGTGACCAATCAGACTCCCGTTCAAAACTGGCCAATGGCACCTCCCTAGCAGACACCTACAGAGCAACAGGCTGGGCAACACCCAATACCTTTGCCAGAATTTACAATCTCAGGGTTGAGTAGGTCTCGCCCGTGCGTTGTCAGGACCGAGCCGGTAGAACTCAGTAACATGGCACAACTGACCGGCGCCCTTCACCAAGTTGATCCAGTGCCACTTGTCCCAGGTTAGCCACTAAGCGTCGCTTCCTGGATGCTCTCCTCCCTAGCCTTCTGGCCGGCGAATTCAGCAGAGCAATTCATGTCCAGACCCACTACGAGCCACAGGTGCTCTGTACTGGGGTCGGGGTCCACGGGCTTAGTTCCCTCCTCAGGCAACTCCCTGTGATGTATTTTCTGCGGTATGGTCCCCCTGTTGGTGGACCCGCGTCTCTCTTGGGCAGTCCCACTGCCCAGGTCGCCGTGCTTGTAGAGCTCCCCCCTCATAAGGGGGAGGACATGCGCACTGCTCCCATGTACGGCTTCACAACCCTCGTGGTGTATTTACCACATGCTACCTCCCCCTAGCTCGGGCAGGATGTGGCCTCTGCAGGGTCTTTCTCCCCTGAAAGAATGGGAAAGACCTCCTTCCCCAACGCATTCATAGCACTAAGATAGCCCCAGCCACTTTATATCCTATGCGACAGACATAGAGAGAGAAAAGGCCGCAGCTGCCGGGCTTGCTCCCATGCTAGTCATGTAGCACCTGTTCCCCCCTCAGGTGTGCTGGGAACCTAAGGTCTGAATATGACATCTCTTTTGGGGGCGTTGGGGAGGGCTAAGTGCAGCCGACACAGTCGTCTCTAGCAGCAGCCTGCTTGCATCCGTCTCTTCAGTTCACGTTACACGGACTAGTGCGTGGAGTTTTTGAATGGGACCCCTTTTGTCACTTCATTTGACACAATGTCAAGTGAGTGACAGAAGGGGAATGTCATGGTTACTGTCGTAACCTCCGTTCCCTGAGGGAGGGAACGAGACGTTGTGTCCCTTCTGCCACAGCACTAGACCTATCACTGTAAACAGCCGTGCCTTATTCTCGGCTCCTCAGTGCAAAAACCTGACTGACAGATGCACGCCCGCTTCCCTTTATACCCGTATTTCTGGGGGCGGGGCATGCAAATTCTGTCTGCCAATTTCACATTGGCCTTTTCTCAAGTTCAGAGGTATGCGAGGCTCCCAAGGAAGACCCCTTGTGTCACTTCATTCAACAAAATGTCTTGTTCCCTCCCACAGGGAACAGAGGTTATGACAGTAACCATGACGTTTGATCTTGTTATGGTTGATGTTCAAACCTTGTTTGCTCACATAACTGTGAGCTGTAATAAATTATATCCCCATTAAAATATGATAATAATTAAAAGTAGATTTGATAAATGGTAGGCTATATTTGCCCTTTGTATATCACAATATATAGGAACTGTATCTAAATTAAATAAGGGGTGATAAATTAATACTAATACAACAGGCTGGAAAAATAGACATTTATTCATTTTAATATCCTATATATATTTTGAATGGGACATCGGTGAATGGGAGACCACAAATGTTTTTATTTTCACTTACCCATTTGCTCCTATTACATTTGAATGACTTTCCAGAAGAGGAAATCATTATTTCTTTTCAACTGAAATGGAAATAAATTTAGAATAATATAGACATTGTTTGTCATTATTATCCAATGTATTTATCCAGTGTCTTTGTTTTATGTGTGTTACGATTCCTGGTTGTCTGCCCCGTGTTTCTTGTGTCCCCTGTCTCAAACTACAATTCCCATGATTCCCAGCCCTCATCACTGCCAGCTCTGTGTTCTTGTTCTCACCTGATTGTCATTTTGTCATTATAGTTTCTCTGTATTTAAACCCTGGTTGTTTGTTCAGACTCTGTCGATCGTTGTTGGTAGATGCCTGGATGTTGATATTTTGCCCTGCTCTCTCAGTTCATGTACCCTTTGAATGTTTTTCATGTTTTTGTTTCCGTTATCCCATCGTGGATGTTTCCTTTGTTCCTGTCTGTCTAGTTTTCACCTTGTTAAATAAAATCCGCATTTAGATCCTCACTCCTCGTCTGCCTCCACCTGCTAACGTTACAATGTGGTTATTTTGCTGTGATAGCCTGTACTGCTATTTTTCTGCTATTAACTGAAGTGATTTGGTGAAGTGATATGGAACCGTTATGCGGTCAAGACCAGGAACTTCTTCATAGCCGTTGGTTTACCTAAATGCCTTAGAACATTCGTCAACCAATCAGAATCAAGCATTTAAAAGCCCTGTGGTATACGTGAACATAATTACTTCCTGGGTTTTAATGCATGACCAGAACCCCAGTCTCTGAAGTTGTTGATGCAATGTGCTATTGTTCAGGCCAAAGAAAATAGGTAAACACATTTGATTTGATGCAAAAATGCCTGCTGAGAGATGCGCTTGTCAGTAAGCTGGGTTTACACATCGTCCATGAGCGGAGTGTGAATGCGTGTATATAGTATCGCTTTTAAGTCTTATGTGTAGAACTGGGCCAAAACATCTGGTTTACTGGTGTAACCCCTGTTCCATGATGGAGGGAATGAGACAATGTGTCGATGTAGTGACACTAGGGGTTCGATCTTGAGAGTCCCAATCACCCTTGCTTAAAATAGAAAAGGCCTTGAATCGGCGAGTGGAATTTGCATGCCACTCTCCGCCCGGACGTACGGTTATAAAAGGAGATGGCGTGCATCACCCATTCAGCTTTATGCTGAGGAGCCGATAGAGAGTCCCTGCCATGTCAGTGGACTGTTCAGCACAACGGCAGGAGGAACACAATGTCTTATTCCCTCCATCAGGGAACAGGGGTTACACCAGTAACCCATACATTCCCTGTCTGGATGTTGTGTCGATGTAGTGACACTAGGGGTTCCTATACGCCACAGCCACTGAACCAGCGAGCGCTTGACCAAGTTGTGACCTTCCAGCAAGTTTAGGTAAGGTGTCTCCATAGTCCTTTTAAGGGGGGAAGGCACTTACTCAAGGCGGCTACAGCGGTGTCCTTTTCTGATATTTGCTGTTAAGCAATTTCCTGCTGAGCACCTTCTAGAATAACACTGAGAAGTGCTCTTCCCTCTCCAGGAAGAAGGGCACTAAGGAGACCACATCCTACCAGAGGGAGGTTAACATGTGGAGAATACCTCACATGGACTTACCAATGGGTAGTTCACATATGGAATGAGACCACCGGGAGGACCCTATCTATGGAGATGGTACACAGCAACAGTGGCGAAGCAGAGAGAGCCTCTGATGAGGAGAAACACAGGGTTCACCAGAGGAGAAACCTGAACAGTGGAAATGCATCACACAGGATTACCCAAAGGGGAATCAGCATGTATGAAGCACTGAGCCCAAGTACATGGGCTCACCTGAAAAGGGGCATACCATGAGTACTGGGCCTGGTGGTGTCACTCCTCTGCCGAGTTCATCACCGAACAGCACTTAAGATTTAAAGAGGCATCCAGAGTTAACCAATTACAAGGAACTGTTGTGGACAAAATAATGCACATTATCACCTTGAAAATGGGGAAGGGTATAATGCAAGTGGTACACCCAACTGGCTGCCCGGCCTACCTGCTGTTACCTCGTAACACTAGGGACAAATTCGGTTCTATGTGTAGGTTGTAAAACCTCGCAAAGGTATTGGGTGTTGCCCAACCTGCAGCCCTGCATATGTCTGCTAGAGAGGCCCCCCTTGACAGTGCCCAGGAGGACGCAACACCTCTAGTGGTGTGCGCCTGAACTCCCAAAGGGCACAGCAGGTCTTATGACTGGTAAGCCAAGGAAATGGCATCCACAATCCAATGGGCCAGCCTCTGTTAGGAAACAGATTTCCCCTTCTGCTGTCTTCCAAAGCAGACAAAGTGCTACTCCGAGCATCTGAACCTCTGCGTGCAGTCCAGACAGATGCGACAAGGGTCTTCCTCCTCTGAAGTGAGCACCTGCAGGTTCACCACCAGAACACCAGTTCGTGAAGAACACCAGTTTGTGAAGAGACACCACTTCAAGGCATACAGCCGCCTTGAGGTGGGGGCTCTAGCCTGAGTGATCGCGTTTACCACCACTGGCGGAATATTCGCTAGGTCTTCCACGTCCGGTCCAGGAGACAGACGTGGAGATTCCAGAGTTCTGGCCACAGGTGCCAGAGAGTGCCCTGTCCCTGAGTGAGAAGGTCCTGCCTCAGCTGAATACGCCAGGGAGGGGCTACTGTCAGAAGCATCATGTCTGAGAACCACGTCTGGTTGGGCCAGTACGGTGCAATGAACAGGACTTGCTGCCCATCCTCCCTGATTTTGCACAATGTCTGTGCAATGAGGCTCACTGGAGGAAACGCATAATTGTGTACCAGGGCATCTGTGCTGAAGTGAGCCACAGACAGGGAGTACCAAAGTGGGCAGTGAGAGGACTCTCGGAAGGCAAACAGGTCTACCTGTTCCTCCCCGAATCTCTCCCAAATCAGCTGGACTACGTGGGGTGGAGTCTGATACTGATACACTGATACTGCTTGCCCATTGCACATGGTGCCCCAGCCCGAGTTCGAGGCATCTGTCATGACCACGATGCACCTTGAGACCTGCTCTATGGGAACGCCTGCCTGTAGAAATGAGAGGTCTGACCAAGGGCTGAAAGTCTGATGGCACTGTGGCGTGGAAGTCACACGATGGATGCCGTGGCGCCATGCCAACCTCGGGACTCAAATCTGTAGCCTGTGCTGAAGTCTCATATGCATCAACCCGAGGGGGAGAACTGCTGCCGAGGATGCCATATGCCCCAGGATCCTCTGAAATTGTTTCACTCGTTCCACTACCTGAAGCTTTTTAGGCAGGTCAGCACTGACTGTGCACGCTCGTCATAAGATGTGCAGTGAGAGTGACCGAGTCCAACTCCATACCAAGAAAAGTGATGCTCTGCTCTTTTTTAAAGATTGCTCTTCTCCCAGTTCACCTGAACCCCGAGTCAGTCACGGTGCTGAAGCACAAGGTCCCTGTGCACACACGAGTAAGCTAGGATTAGCCAGTTGTCGAGATAATTGAGGATACATATGCCCTTCTCTCTTAATGGGGCCAGGGCAGCCTCTGTGACCTGGTTAACGAGGGGACAGGCACAGACCAAAGGGGAGGACCTTGTCACTGGTATGCTTGTCCCTCAAAGGCAAACCGAAGAAAGTGTATGTGTCCAGGAAGGATTGATATGTGAAAGTATGCGTCATTCGGGTCGATGGCTGCGAACCAATCCTGATGTCGTACTGATGCCAGGATGCACTTTTGCTTTAACATCCTGAACGGAAGTCTGTGTAAGGCCTTGTTCAAAGCACGTAGGTCCAATATTGGCCGAGACCCTCACCCTCTCTTGGGCACAATAAAATCAGGGCTGTAAAGGGTGGCAACCTCTGCCCAGAGGACAGAAACACCATGGTACTGCACCACAGTGGAGAGGATGCCACTGAACCTGGGCAGGCGTCTGGCAAATTGGATAGTGTAGCCAAGGCGAATCATCCTGCTGAGCTACTGCATGGGGCTGGAGGGCTCTAACCTGGCCTCCAGACTCCGCGCCAGCAGCACCAAGGGGACGACTGGATTTATCGTGCCCGGGAAGGGTGGTTTGCAGCAAGACATAGCCTATACATTTCAAGAAGAGAAAAGCTTTTCTCCGCAATTCAAGCCCACAATGGAGACCAATGACTTGGGCGGTTGCGCGGCCCCAGAGACCAGCACACTTACCTGTTCACTGGACATCTCTTGACAGAGATTGAGGGAACAAGAGGTACTCATGTCCGACTGGTTGTCTGGAAAAACTTCCACCCCTCGGCCATCGCAAGTGTGATAATCTAGGGAATGAGGAAACTGCTCTTTTTTTTACCATGTGGGTGCCAAGGCACAGAGGGCGAATACACCATACGCTTGCCCAGGGGCAATGGTGGGGCTGGTAAGTTCACCAGGGCCAGACCGGTCAGAGTCAGTCACCTCATCCCTGGGTCACCCATGTCAGGGCCGCCTTGAAGCCTGTTCATCTGAGGCATCTTGGGGCCTTCCTATGGGAGGATCTTCTTCTAAAAGACCGGAGTTGGGCTCTGATGGTACGGGAGCCGGGGCTGGCGCCGCAGGAGGACGGTCCTGGCAAGAGGCAGACAGGGTGCGGGACTTCGGAAGCCTGAAGGTGGCCGAGTCGCGGCAAGATATGTTTGATTGCCTCCATCTGCTTCCTCACCGTCGGGAACTGAGAACTGCGAACACCTCGACAGTGTCGCCAAAAAGCCCCACTTTGGAGATGGGCACATCTAGAAAGTTAAACTTCTCGCCGTCACGCATCTCTGCATGGTTGAGCCAAAGGTGCCACTCTTGGACCACCAGAGGTGACATCGTCCATCCCAGGGCATGCATTGTGACCTTTGTCACCTGTAGTTCCTGCAAAAGCCCTGGGACGGTTCTACCCTCATGTAGATCCTTCAACGTCTTGACATGGTGGACCTGCAGGGTCCTGACCCACGGCCTTGTAAGCCTTCATCATCAGGTAGAGAACTTACAGGCCTTGGAAGGGAGCCTTGATCAGTCCCTCCAGGTGGCTGCACCGTGTGGCATAAATGCACCGCTACGGCATGCTCTACCCGGAGAAGCTCGACATATAGCTTAGCCGCTCCGCCGGTGAGGGTAGTTAGTTAGGTAGTTAGCCGTGGGCGGGAGCTCAGAAGATTTGTCTGCTTCCAACAGCAGAAGTCCACCCTCCAATGCTGCGACTGACTCATCCTCATCAGGTGCCCCGAACAAGACATTAAATCTGCCCTGAGGCAAACCGCCTGCATCGCTCGATAGCTCCTCTGGGTAGAACAAATTTGCTGGGGGATGGGAGGTCCTCGTCGACCCGGACACCTAAGTAACAGCCTAGGACGGACCGGGCTGGGAAGCAGCCGCGGTGGCTCCCTGCTTCACGAAGAAGGAGGTGAGCCATGACCACAATGTTCTCATGGGCATGTTCTGGCAATGAGAACATGACCCCTCCACAAAAGCTGCCTCGGTGTGCTGGCACAACAAGCACTCGAGACAGATCTCATGGGAATACGTAGGGGAGAGATAACGGCCACATCCAGTAGCACAAAGCCAAAAAGCCATCTTTAAAAAGACGACAATCATTTGTGCAAGCTTTTTTTTGAAGAAAATCTACTCTTTAGAATATACTCTTTTAGCAGCTGCAGACTCACCCAGGGGAAGCACAACAGTCGACCATGCAAGGGTGACTGCTGAAATGTGGCATAAATCCAGCAGAATAAGCATTGGTGACAGGGACGAACACACATGCGTTCAGATCCGAAGAATGAGTGATGCACGTCATCTCCTTTTTATACCCGTAGGTCAGGGGCAGAGAGTGGCATGAAAATTCCACTCGCCAATTCTCATTGGCCTGTGTGATTGGTGATTGGGGCTCTCAAGATCGAACCCCTAGTGTCACTACATCGACACAACGTCAAATGAGTGACAGACAGGGAACTCTGTTTCATTTCATTTTCCAGAGATATGAAAACCTATTCAGTTTATTGAATAACTTTCCTTGGGGAAGTTTTAAGTTCATAAATGTAAGTAACCTCACATTAAACCTTTGCTATTGTTGTTTCAAAGATGATTTTAGAGTTATTGTGAGTCTAAAATATCAAGACAGGAGAGAATAATTTAATGCACATGGCTGTAGCTTGTAGGATTGCTCATATTTATTGATATAGCAACATTCAGTCTAACTGAAGTGTGGCTGTGTGTATTTTTTTACTATTTTTGCGAATATATGGCGGTATGTTCTTTCTGTACATTTTACTGTGTTCTAAGCACCTGCCTGTAACCATTCATGTGTCTGAATCATGTTTATTTGTTTTCTAAAGATTTAACATAACATAGTGTAAATAAATGCATCATCTGATTGAAGTCTTAAAGTCTGTCCCAAATGCACACTTTTATAACTAATGCACCCTCATGGACTTGCTGACTAGTGCCCCAGCAGTCTGCCCTCGCTTACGTCACCAAAGTCTGGACTCAGAGGAAGACTGCAAGGGTGGAGGGTTCCATTTGGGACAAGGCCACAGAATTGCAAGAGGTATACCTACAGCATAACAGGAATTACCCATGTATATGTAACGGTAGCCAGCTGGTATGTGCTGTGCAGTGTGTGAACCTCACTCCCCTGGCCTCAAGACGCGCACTAGCAACTGGCGCTAGAGGCTGTTGCCGTTAGTTTCCTCATTAGCACTCCCACCTCCCATGCCAGCGATGCCGGATAAAATCCTGCTCGGAGTGGGTCCAACGCATCTAGTTACAGTGGTGCCGAAACCCGGGATGGGATTGAGGTTTAGGGGGGGGGGAGTGTAATGGTAGCCAGCTGGTATGTGCTATGCAGTGTGTAATCCTCACTCTCCTGGCCTCAAGAGTCACACTAGCAACTAACTAGATCATGTAACCTTTAGACTCCTAGTTAGCACGCTCACCTCCCATGCCGGCGAAGTCAGATCTAATCCCTCTCGGAGTGGGTCGAGCAGATCCAGTTACATTTAGTTACCACTGACATTCTATCTAATGCGATTAAATATCTCTCTCTCTCTTTTTTTAGATGGATAGGACAGCACATACACTGATACAGCTTTTTGTTTTTAATAAATAGTTTATTAATATTTACACTAATATTTACACTAACATTTTAGTACAATAAATTCATTTTAAAATAGTTGGCCTCTTATCTTAAATTATAGCATTTAAATGACTGAAGTTCAAATTTTAAAAGTTATCCATCATTAGAAAAATATAGATTCAAAATTAAATGTGCCATTTGCCAATGTTACAATCACACATTTATAATACAGTCTTACGTAGATGTGTAATTCAATATGTTTAAATAATTTGTGTATTTTAATTATAATTGTTGTATATTAAATAATTTACCTGTTGTAGGCCAGTGAAGTTGTTTTGCCCAGAGGTGAATGGAGGCTGGTACTGACATTTATAAGATAAAACATCCATCTCTTCTCCATTCAACTCTATCCATGTGCCGTTATTCCTGGTAATGCTGCCTACAATATGTTAAGATTGAAAACACAGTTTTCATTTAATCTACTTACAAATTTCAGAGCTATAAAGAACTTGCTGCACATCTTCTATTGCCAAAATAATCCTCCATCTCTTTTACTTAATACAAATGTAGATTTCCCATGTGGCCATGTTGACCAGCAACACATTCATTGACATATTATGACCAGATAGGTATGGATTATGAGTAGCGTTTTATGTTTGTTAAATCTTTCAATTTAAAAGAAATGCATGGTTTGAACATCTACATTTAGGAGGTCAGAATTTAATATGTTAAGCATTAATCCTTTGATAGATGTCTAGCCCAGTGGTTCTCAAACTTGTTCAGGTGGTGGACCACTTCAACAGTAAAACAAAAATTGCAGACCACCTAACCTCATTTGATGTCTTTTTCTTCAATCATGTCTTGAACCACTGTTCCATAATTAGGCTAAACTGCTGTGTTATTCTTATTTAATTGAAATTTAGGAACCTAACTAGTGAGTACACTTTCACTTACATAACACTCAATTACGTTACTGAAGTGAGAAAATAGAAACATTTTATCATCAAATTTAGTTTTTCACAATTATTGGTAAATATTGCTTTCACATTCATTGTTGTTATGAGTGGATTTTTGTCAATTATAGTTATTTTATTGATGTAGATCCCTTTTTTGTAGAAGCTATTTACACTTGCTATAAATAGTGTCAGATGCTATTTGTCTGCTGGTGTATGGTAGCTACTATTTTAAATCAGATGGCCTTCACCCAAACAAACTGGGCGCAAGAGTTCCCAGAATCCACTCAACCTGAATGGCTCACAAACACCTGCTCAGTATCTGGATAACCACAGGAAAACACTTCAGCAGCTGAATGGACATTCGGTTTACTCATCCCACAAGGAAAACAATAACACAATCCTGGCTGAGCCCCACTCACAGAGATTCAGCACCCAAGGACAACTTTCTGGAAGAAAAACAAGGAAGACTTGAGCTTCCAGAAACACCAGAGCCACAGCCCCTGTTACAACACGCTTTCTCCCTCTCACCAACATTACCCATTCTGAGCTTCTCTGAGAAAATGGAGGAACTGCTGAATGCTGGAACTCCTTTACAGCGAGCCCCCAAATACCAACCAAAAGCAGCAGGCCCCTCTACCACCAAAGCCTGCGGGCACAGCTTGCCCTTCCCGTCCTTCTGAGAGAGATCTCCAGCCACTGCCACGACACCAGGGCACACATCGTCCTTCTTCTGCTCCCGGTGAACAACAAACAACTGATAACAGCTCTAAGTGACATGTGTTAGGTCTTCACTCTGGTAGCAGCAACACTCACAAATGTACACAGAACAAGCGGGAACCCGATGTGCTTGTAGCTTTCTCTATATCTGTTATGTTAAGTGATAGAAAGACTAAGGCCTTCTCAAGACATATGGCAAACCTATCTAATCTGTTGCCTATTAGACGTCAATCCGAGATTGTTGTGAGGCCAAAACAAGATACTGTCAAGTTAGTACTTTTAAACATTCACTCACTTAAGAACAAGTTATTTTTAGTCAATGACCTAATCACCATCAACAATCTGGATTTTATGTTCCTAATTGAATCATTGTTAAATGACAGGTGCAGATCAACAGTCCTCAATAGATAAGCCCCTCCAAACTTTACTTTTGTGAGTGTCTGTACAGCTGTTAGGTGAGGTGGAGGATTAGCTGAAATATTTAAAGATGTCTTTCAATGCAAGCATGTGTCATTTGGTGGTTGTGGTAAAAGGTACTCCTTGTATTTTATTTATAATTATTTATAGGCCTCCGAAATATTCTCCAGCCTTTGTTTATGACTTTACAGAGCTGAACTTCCACCAATTTGTACTGTTTTGTTTTTGCTAGGGATTTCAACATTCATATATGTATGTGGCAGGACTGGTTATCACCCCTCCCACTTGTTTGAGGTTTGGCCAATGGCCTGGCACCTGTTGCGTATAAAGAGCACGGGCTACCAGTTCATTGATGTGCGTAATTTTCTGGGGCCGTGACGTCATCTGCGCGCCCTGCTGCTTTCTTTGCTGGAGTGCAGTGTTGACTGTGTTGATCGTAAAGACCGCTAAAGCTGCTTATCCGCTGGCTGTGCTGTCTACTGAGTGTGTACTCCTGGGAAGTTGAATGTGGACAATCGAGACAGTGTAAGATCTATCTGCGTTTCCTGCCAATGAGTTTTGTCGGAGACATTTGGCTCCATCCACCGCATAGTTTGGGATAGTGATCCTGGGACAGCATGCTTTGCTATGAGTATATTGCTCGAGCTTGAAGCTAAGGGTGAATGAATTGCAGTATAACATCCTCTGTTTTGTTTTAGGCATGCGCTAAGGGCAATAGCGGCGTTCCGAATGAGTATGTGCTCTGTGCCTCATCATAATGTGCTGATTGCTCCAACGCCCTGCGCTTCAGCATAAGTGCTGTTTGCTTTGCTTCATCATAGACTGCTGTTCTGTTTCCACGGTTTATCCCGCGTCCAGCACAGGACTGATACGCTGTCCACGAGCTCATGTTGTCTTAAATTGAATGTTCTGTGCTGGGCTCAGTGATTTAGTGCTTGGGGTTTCTTTTTCTGTCTTTCTTGTTTATTTCTTTAATTGATTTCAATGGTCAAGTAAGTTTTGAATTTATATCTTTGTTTTGAATTTAATGGTGATTAGAGAATTACTGTATTACAGTATTACTTATCAAAACAGTATAAATTTGTAACTCAAATTTGGTTGAGTTACACTGCCGAATCCATTTTGACCATTTGTTTTATTTACTTTTGAGTTTATACTGTGTCTTTGTTATTTTTTTAGGGTTTTGATTTGTGACTGCTGAGTAGGGACCAACTGGTTGGTTCCTTCTTGGGGTTGTATCAATTAATTCATTATATAGCTGTATGTTGTTTTCTTTGCATATCTATGCTCTTTCTTAATGTCTTTTTTTCGTTTGTTGACAGGACCTGGGCACCCGGGGGGGCAGACGAGTGATCTTTGGTGGTGGCCTCCTCACTGTGTGTTGTGGTTTGCTCCGACATGAGTTGCTGAGTGTGTGCTAGTGTGTGTGTGCACTGGTGAATAGAGTGATTTTTCCTAAGGGTGATATCTTGAGACTGCCCCTGTTGGTAAGCCCGGGTTCCTCTGTTGCCCACGATAAAATTAACAAGTAGATGAGCGTGATTGTTGGTCAATGCTTTTAATTATTGTGTCTTTTAACCAATTAATAAACTTTTTGTATGATTACCATTGTCTCTGATTCCGTCTATGATTAGGATCTGCGTGTGCCTTTTAGTTAGAGGTTGTTAATTTCTTGGGGTGAAATTCCTCAGGTGGCGTAGTCGAAAATAATATCAACCGGAGTTTTGAGCGTGGGTATAATTATTTGCTCCGCCCGACTCCATCTATAATAGAGCTGCCTCACGCGCTTTGCCACATGTAGATAATCCTGAACACAACACTGCAAATGAACTCATAACAGCTGTAAACACATTTGATCTGACTCAGCATGTAAATGGGCACACACACTGTACACACTCTTAATCTGCTCATTAGTAAGGGTCTGAACAATTCACCCACTGTTATTATGGACGTAGCGCCATTTGCTTTGTTTTATATATTGATATCTCCTGCCACTGAATTAGATGTGTCTCTATCAAAAAGAGGCCAAAATGACAATACTAGTGTGCAATTTGTGATGGATTTATCTATGACACCTAGTATATTTGCAGAATTTGTTGATGCTCTCCTTGATAACTTAAAGGTTAAAAATGCAACTGATGACAATGCTTCAGTAAAGTTGAACCCTGAACTCTGAGTTGATTAAACAAACCATTGCTTATTCGCAGGTATTGATTCCAGAATCCCAGTTTTGGGTTAGTTTACTCAACCCAGCTGAGTTTGAAACTTGCACATTCATGTTGATCTCTGAAAGGCGTTCTCAACAGAGTGTCGGAGTCACCATGGAAACGGATGCTTAGAAAAATGGTGCGCTATATTTCAGTGAAGCAGAACTTTACATTTTAAATTACAGCCAATAAGTATTATACAGTCGTTATCACTCTTTTTAGCAATAGTGGCTGCATCAGTTTAGAACTGAAAGTTTGCTTGTAGGAAAACATACTGAATCAATGAGTACGTTTTTCTATAATTCATAAAGTTCTAACGTTCTTGTAAAAGCCTAAATCTATGCTCTAGTTTGCTCTAGAGCATAGATTTGGTTTGAACAGTGGGCATTTTCCCATATTTCCATTGATCATGGTATAAATTATAATTGTACTTGCTTGTTTTGATTACTGGGGGGTTTACCTCCTCCCCAAACCCCCTGAATCTATGCCCCTGACCACAAGCAAAGATTAATAGAGTGCAACAGTATGGATTCTTGAAATATTTTCCACAATAATTTTACTAACCCTACCAGCTCTGAGGAGAATCACATCACAAACTTTGTTTTAGCATACACAATCAATGAACAACCTTGTATCTCACAGTAGGTCTGTCTTTAAAGGTTTATAAGTTATAGTTGAAAATCAATTAGTCTATGGAATAAATTAATTGTATTTTTACTTCTGGAACCAGACTGTAGCACTCTACTGTAAAATTTACATTAACATTACAAAATGCTCCTTTCACATAAGGAAAAACTTAAGGTGGTTTTTCCTTAAAAATTTAAGGTTTGCTTCTGTCTCTTCTTATAATCCCAGACTGACTCAATATTCAGTGGAGGACTCTGTGGGGACCATGCCATCTGTTGCAGGGCTCCCTGTTCTTCTGTTCTATTCTATTTGCAAAATAAATGTTTGGAGTCTAAAGTATATATTTCCTATTAACACACTAATGTGAAAATATAAATAACCATCTTAAGACAAATGTTTTGTGAAGCATCATATGTGCCTAATACTTTTGCAGAGTACTGTATATATTTATATATTACAAAAAATTAACAAATGTAATCAATTTGTATCAGGGATTAGAAACAAACAGTTTAAGCAATGAAAAACGATAAAATAATAATATTTTTGCTGAACATATAAGAAGACTGGAACAACAATTTTTTCATGAAACCAAAGACAAAATAATTTCCATGATTACCTCTTGCTGTTGCCTGAATTCTATTATAGTCCACTTGCTCTTATGAATGAAATTAGTTCACCAGTCAGTGACTGCATGTGGCTGATGCGCCAGCTATATTTCTATATTTGTTTCCAATTTTATCAGCTAATTTTAAATAAAATGTTCCTATATGCTTTACCATATCACATAAAAATGTTTCAAATGAAATAGAGGGTGTGGGCGAATGACATGGGGGATAGTATTGTGCTACATATAATTATTATCTGTCAGTCAGATGGACTTGTAAAATTGTATGTAGAAAATGTAGAAAACATCTACAGTTGTAAAATTTCATCATGGCCTGAGTTTTCCAATAACATTGCAACTAAAATTTTAAGGTCATATCGTCACATGTTTTTGCTTGAACTGGCATGTATATTGCTCACTATATGGGGGGGGGGTCATGAATATTAATTTGGTTATGTGCAGATAATAATCTGGATTCACGATAGAGCATCGCTGTCCGCTGTCAATCAACAAGAACTTATAACATTAACAATAAAGAAACTTCAGAACTGGATCTCCACTTATAATAAACAGACACAAATGAAAAGGAAACTCCTTCTCAAGAACTGGAGATGTTTCTTCGGCATTAGACAACTGATGAAATCTATTCCAAAAAGTAGCTGGGACTGTGATGGAAAAGTTTTAGTTAAGTAAAAGATAGCTAAGAAGATGCAAAGGGTCAGTGCAAGTGGAATCTTTTAAGGGAAACTGGAAAATGGAAATCTGACATTATTGAACCCTATGTACTGGAACATTCAACTAACGATGACTGGAATTTTCATCATATTCTTTATTTATAACAATATATCATAATGTTGATCTCTTGCCAAGAAGTTTAGCTAATCCTAACCATGTCCAATCAAAATGAAGTAAACAAGTATTATGGGAGTTACGCATGTAAAAATGCATAGAGTTATTTTGTTTGGGAGAGTCTCTACTGGAAAGAGATCTCACAGATCGTATACTAATAAATGAGACAAAGAGAAACTGGAGTCCGGTTGAGTTATTTGCTGCAGCATACTGTAAGTTAAGATAAGTGAGTTGCAGTGACACAATACAACAATCTCGGACTGAGTGAGTATTGTTAGTTAGAGGGACATACAACAATCTCAGATCGAGTGAGTATTGTCCGTGGCAGGATGTTGCCAAACTATCAAGCAGATGCTGAGTTGTAAAACACTGATGACCAGTTACCAGGTACCAGGTTAGTTTGGTAGTTTAGGGAATTTTCTTCTATTTTGGGTCAGTACTGAAAATGTACATGACAGTTTGGCGAGCAAGAATAAGGAGTCCTGGGGGGAGGGGTTCTCTCTGTTTTACAAATTTTGGTATAGAAACACGTGGGGTTAATGCTAAAGTTTTTCTTTTTTCATCTATTTTATTTGGTTCTGGGGAAAGTTCGGGTGTTGATTGTTGCACCAATGTGGAATGTGGTCTGTATAATTGTATTTTTGACACACAATAAAAATTTTCGAATATGTAAAAATGTTAATATTAGTGAATTGTCTCAATGGGTGGGGGCACCCAATAAAAAGAAAGGTTAAATGTAAGAAATATGATAACCACAGGAAGCTGAAAATATGGGAAGATATGGGGTGGACAAGTTTTCTTTAGTACTGTCTCAAGTAAGAGAAGGGGAGTCATTACATTGATAAGTAAACATCTACAATTCAAAAGTCTCAAACAGATTAAGATAAATTAGGAAGAATTATTATTATTTTAGCAGAAATTCAGGGGCAAAGGTTGATTTTGGCTAATATTTACACACCTAATACTGACGATCAGGGCTTTTTTCAGATATTGAAGGGATGTTGCAAGCCGATGGCACCCCTTATGATATAATATTGGGAGAAGACTTTAATATATTGATGAACTCAGTCCCTAAGATAGTGAAGCAAAAGCATGCAAGCCCCCTAGAGCAACATTGACGCTTCATAGGATGTGTAAACATCTTGGTCTTACAGATATTTGGAGACTTTTGAACCCATCTGGTAGGTACTATAAATTGATTTCATCAGTCCATAAGATTTATTCTAGAAAAAAATGTTTTATGTCTAAGTCCCTCACTTCATCTGTTCATCTGGAAATATTTTTGTCTCAGATCACGCCCTGGTGAGTTTAGAGGTGTTGCCACATATGGAGAAAAATAAATCATATAGTTGGCATTTTAATGTATCCCTTTTGCAAAATCCTGAATTCCAACAAATGCTGAAATCAATGTCTATATGGAGATCAACTGGTCCTCGTTATGCACTTAATGCGGTGCTTAGGGGTCAGATCATACAGTATGCCTCATTCATCAAAAAATGCAAAGCGAGAACTCGTGCAGTTGGAAGGGAATATTAAAAGTGCCGAGGCAGAGCTGAAGCGCCGAATGTCTTCTGATGGCCTCAGAGAATTGACCCGATTGAAACACAGATATAATACTATTTTGAATACTATTCGTGGAAGGTGGAGTTTTGGCTATTCAGGGCAAGACATATTTTGAGTAGGGGGACAAGGCAAGGAAGCTTTTGGCTAAATATATAAAGTAGAGGGAGTCTTTTTCTACCATTCCCTCAGTGAAAGCTGCTGATAGTGAAATATTTTCCTCAGCCATTGATATTAATAATGCTATTAAAGCATCTTGATCTCTATAGTTCCACGTCTTCATCTACTGATGAAGACATTAGAAAATGTGTGGAATCATTAGATCTCCCTAAACTGACATCTGAGCAAAAAAAAATAATTTTGATTCTGAGATAACCTTGGAAGAGCTTGGCGGTGTAATTAAGTTCTTGCCTGCAGGCAAGGCTCTGGGGTCCGATTGTTTTGCCGCTGAATTATTAAGATCTTATGGTACAGAACTGGCTCCACTTTTGTTAGAAGTTTATACAGAATCATGAAAGAATGGAAAGCTTCCGCCAACCATGACACAAGCCCGGACAAGTCTGATTCTTATAAATTACAAAGATCCAAGCAAGTGTAAGAGTTACCATCCAATTTCCCTGATTCATCTAGATGTAAAATTATTGTCAAAAATTCTGACTAACCGATTAAGTAAAGTTATGACATCCCTTGATGTGACATGACCACAGGAGTGTTCGCTGGGGGTTAGGGTGAGGTTGGTGATTAGGGAGGGATATTTGTGGGGGTTAAATGTTGATTTGTTGTGTATGTGTTGTGTTTTTCTCTGCTGTGTATTTTTTAATCAAAACAAATGTTAATTAAAATAAGCAGGAAACAAACAAGGGGCAAGTGCCACTAGCAGCTGAAAGATGTCATGATCAGTGTTTCCATGGAAACAATCAGGATTCCCATGGAAATTCTGATTCTGCATGCGAGTGGCACCTGAAACACATGAGGGCAAAACATAAACACACTTTGACCACAACAATTAGGGAATGATGATGCCACGGTCTTCGGCAAAAATTCAACCTGACAAGGTGACAGGACTGCGACATCACCAGAAAGAGCATGGTTGTAACTCGTGCACGACGGTCACTAACAACTGGACACATGTGCTCACATAAAAAGGTACACAAAATATGAGACAGGACGATAATGCCATGGTCCCATCAGACAGAAACCAAACCTGACAAGGTGACAGGACCGTGACAAATGGTGATAATAAGATAAGAGGACAGGTTTATCTTATAAGCCTCTGGACAATTTAGATCTGATGTTTTTGTTGAGGGCTCGAGCCTCAGAGCCTCAAGAAGGTTCTATTTGTTGTGTTTCTGTGTCTACAGCAAAAGCTGTGTACACACAGAATTATGTTATTATTGAAACTAAAAAGTTCATACTGAATAGATAGAGAGATATTAAGATATACCATTTTTGAAAAGAAATAGAATGAAATAACACTACGGTATTTAGATGCAATAAAAAACTGCTAAAGTGAACTTGAAATTGGAGGTAGACCAGAAAAACTTTGCTTTTATTTCAAATTAAGATTTTATGGTCACTCAAAAACAAGGAAAAAACAAAGAGGGATGAATATATTTGTTGATAAATATTGTTGTTGCTTCACAAAGAGAGAAGAGTTGAGGGGAGCAATGGGAGGGTTAGCTGAAATGAGACTGCCACTAGGGTGAAATTCTTCCTGGATAAATTAATGCTAACGTCAAAGCCTGCACAGATGAGGCAAAATTGATGTTCCTCCAACAGAAGGACCACATCTGAGATTAGAAGAGTGTTTTGTTCATTGTTGTGCATGAAATAAACTGCATCTTTTCATGAACATTTTATCTGTGTTTATTCATCCATGCCATATGTATCTCCATTACCACCACTACTGACCCCCTCTGTTACCCTATGACATTACAACCAATCATCACATCCCCCTTTCTTTAAGGCAAACATTTCAACAATAAACCAAACAAACTACCAGCAAACAGCTGTTGTACCTAATTTCTTACTTTAACATTGTATTACTGTCAATTACTATTATCACAGATTCAGTCTCTCAGGCTTTCTACTTATTCTGGTAGATCTTCTCAGCACATGTTCACCTGGAGTATGTGCATTGGTGTTACAGTCTGTGACAGGTGGAGAAATGGACTCAGACTCAGTGTGGGCATTGCCGAGCTCTGGGAAAGTCTCTTGTGTTTTAAGAAGACTGCGGCGATTACGTCTGAATATTTGTCCTTCCTCAGTCCTCACAGTGAAAGATTTTGGAGCTACTTCCTGAAGAACAGTTGCTTTTGTTTTCCAACCATCAGGATTTTCGATCCTGACCATGTCATTAGTCAACAGAAGTGGAAGCTGCTTAGCTGTCCTGTCATAGAATGACTTCTGCTTCATTTTTGTTGTTTTAGTTTTTGTTCAAGCCTTGAATCTTTGTTTTGTTTCATGTAGCTTGGCAATGTGGTGCGCAGTTTTCGACTCATCAACAATTCAGCAGGTGACAGTCCGCACTCCAGTGGTGATGCTCTGTAACTTAATAGAGCAAGGTAAGGATCTGAGCCACTGTCAGCAGCTTTCTTTAGGAGCTGTTTGAGAATGTGGACTCCTTTTTCCGCTTTTCCATTTGACTGCGCATACAGAGGACTGGATGTCACATGCTTGAAGTCGTACTGTTCTGCAAAGTCATGCCATTCTTTACTACTGAAACATGGTCCATTATCACTCATTACAGTGTTTGGTATGCCATGCCTGGCAAAAATGGATTTTGCATGGGTTATGACACAGTTAGATGATGTTTTTGAAAACAAAGCCATTTCCGGAAAGTTTGAGTAATAGTCAATGATCACCAAGTAGTCCTTTCCTTTAAACTGAAACAAATCCATTCCAACCTTGTGCCATGGCGTTGTTGAGACCTCAGTTACCAGCATAGGTTCTTTGGATTGCTTGTTCCTGTGTTTCTGACACGTGTCACATATACTGATCAATTTCTCAATGTCCTTGTTTATTCCAGGCCAAAAAACTGTTTATCTCTCTCTCCGTTTGCATTTCTTGACCCCGAGATGACCTTCATGGATCCTGTGTAGTACATCCTGTCTCATCTTTAGTGGAATGACAATTCTGCTTTGCTTCAGCAACAGTCCATCAATGACACTGAGTTCACCTCTGATGTGATAGAACTGTGTACAGGAACCTATGGGCCATCCATTTTTCATGTTATTAATAACACACTGCAGCTCTGTATCCTTTGCTGTTTCAACAGCTATCTGTCTGGACTTTGCATCTGATATCGGAAGTGCAGAAGACACCATGCTTACTTGACACTGAACATCCTCTTCAGTGGTACTTCCGATGTTACTTGTAGGTGCTCGTGAAAGCACATCTGCTATTATCAGGTGTTTTCCTGGCGTGTAGATCAGCTCAAAGTCATACCTCTGCATTTTTATCATCAAACGTTGAATCCTTGGTGACATTTCATTCAAATTCTTTTTGATAATGGCAACTAGTGGACGATGATCTGTTTCCACTGTGAAGGAGGGTAGGCCATAAATGTAGCTGTGGAACCTCTCCAGGCCAAACACTAGCCCCAGACATTCTTTTTCTATTTGAGCATATCGACACTCAGTCTCTGTCATGGACCTGGATGCATAGGCCACTGGTTTCCAATGCTCACCTTCAGCTTGTAGAAGCACTGCACCAATTCCGTTCTTTGAGGCATCTGTTGACACTTTGATCCTCTTTGTCGGGTCGTAGAATGCCAGCACAGGTGCAGTTGTCAGTCTTTCTTTGAGTTTTTGCCATTCGAGTTCATGTCTGCTTGTCCAATTAAACTCAGTCTCTTTGTGTAGGAGTTCACGGATGCAAGATGTTTTTTCGGATAAATTTGGAATAAATTTACCTATGAAATTGACCATGCCCATGATGCGTAACACTCTAGTCTTGTCAGTAGGCCTTGGCATGTCTATTATGGCATTGACTTTTTCTTGGTCGGGTTGAATGCCTTGTGCAGAGAGCTTGTCTCCCAGAAAGATGATTTCCTCAACTCCAAACTGGCATTTGCTCTTGTTTAGCTTTAATCCATACTTGCGTACCTGCTCCAGCACTTTTGTCAGCCTCGCATTATGTTCTTGGACTGTGGAGCCCCACACGATAATGTCATCAACATATACCCGAACTCCATCTAGTCCCTCTATAATATGCTCCATGGCTCTGTGAAATATCTCAGATGCTGAGATGATGCCAAAGGGAAGTCTGAGGAAGCAGTATCTGCCAAAAGGCGTGTTAAAGGTGCAATATTTGGTGCTGTTTTCATCCAATTTTAGCTGCCAGAAACCCTGTGATGCATCAAGTTTTGAGAAATATCTGGCCCTCGCCATCTCACTTGTGATTTCTTCACGCTTGGGTATCTGAAAATGCTCACGCCTAATGTTCTCATTCAGATCTTTTGGGTCCATACATATCCTCAGGTCGCCATTCTTTTTCTTTGCGCACACCATGGAGTTGACCCAGTCGGTTGGTTCTTCAACTTTCTTTATCACACCCAACATCGTCATCCTGTCCAGTTCCTTTTTTAAACGGTCTCTCAGTGGTGCTGGAACTCTTCGTGCAGCATGCACAACTGGTTGTGCATTTTCTTTTAACTGGATTTTATATGTGAAAGGCAGTGCACCAAAACCTCTAAAAACATCTTCATAGTTCTGTGTTATAGAGTCAACAGTGTCACTTGGTGTACTTGCGGCTGTGTTGATGCAATACACTCTTTTCACCAGCCCCAAATTCTCACAGGCTTTATCACCCAGTAGTGAATCAAGGTCCTCAGCAACAACAGAGAAGAATAGGTGGTGTACTTTTCTTTTACAGTCACTTTCAGCCTGCATGTACCTAAACACTTTATTTTCTGTCCATTGTAGTCTTTCAACTCTGTAATTTCTTTGTGTATTTTTGGTTTCACTTTCATCACTTTGATGTCAGATGTGCTGATCAGGTTTGCCTTTGCTCCAGTGTCTAGTTTCATTGTTATTATAGTCCCATTTATCTCCAATGGTGCTGTCCACTTATCCTCTCTGACAGCATTGACTTGTTTTTCTGTTTCATCTTCACAGTTAACCATACCAACAAAGAATGTTTCACACAGATCTGTGTCCTCCACTATGTTTATAGATTTTCTATTATTCTCCTCTTTTCTTTTTGAGAAACACTGCTTTGCAAAATGGTTCTTGCCCTGACAATTAGAGCATAGCTTACCATAAGCTGGACACTGTTTTGGCTTATGCTGCAAACCGCAGCGTTTGCAATTAAATGCTTGTCCGTCTGTTCGCTGTGCAGGTCGGGTCTGCGTGCGTCTCCTTCCTTCACTGGAGACAGCACCTACAGCCGCGTCATCACTTTCTCTGACGCTCGCTGTGCTCGCCGACGCCGTCATCTCACTGAATGTTCTTACATGCATTTGCGAAAGCTCACTTGCCTGGCAGATCTTGATAGCTCCGTCCAACGTCAGCTCCGTTTCCCTCAGTAGCCTTTCTCTGACTTTTTTATCCTCCACACCAAACACGATCTGGTCTCTGAGCATGGAGTCCCTCAGTATAGCAAAATTGCATGACTATGCTTTAAGCTTCAGGTCGGTCAGAAAATTATCAAAAGGTTCGCGCTGTTGCTGCACTCGTGAGCGAAAAACATATCTCTCATATGTCTCGTTCTTTTTCGGAGAGCAGTGGGCATCAAACTTCTCAAGCACTATATCCAGCTTATCCTTGTCATCAGCATTATCATACACAAAGGTATTGTACACTTCTATGGCTTGAGGGCCTGCTATAGTTAGCAGTAACGCTACCTTTCTCGTGTCCGGCTTCGTCTCTAGGCCCATGGCCGCGATATACAGCTGAAACTGCTGCTTGAAGGTGCGCCAATTGCTGTCGACATTCCCCGTTAGTTTAGACTACTCGGTGGCTTCAAAGAATCCATGTCACTTTTCACAACGCACCCCGTTTAGACCCCACTCCTGGTACCATGTTTTGTTCATTGTTGTGCATGAAATAAACTGCATCTTTTCATGAACATTTTATCTGTGTTTATTCATCCATGCCATATGTATCTCCATTACCACCACTACTGACCCCCTCTGTTACCCTATGACATTACAACCAATCAACACAAAGAGGAAGCAGCAATATGGAGGGTGTGGCAATGCCACGATTCACTGTTGTCTGCCCTGTGTTTCTCCCCTGTCATCTGTTCCCAGACTACACTTCCCATAATTCCCTGCTCTTATCACTGCCAGCTGTCTCTCATTGTTCCTCACCTGTGTTTAATGTTCTCATAAGTCTTTGTGTATTTAAGCCCTGATTTCTGTTCAGTATTGTCAGTTGTTGAATGTAGTTATATGTATTGACCTCCTGTTCACTGACCCAGTCCTGTCGTAGATGTTGTCTCTGTTCCTATGTTTCTCCCATCGTGGATGTTTCTTTTGTTCCTGTGATTACCCTGTTAATCTGAACCTTGTTTACTTTATTAAATACTATTTCGCTGCACCTAGATCCAGCTCTCATGACTTCCTTTCTAACGCTACAGAACAACTGACCACAATATGGATCTCGCGGCGTTCTTCATGGAACAATGAGGGACAGCTGGCAGTGATAAGAGCAGGGAATTATGGGAAGTGTAGTCCGGGAACAGATGACAGGGGAGAAAGACAGGGCAGACAACAGTGAATCGTGACAGGCAAGCTGACAAACTGTCCAGAAAATTTAATGGTACATCTTGGTAAGAAGGTCAGACAAGAGACAGAAATATGAATAATGAAAAAAAAACAAGAACTGGGTTGAGTTATTTACTGGTGTCACAATCACTCTTTTATTGAGAATGTGGGTACCGCAGCCCGAAGGGGGTGCGGCAAAGGAAATCATTTCATACAAGGATTCTCTTCCCGGCCCTCCACCGGGGGACAGAGTGGTCTGCTTACCAGCTCTGAAGCAAACGTTTCGTTCCATGGGTCATCCATCTCAGGAAGGCTTGGGAGCCTTCCGGGTCCTCGAGGACGTTTGGGAGCCGGGGGAGTGCGCTCCCTGAGAGCTGGGCCCAGGTTGAGGCGGAGCTGCCTAGCATTTGGACACCCTGGGCAAGCAGACAGAGCACGGGCCACGCTGGAACGGCAGCAGGGCATGATGTCGGAAATGGTCTCCGTCTGTTTCTTCACTGCCGAGAACTGCTGTGCGAATTCATTGACGCTGTAGCCGAATAGACCTAGCTGGGAGATGGGGGCGTTGAGAAAGTAGGCTTGTCTACCTCCTGCATCTCGACCAGGTTCAGACATAGGTGACATTCCTGGACTGCCCGAGTGTCCGCGCTGTGACCTTCATGGCCTGGAGGGCGAGGTGGGTCGCAGAGCACAGTTCCTGCAACACGTCAGGGTCATGACTACCCAAGTGCAGATCTTTGAGTGCCTAGGCCTGGTGATGGCATGCAGGTCGGAGGCGGCCTGTCCAGTGGCTGTGAGCAGTGCCCAGACCCGAGGAACAAATCGACTAGCCGTGAAGGCTGTGGGGAGGATGGAGGGTTCCAGTCCAACCCCATGCTGATGGCGGCCCGGGCAAGCATGTTTGCCATCTGGGCGTCAGCCCCAGACTGGGCGTGCTGACCCAAAGTTGATTCTTCTGCGTCAGATGCCGGGACACTCTCCGATGCAGTGGCAAATTCATCATCCAGCTCGGGGGGCTCGAGGGAGTAAACAGACTGTCAACGAGCGTGCCGGAGGGCGGGTGCTTCGTGGGGATCTATCAATCCCGTGGGACGAAGGAGCGATGCGGGGGGCAGCTGGAGTGGCATCCTCTTTAAGAAATTGCAAAAAATTTCAAATGTCGAGACCTATAATTGTGAGCTAATAGACACAAATCCCAAGACATTGTTTCTTAATCCTGTTGAGGAAAATGAGATATTGGACATTGTTGGAAGGTGTAAAAACAAAACCTCGACAGACCACTATGATATGGATATGAAGACCTTAAAATGTGTTATTGAAAGTATCTGTAAGCCGTTAACATACATTTGTAACTTGTCATTGCAAACTGGCCAATTTCCTGATAGTATGAAAGTAGCAAAAGTGATTCCTCTGTTTAAGGCAGGAGATAAGCATCTCTTTACTAACTACAGGCCTGTTTCTCTTTTACCACAATTTTCAAAAATTTTAGAGAAGGTTTTTAATTCTAGACTTGATAGCTTTATAGAAAGAAACAAATTACTCTCAGACAATCAGTTTGGTTTTAGGAAAAATTGTTCAACTTCACATGCACTCTTTGATATAGTTGATGAAATAACGAATGCTGTTGATAGCAAGAAATATGCAATAGGGTTATTTTTTGACCTAAGTAAAGCTTTCGACACAATAAATTATGATATATTGATTAACAAACTGGAAAAGTATGGGATTAGAGGGGTAGCATTACACTGGGTTACCAGTTACTTAAAAAATAAAAAACAATGTGTGACAATAGGAGATCATCAGTCGAGTTGTCAAGAAATTGTGTGCAGTTTACCTCAAGGTTCCATTCTGGGTCCAAAATTATTTAATATGTATATAAACGATATTTGTAAAACATCAAAAATACTGAGATTTATCTTGTTTGCAGACGATACAAATATTTTTGCATCGGGTGATGATTTACAACAACTGTGTCAAATTGTTACCTTGGAACTCAAACGTGTTAATATGTGGTTCAAACAAAACAAATTATCACTAAATTTGAGTAAAAGTAAAATGATGATATTTGGCAACAGTAACACCAATGCTCAGGAAGCAATCCAGATAGAGGGTGTTGTTATAGAGCGGGTGCATGAAATCAAATTTCTTGGAGTTATTATAGATGATAGAATTACTTGGAATTCTCACATTAAATATACCATCACTAAAATATCAAGAAGCATTTCTGTAATTGCTAAAGTAAAGCATATTTTAAATAGTAAAGCACTGCATACTTTATATTGTTCTTTGATCTTGCCTTATTTATATTATTGTTCTATGATATGGGGTAGCACTTATAAAAGTACATTAAGACCAATAGTAATGTTGCAAAAAGAGTTATTCGACTAATTCATAAAGTAGGGTTTTTGGACCACACAAACTCACTATTTTTAAAATCAAAGATCATGAAGTTTTATGACATTGTTGAGTTCCAATCAGTACAGATTCTATACAAAGCAAGGCACAAATTGTTACCAAGCAAAATACAAAAAAGGTTTCAAGAACGTACTGGTTGTTATGAATTATGTGATGATTTAAACTTTAGGACGCAGAAACACAGTACAACTTTGAAAAGTTTTAGCCTTACAGTCAATGGGGTACAATTATGGAATAATTTGGAGATAGTGATAAAACGAAGTTCAAACATCAATCTTTTTAAATACAAAGAGAATTTTTCTTATAAGCTCTTTTGCTTCGGCTCTGTCCTTTTGAGCAGAATGGTTACTGCTCAAATAAATAAATAAATAAATAATAAATAAAAGAAGGAAAGCCATGACCGCAACGTTGCCATGGTTAAGTTCTCGCAGTGAGAACATGAACCATACTCAAAGGCCACCTCAGTGTGATCGCGACCCAGACACACGAGGCAGCATCTATGACCGTCAGGAGCGGAGAGAAATCACCGCATCCAAGAACTACACAGGGGCGGAAGGGCATCTTTACAAATCTTAACATTGCTCTTTTAGAGAAAATAAACTCTTTTAGATATACTCTCTTTTAGCAGTGCTGTCAAAGCACTCTGGGTAAAAGCTGCACTGCCGTGCAGAGAAGGAAAAAGCAGCTGAAAAAGCGCTGTAGATCCAACAGCAGACGAGCGGAACAGTAGTGATCTTCAGCTCACTGATTGCACAACCGCTCGGCTCTGAAGAAAAAGCTTCATGAACATTTGCACGATTCCCTCCCTTTATACCCGTATGTCAGGGGGAGGGACATACAAATTCTGTCTGCCAAATTGTCATTGGCCTTTTCTCAAGTTCAGAGGTAATCGAGGACTTCAAGAAAGTCCCCTAGTGTCGCTTCACTCGGCACAATGTCGAAGTGAGCGACAGATGGGGAACAGTTTTGGAGGGGATTTGGAGACAGTGTAAAAACGCCACGTGAGGACCAAACTAAATTACTAGAATGCATCGCTTCAGAATTGTGGTCACCCAAAATCTGCCAACCGTACAGTCATCTTTTTCTGTGATAATTTTCCTGAATATTTAATTTTTTTCTCCATTCCTATAACACAAGATAACCAATTCTGTTTTAAATTAGATTTTTTTAGGTATAATGTGTATGATACCACAGTGCTGGACTAAATTCTGAGCTTTTCAAAAGAAAAATATATAACTGCACGTTCTCTTACAAGTTTATTTTACTAGCAACATTTTAGCAACAAGCCTTTATCAACTTTGATAAAGGCTTGTTGCCGAAACATTGCTAATAAAATAAACTTGTACAAGAGTGTGAAGTTATATATTTTTCTGTTGAATGTTTTTGTCCTAACTTCCACCTCTAAACTTAAGGTGTGCGTTTGCTCCTGTGTCTCTCTAGCATCTTAAAATCCACGATCCCGGTTCCGGGATTTAAAATTACGTCAGTAATAATGTACTTCCAATTTTAAATGTATGCGGAGGAGTTATGAGCTCATATCTGGTACCATTTGAAAGCTTAGAATGTCTACTTTCTTGAGATATGCATCACTTTGGCATTTGTTTTACACTAAGTAACTTATTTACAATAAATTACATAGTTCCACCAATCAAAAGTCGTGGTCATAATTATGTGCGTTTTTGAATACATATGTCTCATATCGCTCAAATATGACGCACATGTACAAACCATGTATCAAATGAAAGCTCTCATTGCCAGTAAGAAGTTCCAATAAGTCTTTTTATTGAGGTATAATCACATATCTAATACACTTCGAATGAATCATGAAGTATACAATCATACAAGTGAAATTATTGAATATTTGCCGTGCTACTCGCACTAGACAGCACAGTTAGCCACAAATGCTACATAATCCTTTACCTTGGGTTATTCTCTGCAAAATGAGCCGTTTTTCAGTGTTTTCTGTGGTTGTGTGCCCAAGTAATCCCTCGATATGTCACACGAGTGCAGAAACACCACAAAGTAATGTTACATGATATTCAACAATCCAGGAAAATATGTAAACATCTGATCCGGATAAAGCATATATTGCCGTAAAGCTTAGACCCTCTGCTTTCCGGCAATGTCTCTCAAGATCAAATAGACCAATCAGGGGCTGTGATATTGCATCCAGACTGTGAAGTGATCACTGGGTAGGTTACGTGCCCAAAACACACAGACGCGTCTCACCAGACACCAGAGCGCATATTTACCACTTTCAACAGTGTTTTATGTAATGACAAAGGGTTTTCTGTAAAATTACACTGGGATTTTGCATTTATAGCACTGTATATGGGTATGGGGAGACTTTAGATTTGGGTAGGCGGAAAGTACACCAAAAAAGGTAATATTCCTCCCTTCAAATAAATTGAAATAGATATTAAATAAAACATGATACAGACAAAATTCCTTTTTCAGGTATTTGCTGACATCTAGTGGAAACAGCCAAAACTGTCTGCTTGCTGCTAGGGTTTACAGGGCTTGAGTTATACACTTTCAAAAATGAATTTATATAAAAAAATCAAAAAGCTCTCTTTTTTAGGAGGGTTATTACTGTTCAGACAACATATATTTAATTTTTTTTATTTTTAGCAGTGTTTTATGCAACTTCAAAGGGTTTCCTGTAAAATGACACCAAAACTGTGTATTTAGGCCAAAGTATGTGGGAATGGGAAGCTTTTTAATTTGGGTAGGCCAAATCCAGGCGGAAATCCCCAAAAATGGCAAGGTTCTTAAGAGGCTAGATTCCAAGCCTACTATGTTTTTTGGAACTTTTAAGTAATTTAGGTTTTATATGTGAAAGGGCTCTCATCTAATGTGTTCATTAATTGTTCTTGTGTTTACTGAGTCAGACTGCCTGTGAAATAGATGTTAAGCCTTTTAAACAGGAAATGGATTCAAAAGTGTCAAAAACATATAAGCAGCTTTGTTCAACAGTATCTCTCATACCTCTAATATGTGTCTAGCCTGGGGGCTGATTTTGATCAGCAGGCGGTAAAAGAATATACATTATTTTACATATACTATAAAACAACAACAAACCTTAACCAAGCTGAAAGTTTTCATAAGACCTTATGGTGTTTCACAAATCACTCTTTACATTAATAAATAAACTGCTCAAGAATCTGTTATTACTGAAAGAAATTGAGATCCGAGATGTGTGCACTGCACAAACAAAAGGAAAAATAATGTCAACCAGTGCCCAGTTTGCTCACATTTTTCTGGCTATGCGCAACTATCACCAACATTGTTTGAATTCAAAGCATACAAACTGGCCAAGAAACAAAGTCTTGGTCAAAGGGGGTTGTGAGAGTGAGAGGTGTGAGAGAGGGAGTGAAAGATGGTGTCTAAAGGCACACCAAGCCAAACAAGCCATATTATTGCCAAACCGTTTTGTTGTATCCAAGGTTTTTTTTTTTTTTTTAAATGGTCCCATGTGGCAGAACATGTCCCGAAAAATTGGCTATTAATGATATTGATTGAGACATCCTGGGTGGCTCCAGGATTTACAGCAATGGCACTTACAGAGATGTTTTGTTGAAAACTGTCACATTTGCACAGCGAATAACGTGGAAGGGTGAAGTAAGCAATCTTACTTCTTCCACCCCACATGATTTTCCTTTTCAGCACATTATGATGGACTTCACTGAGCTAGAAATCATGTCAGGAGAATAAATACTGTATTATGATTTTGTTGATATTTTCTATGTGGGCTCTAATTGTTCCCCATGCAGGAAGGCAGATGCTATGACAGTGGCAAAGGTTCTGATCAGTAAAGTAGCAAATCGACGTAGTCTCAAAGAAGGATAAATAGTTCTTAAGGCATTGTCATCAGACTCCATAAAGTTCATTTTCACTGTATTGATTATTTATTTCACATTCTGCCACTCGGCCAGCCGGCATTCTCCTTTGAGCCCCTGGAATTGGATGACAATTTCTACGCTGCGTCGGAGAGCATCACAGCGGCGTCTGATGCTGATTACTCATCTGAGCTGCCACCTTCGGGTCTGCTCGCCTAGTCTGAGCCTGACGCACGGATGTCGGCTATGCTTTCCCAGGCCGCCGCGAGCGTGAGGTGGACTGGAAACATCCGCCCCCCCCTCACAGCTACTTGATTGGTTCCTTGGGCCAGGGTACCACTCATGAATTCGGCCAGCAGTTTTCGGCAGTGAAGAGGCAGACGGAAGCTATATCTCACATAATTTCGTGCCACCACCTCAACGCTGCCCGTGCCCCATCTGCCTGCTGAGGGCGCTCCCCCTGCAACTAAACCAGGCAGCTCCGCGTCAAACGGGCCCAGCTCTCAGCCCCAGCATCGAGCGCCCTACGGCTCGCGTCCGACGGCCAGGCATATCAGTACAAGGTCCTCCCCGTCATCTCCTCGCGTCTTCACCAAGGTCACATCCCTTGCCCCGCTACGTGAAGTGGGCATCCGCATACTTGATTACCTCAATGACTGGCTCATACTAGCACACTCTATGCACCCACAGGGACCAGGTGCTCGCGCACCTCAGCCGTTTGGAGATTCAGGTCAACTGGGAAAAAAGCAAGCTCTCTCTGGTTCAGAGCATCTCTTTTCCCAGCATGGAGTTAGACTCAGTTTCAATATCAGCGCTCCTCATGACTGAGCATGCGCAGTCAGTGCTCAGGTACCTCACTCGCTTCAAGCCAGGCACAGCGGCTCCTCTCAAACAGTTCCAGAGGCTCCTGGGGCATATGGCATCCTCGGTCGCGCCGCTCGGGTCAATGCATATGAGACTGCTTCAGCACTGGCTTCAGACTCGTGTCCCATGATGGGCATGGCACTGCGGCACATACCGTGGAGTCCCCCTACAGCAGGTGTCCAGACATGCCGTGGTCACCACAGACGCCTCTCAACTGGGTTGGGGCCGCTGTGTTCTACGGGCACGCACCCGCTGGCTCCTGGATGGGGCCTAGCCTGCGTTGGCACATCAACTGCCTCGAGTTGTTGGCTGTACTCTTTGCCCTGCAGGGGTCTCTCCCGCTCTGCAGGGGTCTCTCCCGCTGATTCGGGACAAGCATGTCTTGATCTGTTCAGACAGCACCGCCACGGTAGCGTACATAAATAGCCAAGGCCCGCCATCTCCTCCTTTAGAATTAGCCGCGACTCAGGTCGCTGCTCACCACTCATTTCCCAAGTGGCCGCAACACGATGGCAGACGCGCTGTCGCGACAGGTCTCAGTGGAGTGTGGAGGCTCCACTGCCAGGTGGTCCAGCTGATTTGGGGCCGCTTCGGCAGATAGATCTCTTTGCCTCCCAAAACAACTCCCACTGCCTGCTCTGGTACTCCCTAACGGAGGTCCCTCTCGGTACAGTCGCGCTGGCACACAGCTGGCCTAGGGGGCTGCGCAAGTACGCATTCCCCCAGTGAGCCTTCTTGCGCTGGTGCTGTGCAAGGTCAGGAAGGATTAGGAACAGGTCACCTTAGTGGTTCCTTACTGGCCCACTCGGACCTGGTTCTCAGATCTCATGCTCCTCGTGACAGCACCTCCCTGGCAAATTCCCCTGAGGAAGGACCTCCTTTCTCAGGGACGGGACACCCTCTGGCACCGTGCCCAGACCTCTGAAACCTCCATGTCTGGCCACTGGCCGGAATGCAGAAGACTTAAGCGGTCTACCACTTACAGTCGTAGACATCAACCGAGCCAGAGCTCCCCCAGGCAGCTTTACGCCCTCAAGTGGCGTCTGTTCGCAAATTGGTGCTCGACCGGGTGTTCCACTTGCACCTTGTGCCCTTCACCAAGTTGATCCAGTGTGCCTTCTTTCCCAGGTTAGCCACTAAGCTCTTGCTTCCTGGATGCTCTTCCTCCCTAGCCCTCTGGCCAGCAAATTCGGCGGAGGAATTCGCCACCAGACCCACCACGAGTTGAGTGCTCCGTGTTGGACTTGGGCTCCACAGGCATAGTTCCCGCTTCAGGCAACTCCCTGTGATGTATTTTCTGCGATACGGTCCCCCTGCTGGCAGGACCTGCGTCTCCCTTGGGCAGTCCTCGCTGCCCCCGGTCACCATGTCTGTAGCAACTCCTTCCTTGTCAGGCAGGATCTACCACCGCACCATGTCCACAGGTGGCTTGACAACCCCTGTGTGTATTAGCCGCAAGTTACCTCCCTTTAGTCTGGGCAGGTTGTGGTCTCCACAGGGCCTTTTCCCTCTGACAGAATAGGAAAGGAAAAGGCAGCCTTCCCAGATGCATCTATAGTGTTAAGATAGCCCCAGCCGCTTTTTAATTCTATGACGAGAAACATAGAGAGAGAAAAGGCGTGGCTGGCCAGCTGGCTCCCATAAAAGTCATGTCGCCTGTTCCCGTATGGGTGCTGAGAACCTCAAGAGCAGTATATGACACCTTTCATTGGAGGTGTTGGAGAGGGTTATATGCAGCCGCCCCAGCTGCATCTAGCACGCAGCAGCCTGCTTGCACCTGGCTCGGCAGTCACGTAACATGGGTAGCATGGCGTTTTGAAGTGGGACCCCTTGTGTCACTACAATCGACAAAACATCAAGTGAGTAACAGAAGGGGAATGTCATGGTTACTTTTGTAACCTCCGTTCCCCAATGGAAGGAACGAGACGTTGTGTTCCCTTTGCCACATCACTATCCCTACCACTGTAATGCGTCGTAACCTTATTCTCGGCTCCTCTGTGAAAACCTGTCTGACATTTGCTCCCCCGCTCCCCTTTATACCCGTATGTCCGGGGGCGTTGCATGCAAATTCTGTCTGCCAACTTGACATTGGCCTTTTCTTAAGTTCAGAGGTATGCGAGGCTCTCAGAAGAGACCCCTTATGTCAATACAATCGACACAACGTCTCGTTCCTTCCATCGGGGAAAGGAGGTTACAACAGTAACCATGACGTTCATAGCTCACATATTTCGAGACCCTAAATTCCCTTCTAAATGTTGCATACCAAATATCCCTACAAACCTAATCCGGCCCTGGCTGGGACCTTTAATTTTCTCCTACATATTTACATTTATTCATTTGGCAGACGCTGATCTCCAAAGTGTTTACAAAAGAATAATAATACAACATAAGCGGAGACAGTAGTCCAACAAGTGCTGCATTTCAAAGTTTCAAATGCATAAAAAAAAGAAAATACTTTCCAAGACAGATTAGAGTACAACAAGAATAATATAAAAATACAAGTTATTTTTATTTATTTAATGAGTGTCAAGTGCTCATAGAAGAGATGTGTATACACCAGATAAAACTAAAGCTTTACCCAATGGCAGGCAATCTCTTATCACTGCTGAGCCAGTGATGCTCAACAACATATCTTAATATCCTCATCTGCAATCTCAGAGATCTTCATATCTCTCTGACATTTCAAACCGGATGTAACTCAAAGTGTTATCTTGAGAAGACTGAACTCATCTTCCTCCCTGAGCAAATCTTTCTCCGAATGGTTTTCTCTGAACAACCTGATACTTTAGTCAAAATGCTACCAGATATTTATTATTATTTTTTATTTAGATATTATTTTTAACAAGAAAGCTCACTTATTTGTCTGATTTTTGTTCACTTGTGCATGCTGAATTTGTACTTGATGTAATTGGGTTATCAACCCTAATCCTAATCCATACTCTAACCAGCACCTAACCTTAACCCTAACCACAAATAAAATGAAGTATAAATGTTAAAATAATTCAAGTGATTCAAACATATCTGGAAAGCTAGATGGTTTGAAAGGTGAATACAGTTTATAAACAATATAGAAATCATTTAAAATAATGAAAAAATAATATGTGTTTATAATTTGAATAATCAAGCTTCATGATTTCAAACTAACAAACAATAGATTGAACAAGACATAAGACAATTCTCAGCCTGATCTTTTTTATGTGACTGGCAACATTTTTACTTAATTAAATTACACATATCACGCCAGTTCTGAGGTGAAATGTTCACTATGTGGCACTAAAAGTGAGTTTAAATGTTCTCCCAAATAGTTTTCAATCAACAAAACCTACCTCCCTAACCATTTAACCTAAACTTGACCACACTTTCAGCTCACATGTCAACTCGCATGCTCTTCGGGACTCGTACCCCAGTCCTTTTATATCACAAGTGCAACGTCAACATCCACGTAATTTCATTGCACTCGAACAAGCTTGTAAATGTAGTTGTATATGTAGTACAAACGATAAAACGTATTGCCTTTCAAGCACTATAGTAAACATGTTTTGATGACATAAGATAGCATTGTGTCAGGAACAGGGTGAAAAGTAAATGTTTATGAACAGATAATCTGCTGTTTTACTTGGGATTTGTGTGAAAGGGAATAAATGTCCATTATGTTGTATCCTCTCTAGTGTTCATTTCATCAGGAAACTGCCACAATATGCAAAAAAGTAGGTATAGTAAAGTGATCCTATAGGTTCCACATAACAATATTAAAAATACAATAACATTTGCAAAATGCCTTTGACTAGTGTCTGTCGCTCTTTCATTCATTATTTTTGTAATATTTCTAATCTAATCTTTAAAAAAATGAAACTCAATTTATAGACTTTATTTGAAAAAAAAAAAAAAAGGTTTAGTTTCATTTTTGGAAATATTCCAGATGCAAATGCCACTAAATTTAAAATGACACAAAGATCCAAAAATTATCATCATACTTTTATAATACATTTTCAAGAGACCAAAGAAAATATCTCTTACTGTCAATATTAATGGTCCACTTTATAACGAGTGATGCTTCAGATTCACTCAGTTGCACAGACAGTTCACGTAAGGGTGAAGGATTAAAACTAACTGGTTTCAACCAACCCAGAGTTGCATCTGAAATAGAAAAGAATTACATGTAAAAAGTTTGTTTATTTGAGACCAAAAAAAAATATTAATTGTTCACTGCAACTACAGTAAAAAACAAGAAGAACTTTGATCTTTTATTTTCTGTGATTGATATGAAAAGAAAGAAAGAAAGAACTTAATGCAACTTAATAAATTCATTATGTTTTGTAACACTTACCTGTTGTATGGTTACATGTGGCAACCTGTGAATATCAAAATTATTAATTGATGGAACAAACGAGCCATCAAAACATGAGATTATTTATATAATTGTGTTATATATATGCTAGGATTATACTTACTATATTGGGAGCATTGCTGTCAGAAGTTACCAAGTTAATTAATAAGATAAAAACACCAGTAGTCATCACGCAGTGTATAGGATCCATTTAAAACAGACAGGAGAGAAAACACAAATGCCTGTAGAAATGAGATGTATGTCTGGTTTATCTCCTGCCAAAATTAAACACGCCCACAAATCACATGCATGCAGTGGCGGATTAAGCCACAGGCACACAGCACTCACTAACACTCCACACCTGCAGGTTACTGTCAGATTCTATAGCACCAAAAAAGGGCAAAAATATAAGGGATACCTCTGAAATTTATTTAATTGCTTTTTTCCACACATTAGGGCCCACATAATACATTCCTATGTTTTTTCCTCTTAAATATTGCTTTAGTTTCTAGGAACTTTGTAAAAATATTTTTCACAAAATTTCAGGATTTGAAAGCAGAAGTGAAATAAGTGATGTGGGACTTATTTGTGAATCTTTCAAAGGCAAGATTTTTTATTTATTTATAATATATATATATATATGGTTTCAGAGGGTTTACTGAAGATACATCAACTACATACCAAACGTTTGATATGTCATTGTTAATTATTTGAAACATTTTCTCAACCAAATGGTTTAGATTAGTGGTAAATTGCTCTATTCTATTGTGTTTAAATAGATTGATTTATGATGATTTTCGCTGAAATAAAAAACAAACCATGTATCATACAAACATATTGTTTGTCAGTGGTTGATAATAACAGGTTACCACAGATTTATTCTTAGTAAAAATCACTTTAGAATGTATTATGTTTTGGCAGAAACTGATAGCATGGTAAAGTTGTGTAAAAGAAAAAACTATTTTGATTGTTTATATAATCTTTAAACAATATATTATTTTAGTGCACTAATATGTTTTTATACATAAAAAGTCTTTAAAAAACATTGCTTGTTATTAAAACTATTCATATTAAATGCAAAAACAAATCAGTTTGTCAGTTTGTCTAGATACTCGGTGATATTTCATCCCACATTTCCTGTAGCACTTGCCATTGATGTGGCTATCTTGTCAGGCACTTCTCGTGCACCTTACAGTCAAGCTGATCCCACAAAATCTCATTAGGTTTAAGATCCATAACACTCATAACTGCATGATGATCTGCAGGAGAAGCTACGTGAACTCAGCTTGCTGCGGAGACCAGGCCTCCAGACCTCGGAGTCACCTGATGCAGTTGACCGGGGGAGGGGACGTTGTAAGTGGTGTACGAGGAAGTGAAATCACGGCAAGAGGGTGGGGATCCATGCTAGGCTAAAAACAAACCCTAGCTGGCCGGCTATCCCGTCTATCCTGCTCTCAAATATTTGCTCCCTGGACAATAAACTGGACTACATCTGACTCCAGCAGACTACGCAGCGTGAGCTTAGAGACTGCTGTGTCTTTGTTTTCACGGAGACGTGGCTCAGCTACAGAGTTCCGAACGCCGCCATCCAGCTAGACAGGCTCGCCTTGTTTTGTGCCAACAGAAATGCAGCTCTGTGAGGTAAGACTCCAGGTGGTGGCTTGTGTGTTTACAGCAACACGGAATGGTGCAATAACTATGCTAGTCTCTAGTTACTGCTCATCGCTGGTGGAGCTTGTGACTGTTAGATGCAGGCCTTTTTATTTACCATGGGAATTCACCAGTTATTATAACATGTAGTTTACATTCCCCCCAGCGCTAACGCTAAGGAAGCGCTCGGTGAACTGTATGGGGCTATTAGTGAACTGCAGAACGCTCACCCTGAAGGACTGTTTATTGTCGCCGGAGATTTCAACCATGCTAATCTCAAGACAGTGCTCCCTAAATTCCATCAGTATGTGGTCCCTCAACACCAGCTCTATTACCAAGAAAGCCCAGCAGTGTCTCTACTTTCTTAGAAGGCTGAGGAAAGCACATCTCCCACCCACCATCCTCACTACATTCTATAGACTATAGAGGGACTATTGAGAGCATCCTGATCAGCTGCATCACTGCCTGGTTTGGGACTTGCACCGTTTCTGACAGCAAAGCACTGCAGAGGATAGTGAGGACAGCTGAGAAGATCATCAGGGTCTCTCTTCCCTCCTCCAAAGACATTTACACAAAACACTGCATCCGCAAAGCAACCAGCATTGTGGATGACCCCACACACCCCTCACACAAACTCATCACCCTCCTGCCATCTGGCAAGAGGTACCGAAGCATTCGGGCCCTCACGGCCAGACTGTGTAACAGCTTCTTCCCCCAAGCCATCAGACTCCTCAATACTCAGAGACTGGACTGACACACACACACACACACGTGTCCTGAGTTGCACTTTAATTATTGTCACTTTATACCTGGCTGCTACCTCAATAACTGTTATATCCATAGAACACTATTTCATAGTATGTTATGTTTACATTTGGCATTTTTAGAAACTGTCATCTTTTTGCACTACTGTGTACTGGTCGGTGCTGCACTGTCTCTCATTGTCTCTCACTGTGCCTATTGTCCTGTTCATTTTTAGTAATTTATTGCACTGTCCCGTACTTTTTGCACACGATTGCAGGTGCACTTTATATAGGTATGTTATTTAGTCTGTGTAGTCTCATGTGGTTCTGTGTTTGTCCTATGTTGTTTTATGTAGCACCATGGTCCTGGAGGAACGTTGTCTCATTTCACTGTGTACTGTACTAACTGTATATGGTTGAACGACAATAAAAACCACTTGACTTGAAATGCAGCAACACCTCGTCATCACTGACCCTCAACACTGATCCGTCTTTACCGAAGGGTACAGCGGAATGGGTCCAGTGCCACCGCCCATCATCTCTGGAGGAAGCTGTCCAGCGCATGGAGGACCACTCTCTCTCTCTTCCCCCTCCCCCTGTGTGTTCCCCCTCTCCCCCTCACTCTGCTCTCTCCCCAGAGCCCGTTCCTGCCCCGCGGAGGCAAGGAGCTCCGCCAACGTGACCAGTTCCCCGCGCAAGGCAGTGGACGACCCCCGCCTCTGCAGCATCTCGCCGCCTTCCCCCTCAGGTGGAAGTGCCCGCTGACACAGGTGCGGGCGTGGCGTCTGGGCCAGCCTGTTGCGGCTGTGGGGACCCGGGGGCACTCCCAGGAACATTGCCCTGTGATGGAGCTGGGGACGGTGGTCCGGATACCCGATGCCCTGCAGGCTGCCCCCGATCGAGCCTGAACATACCGGATACCGGTAAGAATCAAGGGGGGTACTTACCAAGCATTGGTGGACACCGGTTGTAATCAAACCACTATCCACCAACGCTTGATTCAACATGGGGCATCGGGTACACATAAATCGGTGCGAGTGAAGTGTGTGCATGGGGATATTCACAAATACCCTGTGGTGACCCTTACAATTAAATTTCGCAGAACAAAGCATAGAGTGGAGGCCGAGGTTAGTTCCCGCCTCACCCATTCTGCATGAAAGCAAGGAGATGTGTTATGTGCGACTCTCTCGCGGCCCTTGCGGCCCTTCCATTGATCGAGGTCCCCTTCGAGAGGATTGGGATGGACCTCGTCGGGCGATTAGAACGGACAGCATGTGGACATCGCTTTGTATTAGACCTGGTGGATTATGCAACGCAATAACCGGAAGCAGTGCCTCTGAGCAACATCTCAGCATGTAGTGTTTCAGGGGCACTCTTCAAAATTATCTCCCGGGTGGGGATTCAGAAAGAAATCCTCACCGATCAGGGCACGACTTTTATGTCACGTACACCAGTGGTTCCCAACAGGGGGGTCGCGGCCCACAAGGGGGCCTCAGCGAGCTCTGTGGGGGGTCGCGTCATATTTTGAAAACTTGAAAAGTGTTGAGCAGTGAGGAGAAGATTATATTAGATTAGCTAATTTTATCTGACCAAAAAATTGACAAATTTGTAATTCGTCCTCCACAAAAACTACAGAGTCCCACTGATTCGCCTACAGCTGCTGATAGTAATGACCCAGGAATACTGGACCCAGGTGAGGAAGCTCCCACCAAGTCTGGTCGCGGTGCTACCAGTGCTAGCAATACGACAAACACGAAATGCAGGAAATATCAAGATAGCTACCTGAAATATGGTTTTATTTCATTTTCTCGTAGCAAAGAGTCCCTGCCCCAACCACAGTGCATTTTCTGCGCCAAAGTCCTTGCTAACGAATGCATGAGGCCGTCCAAATTAATAAGACATTTTCAGACAACTCATCCCCAATACAGGGGACCCAGTCTCCATGGAGTATTAGATATGGCCGTAAAAATCGTGAACTTTGTGAAAGCCAGAGCCACCAACTCCCGGTTATTCACTGCGCTCTGCCAAGAGGTAGGCGCTGATTACCATACCCTGCTGATACAAGCCCGGGGCATTTTTTGAGCACAAGGCAAAAGAATTGACACTCTCGCAAAATGAGATGAGGGAAGTCACAGCTACTGACAAGAAAATCGCCAAAGCAAAGAAAGGGCATACAATTGCAAAGACTTTGATTTTGCCATGCGCAACAGAAATTGTCAAGGAATTATTTGGAGAGAATAAATCAAAACAATTGGCCAAGATACCATTATCAAATAGTACAGTCAAACGTCGCATCGCAACCATATCAGAAGACGTGAGTGATCAGCTTTCTGCGCGACTTCGTGGTAATAAATTCGCACTTCAAGTAGATGAGTCTACTGATGTGTCAAAAATGGCACAACTCCTCGCATACGTTCGTTATGAATGGGAAAACGAAATAAAAGAAGATTTTTGGTTTTGTAAAGAGCTACGTACCACGAAAACGTCAAACGATATTTTTGAAACTTTGGATAATTTCATGAAATCAAATGAGATAAACTGGAGCGACTGTATTGGGGTCTGTACTGATTGAGCTGCTGCGACGACTGGCAGGCAGTCCGGGGTAGTTCAGTGTATCAAAAGTGTTGCACCCCTTGCGCTTGCAACAAAAGGAATGGAACCCAGTCTCCATGGAGTTTTAGATGTGGCCGTAAAAATCGTGAACTTTGTGAAAGCCAGAGCCACCAACTCCCGGTTATTCACTGCGCTCTGCGAAGAGGTAGGCGCTGATTACCATACCCTGCTGATACACACTGACGTGAGGTGGCTGTCCAGAGGGCGGGTGCTGATGCGTCTGTTCAGCCTGAGGGAAGAGTTGTGTGAATTTCTTGTGGACAAGAGACCAGACCTTGCTGAGTTTTTGGACAGTGACAAATGGCTCGCTTAACTCAGCTATATTCGGTGAAATGAACAAGCTTAACAGAGCAATGCAAGGTTCAAACATAAACACTGTGGTGCAGCATGAACGAGTAGAGGCTTTCAAAAGAAAACTACACATGTGGAAAACCCGTGTCTCCTCCGGAATCAGTGACATGTTCGAGCACACCCATGCATTTATTGCAGAAAAACATTTTAATTTTAAAATCATTCAACATCAAATAACAGTGCATCTCTCAAAGGTCCTGGAGAAATTTGATCATTATTTCCTAGCTCTAACTGAGGAGCAAGCAGCTAATTTTCTGTGGATCAGAAACCCCTTCACTGAGAACATTGAAGCAAAGCTTCCAGCTACTCTGCCATCAAGACTTCTGGAAGAGCTTATAGAAATATCCTCTGATGCCAGCCTGAGAGCCCGTTTCAGTGAGGTCCCATTGGAATCATTCTGGTCTGAAATTGCAGAAGAACACACAGTCTGTCACACAGCTGCAATGAAGGTGCTGATACCCTTCAGCACCACCTACCTTTGTGAAGCTGTGTTTTCAACCATGACAGCCCTTAAAACCAAACACAAGGCCAGACTGACCCTTGAGGATGATATGCGTCTTGCTTTGTCAAAGATCTCTCCACGCATTGACCAAATTATTACTCACTGCCAGCAGCAATCCTCACACTGATTGACAAAGCCTCACAAATAACATGCAGTAAACATACAAGTATTGTGGTCCCAGACAGCATTAATTTTGTAATAGTCTATATTCATTTTTTTTTCATACACACTAATGTGAATACTGATATTTTTGTTATTTCATTTCAAATAGGGCCAATTTATAGGCTACTTAGGAGTAAATAAATAATCACAAATGGCCTACTGACGTTTTTGTTATTGTATTTTCAATAGTATGGCTTTTAGTTTTGCATAAATATATATGGTTACAGTAATAAACATACCGTTTGTTTGAAAAAAATAAAATTTTCATCCTTACTGCAAGCTTACAAGAGCGATAATATCATTAAATGTGAAGGGGGGCCCTAAAATATTTTCTTGGGAAAAAGGGGGTCTCAGACAAAATAAGGTTGGGAACCACTGACGTACACTTCGCTAACTTTCTGAACTGTTGGGCATTAAGTCGATTCGCACTAGCGTGTACCATCCAAAGACAGATGGCCTAGTGGAACGATTTAATAAAACCCTCAAGAATATGATTCGCAAGTTCGTGCACAAAGATGCTAGAAACTGGGATAAATGGCTTGACCCCCTGTTATTTGCACTTCGAAAGATCCCGCAAGCCTCCACTGGCTTCTCCCCATTTGAGCTGCTGTATGGGCTGCGTCCGCGCGGAGTGCTAAGACGTCATCCGCGAAGCTTTGGAGGAGGGACCTTCTAATAATAAGAATAAAATTCAGTACGTTCTTGATCTTCGAGCAAAACTCCACACACTTGGGCAATTAACACAGGAGAATTTGCTACAAGCTCAAGAGCGCCAACGCCGGCTTTATGACAGGGGTACTCAGCTAAGGGAATTTGCACCGGAAGATAAGGTACTCGTATTGCTCCCAACATCGAGCTCTAAATTACTCGCCAAGTGGCAAGGACCCTTTGAGGTCACACGACGAGTGGGGGATCTCGATTATGAGGTTAAACGAACTGATAGAGGGGGCGCGTGTCAGATATATCACCTCAACCTCCTGAAATTGTGGAGAGAGGCGGTCCCTGTGACGTTGGCCACGGTAGTTTCCAGAGAGGGCGGAGCTCGGACCGGAGGTAAACAAAAATCACAATCATAACACTCCGGTCGCTTGTGGGGATCACCTCTCACCGTGCCAACTCGCAGATGTTACCGAGTTGCAAAAGGAGTTTGCAAATGTGTTTTCCCCTCTACCGGGTTGTACGAACATCTTCCAACACCACACTGAGTCCGAGCCGGGTGTAGTGGTACGTAGCAGCCCCTATCGCTTGCCCGAACACAAAAAGAAAATAGTTTGGGAAGAATTGGATGCGATGTTTGATATGGGGGTAATAGAGGAATCCCACAGTGACTGGTCCAGCCCAGTTGTTCTTGTTCCCAAGAGTGACGGGTCGGTTCGCTTCTGTGTGGATTATAGAAAAGTCAACGCGGTGTCTAAATTTGACGCATACCCGATGCCCCGTGTTGATGAGTTGCTCGATTGGTTAGGTACTGCTTGATTTTCTTCAACGTTGGATTTATCGAAGGGTTATTGGCAGATCCCCTTGACACCAATTTCCCGCGAAAAAACAGCCTTCTCCACGCCGTTCAGATTGCACCAATTTGTGACTCTTCCGTTCGGTTTGTTTGGGGCCCCGGCCACGTTTCAACGCCTCATGGATCGGATCCTCAGACCACATTCAGCTTATGCCGCTGCCTATTTAGATGATATAATAATTTACAGTAATGATTGGCAGCGGCACAAACAACATCTGAGGGCGGTCCTGAGGTCGTTGCGGCGGGCGGGGCTCACAGCAAACCCCAAGAAGTGCGCGTTGGTGTGTGGGTGTGTGGAGGTACGGTATCTGGGGTTCCACTTGGGTCATGGCCAGGTGTGTCCCCAAATTGACAAGACCGTGGCGATTGCGACTTGCCCAAGACCCAAGGGGGGCCGCTTTTACATGCACCTGACTTCTCTCTCCCTTTTGTATCGCAGACGGACGCTTCAGACAGAGAGCTGGGGGCCGTACTCTCGCAGGTGGTAGAGGGGGAGGAGCGCCCGGTGCTGTACATCAGCCAGAAGCTCTCCTTAAGGGAGACCAAGTACAGCATGGTAGAGGAGGAGTGTCTAGCCATCAAGTGGGTGGTCCTCACACTTCGATATTACCTGCTGGGGTGGGCCTTCACTCTCTGCTCGGATCACGCCCCACTCCAATGGCTCCACCGCATGAAGGATACTAACGTCCGGATCACCCATTGCTATCTGGCCCTCCAGCCCTTTAAATTCGAGGTGGTCCACAGACCAGGGGTGCAGATGGCTGTCGCCATCTGCAGAAAGGGGGGTAGACAGGCCGGATGGCGCCCCGGCCTGAGTTGGGCGGTGGGGGTATGTGGCAACGGGGGCGTGGTCAAGAGCCCGTCCGAGGGAGAAAGCGGTAAGGGCGCTTGCATCTGAGATAAATTATGTTTAACACCTGTCTCTAATTTCAGTGAGCATCGGGAGAGCGGCATAAAAACGGGCACAGAACCTCCAGACGGGAGAGAGAACAACGCGTCAATCCAGTGTTGGCATAGACAAATAATAAGAGAGATTTATGTTATGCAGAGAAGTTTTGTTTTGTTCATAGAGACATAAAGTTTGTAAAATATTGCTGTGGCTATTAAAAGGACCCTTACTTCTGAAGAGATCTGCTTCTTCGTTCCATCCTTATTGTCAGACCTCTTCACACCCTTATTCTGGACTTCTCTTCCCTTTAACATTAAACATTATCCTACAGTGGAGATTTTTACGTCTTGCTTTAAGACATATCTTTTTAGGTTGGAATTTGAGGCGGAGTAACGTTATTGTGTTGTGTGAATGCTCATATGCTGTTTTACTATTATACTACTGCTGGAAATCACTTTGGTCAAATGCTTTTGTTTTAAATGTGCTATAGAAATAAAATTGTATTGTATTTTAAAATGTAATACCTTAAAAGAAACAAATAGTTCCACAAATAGGGTAAATTCTGGTAAAGTGGCACTCTTAAATTTGATAATCTTTATCATGTTTATATTATTACAGTTATAATTCTGCATCAAGACAATTCCATAGTTTGGGATTAACGTATTGCTGTAAGATTTTTTCATCAATATCTTCATCAAGGAACAGTGCTCAATTGCATAAAACACCTTAAGTTTTTTTCCTTAAGTATAACACTTAAAGCGTGTTTAAGCACTCTTCTGTTATGTAATGGAATCTCAGGGGCATAGGAACGATAATATTTGTTTCGAATATGTTTTATGTTTTTAAGAATGTGATAAAATTTGAAAGAAACCATATCAACTGAACATCTGCCATTCCCTTTACAAAAAGCTTCACTAGGATGCTGCGCTGAGAAAAGCACTTTGGGAACAATCCTACATTGTGACCAGCTGTGAATATGTGTGTAACATGTCAATGAACATTGACCGGAATTTATAGCCTCGGCTGGTGAGATCATTGGATGCACCTGTGGCCAGGCTATAAATAGACGCGTCACCAGCGTGTCATCAGATACACTTTTTTCAGAGCCCATTCTGTGTGTGTGTGTGTGTGTCTCACAAGCCTGTCACAAACTTTCTTTCCTCTGCTAGGAGTTAGAATTTGGTTAGGCAGTGCGCAGTGAACCTTTTCTCCTTTCTCTGCTTTCTATAAATATATATATAAATAGAGAGAGAATGACTGAGAATCAGAGCAAATTATGCGTGGTCCCTTGTTTACGCTCTCTTGCAGAGAAGGACACGCATCAGTTTTGCTTTGTTTGTTTGGGAGAAGAGCATGCTGCTCTCGCGTTGGAGCAGGGCGGGTGCGAGCATTGCTATCTGCTTTCGGGCAAAATGCTTTGCGCTCGCCTCGCTTACTTCAGGAGTCAGCGCCCACTCTTTCATTGTGGGGCTCTCGCATATATCTGGCTGAGGAGCAGGGGCGCCCCCAAGGGGTGGCCACCAATGTATAAACTGTGGCCACCCTAGTATGATTTTTGCAGTGGGTACTATTAATTTGAATACATAATGTAAATTCACAATAGTTCGTGAAGTGAAATAAAATAAAACACCTGCTGCAGCTACAAAAAAGATTGTAGATTTATTGGCGCCGGCGCCACCACCAGAGTCCACCCCCTCCAATCCCGTCGTTGACTGCTCAGTCAGTGCAAGAAGCAGGACTGACTGACTGATTCCACCACAGGAGAGCATCTACACTTTTAGGAGAGACGACAAACGGCAACGTATATGTATGCCATAACAGTAGTGGCTTATAGTGAAGACATGAATGTATGTTCTAAATTAACTTCAGTAAAGTTTTTACAGTGTTGAATTAACAGTAGCTGAAATTAATGCTAGCGCTGATAAGCTGCAAAGTTGGTTTACTAGCTATGACTAGTCACACTGTGCTATATCAATTTGCAGAGAATGAAGAGAAAATCGACAAGCATCTAAAAAAATTTTAAGAAGGAATGTAGCACAGTGTAGGTCTGAGGAAGAAGGCAGGTGTGAGAACACACTTGACGATAATGTCCGAAGTGAGGCAGAGCAGCAAGCCAGTGAGCAGGCAGAGGCTGTTACAGGGGATCTTGCAGAGCACAGCGAGGAACAGGCAGAATCAGTGATGGGTCCTGGGCCAGCAGGTGAAGTTAAATAGACAAGACTGTTTAGGTTACCCTTGTTAATGAAATGGATGCTATGTCCTGATGTGACACACACACACACACATACACACACAACACCAGAATCGAGTTCTCTTTCGCACTTGAACGAACAATAACATATAATTATGTCAAAATGTCGGTTTTGTCGAGTATTCTCATAAGAGCCTTAAACGAGTTAAATAACGTCTTAAGAGAGATGGTTACGTCACTCATGACGTGTACTATGCGTGATGACGTAGTTGGAGATGAGATGAGGACATTGTTGATGCTAGACGTGCTCTACCCTTCTTCCTGTATATTTTATTTGATACGTTTTGTGACGCTAAGGAAGAGTATCTCTCATGTATGAGAGGATTGCATTGCCTGTGCACTTGTCAATAAATGTGCATGATACAGCCTTTTCAGCCTTCAAGCTCTTTCTACCCTCGATTTCTCTTGAGTTATCCGGTCCAAGCGTTACAAGTAACAGCAGGAAGAATGTAATCAGTAGATATGTTAGACTTTGAGTTAAACAAACTAGTAGAATCTACCTTTGAGATGCTTCTGATATTTTGCTATTGATGCAGATTTGAGAATTTTCACCTTTACATCAGCTGCGGCCAGCTCAACATTTTAAGCAAGCTTTTCTTTTTTGCTTTCAAACAGGCCACCTCCATGTCAAGAGCATGCTTCTGTTCAAGAGCTTTTGCTTTTATCTTCAGAACAGCACGCTCTGCTTCAGCTTGCAAGCAAGCTGCTGATGTACTGGAGGCTTTGCTGCTATAACTAGAGACAATGCTGGGGGCCTTAGCAGTGACTTCTTTTTGAATAGGGGCCTTTACTGCTATCTGAGACACATTATTATCTGGCCCAATAGTGTCTCCTAAACCCTCATTATTTTCTTGGTTCTCATCGTCTGTTGCACCCATCCAACTTTTAATTCCACTCAGAAATTCTCTAAAACTAATTAATTTAGGTTCTTACCAGTCAGTATGATCTGCTTCCTTTTCATATTCGTCTTTTAACAAACTATGAACAGCAACCTGCAAGTCCATAGATGTATTAAACCTTTCAACTTGTACATTTACTAATTCTTTATTTTCACCAGCTTCGATGAGATTATTCATTTTACTCTATTTCTGAGTAAGAGCTCCAAGCTATCCTCTGCGATTAGCAAACAACTTAAAAAGCTTTTCTTCAGCAATTCCTTCAGATCTTTCATCCGTTTTTAACTTAAATATTCATCAGTACTATACGTATCTTAATCCTTTTCCTCAAAGCAACAACATTTTAAGAAAATTAACTAATTAATTAATCTTCAACAAAAAAGGCGCATTTGTGAGCATGTGAGCAAGGCTGCTTTGTGCATTTCATTAATTTCCATTTACTCATGATTACTGGCATCTCTTTAGTGCATGTCGGTTCAATTTCACAGTCCCCAAAGTCCTTTGTTCCATTATCCGTTGTAGTATAAAGATCCACAGAAATCCATACGATCCATTACGATTTTTTACTTAATGTATCGGCCATCCAATTTTGGCTGTGGAAGCTTGGCTGTGGGTTGTTGAATGCACTTCAATTCCACTTAGAAGTTGTTTTACATGCGTGCAGCACTCTTTTATTAAATCAAGGGAAAAGGTCAAATTAATTCAAAACAAAATTCACTTTAAAGAAAGGTTTTCCAAACGAAATAAATTTATATGAAGTGGTCAAAAGTCGTATTTGCTCCACCACAAGTCTTCGGACATTTTGCCATCCACCCTTGAATTGACCGCCTCCTATGAAATATATACTTTACTTCCACGTGATTATTACAGCTTTATTTGAATGCAAGGGAAACAAAAAATAAACTATTTAATTCAAGCATCATTCCAATGCTCCCGATCATTTCAATCTGGTTCTCCCACACAGGTGATTCCTGTCACCCTCATTAACTCGTGGCACAGCACGTTTAGGGCATGACCCGTTCAGCGATTCTGTTTGTCAACTTCTAACATGAATATCGCGATCGTTCTCCACTCAATGTGCCCTTTGGAGTGCAATTAATCCAATTCGGAACACGGGCAATCATGCAACAGTGAACTACTTCCAATCGACCGATAATTCTAATTTCAACTTATTTTTAAACCAATGCAGACATTTTAGCGCAAGCTCACTGCCGTGCAGCACACGCTCAAAGTAGTACCAAAGTCTCTGGAGGCTTTAGTAGTAAATGCAGAATATAGAGACCACAACACACCAAGTTGGTCTCGAGAGCAACTGAACTGAGGCTATGGGGCTTAATCTTTTATAGTCTAGTTGCCCCTCATTCTTGTTGTTGCTTTCTTAGATTGACGTATTTCTAAAACTATCTGCATCATCATATTGTTCCTTTCTTATATTGACGTATTTCTAAAAACTATCTGCGTCATCATGATCATACCCTTGTTTTCCCACTATCTTTGATCAGCTTCTTGTATCTATTTTAATAAAATGGGGGATGGCGGATGCACATGGGTTACTCCCCGCCTCGAGTCAACCCTCCTTACATTTGTTCTATCATTGTTCACTGTCCTCCACTCATTCTGGGTCACATGAGGCTATGCATGAATTCATTGGGTTATGTGAGGTTATAATGATCATGTGATTATACATTTTGGTTCAACTTTCTCTCCCACATTGCCAAAGTCATTGGATTACACACTTTTATTTACAAGCTTGACCATACAACTTAATTGCTGCATGATTTTAAACACGTTCAATAATCTGTCATCATTTTACACTCCATTCAAATTTAAAGTAACAGGTTTAAATCAACGCAGAATGACTCAGGTTGTCTGTAGAATATATTACAAGTCATCAATATAAATAAATAGTTTTGTTCACCACACTACTGTAAACTGTGCTCTTATAGTATCCATTAAATCCAAATATCAGGCTCAAACACGATTTCATACGTCCTCGTCAAACGAGAAGATTGACCCCATGCCAATAATACAGAGTTATGAAACCCCATCACATTAAATTGGAAACATTACATTGGTCTTTCAGGTCATGTGACTAAACCTCCCAACACACCACAAACAGTGCAATGCACTGTCCAAACACCCAGCTGTGGTGTCTTTCAGGCCATGTGACAATCTCCCACTACACTGTGTGCATGTGCTGTACAAGTGCCACAAATACAGCATCTTTCGGGCTGTGCAATCAAACCTCCCACTACACATCAAACAGTGCAATGTACAGTCCAGGTGCTGCAACTGTGGCATTTTTACCATGAGGCAAACAGCGCAAACGCGCTGTACAAGCACCTCAACTGTTCACGTGCCATAAGCTCCATAAGCATGCATCTCCGCATCAATCAATTTCATTCAAAAATAGCCTACCATATGCCCTCACGTCAAATGCCGTGCTCAACCATTCATACCGCATTCGTTCATGCTTGCTTATTCGCGCAAACTACACACAAAAACATGGGGTCTTCCTGTTAAATGTAGCATGAATCTGTGCTCAAGGATTCATTCCATTCATCCTACCTTCGTATGCCGTGTGGGCCCATGCATGCAGATCCAGTCGCTCGCAGCTTCGAGCGAGCTCAATAAAATTCTGCATAAACATTCTCACATAAATTGTATGCTCTCCCATTGAACGCTGTGTGGTCCTGTGCCCAAGGATTCAGCCCGTTCATATCACAAATGCCCATGCAAGCACGTATCTGGTCATTGTCTCACATATATGCCAGCTGCCTTAGTTTTTCCATGCAACCTATTCTCTCACAACCCTCTACCCCTTCCTATCCATGGGCCACTAGAGCGGATTCCCACCCGAAGCTGCCTCCGTTGGAGAACCGTGCTCCAGACTCATTACCCTCTTCACTTTATCCCCCTCCATTCTACCATTTTTACCTCCCCTACTCCGGAACCATTCTCTGCGTGAGGCTGCCATCGCAAGCAACTTCATCCCAAATCCTTCCTTAGCTAACCATAATTAAAGCAGAACACATTCCAGGCTCAAAAAACATATTGTTGACTCTTTCTCGTTTTTTCTTTTAGAGATCCAGAGCCTTGGCCCTAGAAGCAAACCCAACACCAACCCCAGTTCCTCCCCTTTCAGAACTGAAATTCCTAGAAATCACCCTCTCAGAATCCTTCTCCACTCCCCCCAGGACTCCATTCTTCAAGCCATTTCCCCCTCTAACCCTACAAACATCTTGGAACAGCTTGGAAATGCTTCAAAGATTTCAACATAAACAACAATCTGCCATTTCCAGATTTGTATCTCCTCTCTGTATCCTCCTTCACCTCACACCCCAACTATCAATACTTACTACTTACTATCAATCTACTTACTACTGATCGATACCCAAGCACTCTCCATCAGGGCTACATTTCTCTAAACACCTCAAAACCTAGACACCATGTTTATCCTTGCCTTCTTTGGCTTCCTCCGTTGATCCAAACTCACTACCATGACAAAATTCAACCCAAGAATCCATCCCACCATCTCACCAAAGTTGTGTTCCATATGAAATCGATACGGGACACCATTTGTCCCGTATTTTATTGTCTCACTCCCAAACTGCCGAGAACTTTCACAAATCAGGAAAATGGACGTGAAAAGCACAACTTTCAATTGAGTTATCAGCTGTTAAATGTTTCACGGATGCGACACTTAATAGAAGCAGCTGGGGAAAAGATAAATGAAAATCAGTGTACGTCTCCTGTCTTGTTTTCAGTCAAAAGCAGGAGAATTTTGTCAAACACATCCACCTTTATTTGCAAAGTAGAAGTAAGCAGCGGCTGCATTTCTGGCAAATTGGTTTTCGACATTTCGCTGTCATTGACTGCAGTGTAAATATCTAGAAGGCTATAATACCAGAATTTAGTGATATGTGCTTGTAAACTATCACACAACGTAGAATTATGTGCCATATAGAATAATTTTCTAACGTCTGTATTTATAGTAAAAATTAAATCATTCACTTGTTACTATATGTTGTTGTATTGAAAACGGTAGTAAAATCTGCTTCTTTTTTTACAGAGATTGCTACGAGCTGTGTTTCTTGTCTCCATGTAGACATTTGTTCATTTGTACTTGCATAACCACTGACTCTGATGATGCCTTTATATATTTATTTCCAAAGGCGATGTTTCATAAGCAATGCTAAATGTGAGAACTGTGTGTCTGTTTACTACACACCGCCAAGAAAGAGAGAATACTCTCTGACAAGAACGGAGAGTAAAATTTGTTTATTATATTGCCAAGATGTAACAACATGCAGTTTTGGTGCAAAGAAAGTTGAAGCCGCAATTTTCTGGCAGCTTTCTTCTCTCTGCTGGTTGTGTAAAGTTTGTGGAGGCATGTCAGATGGACTGTCTGTATCAGCGCCTGATCTCTCATTCATTCTGCCTGCAGCAACAGTGTGTGATAAAACAATGGCAAAATGTGATAAACAGTTAAATTAAATGCATTCAAAACCAATGAGTATATGAAAATCATAATTAATGATAAAAATATGTCAACATATATAAGCAGCCTGTAATATAAAACAGCAGAATGTAGTATTTTTGTATAGCTAAAATAGATGGAAGTGGCTTATACTGGAAAAGGTCCACATTCAAGGTTGATAATGGCGGCGCTCTTGTGAAGGAGGAAGCAGGAGCCTGTTTTGCTTTTCAGCACACACACAAGTCTCTGCTTCATGTCTGTCTGTCTATCTCTCTCTCTCTCTCTCTCTCCAGTGGTCTGGATTGCCTTATTTATCCATCTTCAGCTCTCACTGCAACACAGAATAGCTGTTAGAGATAATTTCCCACAGGTGTCAATTCTTTCAGTTCTTCCTCTACTGGCCTGGCTTTCAACAGACGGCAAGCCATCCATTTCTAGAGAGGAAATCTACAACAGCCATCTGGAGCATCTCAAACTTTAAATGCTGGAAAGCTAGATACCAATGTGTGAAGAATGTATTGAATTTAGTTTTTGCTGTTTGAAGGTCCTCCTCCCAATTGTCCCATAGGACATTGAGCATGGTGCATGGTTGACGCCCGTACAATAATTAAAGTAGGGAGAACCCTATGGAGGTTTGCGGGACCTCTCGTACTGCTAAAAATAGGGACTCAAACCACTTGTCCCAATTTCAAGCATCTTTGTGCACAAACTTACGAATCATGAAGGGGACCTCAATTAATGGAAGGGGGTGCAATGGCGCTCTTGGGGTGGCCATCAGATTCACCGGCTGACATATCCGGCTTTCTGCAAACATCCCTGTGAATGCCTGGCCAATAGAAACAGGTAATTATACGTTTTAGTGTCTTTCCCTGCCCTAAGTGACCAGTCATTGGATTATAATGAGCATAGATGGCCCTGGCACTGACTCCCCAGCCAGTGAATCATACACCACACACCAAAACTTTTTGTTGCTGGACCCATCCACACACATTCCCCTTAATAAAGTTGTAAATGCCAAGTCGTACACAAGATTAGTGGATGGGAGAGGCAGGGACTAACCGCAGCCTCGACACTATGCTTTTGTCCCCAAAATTTAATAATAACCGTCACTAACAGGTAATTGTGTATATCCCTGTGCACACACCTCACCTTCACCCGATGTCTTGTACCTAAAGCCTCGTCTTGAACCAAGCATTGGTGGATGGAGGTTTGGTTACAACCCAAATCCACCAAGGCTTTGACTGTACACTCCTTATTACTCACAGTGGCACGTCGGGGCCCAATGTCTCCAGCTCCATCATGGAGCATCAATCCCAGAAATTCCAAGGTTCCCCGCAGCTCCAGCAGACTGGACCAGACTTCACACCCACACCTATGGCAGCTGATTCACGACCCTGTATGGGAGAGTGGAGAGGGTTAGGGGAAACTGGTTGTATGAAAATCCCACAGGACCAGGGGAATTGGTTTTGGCATAGGAATTCCCCATTTCTGTGGAATGTGATTTCAATATTATTTCAATTAATCATGCAGCCTTGGTGGGTATTATAACATAATATGTTTGAGAGGTCAAAGTCTGCAGGTTTCAAAGTATTTTGGATGGTTTTCCCTCATGATGTAAGTGCTGCTTTCACAACTGCCATGTCTGAAACATCTTTTGGATGTCTTAGCTGCACGTTAAAAAGACGTCTCCTGAGGGGCCAGAATTAAAGTTTATATGACGTCTTTTTATGACGTCCTCTGAACGTCCAATGTTGATGTCCACATGACCTCTTTACAAGGTTAAAAACTAGTTCAAATGGGGTCATTGTGGACATCTTTTAATGTCAACTGCAGACTCATTTTAGATTCTTCTGGACAAAATTTAAGTTTTACACTGTATTAACTTAAAACTCACTTTAATTCAAATTTTCATTTGTAGTTGCAAAGCAACTGTACAGACTCTTTCCAAAAATAAGGAAAACAAGTGAATCTGCAGTGAACAACAATTAAACCAATAACTTTAAACAAAAATAACAAATAACTAATAAGACAATTTTAAAGAATAAAAAGTACTTTAAAGTTCATTGAGTGTGTGTCCCATCTCCCTTTCTCGCTGGTGCATGCTTAAGGTGCTCCGAAGCGTGTTATTTGATCCTCTCTTCGGTTGCGTCTTTGCCCAATGACATTATTGCAGCTTCAAGAGTGAAAAAAGACAAAAAATGACAAAAGTGCAGAGGCAACCTGTAGTCATACACCACATCTACTGATTTGTATGAAAACATATCAAGGTTTGAATCCCTTGTACATTCCATCCCATCCCAACTGTACTCTAACCTAACTGTGACATGCTGCTCAGACTTTGTCAACTTTTAACTTCTAAACAGTCAACATTTGAATTAATCACTGATCATCATTATATCCAGGGATGTGAGACAGTAGATCTTCGTGAATTATAGGGATGCAAATTTTGCGCAAATATTTCTGACGCTGCCGTCCCTGGACCTGATGCTGTCATGCCTGAAGCATTACTATAAGTTTATTATTTGTCTTTTGAATTCAGTTCATCTTTATTTTGTCACTATTTGGTCTTTTATCTCTATTTTGCCTGTCTTCCTGCTTCTGTGACACCCAAATCATCCATTGGCTTTCATTGTATGGACAAAGACATTCGTCAAAATGTCTTCTTTTGTGTTCTGCAGAAGAAATAAAGTCCTACAGGTTTGGAACGACATGAGTCAATGGCGAGTGAATGATGAAAATGTTTTATTGTTCGGTGGACTATCCTTTTAAGAAATCATTATCATATTTAATAAATTATGTGATCAATACTCACAAGCAGTTGATTTTTCACTAGGTCCAGCCACCTCATTCTGAATGTGATTTAACTTTGTTGGTGCAACGGGAAAGGGGCAGCTTGTCACCTATACAGATGCATTATAAAGCAAATATAAGCATATATTCATATGTCTCCAACGTAATGGAAAACCACCGCATATTTATTTTAACATTGTATGTTTATCAGAAATCTAGAATTTAATGTCATTATAGGGAACAGTTACCTATCATGCTCTCTTCCTCCAAGTCATCAGATTCTGTTAATAGTGCAAATAAAAAATTACACAGTTTAAGATGTTATTACAAAATGATTTACACACTCAGATATAATAATCAGGAAAAACATAGATGGGTTAACAGCTTTTTAAGGCGTACCTCATCAGCATCTGAGGGGAGCGGCGGGCTGGGAGTTCTAAAAGTTATATTATTTAATTACCTGTATTAACTTAATTACCTGTAACTAGTGTGTTCAACTAGCTCGATTCGAGTTTGCTCTTTTGAAAGTTGGTTGATTAACTAAACTGAGTCAAAAATACACTCAGTAAATAAACGATTAATCTGCGGGCGCCATCTATTAATTTAGAAAATTTAACAGGAAAAATCTAAACTTCACAAAACTCTATATTTCTCTGCAATAAATTACTTATTTGAAACAAAACTCAAAGTAAACTGAGTTTAACATGTTATTACATGAAAAAGAGTGTATTTTAAAATGAAGTACACACTTACCTGAATTATCACTGAGATTAACAGCTTTTCTCAGGCGTTCCTCGTCGTCATCTGCTTCTGAGGAGAGGGCTGAGAGTTCACCCGCCACTTATACCCTGAGCAGCGCATGCGTAAGTGTGTCCGCCATAGACAGCTATAATACGTAATAATATAATATATAATACGGCAAAATTGGGCTGTGAATATGTGTGTAACACGTCAATGAACATTGACCAGAATTTATAGCCTCGGCTGGTGAGATCATTGGATGCACCTGTGCCCAGGCTATAAATAGACGCGTCACCAGTGTGTCGTCAGATATATTTTTTTCTGAAGAGCAGTCGTGGGACATCACATTGCGGCAAAGAAGCGCAGCATCTCGTTCTGCTTTTTTCAGGGAACAAGGGTTACACTACGTAACCTGAGATGTTCCTTTTACAAAAAGCTTCACTAGGATGCTGCGCTGAGAAAAGCGCTTTGGGAACGAGAATACCCATGCCGCCGCACTGAGGCCGTCCGGACCGCTACGGTTGTGAAGTGTGCTCACAAGAACGCAAGAGGTCTCAGACATGAGCTTGAGATGTTGACTCAAGGACATAAGAGCCCGGAGTAGCATGAACATCCAAACTATAACCATTTGATGAATGTGTGCGGAGAGGACCAGTCTGCCACATCTCAAACTTGCTGCAGAGGGACCGCTCTAGCCATGGCTTTAGAGGAGGCGACCCCTCTGGTGGAGTGAGCCCTGATACCTACTGGCGAAGTGCGCACCTCGTAGGTCAGGGCAATAACATCCCTCACCCAATGCGACATAGTCTGCTTGGAGGTGGCCGGCTCCCATGGCAAATTAATAGTTGCCCTGACTTATGCCACTGGCTAATGCGGTGGACATAAGTCTAAAGGACACAGTCTGTGAAGTCCTTGCTGCTCCGGTGTTGCAAACGTCGGGGAGCAGAAGGCTTAGAGAGTGACCTGATGTAGGGTCGCGAAAGGCACCTTAAGCAGGTAGTCAGGATGAGGGTGCAAAATTGCTTTGGTCATTCCTGGGGCAAACTCTAAACAGGCTGGCAAAACAGACAGACAGAGCCTGTAGGTCCCCAATTCTCTCTAGAGATAATCGCTATAAGAAAAACCATCTTGAGAGTCAGAAGTCTGTCAGACACTGACTCTAGAGGTTCAAAGGAGGTCTCAAACAGACCCTCAAGGACTATTGCCAAGTCCTATGAAGAGGTCATGGTCCTAACAGGAGGCCACAGTCGCATGGCTCCATGAATGAAGTGAGCGAGTAGAGGGTGCCTCTGAAGGGCACTCCGTCCATCAAGGCGTGGCAAGCTGAAGTGGTGGCCACATAGACCCTGAGAGTGGTGGGGCATAAGCCTGCTGACTGTTCTTCCTGCGGAGAGTCCAGAACTAAAGCGATCTGGCAGTTAACTGGTTCTGCAATATGAACTTTTAATACAGGGAAACACATACAGGTGCATTCTGGGCCATGTATGCGCCACCGTGTTCAGCCCCAGAGGGGGGGACTGGGTGACTCGGGGAGAAGTAGAATAGACATTGCGCTGTTCATAGAGGCGAAGAGGTCCTCTTCCGCCCTGAAAAATCTACCCAGATTTGTTCCAAGTGGAGGGAGCCCTAGCACTTAAAATGGTCTCGATAACCTCAGGAGAAAGCCCTGTGCACCTCAGTTGGTACCCACCAGGGGCCAAGTATGAGAAGATTCCACAATTTGGGCCGGGGATGAACTACAGTCCCCTGTGCCTGAGAAAGAAGGTCCTTCCTGTTCGGAATCGCCCAAGGCGAGCCGTCGAGGGGAGAATTTAGCTCCGAGAACCATACCCTGTTCGGCCAGCGTGGCGCTATCAGTAGGAGGCAAGACCCTTGCTGGCGAACCAAGGCCAAGACTCCCGAGAGCAGAAAAACTGGGGAAAGAAATGTATACATACACATTCTGGGTCATGTATGTGCCTTTACCTCCAGACCCAAGGGGGCTGGGTGACTCGGGGAGAAGTAGAGGAGACATTGCGCTGTTCATAGAGGCGAAGAGGTCCTCTTCTGCCCGGGAAAAATCTCACCCACTACCTCAGGGTGGAGTTTCCACTCCCCCGTCGGTATTTTCTGTCTGGACAGTAAATCTGCTCGCATATATGGGCATCCAGGGATATAAACTGCCCTGAGTGACATGAGCTGCCCTTGGCCCCAAGGAGAATCTGACGTGCCAGACATTCAGCTGACATGAACGTGGATCTCCCTGATGGTTTATGTAAGAGACTACCCCTCTATTGCCTACCCGCACCAAGACATGTCAGCCTCAGGAGGAAGTATTTCAGGGCCAGAAATCAGAATCAGAATCAGAATCAGCTTTATTGCCAAGTATGCTTACACATACAAGGAATTTGTCTTGGTGACAGGAGCTTCCAGTCTACAACAATACAAACAATACCAAAAAGAGCAGCAAGACATAGGTAATTAAAAACAAAAAAGAACACAATATAAATAATTATACATATACGTACATACACTCACCTTCATACATACCCACATACACACATGTAGAAATACAGCCATCAACTCGAGACAGTTACTGTGATAACCGAGCTGACGACCCTCCTATTCCCTTTAAGCTGGATGACCACTTAAGGCCGCTACCCAGCCCATCAGGGAGGCGTCTGTCGTTAGCAGCATGCGACAACGAGACGCACCTTGAGTGGGACCCAAGGTAAGAAACCGGGGTCTGAACCACACAGAAAGGGAACAAAGCCCGCGGCGCATAACCCTTATTAGCCTAGGGGATTTGGCCCTTGGAAGAAACCCCCCTGGCTTTCAGCCACAACAAAAACGGTCTCATGAGCAGAAGGTCCAGAGGGATCACCGAGGACGCAGTCGGCCTGAGACCTAGTACAACCTTTACCTAGCCTGACTTCGCTCAGGGTATTCTTAGTGGACTCGATTCTAGCGGGAGACAGTTGTGCCCGCATTGTGATTGAACTCCATACGCTCCCCCGAAAGACAGTGTTCAGAGTGGGAGAGAGGACGATTTTCTTGGCGTTGAGCCTCAACCCCAGAGAAACTAGATGAGTTAAGACGATATCCCTTTGCTGAACTGCCAGTTCCTGGAACTGCGCTAGATCAGCCAGTCGTCTATGTAATTCAGAATGCGGATGCCCCGGAGTCGCAAAGGAGCCCGGCGCTGCATCCTGCATTTGTGAATGTGCGGGTAAAAAAGGGCTAGGCCGAATGGAAGAACCCGATACTGGAAGGCTTCGCCCACGAAAGCGAACCTCAGGAACTTCCTGTGTTGTGGCAGAACTTCTAAGAGAAGAAGTGCATCATGAGATCGATGGTGACCAGCCAAACGTGATGTTGGGCTTGTGACACAATCGTCTCGATAGGCAGCATCTTGGGCTTGAACACCCAGACTGGGCAGTTCAAGCCTTAAGATCTAAGGCAACCCCCACCCTCCTTGGGAACCAGGAAGTATTTGCTGTAATAACCTGACTCTCTCTCTGGAAGGGGAACATGTTCCGTGGCCCCTTTAATCAAGAGATTTTGCATTTCGTTCCACAGTAGACATGCCTGATCCGGTTTACGGTAGTGGAGACCACGCGTTGAAACACGGAGGGCGGCGAGCGAATTGAATTCTGTAGCCCTTTTCTACTGATCTTAGGACCCACGTAAAATATCTGGCAGAAGTTTCTACGCTGCCAGTTTCTCAGAGATGGGTATTCATTTTTTAACACTTCCTGTTGGGGGGGTGTTGAGTGTTCCACATCCTGGATAAATGCAGAAAGCAGCGAAAATCCCAACTTTTTGATGGGAACCTCTACCTCCCGAAACACCGAAGGCGGTGGGAATGGAGAGGTTACTTGGTGGTACCAGGAGGGGCGAAGTGGTGCAGGGGAGCTACCCCCAAAAGACTAGGCGCAAGACCATCAGGGTTTCTTTCTTTTAGAAATTAGGGTCCTGAGGTCTTGCTTTGGGGGCTGTTGAGGGCGACGAGACTGTCCCCAGTCACCGCGAGGGGGAGCACGACTCGCCACGCTTTGCTTTTGAGCCTCCCTTCTAACAGGATCGAGGAGGGTCTGGGTGGCCGACGGACCCGCCCCTTGAGTGCGGCGAGGAAAGAACTGCCCGAAGGCTTCCTCGTGGCTTTTCACCTCCTGGAACTTGGAGATAACCGAACTCATAGCGTCTCCAAATAGACCACAAGGCGAAACCGGGGCATCAAGGAGGATAACTTTTTCCCTGTCCTTGATGCCCGATAGGTTGAGGCAAAGGTGCCTCTCCGCACCTTTGGCTCAGAAAGATCTGTGGTTTGACGAAGCTCAGAAAAACCTCACTCGTCGAGCACAGTGCCCGCACTCAGGTCCTCCAGCAGGTCAGCCTGGTAAGCCTGTAACACAGCCATTGTGTGCAGAGCAGCACCAGCCTGACCTACTTCTTGATACACCCTCCCCTCTAAAGTGGAGGTCATCCTACAAGGCTTTGTGGGGAGAGATGGCTTTTTAAAAGACGATGCCGAACCCGGTGAGAGATAGCCTGCAAGCGTCTCTTCGACCGGCGGCATCATTGAATACCCCCGTGTCTCAGCGCTCATGATAGTCGAGTATAAATACGTCGAGGATACATGGACACGGAAGTATATGGGTTCCTCCATGAGCGAGAAAGCTCTTCATGGACGTTATCAAAGAAGGGAAGGGACTGATGAGGCGTTCCCTTCCCCTGTTCACCATACAGAAATCTATCTTCCAACTTGGAGGGTTTGGGGATCTCTTGTTGGCATGGCCAGTGTAGCTGAAGTCTGGCCACCGCACGAGTAACCACATCGAGCAATTTCTCCGCTGATTTGTTATCACGGACGGAACGCTCGGAAGCGGGTAGAGATTCAAGGTCCCCCTCATGAACCGAAGAGGCGCAGGAACGCGCTTCAAGATCATGGTAAGGACCAGCTGGGTCTGGGGAGAGAGTGAGGGAAAGGGAAGAACCCGTCTCCCGCTCCTCAGCCAGATCCATGCGAGAGCCCCACGAATGAAGTGTGGGCGCTGACTCCCGGAAGTAAGCGAGGCGAGTGCGAAGCATTCTGCCCGAAAGCAGATCACAATGCTTGCACCCGCCCCGCACCAACACAAGATATTTATATATATATATATATATTTATAGAAAGCAGAGAAAGGAGAAAAGGTTCACTGCGCACTGCCTAACCAAATTCTAACTCCTAGCAGAGGAAAGGAAGTTTTGACAGGCTTGTGAGAATGCACACAGAGAATGGGCTCTGAAAAAAATTGATCTGACGACTATTTATTTGGCCACAGGTTCATCCAATGATCTCACCAGCCGAGGCTATAAATTCCGGTCAATGTTCATTGACGTGTTACACACATATTCACAGCTGGTCACAATGTAGGATTGTTCCCAAAGCGCTTTTCTTAGCGCAGCATCCTAGTGAAGATTTTGTAAAGGGAACTGATGCATGCACGCAGAAATCCATGTCTGTGCGGCGCACGTCTGTGCGCTTGATATAACCATAGCCAGTGCAGCACGCACAGCCACACACACAAGTCCAGGGGCCGGTTGCACCAGCTATAAGTACGTTGCGTTAGACTAGTTGTGGCGTAAATCACCACTGAGTCACAACTTATGCACTACTAAATATTTGAGCGTTGTACCATTAAACTTAGGTAGAACGTAACCCTACGTATAAACAAAATTTAATAACATTAATGTGCTCATGTTTTGTGTGACAGAAATCAATCCTTTCGACATATATGATGATGTTGACATTTACACTCATTTACATTTATGAGAGAGAAGAAAATCGTCTCGGGTTATGACTATAACCCTTGTTCCCTGAGAAGGGAACGAGACACTGCGTCGTTGAAAACGACTCTTTGGGGAACGCTCCTTAGCGTGCGCCTCTGAATTATGAATGAAACTATTCCAATCTTGATTGGTGTTGCGTCATGACGTAACATGTGACGGCATAACCGGATGCATAAAAGTGACGCCGGCACACAAACACATTAGCCTAGCGATGAAGCAAGCCGCTCTCAGGCATTGAGGGGCGTGGCAGGACAACGCAGTGTCTCGTTCCCTTCTCAGGGAACAAGGGTTATAGTCATAACCCGAGGCGTTCCCTTCCGAGGGAACTCGCACTGCGTCATTGAAAGCGACTCTTTGGGGAACGAATGCCCACTAGGCCACGCGCCAAAAAGGCCTGCCCTAGAGTGAAACTGAACTCAGGCACTCAGCTAGGGCGAGAGCACACGTGCGCCAGGCGTACTAGGGAGGTGCAGAAAACCTGATGAAAGTGTGCGGGGTAGCCCAACCGGCTGCCTCACAGATCTCCTGGAGGGGCACTCCCGATAAGAGAGCCCTAGAGGACGCCATGCCTCTAGTTGAATGAGCCCTTATGGCCAAAGGTGAAGGCAAATTGCGCACCTTATAGGCCGAGATAATAGCCTGAACAATCCAATTACTAATGGTTTGTTTCGAAGCAGGGAGCCCCTTCTTAGGTGACCCAAAACACACTAACAGTTGGTCCGACCTCCTCCAAGAAGAGGACCTCTCGAGGTAAGCAGCTCAAAGCTCTGACAGGGCAGAGCAAATGGAGCCTCTCTTCTTCTGCCGACACATGAGGTGGAGGATGAATGCCTGCAGGACCGTGGACCGTGCCGTGTTAGAAGGCACCTTAGGCACAAAGCCAGGTCTCGGGTGCAGAATGGCTTTAACTCCGCCAGGGGCAAACTCCAAGCAAGCTGGTGTTACTGCCAGGGCTTGAAGATCTCCCACCTTCTTTAGAGAGGTAATAGCTAAGAGAAAAGCCATCTTGAACGTCAGGTCCTTGGGCGAGGCCGACTGAAGGGGTTCGAAGGGGGCCAGGGATAACCCTTCGAGAACCACCGCCAGATCCCAGGCAGGAACCCTGGACCTGGTTGTCGGTCTCATCCTCCATGTACCATGGAGAAAACTAATGACCAGCTGGTGCCTCCCCAGAGGCCCAGCACTCAATGGTGCATGGAAAGCCGCAATGGCAGCCACGTACACCTTAAGTGTGGAAGGGGAGAGACCCGCAGAGAAACGATCTTGAAGAAACTCCAGAACTGAAGCCACCGGGCAGTTAACTGGATCTACTTCATGTTCTCTACACCAAGTGGAGAACACATTCCACTTCAGGCCATATAATCTCCTAGTAGACGGAGCCCTAGAGTTAAGTATGGTTTCAACCACCCCCGCTGATAGACCAGCATTTAGGTACTGAACCCCCTCAGGGGCCAGACCCACAGTTTCCACAGCTCTGGACGAGGGTGGAAAACTGTGCCCCCTGCCTGAGACAACAGATCCCTCCTCAGAGGAATCTGCCATGGCGGAGCTATCAGGAGTGAGATTATGTCTGAGAACCATACTCGGGCCGGCCACATCGGGGCAACCAGAAATAGACTGATGCCCTCTTGGCGGACCCTTTCCAGGACTCCCGGGAGCAGAGCGATCGGGGGAAATGCGTACAGGCGAAGCCTCGGCCAGGCCTGTACCATGGCATCCAACCTCAGTGGGGCTGGATGTGAGAGGGAGAACCAAAATGGACAGTGGGACGTCTCTCGAGACACGAATAGATCCACTTTCGATGGTCCAAATTTGTCCCATATCAACTTCACCACCTCTGGATGAAGTCTCCATTCCCCGGGCCTCAGCCCCTGCCTCGACAGGATGTCTGCTCCCTGATTCTGAACCCCCGGAACATACATGCTCTGATAGACAGTATTTTCCCTTGGGACCAAAGAAATTATCTGATGCGCCGGTCTGCACAGAGGGCGCGATCTGAGTCCCCCTTGTCGGTTCAGATAAGCTACCACTGATGTATTGTCCGAACGTACTAGGACATGGTAACCTTAGATGTCTGGAAGGAAGCTCCTCAGAGCCCTGAACACAGCCAACATCTCTAGACAGTTTATGTGCCAAGAATGATGATGGTCCTGCCACAGACCCCTGGCAAAGCGACCGTCCATGACCGCGCCCCAGCCAGTGAGGGAGGCGTCTGTCGAAACGGTTTCCCGGCGACATGATGCTCCCAACACTGGCCCTTGGGTCAGGAACCAAGGTTTCTTCCATATTAGCAGAGAACGAAGGCATCTGCGCGTTACTCTGATTTTACGAAATGGATTCCCCTTGGGGGAGAAAAAAACCCCTTGGCTTTCAGCCACCACTGGAGGGGCCTCATGTGTAGAAGGCCCAAAGGTATAAAGTTGGATGCCGCTGCCATGAGGCCCAGCAGTCTTAGAAACTGCTTTACAGTGATGGCCTGGCCTAGCTTTAACCCGGACACCATCGCCAGAACGGACTCGATACGTGCAGGAGACATGCGTGCCTGCATCGTAACCGAGTTCCACACAACACCCAGAAACGTTGTGCACTGGGATGGTTGTAACACACTCTTTTTTGTGTTGAGTCTCAACCCCAAACTTCGAATGTGGCCAAGGACGACATCTCGATGCCGAACCGCCATTTCTCGAGACTGGGTCAGAATGAGCCAATCGTCGATATAATTCAGTATGCGGATGCCCTGAAGTCTCAGAGGAGCAGGAGCTGCATCCATACATTTGGTGAATGTGCGGGGAGAGAGTGCTAGGCCGAACGGAAGAACCCGATATTGGTAAGCTTCACCCCCGAAAGCGAACCTCAGGAACCTCCTGTGACATGGAAGGATGGATACATGAAAATAGGCGTCTTTTAGATCTATCGTGACAAACCAGTCCTCGGATCTGATCTGGCTCACGATGGCAGGAATAGTAAGCATTTTGAACCTGAACCTCCTCAAAGGCCGGTTCAAAACTCTGAGATCTAAAATCGGCCTCAACCCCCCATCCTTTTTTGGAACTATAAAGTACCGGCTGTAAAATCCGGACTCCCTGTCTGCATGAGGAACACGTTCTATGGCCTCCTTTAGCAGCAGAGATTGCACTTCTTGTTCCATCACCTGAGTCTGCTCCGGAACCACTGTAGTCTGCACCACCCCAGAGAATTTGGGGGGGCGGTGCCCGAACTGCAGTCTGTACCCTGATTTTATTATATGCAGGACCCATGCAGATATGTTGGGAAGATGATTCCATGCCTCTACAAAATCTACTAAGGGAGGCTGGTCCCGGGTGTTTTTTCGAGCACCGTTCTCGACTTCCTGAAGCGAGAGACCGGCAGGATTTAGTCGATACGGTTCTTGTGACCACAATGGATAATTTTTTTTTTTTATTTATTTTTTTTTGACACGAACGGCACGGCGTGCGTCCGCTGGAAATTGATGTGGCCCGAAGCGTCAGAGACGGCGGGAAACCGACACCGATTCCCTGAGGACGCCGCTGCGAGAACAACCTCGGTTGCTCTGCAGCGGGGAGAACTCTGTGGTGCGAGGAGCTGACTGATGGCTGGGGCTGATCTGCTTGCCCTACTCGATTTAGACTTACCTTACGGGGGAAGCATCAAGCAGAAAAGAGCTAACCTTTTCCTTTATCCCTGATAAATTCAGCCACAGATGCCTCTCTGTGGCCACCATAGCTGCCATAGAGCGGCCAATAGCCATTGAGTGCAGGCAAGAACCAGCCCGACCTGCCGCCATGTAAGCCCTACTTATTAAAGCAGATGTATCCCTGCAGGGCTTACTAGGCAGCGGCGGGGTTTTAGCCCATATCCCGTGCCACCAAAACATCGTCTGTAATCACCACACTGGGGCTGGAGACACGGGACGAATGCGGTTTACCCCATGATCTCGAGATATATATTTATATATTTTTTTTTTTGTGGAGATCGGGGAAAAACGGCAAACCCCGGCGCTGAGGTTGTGATCTGTGCCGCAGGAAACGCTCGTCTAATTTGTCTTTCAACTTGCGTTTCCTGCTCATTTTGTGGCCAGCTGATATCAAGTCTGGCCACGGCACGCGTCACAACCTCAATCAGCTCCTCATAAGCTTGGCCGAAAACTGGCGTGCTTGACTCACGGTCGATCGCATCAATGCTGAGCATATCCACTTCCTCGGAAGCAGAGAGCTCAAGCATTGGGACCTGATCGTGGGCAGAAGAAGCCGCGACGCGGGCTTCTGCACCACTCACAGTAGGCTCGGGATCCTCAAACGAAGAATGAGAAAGTGCCGCAGCAGTCTCATTCTCATCTGCAAGATCCCGCTGCGAACCCCACGATCTCAACCGCCGCGCTGCCTCAACAGACGCGGGACCAGATCCGTGGGGAACGCGAGCCTGACCGTGATCATCAAAGCACGCCAACCGGGAGTGCAGCACTCTCATGGGTAGTGCTTCACAACTTTCACAGGCAGATCCCTCGAGAGCTGCCTGTGCGTGCTGCGCTCCCAAACAATTCACACATAAAGCGTGCGTGTCCCTACCCGTAATGAAACGAGGGCAGGGGTGCACGCACTTCATGAACTGTTGGGTGGCCGTAATATTTTTAAATCAGACAAACAACACCAAATAAGACAAACAATACACATAGAGCGCTTGCTGAAGAGCGAAAGCTAATGTGTTTGTGTGCCGGCGTCACTTTTATGCATCCGGTTATGCCGTCACATGTTACGTCATGACGCAACACCAATCAAGATTGGAATAGTTTCATTCATAATTCAGAGGCGCACGCTAAGGAGCGTTCCCCAAAGAGTTGTTTTCAACGACGCAGTGCGAGTTCCCTCGGAAGGGAACTTACTTTTAAGCATCGCTTCAGAATGAAACCATTCTAACGGTGCAGTTTTCAGGGTGCGTCACCCTGTGTCAAGTTTCAACACATTCAATGTTTCATAATGTTCCGTATTTAAAGCTGGAATGTCCCGTATTTGACTGGTAGAAAGTTGGCATCCCTATCTATATTTTTAGCGTCGTGCCCGGTAACCCCATATGAACTGGCACCGGTCCAAAATGCGATGCGTGGTGCGAGCATGAGGCGATCGTTTGGGTTCCCCAAGAAACCGACCAACTGTGTACAGTAGTATTATATTTCTGTCTTATATAAAGCAGTTATTTTTAAATTGACACAGTGTCTAAAAATGTGCCGGTCCTGCGTGAGACTCTGAAGAATTAGTGAGACAAGGACGTTTGTCCAGTGTGTGTTTAGGAAAAGAATGGAAAAACAGAGCAGACGCATGCTAAATCTATCACTATCTGAGTGAAAGCACGTGAACAAAACAGGTTTGGAAGTGCTAAAAATTTTTCTTAAATTACAAACCCGATCCCAAAGTCCTACTTCAAAAAACTGACCTGAACCGCCGGACCTCTAATGTGAACCGCTCTGAGAGTGCTGAAAATAGTGTATTCGCGCACGTACCCAGAGCATCAAGTCACCACTCAAGTGGTTTTTGCAGAGTTTTCCTACCAGGGAGGGGGCCCCTCCGAAGTCCTATGCCCCATGCAATTGTGTGGTTTCTGTGGTGTTTAAAACCACTACAGCTCCTGTGCATGATATAAGGCATGAGGGCAACAGTGTTCAAGCGAAAAATCGCTTTGTTTATCTAAAAACACACCCTGCAGCAATAGTGACAACACAACACACAAAACAGAGAACAGAATTTACTGAACATGTCTGAAGAATTTGTAGTTGAAGAATTTATGCATTTCTACGCACAGCCATATTTTACTAATATAGTACTAGAGTACTAAAATACACTTAATGTGCTTTAACCGAGCTGATCATACTTGTATCTTTAAAAGTGCTTTACAAAGAATGGAAAATTAAATAATTTCTCACAAAAATGTACTAAGCATTAGTCCGGCTTGAAAATACATGAAAGATGTGTTATAAATTAAATGCAACTTTTTATATACTCAACGTTTCCTATACATATTTACTTTTTTGTTTTCTATACTTATTTATATTAACAAATTTCTTTACTAGTTTCTATACACTTGTAAGGCAAAAAATCAACTCAGCAACCTGAATTCGGAGTTTCTAAATATTTGCCCCGCCCACAGCACTTGAGTCTAATGAGGACAGGGGCTGCATTCAGACCCCGCCTAAAGCCGACAAGGCACGCTGTGTACAACACAGTGGTAGGAGCAACATTCAGGTACCGCCCACAGCGCTAGAGTTCATCTGCGCTCACTGCCATTGTTGCCAACTTAGCGACTTTGTCGCTATTTTTAGCGACTTTTCAGACCCCTTTAGCGACATTTTTTCAAAAAAGCGACTAGCGACAAATCTAGCGACTTTTTGGACAAACCTTAGCAACTTTCCAAATTCCAAATATCGCCAGTACTGCAAGCGTGAGGTCTTACTTCCCCGCTGCGTCTGCTCTGTTCAGTGAGCGGCTGATAGCAGCAGCACATTCCGTTGACTGCACGCCAGCGGACATAGACATGAATGAGCTGCGCATGTGCACGCTGTGTTAGCAGGAACCAATCAGTGATCACATAGCAGCTGCCTTCTCTGTTTTAATTCAAAACATTTAATTTGACCGTTTTTCGGCTATATACTTATAAAAACAGAATGAGCACGGTTTAGGGGAGATAACCGTTATTATAAACTAAAGTAGGCTACAGTACCGACAAATTAGGCAGAATGCAAATACGACGCGATGACGTCATTAATATGCTAATGACGCATGACGTCATCAGGCGACATTTAGCTACTTTCCATTGAAAATAGTTGGCAACACTGTTCACTGCGTGGAGAGCAGCAAACGGTAAGATTTTTTCAATCTGTAACTAACTTACAACTGTGTCTTTACAAACGATTTAAAGGTGATTTTAGCCCATGTATTGCTACTGCTTTTGTCACTTTCATTTGACAATATGCTCAGAGTCTGTTGTTTTGACCTAACAAGTTGCACAACAGGACACACAGATTCATTGTACTGTAGTTTGACACGCTTGCGCTCATGCAACTGTCGCCGTTTATTGCGAGAAATAATAAATTAACATTAAATAACGCAAAACCATTGACAAACGATGTTTATAATAGTTTACATTAGTCATGTAAGAGTTCATTTAGACTGAGTGAAGGCGTGGCCGTGTCTTGTGACCCTGTAAACATTGATGAGACAGATATGATCGAACACCAAACAATCCTACAAGAATGTGTTGAGGGTTGATTAAATCCTGCAGAAGCCTGGGGGGAATTTTCTTGAAAGATCAAATAGAAACGCAAAACTAGAACTTTTAGAACTTTAGTTACCAAGAGAACGGTTTTGAAAAAGTATATGCCTTCCAATACTGCGGTAAAGTTGTTTTTAAATTGGATATTCGTTAGACATTCGATGTTTCCTTCAACATATAATATAATTGCGGTTCATGCCTCGTTCTGATAACACTGTAAACCATACTATCAAATGGATAATGATGTAGTTTGATAAATGTAATTGTTTTAATCATGAATAGTGAAAAACGCCGCAATCGCGACAAGGACAATTCAAGTTAGGTACTGCCTCAAAAGTGCAAAACGCACAAATATCTGTTAATATTATTCCGTGACTGGAATTTTTTAAATATTCAAATCTATTTAACTTCTTGTTAATGAGACCCAAATACGTCACACCACCTGTTATATATTCACAAACACCTATAACACTTCTTACATTACTTGGATTTTAGAAATATGATTTTGTGTATTTTTCATTAATTTTGGGAATATTAAAAACTATTTAACCTCCTGGCCATGTGACCTGATGATGCCACACCACCTGTAATATATTCACAAACACAACACATCTTGCATGAATTGGTATTGTTAGGTGTATTTTTGAGTGGGGGTTCAATCTTCAGCTGGCTGGCAGGAGCCGCCACTGGCAGGTCACGTGACCTGTCAGTGGATGGCTGGTAGCTGCCAGTCTGAGCCTGGCATGTCACGTGACCTGTCAGTGGCTGGCTAGTTGTCTGGCAGTCTGCCTTTGGCAAGTTTCAGAAACCATTGATTTTTGACAGTGTTTGTGTTTTGTGTTCCTCCCTTTCTAGCTCATTTATTATGCATCTGTTGATATGATTATGTTCTTTAGTATGATTGATGTTTTGGGGACTGTTATCCCAATATAACCAGTCAAATGGCCGTGATCAGACTGGCAGCTTACAGATGCTTGCTGGACGCTCATCCAGTCAGTCGCGGCTGATCAGCGAGTATAACGCATTGCCTGACACTCTCACTGCAAGGAAATAAATTGTTTTCTTATTATGAACATAATATGCATTTATTTATTTGTATGATTGATGTTTTAGAGAATTTTATCCCAATTAAAGCAATCAAATGGCCCTGATCATGACTGGTTGCTTACTGTTACTGTTAGGTCTGTAACGCAGAGGTTAGGTCATAGGGCAAAAGAATGGGTTGCAGTCAGGAGAAAAAAATATGTAAATGTAAATGTATGGAGTTAATTTTGTGCCATAATTAAACAAACAAATGCAGCATTTTGCAAACAAACTCGATCTGCTTTGCAAAGGAAAAACCGACTCGCAAACAAACGCGATCTGCTTTGCAAAGGAAAACTCGACTCGCAAACAAACAGAAAGCAATGTGCAAATACAAAGGTCAGTTTGAGTGAAAATGAGCAGAGGAGTAACAAATATGTATAGTGTTTTACAAATATAAATAAACGAGCCAAGATCATATTTTACAAATAAATACAAACCATCCTACAAATTGCTTGTAACCTTTAAACAAATACCAAACCTATTGCATACAAATGCATACCTGTCTGTTACGACTGTGCAGATGGCTTTTTATGAGATCCCTCAGCTCGATTTTCTCACAAATGCATCCAGGCAGATTTTCTCACAAATGCATCCAGGCAGATTTTCTCACAAATGCGTCCAGGCAGATTTTCTCACAAATGCAGTAGATCCTCTTCCAAAACAGTAGATGGCGCTATGTGATTAATTTAGAGTTAGTCTCCCGGTATGGAAGCATGTGGGTAGCAATATTCAATTTGACATTTAATATGCAAAATGACAATGCAATATGTAAAATGGCAATGCATTCTGTATTTAAATTTACATTTTACATTACCATTCTAGCAACGTTTGGGGCAAAATGAAAATGAAATTACATAATTTACATTTGCCATTTCATACACTCGTTTTAATATGCATTATTGAAACGCTTTATAAGTTGCAAAATTAAAATGAAAATGTATTACAGAAATGATTAGATATGTGTAACATGTTCAAGCAAAAACTGTGGCAAAATGATCATTCAAATTTTATTTTTCTTAATTGCATTTACACTCACAGTCAAGACACTTGCGATTGCTTTTTCATTAAATGTCCCGCAATGAATGTAGCAAAATTCAATGTGCACATTGAAAATGCATTCCGAGCCGATCATGCCCCTGCCTCTTAAAGGTGGTGGAAGAACAATTGTATTCGGAGAGGCCTAGGGGAGTGGGGAGACCAGCAGCTTTTAACTTTTAACCCATACATAAGATACCCTCTATGGCCTCGCCAGGGATCTCCACGGCTGCTGGTCTCCCCACTCCCCTCCGAATACAATTGTTCTTCCACCACCTTTAAGAGGTCAAAGCCATAAGGCAGAAAATTCTCCCAGACGTTCCAACAACGTACTGGTTCTATCACCTACATACTCGTAATAATCTTCGGAAATACTACCGTTTCTCTGTTCACGCTCCACTTCATCTGCTAGTGAATTTAACGCTCGTATTAGCTCTGCCGCCGCCATTTTTCCAACACCTCAAAACCATAGACTGTAAACTCGAAACACGTAACATAGCCATAACATGTTATGTTTACCTGTTGCCGAGCCCCGTCTTGATGCAGTGATTGACAGGGCGGGAGAGGGCGGGAGGGGGCGGGGCAGGGGCATGATCGGCTCGGAATGCATTTTCAATGTGCTCATTGAATTTTGCTACATTCATTGCGGGACATTTAATGAAAAAGCAATTGCAAGTGTCTTGACTGTGAGTGTAAATGCAATTAAGAAAAATAACATTTGAATGATCATTTTGCCACAGTTTTTGAGTTTTTACCTCTGGAACCTCCACGTCAGGTCCCTGGACGGGACGCGGAAGAGCTAGCTGGCTTACCGGCGACCGTTGTGAATACCATCAACCAAGCCAGAGCTCCCTCTACCAGGCACCTTTACGCCCTAAAGTGGCGCTTGTTCGCAGATTGGTGTTCTTCCCGAGCCGAAGACCCGCAGAGATGCGCGATTAGGTCAGTGCTTCTGTTCCTACAGGAGAGGCTGGACAGGAGGCTGTCCCCGTCCACCCTCAAGGTGTATTTTGCCGCTATCGCCGCCCACCACGATCCTGTAGACGGCAAGTCTTTGGGTAAGCACGACCTGATCCTCAGGTTCCTGAGAGGCGCCGGAGGTTGAATCCCTCCCGGCCAGGCCTAGTTCCCTCCTGGGATCTCTCGGTAGTCTTGGCAGGACTCCAGAGACCTCCCTTCGAGCCGCTTCGAATCAGTTGGACTCAGGGCCCTCTCTCTTAAGACGGCCCTGCTGATCGCGCTCGCCTCCATTAAGAGGGTCGGGGACCTGCAAGCGTTCTCTGTCAGCGACACTTGCCTGGAGTTCGGTCCGGCAGATACGTCTGTGATCCTAAGACCGTGACCGGGCTATGTGCCCAAGGTTCCTACCACACCATTCCGAGATCAGGTAGTGAACCTGCAAGCGCTGCCCCGGGAGGAGGCAGACCCAGCCCTTTCGATGCTGTGTCCAGTGCGCGCCCTGCGCATTTACCTGGACCGCACACAGAGCACCAGACACTCTGAGCAGCTCTTTGTCTGCTTTGGGGGACGGCAGAAAGGGAATGCCGTCTCCAAACAGAGGCTCGCCCACTGGGTTGTCGATGCCATCACACTGGCTTATCACACCCAGGCGTGCCCCTACCCTTACGGGTCCGAGCTCACTCAACAAGGGGTGTTAGCGTCCTCGTGGGCACTGGCCAAGGGCACCTCCCTAGCAGACATCTGTAGAGCCGCGGGTTGGGCAACACCCAACACCTTGCGAGGTTTTACAACCTCCGCGTTGAGTCGGTTAGCGTCTCGTGTTTTCTCAGGTCTGAGCCCGTGAGAACTTCGGTAACACGTGAGACCGACCGGCCGGGTGGATCGCTTGCGCCCAGTGCCCTTTTCCTGGCGTCAAGGTAAAGTAGTGCGCCTTCTGCCCAGAGCGCCCCACTCGAGTCGGGCCCTGGTCGATTCCTCCCCAGTCCACGGTTCAGCGGAGGAACTTCGCCGACCCAAGCCACTGCGGGTACCCTGATGGCCACCCCGTACTGGTATAGGGGCTCCACAGGTAAAATAAGAAGGCCTCCTGTTCGGACTCCCCTGTGTGTAATTCCACAGTTCTGTCCCTTCTGAGCGGACCCCGTGTCTCCCTTAGGCAGTTACAGCTGCCTCGGTCGCCGTGCTGTAGCAACTCCCCCTTTCGAGGCTGGATCTTCCATCGCACCATACTTTCCACACGAGCCCTAAGGCGGCCGTGTGACGTGTCTACCACTTTTCCTCCCCAAGAAAAAGGGCAGGTGTGGTCTCCGCAGGGTCTGGGTAAGACCCCTTCCCTATATGCGTGTAAGGGCCCCGGCCGTGATTGCTCTATGCGAGAAACATAGAGAGAAAGAGGCCCAGCCAGGCTGGCCCGTTCCCATGTTGGCAAACATCGCCTTGTTCCCCTCCCAGGGTAACTAGAAGGACTCCGATGTTCTTATGGGGCATTGGGGAAGGGTACGTGCAGCCAGGTACAGACGATGCGTGGCACTGGATGAAATCCCTGCCTGCCTCTGTATCGGCGGTCCACGTACAAGGTTCAGCGCATGGCAAGATTGGAATGGGTCCCCTAGTGTCGCTTCTCCGACACAACGTGGAGAGAGCGACAGAAGGGGAATGTTTGGTTACGTATGTAACCTCCGTTCCCCGAGGGAGGGAACGACAATTGCGTTTTCGGCTCCTCAGAAAAATCCTGAATGAACTCCCGTATTTGCCCCGCTTAAATACCCGTATGTCCGGGGGCGGGGTATGCAAATACTGACTGCCAACTCCCATTGGCCCTTTTCAATAAGATCAGAGGTGAATATCGGCGCTCAACAGAGACCCCTAGTGTCGCTTCTCCGACACAACGTGTCGTACCCACCCTCGGGGAACGGAGGTTACATACGTAACCAAACGTTTTTTTGTACCATATATTTCTACTTCACATGTTTAACATTATTAATGTACAACTGGGTAAAGCTACATGTTTTATAGCCACAGAGTAGTCTGTTTTCACTACTTTTGCTTTTATCCATATCACACTATGGTACTTGGAGACACTCCCTAACATGAGAAATGTCTAATGGCACTTTTCCACTGCAAGTTACTGTTTGACCCGCCTCAACTAGCATATTTAAGGTTAGATGCATAGGGAGTATTGATTCTGATGGTATAATAAGTTCATAAGCTTTAATGACAGGTGTCAGACATAATAACCAAATCATTTTCCTCACTCACATGCAGTCATTTTCACTCACATTTGTTTGCACGGTAGAGACCTGTTTTTACATTGTTGCATTATGTTTTTCCAGCAAATGATTTCAACTATGGAATGATATTCCGGACATTATTCAAAAGGAATTGCAAATTGTATTTGCGTGTATTTGCAATTGTGTTTTCAATTTGTGGACGCATAAAATGTGACATAGCTTTTCCATTTGAAATTTGACAGTCACTGTGCGTTCGCTTAAACGAAAATGCAAACCGTAATGCGCGATTTGCAATTGCGTTTGGATTATGTCACATTTTATGCGTCCACAAATTGAAAACGCAATTGCAAATACAATTTGCAATTCCTTTTGAATAATGTCCGGAATATCATTCCATATTCAACCTTGCTAACAGTGCCAAATGTGACATAAAAAAGCACCCTGAGCTGGCTGCGTAATTGCACAGATACTTACCCTCAATGCTCGAATTTGTGCAATTCCAGGCACAGAACCGAACGCTATTCTTGCATACCACGACGCAATGAGGGGGGAGTTTTCAAGTTATGCAGTTATATCGTATCTAGCATTCCCATCTCAATCGGTAATGGATTTATTCGGTATGTATATGATTAATATAGCATGTACAAAACATGTAAAAATATAACATGTTTAATATAACAGAGTTGTTTTATAAAGATAAGTGTGTTAAACAGACATATTTTCAAATGACCTTGTGTGAATTTTATCTATGCATTTCAGCACTCAACTTCCTCAGTCCAAAAAGACCATGTATAGTTACCACCCTGCTGAAATGTCCCAATGCGTCATATTCATGGGTGTTCTGTTTAGGAGAGTATAGCTCAATTTACTGCTGTAAAGTGAAATATATTTTTTATTTAAAGATGCGGCAGTGCCAACTGTATTGCACGCTGCAATATTGCTGGTAAGTTAATAATTTATTTCTTGTCTTTCAGTGTTTTTAATAAACAGTAAGCCATCATTCATCGCTAAGTAGAGGTATGTAACTCGACCCGGGCATGACGGGACCCGAGAACCCATTGGTTTTCTGAAGTCATCGTCAGTTCTTGGCACATATCCAAAATTCAAATGCACAGTTTTAACATTCGAATGTGCATATTTTTCTTAAATTCAGCAACTATTTAAATTTTAATTTGACAGCCATAGTTCATCTGCTCTGTTTTACCATATCTTTCCTATGTAAACACATGCTTGAGAAATCTTTGACTGTTGCATTGTGTGTCATTGTTTCTTCAGTGTCTCGTGCAGGATTGGCACATTTTCAGACACTGTGCCAAGTTAAAAATAACTTAAATTTTTCAAAAACGTGTCGAGACACCTGTGCTCTGTTTCATTTGTTGCGTTGCATCTAGATTGTTTTATTGTGGTGTCACAAAGATTCAACAAACTTCAATGTAAAGAGGTGACTGTTATATTGTTTAACATTATTCCAGATTATTCTGCACCAAGCAAAGTTTCAGCGCTTGATAAACAGTCTGCTTTAGTGTACTGAGGTACTGACATGCCTTGTTAAAACTGTGTGTGTTTACAGTTACAACACCGTTATGAATGTTGCCTATGATGCTAACAGAAAATACAGTCTATTCCAACAGTGAGAAGAAATTATATGTTTGTGCTTAAAGGGGTCATGACATGAGGAATCAAATTATCTTTTGACATATAAGAGGTCATTGTATTATAAAAAATATACTGTAAGTTTCAGAACTGAAAACTTCCTCCTTAATAGAAAAAGAACATTTATTTAAACCAAGCCTCAAAAATGGCTCGTTTGGAATTTGTGGAACTTGTGACGTCTCAAGGACCAAATACATCTGCAAATTCAATGCCTATTTTTCCGTCATTGCACCCTTGGCCCCACCCATTGGTTCTCAGTCAATCACCCAGTGGAAGTGGAGAGAGATGGGCCTTTCATGGGAGATTCATCTAAGTGGACTTACATAGGACACCTTCATGTGCCTGTCTTGATTTAAATGTTTTTCTACATAAACATTAGGGGTGTAACAGTTTGAATTTGTCACGGTTCTGTTTGTATCACGGTTTTAGGGTCACGGTTTTGGTACGGTTCGGTATTTGCTTTGTTCAGAAAATAATATTACAGCCATATCCAAAGAAAAATCTATTTGATAATCACTTGGTCAACAGGTTTGCCCTTAAATGGCAATCATGGTTTTACAACAGTTACCATAGTTTAACCATGTTATTTGTAATAAAATCATAGTAACTACAATATAAAGTAAACATGGTTACTGTCATGGTAACAATATATAGTAAAATCATGATTACAATATAGAAACTACATATTACTGTTATAAAACCATGGTTTTGCTCAGAAAAATGATTTCTGCTCAGAAAACCACAGTGACAGCAATCATGGTTACTACAATATTACTATTGTAAAACCGTCGTTAATATTCATCAGGGTCCTTTACTAAAAAAAGAAAAATTTTCTCTAATTACTAAATCAACATTTTAACTTAATACCTGCACTAATACACTAAATGCATCAGGCAAAAATTTACTTCAAATTCATCTTAACATGTATTCAATATTCAAAACCTGTACATCACTATAAAAAGGAATAACCTTGCTATTAAAATGCATACGAGAAGGGATGTTTTGATAATGGTGCTCAAGTATTTAAAAAATCTGTGGAATTCCCTCATGAACACCCCAAGTGCTTTAGTTATTGTTTCATGTCTGTTTGAATTAGCATTAAAAAGTGTACGGCAATCGTGTCAAGAGATGTCTGCAAATAGTGTCTGTTTTGGTTGTAATTGACTGCAAAAAGAAACTGTTAACCGCAAAGAAGAAACACAGAGGGTTTCTGTATCAGCGGCTCGTTTTCTCCACTTGCCATTTTCAACTACACACAATGCGTGCAGAACAATGATGTCATCAAGTTGACCCACATGAAACACAGGCAGAGCATATCCATCTGCAGATCTGTGTTTACACCGGGCGCATCCTTTGCATGATGCAACGGCAAAAAGGCTGTCTATACCAAACTAAGGCTGTCTAACGCAAACTTTCAAAATCATTTATTTGTGTTGTTGGCAGTAGTAGCGCCAGCTACTGGAACAGAACATCTGTTTACTGTCAGTGCGCCGCAATGAACGCTTCCATAGTAGACAACGTCATTTTTATTTTTTATCCCCTTTTCTCACTATGTTACAATGCCCAATTCCCACTACTTAAGTTGGTCCTCGTGGTGGCACAGTTACACTCACTGACAAGTGTCAGTTGCCTCCGCTTCTGAGACCGTCAATCTGCACATCTTATCAAGTGGCTCGCTGTGCATGACACCGCAGAGTCTCACAACATGTGGAGGCTCATGCTAAACTCTGTGGTCCACGCACAACTTACCACACACCACATTGAGAGCGAGAACCACTTAATTGTGACCATGAGGAGGTTATCCCTTGTGACTCTACCCTCCCTAGCAACCGGGTTAATTTGGTTGCTAAGGAGACCTGGCTGGAGTTACTCAGCACACCCTGGATTCGAACTCATGACTCCAGGGTAGACAGGATCATTGATTATAATCAATGTATTGTTGCTTTTGATGTGACGCAGCTGTCGCGTCCTGACGCAGCTGTCGAGTGTGAGTGTTAACAGTTGAGCTTGAGATGAACAATTTAATGTATTCGAATACAATGTTTGATGTGCGTTATGTGTAAACCCTGACATTTGTTTTTATAATGTTCTTTAGCTGGTTCACTCTCTTCTGATTGAGTTTCAAAAATGGCTCTAATAAACCTACTGTACGATATTAGCCAAAAAGAACAGTTGGAGTTTTAAGGAGGCGCTTAGGTGCAGAGGGCCAAACATTTTCAGTTATTACTAAATTATGACAATTTTAATGCAGCCCCCCACACACACACACACACACTATAAATAAAAGAGCATTTCATGTCCACTTTAAAATCAATGTGAATACTATTTTTCAAATGCAATGACATAAGCTAATAAGAACAGTGGGCGTTTACTTTCAGGTTTTGGAATGGGTATGGAAAATTATTATGTTTTACAAATATTTGACAATTTTTTTGTGCAAAAAAACATTGATAGTATTATAAGCTGACCTCAATGTAATAATTAAAAAAAATTAAGCATTTCATGACCCGCTTAAAATCAATAGTTTTCCGTTTCCGTTTCTGGTATATCATTTGGTATTCACAGTCAGCCATGATTACTTTAATCAGTGAGTGAAAATGTCAAATAACAGGATGGTTACTGAGATTAACTGAGTAGTATTGGGCTGATCATGTGATTTTTAAGTCTAGGGCTGCTCGATTATGGCAAAAATCATAATCACGATTATTTCGGTCAATATTGAGATTGAGATTATATCGCACGATTACTCATTAACTTTGGAAACATCATGCATTTATTGAATAAAAAAACCCCACACAAAACAAACAGTGAATTTCCTTGAACTTGAAATGTAAACTGCAATGGATAGGGGAGGAGGCTATTGTCATATAATAATTATTTTATTTTACTTATGGCAGTCAAATAAAGAAAAGGCAGGGGTGCTCACACTTCTATGGAATGAGATTTACTTTTTCATCATGTTAATGCAGTAAGATCTATCATGTACAATAAAGGTGTCACGAACCCCGCTCCCTCGCTCCGCCCCCTCGAGCTTCCACGCTTGTTCCGCCCCCTCGAGCTCGCACGCTCGTTTTGCTCCCTCGAGCTTCCACGCTCGTTTTGCTCCTACGAGCTCTCATGCTCGTTAGCAGATCTCCCTCCTCGGGCTCGCATGCCCGCTCTCCTATCACCAGTATTAGTTTCACCTGTACTCGTCTTATCACCCCTTTATTCGTTACACCTGCACCGCTCGTTAGTTCCCCTATTTATATCACAGCACATTCGTTTCACGCCCGTTGGTTATTGTATTTAGTTTCCCGTGTCTTTGCCCCCCGCTAGTCTCGTCTGGTTTTGAACTCCTCTTGTCCTCCTCTTAGCTTGCCAGCTCCCCTTGTTCCCCTGTCTTTTGCTCCCCACTAGTCCCGTCTTGTTATTCTTATTCTGATTACCCTGGCTTTGACCCCCTACGCTCTCGTTGACCACTCTCTCCCGGATTTGCCCCTCCATTCTATTCTGATTCCCCGGCCCCGACATCACGCTCCCCTTTGACGCCTCTTCACTGGATTTGCCCTGTTTGTGCTGTTGCCTGCCTTTGTTGAAATAAAGCAGTTTTCTCCGACATTGTGACTGTCTCGTCTTGTGTTTGTGTGTGCGGGTTACAGAATAACCAACCTCACCGTAGACAGTCACAATGCCCCGCGCTGAGGACTCGCGCAGCTCACTAGAGCAGAGGTACACGTCACATTCAGCGCGAGGAGCTACTGTTTGGAGAGATGACCACGCGCTCACGGCCCAGGGGCAGCAGGTATGCACTATTTCTGATTTATTTCACCCTGTTTCACCTTTGTCTGCCCCTGAGCCCGTTTATGCATTTCGGAGCGCCGTGAGCCTTCAACCCCCTGAGAGGTTTGACGGCTCTTCGGGCGCTTACCAATAGTTTTTCGTGCAAGGCAGCGGTTGTGTAACTCATAACCCCATCCTTGACATTATGGAGCCAGCGGCCCGACTCTTGGTTTTGCGCCAGGGGAGCCAACCCTTAGAGGCTTATGTTGTGGATTTTTGTGCCCTGGCTAACCAGGTGAATTTTGATGAGGTGGCTCTGAAAGACATTTTTCAATATGGACTGAATGAGCCAGCCTCATCATTCATGCCTGGTGGTCGCTCCTGGCTCAGTTTATTGACCTCGCCCTACTGTACGCTGGTTCCTCGTTTACTGTGGGGGAGGCAGAAACTGAACCAGCGTTCCATACCACGGCCCCCGTCTCGAAGCCTTACACGGCCCTAGTCCCGAAGCCTGACACGGCCCTAGTCCCGAAGCCTGTCACGGCCCCAGTCCCCAGGCCTGTCACGGCCCCAGTCCCGAAGCCTGTCACGGCCCCAGTCCCGAAGCCTGTCACGGCCCCAGTCCCGAAGCCTGTCACGGCCCCAGTCCCGAAGCCTGTCACGGCCCCAGTCCCGAAGCCTGTCACGGCCCCAGTCCCGAAGCCTGTCACGGCCCCAGCCTCGAAGCCTGGCACAGCCAGCGAGCCAGCGCCCGTGCCCGCCACGGCCTGCGAGCCAGGGCCTGTAGCCTCGACCGCCCCAGAGCCAGCGCCTGTAGCCTCGACCGTCCCCATGGCCACGTCCCCTGTTGGCCGAAGACGTAAGAGAAGGAAGAGGGCCCCTTCTCCCCAGTCTCGTCTTGTGCTCAAGACCGCAGAGGTTCCCTCAGAGTCTTCCACGGCTCTGCCGGGCTCTGCTCCGCCCTCAGAGTCTTCCACGGCTCTGCCGGCCTCTGCTCCGCCCTCAGAGTCTTCCACGGCTCTGCCGGCCTCTGCTCCGCCCTCAGAGTCTTCCACGGCTCTGCCGGCCTCTGCTCCGCCCTCAGAGTCTTCCACGGCTCTGCCGGCCTCTGCTCCGCCCTCAGAGTCTTCCACGGCTCTGCCGGCCTCTGCTCGCCCCTCAGAGCCCTGGCGGCCTCCGCCTCACGAGCCTCCCAGGGCTCCTCCTCCCGAGCCTCCCAGGGCTCCTCCTCCCGAGCCTCCCAGGGCTCCTCCTCCCGAGCCTCCCAGGGCTCCTCCTCTCGAGCCTCCCAGGGCTCCTCCTCTCGAGCCTCCCAGGGCTCCTCCTCTCGAGCCTCCCAGGGCTCCTCCTCTCGAGCCTCCCAGGGCTCCTCCTCTCGAACCTCCTAAGGCTCCTCCTCTCGAGCCTCCCAGAGCTCTACCTCCCAAGCCCCCCAGGGTTCTGCCTTTCAAGTCTCTCGAGCCTCCCAGAGCTCTACCCCTCGAGCCTCTCAGGGCTCCACCCCTCAAGCCTCTCACGGCTTCGCCTCTCGAGTCTCTCAGGGCTTCTCCTCCCGAGTCTTTCAAGGCTCCTCCTCCCAAGCCTCCCAGGGCTCCGCCTCACAAGCCTCCCAAGGCTCCTCCTCCCAAGCCTCCCGGGGCTCCTCCTCTCGAGCCTCTCGGGGCTTCTCCTCTCGAGTCTTTCAGGGCTCCCTCTCCCAAGCCTCTCAGGGCTTCTCCTCTCGAGTCTCTCAGGGCTCCTCCCCCTCTCAAGCCTCTCAGGGCTTCCCCTCTCGAGTCTCTCAGGGCTCCTCCTCCCCTCAAGCCTCTCAGGGCTTCTCCTCTCGAGTCTTTCAGGGCTCCACCTCCTTCCAAGCCTCTCAGGGCTTCTCCTCTCGAGTCTTTCAGGGCTCCTCCTCCCCTCGAGCCTCTCAGGGCTCCGTCCCTCGAGTCTCTCAGGGCTCCTCCTCCCCTCTGGCCTCTCGGGGCTTCGTCTCTCGAGTCTTTCATGGCTCCCCCCCTAGAGTCTCTCGAGCCTTCCAGGGCCCCACCTCTAGAGCCTTTCGAGTCTTCCACGACCTTTTTCCCCGAGCCTCTCACAGCTCTACTCCCAGAGACTCCAGAGCTTCCTAGGGCTCCGCCTCTCGAGCCTCCTACGGCTACGCCTCCCTAGCCTCCTACGGCTCCGCCTCCCGAGCCTCCCACGGCTCCACCTCCCGAGCCCCTCACGGCTGTGCTCCCAAAGACTCCAGAGCTTTCTATGGCTCCGCCTCTCGGGCCTCCTACGGCTCTACCCCCCGAGACTACAGAGCCTGCCAGGTTGTCGCCTCGGGGACCTCCCACGGCGCCACCTCCATTGGCTCCACCTCCTGAGCCTTCCAGGCCTTCCCCCCTAAAGCCTCCTTTGGCTCCACCTCCAGAGCCTTCCAGGCCTTCGCCCCTAAAGCCTCCTTCGGCTCCACCTCCAGAGCCTTCCAGGCCTCCGCCTCCAGAGCCGCCCACGGTGTCACCGTCATTGGCTCCACCTCCTGAGCCTTCCAGGCCTTCCCCCCCTAAAGCCTCCTTCGGCTCCACCTCCAGAGCCTTCCAGGCCTCCGCCTCTAGAGCCTCCCACGGCGCCACCGTCATTCGCTCCACCTCCAGAGCCTTTCAGGCCTTCGCCCCTAAAGCCTCCTTTGGCTCCACCTCCAGAGCCTTTCAGGCCTTCGCCCCTAAAGCCTCCTTTGGCTCCACCTCCAGAGCCTTCCAAAACCCCACCTCCAGAGCCGCCTACAGTGCCGCCTCTGACGGCACCACCTTTCACGGCTCAGCCCGGACTTCCTGACCCCCTCCCTGTCCTGTGGCCTCTTCCCTGGCCTCCGGACCGTATTCCTGTCCGGTGGTCACCTTCCAGACCCCCGGACCCAGTCCCTGTCCTCCAGTCGCCTTCCAGACCCCCTGACCCAGTCTCTGCCCTTTGGATGCCCCCTAGATCTCCCGACCACCCGCCTGTCCGCTATGTTCCCCCTGACCTTGCCTTGAAACTGCCCATTGACCACATGGACTGTCTCATTTCCCTCTGTGCCCCTTGGACTGCCCTCAATTTTGTTTGTGTGTTTTGTGGGTTGTCTGTTCAGGGCTTTTTGTTTGTTGGGATCGTCCAGCACCACTTCCCAGAGGTCGCGCTCCTCGCAACCGAGCGCGGCCGTCAGGAGCCATCCGTTATAGAGGGGGGAGTACTGTCACGAACCCCGCTCCCTCGCTCTGCCCCCTCGAGCTTGCACGCTCGTTCCGCCCCCTCGAGCTCGCACGCTCGTTTTGCTCCCTCGAGCTCGCACGCTCGTTTTGCTCCCTCGAGCTCGCACGCTCGTTTTGCTCCCTCGAGCTTCCACGCTCGTTTTGCTCCTACGAGCTCTCATGCTCGTTAGCAGGTCTCCCTCCTCGGGCTCGCATGCCCGCTCTCCTATCACCAGTATTAGTTTCACCCGCACTCGTCCCAATCACTAGATCATTAGTTTGACCTGTACTCGTCTTATCACCCCTTTATTCGTTACACCTGCACCGCTCGTTAGTTCCCCTATTTATATCACAGCACATTCGTTTCAGGCCTGTTGGTTATTGTATTTAGTTGCCCGTGTCTTTGCCCCCCGCTAGTCTCGTCTAGTTTTGAACTCCTCTTGTCCTCCTCTTAGCTTGCCAGCTCCCCTTGTTCCCCTGTCTTTTGCTCCCCACTAGTCCCGTCTTGTTATTCTTATTCTGATTACCCCGGCTTTGACCCCCTACGCTCTCGTTGACCACTCTCTCCCGGATTTGCCCCTCCATTCTATTCTGATTCCCCGGCCCCGACATCACGCTCCCCTTGATCTTCACTGGATTTGCCCTGTTTGTACTGTTGCCTGCCTTTGTTGGAATAAAGCAGTTTTCTCCGACATTGTGACTGTCTCGTCTTGTGTTTGTGTGTGCGGGTTACAAAAGGTGATACCTTATCATAAAACCAACATTTCAGTAGTCTGTAGTGAAATATGATGATTCTCAATACCAGCTTTAATACCACAACAAATAATAACACTAACTAATTTGTTAATTATGTAAGAATAGTTTTAATTATTCAAGACTTGTAAACAGTCAGTAATAAAATATCAATACAAAAAACAACTCATAGCAAAAGATTAAAAATTATAGAACTAAAAGTTTCAAGTATTCAAGTCAAGTCAATTTTATTTGTATATCGCCTTTCACAACACACATCATTTCAAAGCAGCTTTACAGAAGATCAGGCATTAACAGATGATAAAACTGTAATGTCTATAATGTCGATGAATCATCATTGTGTAATTAGATAAAATATGATTGTTAATCGTGTTTAAAAATAAGTAATTAATAATTGTATTAATAACCCCAGTGAGCAAGCTGAAAGCGACTGTTGCAAGGAACACAAAACTCCATAAGATGTTGATTAATGGAGATAAATAACCTTGGGAGAAACCAGACTCACTGTGGGGGCCAGTTCCCCTCTGGCTAACATCATGAATATAATGCCAATATTACTTATGTATAGTGCAAGTCATAATTTAAAATGATTAAACTAAGTAAGTGTTAAGGGTCAGTGTTTAAGCCGATTTTGTTTGAACTGTAAGATTAATGACAAATGTCTTTGAAGTCCATCCTGGATTAACTGCAGAAGTTCACATAGATGCAATTGTCCTTTAATTGGCTGATGCATGCTTTCGTTGGCAATTGTTAGTCTTTGCATTCCATTTCAAGATCGTAGTCCATCAATAGACCGAGGTGATGCAGGCAGAGATCAGGTATGTGAAACGCAGTTCAAACTGGCCGTTAATTTCGGTGAGGTTCAGTGTGGTCCATCCTAAATCCAAGGTTCAGACTGGTCTTCACTGTTTGATTACTATACATTAATACTGTTTAAAGCTACTAAAGATATTCAGTCAAGAGCAGTGAGTTTTGTTTTCTTGTTCTGTTTGTTTGATTTATAATAATGGAACACTAGAAGGCAGCAGATCGTTTAGCTTACATTTATACTTACTTGTCCGACATTTATTACAAATCTGATTTTTTCTTTCCGCTGTTTACTTTCACTTTAGACATCACTCTCTGTGTTTACATGAATACCTCACCAAGGCGGGCATTTTGGTTGAATTTTGAAATGCTACTTTTAACAGCAGAATATGAAAAAAGTGACACCGGCCTAGGCCATCACAAATCAAGCTGGTTATTCTTTCGTTATTGACGTTTTAATCAGTCTGTTTGTCAGGTCGGGCAAGTAAAATTCTATTTCACTTGCCCCTTCAAAAATCCACTTGTCCCGGACAATCGTTAATGTCGATCCCTGATTAAATATTGTTTTCAACATTCTCTGATAACAATTTTTTCTTCTACAGTATAGCTCCTGAAGTAAATATACAGTGAGGAAAATAAGTATTTGAACACCCTGCTATTTTGCAAGTTCTCCCACTTGGAAATCATGGAGGGGTCTGAAATTGTCATCGTAGGTGCATGTCCACTGTGAGAGACATAATCTAAAAAAAAAAATCCAGAAATCACAATATATGATTTTTTAACTATTTATTTGTATGATACAGCTGCAAATAAGTATTTGAACACCTGTCTATCAGCTAGAATTCTGACCCTCAAAGACCTGTTAGTCTGCCTTTAAAATGTCCACCTCCACTCCATTTAGTATCCTAAATTAGATGCACCTGTTTGAGGTCGTTAGCTGCATAAAGACACCTGTCCACCCCATACAATCAGTAAGAATCCAACTACTAACATGGCCAAGACCAAAGAGCTGTCCAAAGACACTAGAGACAAAATTGTACACCTCCACAAGGCTGGAAAGGGCTACGGGGAAATTGCCAAGCAGCTTGGTGAAAAAAGGTCCACTGTTGGAGCAATCATTAGAAAATGGAAGAAGCTAAACATGACTGTCAATCTCCCTCGGACTGGGGCTCCATGCAAGATCTCACCTCGTGGGGTCTCAATGATCCTAAGAAAGGTGAGAAATCAGCCCAGAACTACACGGGAGGAGCTGGTCAATGACCTGAAAAGAGCTGGGACCACCGTTTCCAAGGTTACTGTTGGTAATACACTAAGATGTCATGGTTTGAAATCATGCATGGCACGGAAGGTTCCCCTGCTTAAACCAGCACATGTCAAGGCCCGTCTTAAGTTTGCCAATGACCATTTGGATGATCCAGAGGAGTCATGGGTGAAAGTCATGTGGTCAGATGAGACAAAAATAGAACTTTTTGGTCATAATTCCACTAACCGTGTTTGGAGGAAGAAGAATGATGAGTACCATCCCAAGAACACCATCCCTACTGTGAAGCATGGGGGTGGTAGCATCATGCTTTGGGGGTGTTTTCTGCACATGGGACAGGGCGACTGCACTGTATTAAGGAGAGGATGACCGGGGCCATGTATTGCGAGATTTTGGGGAACAACCTCCTTCCCTCAGTTAGAGCACTGAAGATGGGTCGAGGCTGGGTCTTCCAACATGACAATGACCGAAGCACACAGCCAGGATAACCAAGGAGTGGCTCTATAAGAAGCATATCAAGGTTCTGGCGTGGCCTAGCCAGTCTCCAGACCTAAACCCAATAGAGAATCTTTGGAGGGAGCTCAAACTCCGTGTTTCTCAGCGACAGCCCAGAAACCTGACTGATCTAGAGAAGATCTGTGTGGAGGAGTGGGCCAAAATCCCTCCTGCAGTGTGTGCAAACCTGGTGAAAAACTACAGGAAACGTTTGACCTCTGTAATTGCAAACAAAGGCTACTGTACCAAATATTAACACTGATCTTCTCAGGTGTTCAAATACTTATTTGCAGCTGTATCATACAAATAAATAGTTAAAAAATCATATATTGTGATTTCTGGATTTTTTTTTTTAGATTATGTCTCTCACAGTGGACATGAACCTACGATGACAATTTCAGACCCCTCCATGATTTCCAAGTGGGAGAACTTGCAAAAGAGCAGGGTGTTCAAATACTTATTTTCCTCACTGTACATTGTTTTAAAGGAGTTTTAGATATTATTTTAGAAAACAAGACAAAACTTATTTTGTTCCAGTGTATAATGGCTAAGACCTCTCTCTCTCACCTTTTATGTTCAATTAGATCCATCTTAACTCACCCAAAAATTAACGTTCTCTTCTTAATAGAGCTTTCTTTATGATAAGAGACTCAGTGAATGTGACACGTATTCACTACACCGCAAGCCATCACATTATAAGCTGCAGCAAACGCGCTGGAGTGGCGAGCGTCCCCGCACCAGAGTGTGCATCAGCCAGGAGAAGATTTAGTCTGTTCCCCGGTCACTTCACGCAACTCATAGTCGGCACTGACCACACAGAGTAATGCCAGTTTCTGAGTTTATTTTCATAACGTGCTTCCTTATTATTTGAACTTTAATTCATGATGATTTAAAGATATACGGCTGGGTGTTTCATTGCAAAACAGAATACGTTACAATAATCATTTTATCTCGATTATCTTGTTTTCATAATCATTGGAAGCCAAAATCGTAATTGAAAATAAAATGTTATTAATCGCACAGCCCTACTGAAGTCTTCATTTTAGTGTGAGTGGTCATGATTCATTCGTGGGGCTCTCGTATGAATCTGGTTGAGGAACGAGAGACCGGTCTGTCCCTTTCGCTTGCTCTCTCCCCAGATCCGGCTGGTCCTTCCTGTGATCTTGAAGCGCGCTCCGGTGCTTCTTCAGTTCATGAGGGGGACTTTGATTCTCTTGGGTCTGCGGACTTCGAGTTACCCACATCTGAGCACTCCAAACATGACTCAAAATCTTCTGAGGAGTTACTCGATGTGGTTACTCCTGCGGTGGCCAGACTTCAGTTAGACTGGCCACGCGATCAAGAAACCCCCAAACGCTCCAAATTAGAGGACAGATTTCTGTCTGGTGGCCAGGGGAAGGGAACGCCTCATCAGTCCCTTCCCTTCTTTGATGACCTCCACGACAAGCTTTCTTGTTCGTGGAGGAAGCCATATACTTCTCGCGTTCACGTGCCCTTGACATCGTTATATTCGACTATCGTGGGTGCTGAGGCGCAAGGGTATTCAATGATGCCGCCGGTCGAAGAGACTCTCGCGGGATATCTCTCGCCGGGTTGTGCATCATCATTGAAAAAACCCGCTCTCAGTGGGGAGGGCTTATCAAGGGGCAGGTGAGGCTGGTGCTGCGCTGTACACCATGGCCGTGTTACAGGCTTATCAGGCTGACCTACTGAAAGATCTGAGTGCGGGTGCAACGCTTGATGAAGAAGCCTTCTCTGAACTTCGTCGGCCACAGATCTATCTCTCCGTGTGACCAAGCAGACAGCCCGTGCTATTGGCCAGTCTATGTCCGCCTTGGTCAGCACGGAGAGGCATTTATGGCTTAACCTTTCGGGCAACAAGGATAAGGACTGGGTTTTCTTACTTGATGCCCCGGTTTCGCCTTCTGGTCTCTTTGGAGACGCCATGAATACGGTTATCTCCAGATTCCAGGAGGCAAAAAGCCACGAGGAAGCCTTTGGGCAGTTTTTTCCTCGCCGTCGGCCACCCAGTCCCGCCCCGATTCTGCTAGGAGTGAGGCCGTCCAAGCAGGACCTCAGGGGCGTGATTTCTAAAAGAAAGAAACCCTGACGGTCTTGTTCCCAGCCTTGTGGGGGTAGTTCCCCTCAGGACGGGGCGCGTGTACCATCCACATCGGCCCTCCCAATACCTCAAGAAACCTCCTTGACTCCCGCCGCCTTTGGTGTTTCGGGTGATAGAGGCTTCCAACAAAGAGTTGAGTGTACCGTTGCTTCCTGCCTTAATCCAGAATGCAGAAACACTCAACACCCCCTCAACAGGAAGTGCCGAAATGAATACCCATCTCAGAGAACTTGGCAGCGTGGAAACTTCTGCCAGGTATTTCTACATGGGTTCTGCAGACAGTAGAAAGAGGCTACAGAATTCAGTTTGCTCGCCGCCCTCCGTATTTCAACGGCGTGGTTCCCACTACTGTAAATCCGGAGCAGGCATGTCTACTGTGGAAAGAGATGCAAAATCTCTTGGTCAAAGTGGCCATAGAATGTGTTCCCCTTCCAGAGAAAGAGTCAGGCTATTACAGCAGATACTTCCTGGTTCCCAAGAAGGGTTGGGGGTTGAGTCCGATTTTAGATCTTCGAGGCTTGAACTGCTCGGTCAGGGTGTTCAAGTTCAAGATGCTAACTGTCAAGACGGTCGTGTCTCAGATCCAACATTGCGATTGGCTGGTCACGATCGATCTCATGGACGCATATTTCCATATTTAAATTCTGCCACAGCACAGGAAGTTCCTGGGACGAAGCCTTCCAGTATCGGGTTCATCCATTCGGCCTAGCCCTATCACTCCGCACATTCACGAAATGCATGGATGCAGCACTGGCTCCTTTGCGACTCCAGGGCATCCGCATTCTGAATTACATAGACGACTGGCTATGTATCAACAAATACTAGGTCTCATGGCGTCTGTGTCCACGGTGATTCCTTTGGGCCTTCTCCATATGAGACCGTTTCAGCTGTGGCTAAAAGCCAGGGGATTTCATCCAAGGGCCAGTCCCCTAAGGCAAATAAGGGTTATGCGCTGAGCGCTTCGTTCCCTTTCTATGTGGTTCAGACCCCGGTTTCTTACCTTGGGTCCCACTCTATGTGCATCACATCATCGCAGGATGCCAATGACAGACGCCTCTCTGACGGGCTGTGGTGCGGTCTTGAGTGGTCGTCCAGCCCAAGGGGAATGGGAGGGTCACCAGCTCGATTCAACTGCCTCCAGATGATGGCGGTATTTCTGGCCCTGAAATACTTCCTCCGACACCTGAGAGGCTGCCATGTCCTTGTGCGGGTGGACAACACAGCAGCAGTCTCCTACATAAATCATCAAGGAGGTCTACGTTCTCGCCACCTGAATCTGCTGGCACGTCAGATTCTCCTTTGGGCCCAGGGCAAGTTCCTGTCACTCAGGGCGATTTATATCCCTGGATGCCTGAATGTGGGAGCAGATTTTCTGTCCAGACTGAAGATACCGACGGGGGAGTGGAAACTCCACCCCGAGGTAGTACAACAAATCTGGGTGGGATTTTAAAGGGCAGAAGTGGACCTCTTCGCCTCTCAAGAGACAGCGCAATGTCCCCTCTACATCTCTGAGTCACCCAGCCCCCCTGGGTCTGGACGCAATGGCGCATACATGGCCTAGAATGCTTCTGTATGCGTTTCCCCCCGTTTCTCTGCTCCCGGGAGTCTTGGCCAGAGTTCGCCAGTAAGGGTCTTGCCTCTTACTGATAGCGCTGCACTGGCCAAACATGTCTGGTTGAGACCCCATTTGAACCTCTAGAGTCAGTGTCCAACAGACTTCTAACTCTCAAGATGGTCTTTCTTATGACGATCACCTCTCTAAAGTAATCAAAGTCAAAATACATGGCGGCGTTGAACGTACTTTTCATGACGCGCCTTTATAAAGATGCCTTTCTGCCCTTGTGTAGTTCCTGGATGCGGTAGAGTGCTCTCCGCTCCTGACGGCCACAGGCACTGCCTCGTGTGTCTGGGTAGCGATCACAACGAGGCAGCTTTGTGGATGGTTCATGTTTTCACTGCGAGAATATGACCATGGCAACGTTACGGTCGCGGCTTTCCTTCCTCAAAAGGAACGCCACTCCACGTCGCTGCTCCTTCCCACAGGATTGAGGATGACCCGGCTGGCAATGGGGGCGATTTGGGGATAGCAGCGGGCTCTGTTTCGCCGGGTACGCCCCCGCGAACCACCCACCCCCGGCACGCTGGTTGACTTCCATCCGAGCTCGAGGTAACAGCGGGTCGCCTCACAGCCAGCCCGCCTATCCTCTTGAGCCCCCGAGCTGGATGAGCTCGCCACTGCATCGGAGAGTGGTCCGGCGTCTGACGCGGATGACTCGACTGGGCTGCCGCCTTCGGGCCAGTACGCCCAGTTTTGGAACCCTCCGTCCTCCCCACAGCCTTCGCGGCTGGATGATTGGTTCCTCGGGTCTGCGCGCTACTCACAGCCGCGCCCCGAAGGCCTTGCCCCGCTTCGGGAAGCAGGCGTCTGCATTCTCAACTACCTCGACGACTTTCTCATCCTGGCCCACTCCCGAGAGTTACTATGCGCCCACAGGGACCAGGTGCTCAGGCACCTCAGCTGTTTAGGGCTTCAGGTCAACTGGGAAAATTAACTGCCGTTTAACTTTATGCGAGAAACATAGAGAGAGAAAAGGCGTGGCTGGCGCAGCCTGCTCCCATGCTTGGCACATCGCCTTGTTCCTCCAGGTCAGGGGTAAAGAACCAGAAGGCTTTGACGAATTTATGGGGCGTAGAGGAAGGGTACGTGCAGTCTGACACAGCCAGTCACTTTGGCACGTAAAATACCTGCCCGCTCCTGTGTCAGCAGTATACATACACGGCTCAGCACATGGTGTGATTTAAATTGGACCCCTAGTGTCGCTTCTTCGACACAACGTCGAAGTGAGTGACAGACAGGGAACGTCTAGGTTACGGGTGTCCTCCCGGCCACGTCGCTGAACCGAGCCACTGTTGCGGCCGAACCTCATTGTCGGCTCCTCAGAAAAATCCTGAATGAAACAGATTTATTTCCCTCCCTTTCTACCCGTATGTCCGGGGCAGGTCATGCAAATTCTGTCTGCCAATTTCTCATTGGCCTTTTCTCATAGATCAGAGATGAGAAAGGCTCTCAAGAGAGACCCCTAGTGTTTTCAGCACATGTTTTCATACACCAACAATTAAAAATAGTGCAGATGGGCAAAAGAACGTGTCCATGATGCGTTTGTGCTTAAAATAGCAGAAGTTGAATGAGAGAGTGGATTCTCCTCTTCAGAGTTGTAAGTTGGCACAGCATCTTTAAAAAGCACCTGAACTATGTATCAAGCTGCCAAAGACATCCGTATGTGTATGTTTAAATACAAAACATTATTGAAAATATAGCTGCTGAAAGTCAGCACACAAGTGTAGGTTATCTTTTGAACTATAGGTGGCACTGTCTCCAAACTTCTCGGTTATCCTCAGGACATTTTTAGCTCTAACATCTGCTCCACTCAGCTGCTGGGCTTACAGTCACCAAAAGGAACATAGCATTTCAGTAGTCGGTACCAATATCAGTGAAATTTCACGGTACTCGATACCATTTTCGGTACCAAAGCAAAAACAGGTTACTAAACAACACTCATTTATTAACAAAGTCTACAAAACATTAGCAGCAGAACTAAGAACAAAAATATGCCATTGAGCAACACTTTAATTTAAATATATAATTTTTTAATTAGGGCCTATAACAAAACTGAACAATGTATGCTTAAAGTATTTTTGAACACTTGTATAAGATTTGCTTCAACTTTTGCAACTTTTAATTTAAGTTTTTACCAAGTACTTAAAAAAAAGCCTAAATAAACAAGCATACAATAGAATTAATAAAAAAACAATTTACAAACTAATGTGCAAAATGTGCTCTTATTTATAAAGCTGCATATTGCCAATTTTCTTCATGATTAGAAATGCACAGTGACATATATTATGATTAATCGCGAGTCTCTCTCAGCCGGATGCAGTTTCAATCTGTCCCCCTTAGATCGGGACATTCGCGCAACTCATAGACGAGGCACCGACCACACAGAGAAATGCCAGTTTCTGAGTTTATAGTTATTAACATGACCTGCTTCTTTATTATTTGAACTTTAATAAAGCAATTTTACTGCATTTAAGATATTACACCGGGATGTTTGCCAGATAATTGTGAAAACACCTTTTACAAATAGGTTTTTGCTGATCTATGATGTTTCCCTTTTCATCAGCCTCAAATTACCTGGCTTTTTCGCACTTTTAATTTCGACAAGATTCAGTTGAGGCTCCGCAGCAGCTTTGCTTGCCGCAATCTTTTGCTTGTTGTCAGTGTTCGAAAGTTCCTGCATCTGCGTGGGTACCAGGTAGACCCTCGGTACCCCGGTACCTTCAGAAATTCTGGTATCGTAAATAATTTTTTGTTTGAGTACCGACTTGGTATCGGGGTATTTTTGACAACACTAGTCACCATTATAAATGTTATGTTCATGAGACTTTTCATCAAAGATCAAAATACAAATTTTATTGGTGAAAAGCCCAGCAACTTTTCAGTAAGCACAATACAAAGACGTCCAGTAGAATATAACATCAGCTCTAATACTGGTCCAAGTGGGATTTGAATCTGAGACCCTTGAAACTATAAACTAGTGCTTTAACACACTGAACCACTCAGTTGAGTGGCAAAGAGACTTCCTGAGGTTAGAGTCAGCACATAAGTGTAGGTTATATTTTGAACTATAGGTGGCGCTGTCTCCAAACTGCTTAAGTAGCATCAGGACATGATGTTGATGAGGCATACAAATTTTTTCTGAAATCTGACGTTGTATTGAAAAGATATATCATTGTTTTAATACATTTCCTTATGGTTGAGTGTCAGTAGGTCATATATGGGAAAATATGATGTTTGGACAAATTACAGCAAATAAAGCCATAGGTAGAGCTGCAACCAAATTTCAATTTGGCATTCGAACCCACAACATCAGAACTTTGGCCAGATGCTCTCACACAGCATCACCCAGTTGACATGTCAGGCTGATGGCAAAGAGACATGGCAAGGTTAGAGTGAGCACAGAATTATGGATTATCTTTTGAACTATAGTGGCACTGTAACAGAACTGCTCAGGTGTCCTCAGGACATTCCAATTTTCTTTTAAATCTGACAATCCTTTCAAAAGACATATCACTTCAATATATATCAGAAAACAATGATAAGATGATGAAGAACAAAAAGAATGGCTGCAAGAAGAAATTATCTGTGATATACTGTGCAACTATTCAATTAGCACAATACAAAGACCTCCAGAAAACCAGAATTACATCAACTCTACCACTGGTCCAAATGGGATTCATCTCAGGACCCGTGACTCTATAAACTAGTGCTTTATCACAATGAGTTGACATGCTCATTGAGTGACAAATAGTCTTTCTGAAGTTACCAATTTTTTCTCTTTCTTGACCCATAGATGGTGCTGCAACCAAACTTTGCTCCTGCCCTCAGATCATGGTCCTCATGAAGCATACCAAGTCTCAATTTGACAAACCATTGCCAAGATATAGCTCAAATTCAGTTTTACATCGATCTCATAAATTTTGCTAATGTCGTAACTTTTACACAAATGCAAAAACCTAAATGCTTATGTTTGCAATCTGTGCGGCTCAGTCTGAAGATTATTTTGAGATCTTTCTTGGCAGAATTGGGTAATGTTTGAAGGAATAATAGTGAAAAATCAGTAAACATCATAATACAAGATGGCAGCTACTGTAGTGGAAGGAGTTTTAATGTGTCATTGGAGAATTATCAGGAGGAGTGTAAACAGATGCAAAAATAATTTTGTTTTTAGACCAAACGGTTCAAAAGATACGAACATATGAAAAGTGAATATTTGACATGTGGCGGTGCTATACAGTTCATGACCACCACTTTCAGTGTGCCAATTTTCATCATTTTCCTATGTAATGTTCATAGGGCTGCTGTACACCTCCAGCCATAATAATAATAATAATAATAATAATAATGGTAATAATACTAACGGATACAATAGGTGCCTATGCACCTTCGGTGCTTGGCCCCTAATTATACTAACGAAAACAATAGGTGCCACAGCACCTTTTGCGCTTGACCCCTAAATAGTCTGGATGTACTTGTAGAGAACAAGGTGTTTTTGCAGCTTGGTTTCAATAAATGCATTTATTACATTAGGGATTAAGTTTTGAGTTCTCAAATTTACAGTATGTTTTATTGTAGAATTACCTCTTATGTCAAATGATCAAGGAAAATTGTATTCCTCATGACATGACCCCTTTAAGTTATTTTTATCTTTTATTGTAGCTCTCTTTAACATTTTGGCCAGTCACGTGTTCAACCGATCCAATCTTTAATCCAATCTTCAAATTATTTATTGTTAGAACAGTAAAAAGCTTTTGTGCCTCTTTGTACAGTTTTAAAGCATAATTCATCACAGTAAAACAGTGATGATTGATGACATAATATTGTAAGCTGCAAAATATCGGTATCTGCCTATAATTTCTTATCGTTGCGTCCCTAATTCAAAATCTTCATCGCAGCAAGAAATTATGTTTGGTGTGAAAAGGCTTTTTCATGTCAAAAGATCGAGGTAAATTTGAACCCTCATAACAAGACCCCTTTAAAATGTGGAGCTAACAGTTAGTCATTTGTAGGTTGATTTCCCCAAAAAGTGCTTTCAAAACATTGCTCTGTTCGTTTTAGCAGCCCGACAAAGCAAAATTGACTCAACCAATGGCACGAGTTTGGGGTGTGACAATGGAAGAAGGGGAGAATATTCAGGAAACCTGTTTGAAAACAGTTATTATATTTTTCCAATTCCTCTTGCTACTCTAGTTGCAGAACAGTTCATGACACTTCACTTCAGCTTTTGTAATGCAGTGTTCTCTGGTTTACTTCCACAGGGCTGTAGATGAGCACTGGTGCTGCGCTTTGAAAGTCTTCTGCTAAGAGCTCTGTCAGTATGCAGTGTTTGTGTATGTCTATGAGGCATGCTTTAGGGATCTGCAGGTATGTCAGTGTACCATGCTTACCATGCTCATCTGTATCACTGCAGCAAAACCACATCCTTCATCCCAGGTACAGCAGTACGACAGTAAAGCGGAGTACGACGTCCTACAGCTACGTGATAGCTGGGGCGGGATCCGCAGGCTGCGTGCTGGCCAACCGCCTCTCTGAGAATGTTTCTGATTCAGTGCTCCTGCTGGAGGCAGGGCCTAAAGATATGCAGCTCAGCAGCACCCGCCTGTCCTGGAAGATTCACATGCCCGCCGCGCTGACGTATAACCTCTGCAATGACAAGTTTAATTGGTTTTACCACACGTTACCTCAGGCAGGCATGGATGAGCGGGTGATGTACTGGCCTCGCGGGCGAGTTTGGGGCGGCTCATCGTCACTCAATGCCATGGTGTACATCCGCGGGCATGGCGAGGATTATAACCGCTGGCAGAGAAAGGGTGTCGAGGGCTGGGATTATGATCACTGTCTCCCATACTTCCGGAAAGCCCAGACACATGAGCTGGGAGCGGACCAGTACCGAGGGGGTGACGGGCCACTGCACGTCTCGCGAGGAAAGACCGATCACCCTCTGCATCACGCGTTCATCGAAGCAGGTCAGCAGGCGGGTTACCCCTTCACTGATGATATGAATGGATTCCAGCAAGAAGGATTCGGGTGGATGGATATGACCATCCACAAAGGTAAGCGTTTGCTCATTAGGACCTTGAAATAAGGCAATTATTAAAAGTATTATTAGTAGGGGAGAAAAGGGCCCTTTTACCTTTTTCAGTTATTTGTTAAGTCAAATTTGTATGACTATAAATAGGTTTTTGATCACTTGAATAATTTAAAAGTTTAATTCGGGCCAGGTGATCATCTTATCCCACAACCACAACTTAAAAAAATAAAAATAAACGATTCGTATTTTTGCAAAATGGGATAATAACGACCATGACACAATAACGCACAATACCAGAGCACTGGAAAATGCTCTTTATTAATGTGCTAATGTCCAAGAGAGCAATTGCTTAACTTCTGGGCATGTAGACTTTTTCTTCATGTGAGTGTTTCTGTTACCAGATTTTTTTCTGTTACTTACTTTTAAAGTAATGGTTTCTGTACAAATTTTCAGCCAAGCCAGACTTCTTTTCTCTTTTGCCCAAAAATTTGTTGGACGAAAATTTCCGTGCATCCCTACTTTTGCATATGTCCATGAAATAGGGTGTCCCATTTGACATTTTAGCAATCAGAAGGGTGCTCACAAGGGAATTCTTTGCACCCTCGATGCGCCCATCTGTTGAGTCCGCAACGGTGTGAACTCCACAGCAGTCTTCTACCCAACAGTCCAGAAGCGGCTTGTGACCACACCACTGATATACTGTAGGGCTGCCCCCTAATAGTCGACCAAACAATAGTCAATGAGAAGAGCCTTGGTCGACCAAGTTTTGGTTGGTCACATAAAAAAACTCCACAGGAAACCAACCAACGCTGGTTGGACGCTAGGCTGGGGATCATTTTCTTTAAGCAGGGTTGGGGTTAAGCTTACACAATAAAGCAAGACACCTTGATTTCAAACTTTGAACTTTATTTTTTAGATATTTTAACAAAAAATTTTAATGAAACTGGAAAAATTAAGTACAATTAATGTGTGTTTTTCATCTTTTTGAAAGATGGCTTTACAACAATTGTGAAGGACAACTTCTCTCTGGCAAAGAACCTGCTTGATTTGTGCATTCTCTACCAGTCAGTTTTTCGTTTTTCATGTGTGTGAATAAATTAATTTTGTTCTCTCCTTCATACATATATATATATATATATATATACACACACATCACTGCAATATCCAATTACATCGGCAACCTGGCTGAGGGATCGTGAATATTTTTGCTTTAGTGATTTTGCATTGAAAATGTAATTCGTTTATTTAAAATATCAACATAAATCACTACACACACAGTCAATGCATGTCACTCTGCTCTTCTGCGGCTCTCATCTTTCCTTTTATCTCTCTGTCACCTCTCACTGCGTCACAGAACAGCTGTTAGTAAATTACCCACAGATGTAACTCATTACCTCTCTTGTCTCCCAGTCTCGCTCTCCATTCACAAATTTGCACTCGACCACGACCCAACCTCCACATACAGTTTATATACTGTATATACTTTACTGTAAATCATTGTTAAGTGGTTAAAAAAGCTTTACTGATCTCATGTGGATTTTGTTCTAAATGACGTCATACCTGTTCATTCTTCGATTTCATATGAAGTATATCTGGGCCATAAGGATGATCACTTCTGAATGGAACCCACCTTACAAACTTTACGTTCTTAAAAACAAGTTCTATAGTCTGCTTTGTTTTCCGAGTTATATCTGTGTGACTTATGGGCAAAAGTTCTAAATCTACACACAATGTTTTTAATATTTCATTTTCTGTGCAATCATTAATTGAGACTTTGCAGATGAGTTAATTGCAGAGACTTTCACATAAACCTGCCCCTCAACATTGCATAAAAACAAAACAAACTGTGTATGATCTCTTTACATGTCAGTCAGATAGTCTTTTCCTGTTTTATGTGGGTGGTTCTTGGCCAGAATAAGGTTGACATTATCTGTATTAAGCTGTGCTGCAGACTTTAAGCTGTTAAGCATGTTAGGCATGTCCACAAGAAACTACAGTCAACTCCGCTATAACAATAATTCTGAACTGCTAGGAGCACTGGGTGGCTGCTAAAGCATTGCCAAGTGCTTGCTTGTTTATTCTGGGTGCTTGCTAGGTGGTTGCTTACTGGCTGAATGGAAAAGCGTTCACCCTCAAGAAATTCTGATCTCTAGATTACTCGGGTCCCTCATTTCATTTAAGTGTATTGGATTTTTTTCACTCATGTTTTTTGTCCACCATTTCTTCTTAAATTAACATAGTCTTTTACCATTTAAACAAAAAAATCTTGATCCAGTGATTAGTTTAAGTTCTGAAATTGTTTTTCAAATTGTAATAGTAATTTTTCATGTAATTAATGTCCTGACTATACATTGTGATCAGTTGAATGCCACTTTGGTGATTAAAGGTACCAATTCCATATATATATATATATATATATATATATATATATATATATATATATATATATATATATATATATATATATATATATATATATATATATATATATATTAGTTACACCTATCAGCCACAACATTATAACCAATATTGTGTAGGTCGACCCTTGTGCCGCCAAAACAGTGCCAACCTGAGATGCTTTTCTTCTCACCACAATTGTACAGAGCGGTTATCTGAGTTACCATAGACTTTGTCAGTTCGAACCAGTCTTGCCATTCTCAAAAATCATACTCAAGTACAAGTACTGTTACTTTCCAAAAAATTTAGTGTGAGTAGAGTAAAAGTAGCTGTCCTAAAAACTACTCAAGTAAGAGTAAAAGAGTAGCTCATTTAAAAATACTCATGAGGAGTAAGTATTGATTACTGAGTTGCAAAACATATGCCCCATTATAATGAACACTGTATGCCAACTTTTAAAATACATCACTCATCTATGATAAACACTACATGAATCTGATTAAAAAAATAAAAGGGAGACATGAAAACAGAAATTAAAAGATTAAAAAGTTATTTTCAGTTCACTGATTTTTCTTACCATTTTAAATCGTATTGTATGAAACAATTATATTAAAATCAGTTTATGTGTAGGGTCTAAATTTCCCTTAATGCAGACATAGCGTTATTGTGTATAAAACATGTTCAAATCACTTGGCACATCATGTCCTGCACAATAGTGGAGGTAGAGCAGGCATGCGAAAAGTTATTTGTACAGGGGCTACATCAAGCTTAAAAATGAATAATTCACCCAAAAATTAAAATTCTCTCATCATTTACTCACCCTCATGACATCCTGGATGTGTATGACTTTCCTTCTTCTGCAGAACATAAATTAAGATTTTAGAAGAATATCTCAGCTCTTTTGGTCCATACAATGAAAATGAATCAGTGTTAAAATATTGAAGCTCCACAAATCACATAAATCAGCATAAAAGTATCCTCCAGTGGTTTAATCCATGTCTTCAGAAGCGTTGTGTAAGCCATGTCTTCTTGTGTTTTTGGTGATTCGCATTCTTCATGCATATCGCCACCTACTGGGTAGGGAGAATAATTTCTAGCAAAAAATTGACTTAAATATTGATCAGTTTCTCACCCACACCTGTCATATAATTTCTGAAGTCATGGATTTAACCACTGGAGTTGTATGTATTACTTTTATGTGCTTTTGAGCGTCAACATTTTGGCACCCCTTCACTTACATTGAATGGACCTACAGAGCTGAAATATTCTTCTAAAAATCTTAATTTGTGTTCTAAAGAAAGTAAGTCATAGACAGATGGCATGAGGGTGAATAAATGAATAGAGAATTTTCATTTTTGTGAGAATTATATCTTTAAGTATCTTTTGAGATACAATGTTCCACATTTAGTTCTTGTATCTTTTAAACCAAGAAATAGTTGTGTTCTCATTCTAATGCATGATGCACAATTTTCTGAAGTTTGTGACTGGTGGAATGTTCTGCTGAAGTATTGCTCTGCAAATGTTTATACCTTTCTATCTTTATAAAGGCTTATCATAATTATACATTATTTTATCATCTGTACTTTACTGGTAATTTATTATACAAATTAACACACTCTCTACATCAGAGGTCAGTATTATTAAAAAAATGAACAATATTTTCAAAACATATTTATGATTAAAATATCACTGTTTTATTCTATTACATTAATACTTTTAAAGCTGCTAAAGTTATTCAGCCAAAATTAGTGGTTTTCTTGTTTCCTTGTTAATGTTGTTTGATTAAAACCTTAATATGACATTGCCTACAAGACTCAATTCGGTTACATGTACACTTCAAGTCCAACATTTTGATGCAAATATGCTTTTTGTCCTAAATTCACTTTAGACATAAACAACTACGTTTACATTAAATCCTCATAAAGACGGGCATTGTCAGAGTTATAAAGTATATTTGATCATTTAGGTGCGTACGCATTAGCGCACAAACATTAGCCTCCTGTCAATCAAACAACACTCAGCTACAGATGCCAGGAACAAAAAAAAGTTACATTTTTATATTTCATCTAGATCAACCAACCAGTGGTGCTCTTGCTATTGCAATTGATGTAATGAACACCCCTGTTCTAGATGTTGAACATAGGCTAAATATAGAAAACTACTCAAAAGTTTGATCGAGGACATCTCTCATTTTTTCCTATAAACATCTAGATCATTTTATTGCCCAGCCCTATTGATAACATTGTATTAATCTCTCACAGCAGCCCAATAATCTGAGTGATAGATAGTTAAATTACAGTCTACGTTACAGACACACATTATCTAGTAAACAGAAATATTAAATTTACCTCGATATGTTTCTTCAAATTAGAGTCAGGTCCTGAGATGTTCAGCTGTAAACTGTGCTTGAGGCATCCATAACAGATGGTGCCAAATATGCAGCTGCCGTTCAAGTTATTTTACATGTGATTTGATGGGAGTCACGAGACTCTCCCTAGCCAATCATGTTGATAGATAAAAATAAAATCAGGACAGATGGTGGTAAAATAGCGCAGTAAAAGTATAGTTACAACACTGAAAATATACTTAAGTATATTATATAATATACAATTTTAAACTACTTAAAGTTCATGTCTTGGGAAAAAGTAATTATAGTAATGTGAGTATTTGTAATTTGTTACTTTACACCCCTGAGAGAGGACATGAGAGTATGGCCAGACTGTTTCGAACTGACAAAGTCTACGGTAACTCAGGTAACCAATCTGTACAACTGTGGTGAGAAGTTTAGCATCTCAGAATGCTATTCTGAATGCTATTGAAATAATCTGATGGTAGAAACATATGTGCTTTAAATGCAAGTCATTTGAAAAAATGGTGGGGACAAAATTGGCCATGGAAAAACATATGTTCCACTCCTTAACGACACCTATGGCATTTAAGTTTAATACTTAGTTTGAGCATGATCAATAATAACAGTGCTGATAAGTAATTAAAAGTAATAATCATGATGAAAATCTGAAGCATTCTCTCTCTTTTCCTCTCTGCACAGGTAAACGATGGAGCACAGCGAGTGCTTACCTTCGCCCTGCCCTGTCCAGACCCAACCTGACAGCAGAGGTTGGTTGCATGGTGACCCGCATCCTTTTTGATGGGACGCGAGCACGAGGGGTTGAGTTCCAGCAGAATGGACAGACGAAAAAGGTCAAAATTACCTCAATGACATTTGCACTATGTAACAGAATCTGTCTCAAATCATCTTACAGAAAAGTGCATATTAGCTCTGATCCAAAACCTAGTGAGCTGCCTCTGTATTAATGCCTAAATAGCAGTGGTGTTTTCTCTGAAGATTCAAGGGATGCAGTGCCTCCTCAAAAATTTGGGTGAGGAAAATAATTGACTGTAGATAAATAATACAAATAAAATATTACAAAATGTGAGCTCTTTCAAACCGCGACACCAGCGGAAAACGTTTTAGAGGGATGCAGAGTGTCTCATTCCTCCCTTGACCGCATTGCGATCTCATTGAGCTCTGGCATGGCATGAATGTGAGGGGGGATAATCATAAAATAAATTGCACTGATTCATTCAATACGCTGTCAATCAATCAATGAGATAATGCCTGCATCTCATGCTCTCACACTCACAGCAGCCAGGTGTCGAGCTGATGGAAGTGGAGAGACTATTTAAACAACTAACTGACTTGACAACTCGATCAGTAGATGACTGATCCGAAAATAAGGTGACAAAAAAATAATAGGTAAACTGATAAAAGAAACATTTAAGGTACAGTATGAAGATTCAGAAACCCTTGTTATTAATGACACCTGTGGCCATTATGTGAACTGCAGCCAGCTAACTTTTGCTCATGCTCGCACTCGTGCACACACTCCATAGGGATGAGAGCATTGGCCAAAACAATGATGTAACTTACAATGAGACAACTTAATTCACTGGCATCATGCTGACAGATGAGGTAGCGTAATTAAAACTACACAGTTATGATCGTTTTACTACAAACTTTGAGACTGTATATTATATTTGACTCTCCAGTGCTGGAACAGGGCTAAAACAAAGTGTGGATATAGATCTGACTATGCGAGACTGTAGTTTGAAGTAATCACTTTTCTTTGCATAATACATGCATTTATACTATAGCCTATGTTGGCGTTAGCTAGCTAGCAAGCTTTATTAATAGCTGTTAGCAAAATTTGGTGGAGGATAACAGTATCTGTTTATAAAATAGACTTTACATTATAAATATGTTGAGACAATTCAGTATTGATGTGATTCCATCACAACTTCATTTTGATATATCGATGCGCTTTTGTTTTATAATAAAAGAATGTATATATTTTCTGTATAACCAAGTTACGTTACACTAATGAATGGGTCTTTTTGCATTATCTTGAACATTGTCTAGCATTTCATGGGTTATTATAATTTACCTTGATGAATAATAACAGATTAACATAGTTTATGACAGTTACTCTGCAGGCAAGATGAAGTTAGCTAAAATTACACAGATCAATCCTTATGGCACTATATTTCACATGCTTTGCAGTTATGTAAGCTTACCTGTCCAACAAGAAGAACGCCAATTCAGGGTCTGTTTTGATAACCACAACGAAGGAAGTTTCCTCCAGGAATCAAATGCGCTGCCGATGTTCACTCTAGTTTCCGCTCAACCACGATCACGATCCCGCTTGGCCAAACAGGATTCAGTAGAAATATATATTTTTTTTTTTGCTTACTCTGAGTTTGTGTAGGACTTGGTGTTGTGCTGGGGCCAGATGTTTGCTAGATTCCATCTCTAAGATAACATTAGTGTTGCAATTTGTTGTCGCTGTTGAATAGCGGAAGAGAAGCTGAGGCAAGGCTCTCGGGAGCGTGCATAAACGTCACATCCTTTGGATTTTCCCGGCAAAAGCGACCCACTCCCTTCGCATGAAAATCAGTCTACAGGCTTTAATAGGCAACCTAGGAAGTCTGGGAAGGGGTCATATTGAAGTTGCATTACAAGCTGTTTACACATTGGCAAAAAAAAACGGTGGATATTACATGAAGATTGTTACATATTGCACCTTTAAATATGCTGCACTATTGTAGGTGTTATTTTTGAAGCAATGTAAAAATAGTAGGGCCAGGAAATTAATATGCAGTATCCTTTTTTTTTTTTCTGAGCCCTTGTGAGATGGAAGAATGGGGTCTCGAGTTGTTCCTGGTTGGCTTTTTAGCCCTACAGGCTCCATCCAGTTAGGAATATGGTGGGGGTGGAGTTAGGGTACCTGCTGCCTCCTAGGAAACCAGGCACCTTTGTGCAGTGGGCTAAACTTCACTAATGCTCAGTTTCTGTGGCTAATTGGCACATGTAAATGTTCAGGAGGTATACTCTCAACACGACTGCACATCCTAGAACAGAAATTAATTGTGTGGAGCAGTGCACATTTCGTTACACGCAACGCCTGTCTTGGGCATTATAAACACGGGAGTGGATTTACTGTGCAGAAAATGGAGACTTTAAGTAAACCAGGCATGCAAGAGATACAGGCAAGCTGCTGTATGTATTCGCATTGCCTGTAAATGCGCAACTACTGACGCCTGAACCGGTGTCAATAGCAAAACCGCCCACTGTATCGTTGGGCACGCTTAGTTCCTGCTCTGTGCACGTATACATGTATGCTTACACAATCACTAAGCCACGTGTCAGATAACTAGCACAAAGATTTAGATCTCGGCCCGGATTGAAGTGTCATTCGGTCTGGATCCGGACCGGATTCCGCCTATTGAGTAGCCTTGCTCTAGAACAGCAGCCAGAGAAATAATAGTTTTGACATTTTAAACTTCAGCAAATTAAACATCAGCATTCAGCATGTTTTATATCTGTATGCATAGTGACTAATAATGCATTTGCAAAGTACACTTAAGTTTATCTTACCAATAAAGCTTAATATAAAGTGAATCTGCCCATTTGATCTTATTATTAAAAAAAACAGTGCGCTGTAAAACGGCAGAGGATTTTGCCCAGCTTTTAATTACAGCATGTCCACTGATTTTATGGCATGTGTATATATACACACACACACACACACACACACACACTTGTATCAAAGATTAATACCAGTAAAATTGTCTAATTAACTCTATCTGCCAAAAAAAAAACATTAATTGTTATGGGAGACGTATTACATATTTACAGAGTACATATTTATTTTAATTAAAATAAATTATGACTAACCAATTCCTTGAGAGTTCTTTGAGACAATAAAGTAAATATCTATATTTTATGTATGCTGTAATTGTGACGAGGCAAGCAAAGAATGAGGATCTAAGTGCAGCTTTGTTGAAATAAACAAGAAAACTCAGAGTAAAGAAAAACACAGGGAACCTAGCACAGAGCATAACAAAACATGCAAGAACTGACAAACTATCTGGAGAAAACAAGGGCTTAAATATACAAGGGTACAAACAAGGGAACGAGGAACACCTGGGGAAACAATCAGAGAATGAGAAATAATCAGGGGAAAACCAATCATAAAATGAAACCACAAGGAACTACAAAAACCTAACAAGAAACAGGAACTTCAACATAAAAGCACAAAAACAAAAGACAACAGGGAATGTGACAGAGCCCCCGCTTTAAGGAGCGGATTCCAGACGCTCCAAAAAGCACAAAAACAAAAAACAAATCGTCCTTGGAGAGAAGGGGAAAACATGAGGCTTAAGGGGCAAACAGGCAGTTCAAAGGGGGTACAAGGGGCAAACAGGCAGTCCAAGGGGAGCAGAGGAACAAGGCAAGGTCAGGGAGACGATAGCAGATCAGGCCAGGAGACCAGAGCAGATCAGGCGGGCGGCCAGGAGACCAAGGAAACCAGAGAAGATCAGACGGGCGGCTAGGAGACCAAGGACACCAGAGCAGATCCGGGGGATGGCCAGGAATTCCAAGGAGATCAGGCGGCTGGCCAGGAGACCAAGGAGATCACAACAGATCTGGCGGGCAACCAGGAGACCAAGGGAACCAGAGCAGACCAGACTGGCAGCCAGGAGACCAAGGGGACCAGAACAGATCAGGCGGGAAGCCAGGAGACCAAGGCAACCGGAGCAGACCAGATGGGCAGCCAGGATACCAAGGGAACCAGAGCAGACCAGATGGGCAGCCAGGAGGCCTGGGAGGAGGCCACAGGACAGGGACAAGGTCAGGGGGCCTGGGAGATGGCCGCAGGACAGGGTCCGGTTCAGGAGGCCTGGGAGACGGCCGCAGGATAGGGTCCGGAAGTCTGGGAGACGGCCGAAGGACAGGGTCCGGCTCAGGAGGCCTGGGAGACGGCTGCAGGACAGGGTCCGCTCAGGAGGCCTGGGAGGAGGCCACAGGACAGGGACCAGGTCAGGAGGCAGGGAGAAGGCCACAGGACAGGGACCGGGTCAGGAGGCCACAGGACAGGGACCGGGTCAGGAGGCCACAGGACAGGGACCGGGTCAGGAGGCCAGGGAGGAGGCCACAGGACAGGGACCGGGTCAGGAGGCCTGGGAGGAGGCCACAGGACAGGGGAGCGGGCAGAGCCGCATGAGGAATGGTTTCTGGGGGAGCGGGCGGAGCCGTGTGAGGGATGGTCTCTGGGGGAGGAGCCGTGGAGGGCGGAGCCATGGAGGACTCCAGGGGTGGAGCCGTGAAAGGCGGAGCCAAGGAGGACTCCAGGGGCGGAGCCGTGGAGGGCTCAGGGGGCGGGGCCGTGGAAGCCTTTCTTCTCCTCCTCCTCCGGATGGTCGAAGTTGGCAACGCTGGCTCTGGGATGGCCGAGGCTGGCAACGCTGGCTCTGGGACGGCTGAGACTTCTAGCTCGCTGGCCGTGGCAGGCGATAGCTCGTTGGCTGTTGCAGGCGTGGGCGTGGGCGTTAGCTCTTTATGAGTACTCTCAGAAGCAAACATCTCTAAAATTAAATCCACGTACTCCTCCCACATGTAATCGGCGGTCTCCAGCAATTCCTTCCATTCATGGGCAAGGAGGCCGATATGTAAATTGACTTCAAGTGATTATCTGCAAATCCAGTGCATCTGGCAACGATGCTGAACAGACGTGAGTATTCAATTATAGAGAGGTTCGCACGGCTCAACTGGAGGAAGACCGCTGCTAGATCCATCTTGGGTCAGTTCTTCTGTGACAAGGCAGGCAAAGAATGAGGATCTAAGTGCAGCTTTATTAAAATAAACAAGAAAACTCAGAGTAAAGAAAAACACAGGGAACCTAGCACAGAGCATAACAAAACATGCAAGAACTGACAAACTATCTGGGGAAAACAAGGGCTTAAATATACAAGGGTACAAACAAGGGAACGAGGAACACCTGGGGAAACAATCAGGGTATGAGAAATAATCAGGGGAAAACCAATCATTGAATGAAACTACAAGGAACTACAAAAACCTAAAAGGAAACTGGAACTAAACAAGAACTTCAACATAAAAGCACAAAAACAAAAGACAACAGGGAATGTGACAGTAATGTATCATGTACTATAATTTATTTATGTACTATTGCAATTAATTACAGAAAATTGTGTGATTTAATACGTTAAAATTTGTAATTTAATTCCCAGCCCTAAAGAATTATAATTATAATAAAATGCATAAACTTGATGAGTCTTTTATTTGTCTTTATTTAATATAGTCTGTTAAGATGTACATACAAAAATATTATAGTATTGTATGCTTATTAACAGTTTAAGATAAAAGGTATTTCATATGCCTTCCCATACAGAAATCTGATATATGACCATGAACTTATAAAATTATAGTTAATATATTTGGGCATACATGTACATATTCAAATTCCAATTTGATTCGCAAAAACATATGGTACGTATCTAAAAAAAAAAAAACAATATTATTTTAAAATATATGTTGTTGCATGTATATGTGCAGGTCTGTAACCTTTTATATTATATATATTTTTATATATGCCTATTTTTATTTATGTAATATAGTGATATATCAGATTTCTGTTGGAATTTAACCTGAAAGCTATGTATATGTAAAATGGAACTGAAGTATTAATTACAAAAAAATATGAATAAATAAATAAAAAATAAAAAAACCCTGAGATGACAATCTGCGACGACCACATGCCACTGTTACATAGGCAGCTGCCTTCTGAGGGAGAACTCTGACTGACGTGGAACTTGATAAGTGACTGATTGGAGCACTACATAGACCGCAACTCTGTAAGCCTCACAAATAGTGCTCCTCACGAGAGACTCAACTCAGAATTGATGTTGCCCATATGACTTTCTTACATGGAACAACAAACGAGATAGGCCTTGAATGCTTGGATTGACAAACTCACTCACTGTCATTTAGGGCTGGGCATTAGGATGATGTAATCGGATATCGACGATGTATTACAAATCTCCCGATGCCGGAGATTTCGACACTCATTGACAGACAGTGATCGACTATATCTGTAAATGGCAAAACCATGGATCTGGGACGTCGCCAGAGATATTAAACAGTAGCCCAAATTTGCACCCGTAACCCGCTTAAAAAGATTTATCTCTCTTTCTTCTCTGTTTCAGTCATCTGAAAACTGTTTGAAAGAATAGTGTTATGTATGTGAATGCTGCAAATGACCTCAGACCATCTCAGGAGGTGCTTGAAGTTTAGTTCGCTTTATTTACGCGGAGCAGTTCGCACTTAACATACATTGTGAAGAAAACCCTGCAGGTTAGCTCAAATATATCTTTGTATTAAAGAAACGTGACGAAAGTTATTAAATCATAAAATGATACAAGACTATATTCACTTGAGTTTTATTTTCTTTAGGCACTGTATTAATGAAACGCAATTCAAACACAAATTCGATAAGATCACAGATTTGGCAGCATTATTTTGGAACACAAGGGAATTTATTAAGCTTACACCTAATATGAAATTTTCATATGTTGAACTTTCTGAATAGGTAATTTTTTTTATTTATTTAGTAAAATTATTATTATTATCTTTACATTTATAATCGTCTTTAGTTCTTAATTTTTATGATGTTAGTAATTTTACACCTGTTTTTGCGTGATGGCAAATGGGGCTGCTGGAGACGGTAAATGTTTGGATTCGGGAAGGTGGTTATATAATATTTTTTGGTAACTTAGTTATTTTAATAGCTTTTTTTCATTTCATTTTTAGTACAATTTGAATTTAGAAATATCTTTTAAGATTTTCATGTTTCAATAAATGAATTACATTTTTAAACCAAAAATACTCAATGACGGCAGGGGTAGATGATATAATTGGATATCGCAATAATTTTGTAAGACTATTATTGATAAAATATTTTTTAAATATCACCCAGCCCTACTGTCATTGAATCTTTTTCCATACAATGAAAGAGCATGGTGACTGAGGCTGTCATTCTCCCTAACATCTGCTTTTATGCTAAATCTAGTGCAAATTAAATAAATACAATTTAACCACATAATAGTCTTGTACTTGTGAGAGAAATGCAGCATGTAAATTGTGTAGTCTGTGGGAATAACCTACTTAAATTGTCACAACTGCAGATATTATTTTGTTTTTATCATCAGACTTTCACCACAATGATCATCAGCACTGAGCGATCAGTGGGTAAATCCCTCTGCAGACTGCTTACAACTGATTACAACAATGTCATTTCCTGCTTCAGTCACGCAGGATGCTTCAGTCTGCTTATCACTCTTTCACTCTCACTCATGTCCTGTTATTTGAATGGCTCCTCCAACCTTAAGGCTATTACTTGGAAACCGATCATAGTCTGCCATCTTGAAGTATATATAAATTCTCTAAATGCACTGCAGGAAGGTGAGAACGGAGGACAGAGGAAGCTTCCAGAGGCTTGAAAGTCTTTTTTGTGGAAGCAACCGATGCACACATACAATAAACTTTCCTTCCCCTTCACATCTGGCACAACAATATACATTTATATTTTACATTTGTGGTTTAAAAGAAAACACTGCCACGAACAATATACCCAGAGATATATAATGTCAAATAAGGAAAAAGGTACATTTTTGGCTACATTTTATGTGTGATTTATTTTTTGCCATTTTTTTTAGACTGAGAGTCTCCGAATTTATCGCAATCTGTGTCATAAACATTCAAAAATGTTTCTTTACAATGATACCAAACCCTTGTGTTTTTTGTTATTAGCCTTTCAATTTGGGTATGCCAGTGAAACATGAAATATTTAAAAACACCTTCAGAGTTTAAAGGGTTAATGCAGCTGCACAAAAACAGTGCTTAAGGCTATTACTCGGAAACCGATCATAGTCTGCCATCTTGAAGTATATTTAAATTCTCTAAATGCACTGCAAGAAGGTGAGAATGGAGGACAGAGGAAGCTTCCAGAGGCTTGAAAGTCTTTTTTGTGGAAGCAACCGATGCACACATACAATAAACTTTCCTTCCCCTTCACATCTGGCACAACAATATACATTTATATTTTACATTTGTGGTTTAAAAAAAAACACTGCCATGAACAAAATTAGAATCATCATAATATTAACAACTACGGTCTTGACCAACTCAAAATAGGTATTGTTTGCTTTACTTTCCAATGCATGCAGGCATTATGACCAAAACTAAACAAGTGCTTTGAAATCAGAAAAATAGCGAGTAATAGTTAAGTATATGTCTTTGACAATTATGTTGGTGTTATATGCCTCGCTATATTTTCACTTATAACATAAAATGACACATACAATTACATATAAGACGTGATTATCATTCAAACGAGCCCACACACTAGGTAATCAAATGCATAAATCATTAGATAATCCACATGAAGCACAATGTTACATATGGCCACCAGGAGATGGTGCCAAATACATGACACAGACTCAATGATGACTAAAATGACACAGAATGAAACACATTCTGTGAAATCTCATTACTAAAATCATGTCTGCATGCTATGAAAAACCTTTAGTTGTTGTTATGTTTGCATGTGTAATTAGTTCTTATGTACAATTATTATGTTTTTATTTGTTTGGAAAGGCTTTTGGATGCATAGAAAAGCTTTTGGACACTATGATAAATAATTTTGTAATGTTATACATTTTGATTGCTTTGTCGTATCAACACAAAAGTTTTCTCAGACAGTTGACATGATTGGGAACAAAACAGTTTTTCAGAGCCACCTTATTTATACCCATATATATATAATGTCAAATAAGGAAAAAGGTAAATTTTTGGCTCAATTTTATATGTGATTTTTTTTTTTATTATTTTTTTGCAGTTTTTTTAGACTGAGAGTCTCAGAATTTATCGTAATATGTGTCATAAACATTCAAAAATGTTTCTTTAGAATGATACCAAACCCTTGTGTTTTTTTTGTTTTTTGCTATAAGCCTTTCAATTTGGGTATGCCAGTGAAACAGGAAATCTTTTAAAACACCTTCAGAGTTTAAAGGGTTAATGCAGCTGCACAAAAACAGTGCTTTGAAGTGAAGTATGATTGAACATGAATATTCCATTTTAAAAATACACCTTGCTTTGATTCCTCTTTCCACACATCTCATCCTTGCTTCCTTTCATCACATCCTAAGAGGGAGGTGCTAAAATGCATGGAAAGGAAACAGGATGCAGAATTTTCTAAATGAGAAGCACCAAGCATGGCTGTGTCTAGAAGGTAGCACTCCAGCAGCCAAAGATTTGCGAGTCTCTTTCACTGTTATTAAGGTTAGGTTTAGGGCAGTGCTACTCAACACGTGGCCTGCAAAATCTTTTGTGGCCCACGTTATTATTCATCATCAAAAAAATATTTATCAATAGCCTATCAAATGTGCATTAATTGTGAGGTGTCCATTTTCCATAGTATTTGTAGTAGCTCTCTGTATTGATGAAGCACAGCACAGTTCGAGGGTAAAATAAACTGCAAAAGGATGTAACAAATTAAATGAACAAAAAAAAATATCTGAGCACATCTGATGTTACATGAGAGCGGCTGTCTGTCAGCGCTCACGTTCATAGTAACAGTATATGCTTGTGATGGGTCGTTCACAAATCTTTTATATGACTCGGATGAATGAGTAGTCTAAGAGAGTGATTCATTCATTTTGTCGTGTCCATGCATGAGCAAATCCGTGTTGGTATTTTGTCCATTTGATGCAGGACAGCCACATAGGCTCTGTACAGGAAACGTCTAGGTTACGGAGGTGAGCGCGATCAGCAGGGCCGTTTTTAAGGAGAGGGTCCTGAGTCCAACTGATTCTAGCGGCTCGGGGGGTCTCTGAAGGCCCGAGAGGACCACTGAGAGATCCCAGAAGGGGAACATGCTTGGCCGGAGCGCCTCTTAGGAACCTGATAATCAAGTTGTGCTTACCCAAAGACTTGCCGTCCACTGCATCATGGTGGGTTTGATAGCAGCCACATACACCTTCAAGGTGGACTGGGACAGCCTCCCCTCCAACCTCTCCTGCAGAAATGAGAGCACTGACCTGACTGCGCACCTTTGTGGGTCTTCGCCCAGAGAAGAACACCAATTTGCGAACAAGCGCCACTTTAGGGCGTAAAATTGCCTGGTAGAAGGGGCTCTGGCTTGGTTGATCGTGTCTACGTCAGTAGGTGTTAGATCAGATAGATCTTCCGCATCCCGTCCAGGGGCCAGACGTGGAGGTTCCAGAGGTCTGGTGCGGATGCCAGTGCATGCCCAGTCCCTGAGAAAGAAGGTCTTTCCTCAGGGGAATTTGCCAGGGAGGGGCTGTCGCGAGGAGTATGAGGTCTGAGAACCAAGCCCGGGTGGGCCAATAGGGAGCCACTAGAGTGACTTGTTCCTCGTCCTCCCTGACCTTGAATAGCACCTGTGCAAGAAGGCTCTCTGGGGGAAAATCGTACTTGCGTAGCCCCATAGGCCAGCTGTGTGCCAGTGCGTCTGCCCCGAGGGGAGCCTCTGTTCAGGCATACCAGAGCGGTCAGTGGGAGGTCTCTCGGGAGGCGAACAGGTCTACCTGAGCCTCGCCGAACCGTTCCCAAATTAGCTGGACCGACTGGGGGTGAAGCCTCCACTCTCCACTGGGCAAGCGTTGTCGTGACAGCGCGTCCGCTACCACCTTGAGATTGCCGGGGATGTGAGTGACACGCAGGGTGAGTTGTGACATGTAGTGGGAGCGTACGCCGCCATGACGATTTATGTACGCTACCGTGGTGGTGCTGTCTGATTTGATCAAGACGTGTTTGCCCTGAACTAGCAGGAGAAACTTCCGCAGGGCAAAGAAAACAGTCAGCAACTCCAGGCAGTTGATGTGCCAGCGCAGCGGGGCCCCTTTCCAACTGCCCGCAGCTGCGTGCCCGTTGCACACAGTGCCCCAACCCAATGGTGTCGGTCGTGACACGTTGGGACACCAAGGGGACTCCTGCCCGCAGAAAGCAGAGGTCTGTCCAGGGTTTGAATGTTAGGTGGCAGGCGAAGGTGACCATCAAACGGTGCGTGCCGTGGCCCCATGCTCGTCTCGGGACTCGAGTCTGTAGCCAGTGCTGAAGCGGTCTCATATGCATCAACCCCAGTGGCGCGACCGCTGCGGAGGATGCCATATGTCCCAGGAGCTTCTGGAAAAGTTTTAAAGGGACTGTTTTGTTTGGCCTGAAAGTGGCGAGGCATTTCAGCACTGACTGCGCGCGCTCGTTGGTGAGGCACGCTGACATCAAGACTGAGTCTAACTCCATGCCAAGAAAAGAGATGCTCTGAACCGGGGCGAGCTTGCATGTATGTGAATGCTGCAAATGACCTCAGACCATCTCAGGAGGTGCTTGAAGTTTAGTTCGCTTTATTTACCCGGAGCAGTTCACACTTAACATACATTGTGAAGAAAACCCTGCAGGTTAGCTCAAATATGTCTTTGTATTAAAGAAACGTGACAAAACTTATTAAATCATAAAATGATACAAGACTATATTCACCTGAGTTTTATTTTCTTTAGGCACTGTATTAATGAAACTCAATTCAAACACAAATTCGATAAGATCACAGATTTGGCAGCATTATTTTGGAACACAAGGGAATTTATTAAGCTTACACCTAATATGAAATTTTCATATATTGAACTTTCTGAATAGGTAATTTATTTTATTTATTTAGTAAAATTATTATTATTATCTTTACATTTATAATCGTCTTTAGTTCTTAATTTTTATGATGTTAGTAATTTTCCACCTGTTTTTGTAGATGAATACTTGCGTGATGGCAAATGGGGCTGCTGGAGACGGTAAATGTTTGGATTCGGGAAGGTGGTTATATAATATTTTTTGGTAACTTCGTTATTTTAATAGCTTTTTTTCATTTCATTTTTAGTACAATTTGAATTTAGAAATATCTTTTAAGATTTTCATGTTTCAATAAATGAATTACATTTTTAAACCAAAAATACTCAATGACGGCAGGGGTAGATTATATAATTGGATATCGCAATAATTTTGTAAGACTATTATTGATAAAATATTTTTTAAATATCACCCAGCCCTACTGTCATTGAATCTTTTTCCATACAATGAAAGAGCATAGTGACTGAGGCTGTCATTCTCCCTAACATCTGCTTTTATGCTAAATCTAGTGCAAATTAAATAAATACAATCTAACCACATAATAGTCTTGTACTTGTGAGAGAAATGCAGCATGTAAATTGTGTAGTCTGTGGGAATAACCTACTTAAATTGTCACAACTGCAGATATTATTTAGTTTTTATCATCAGACTTTCACCACAATGATCATCAGCACTGAGCGATCAGTGGGTAAATCCCTCTGCAGACTGCTCACAACTGATTACAATAATGTCATTTCCTGCTTCAGTCACGCAGGATGCTTCTATTGTCTGCTTATTACTCTTTCACTCTCACTCATGTCCTGTTATTTGAATGGCTCCTCCAAACTTAAGGCTATTACTTGGAAACCGATCATAGTCTGCCATCTTGAAGTATATATAAATTCTCTAAATGCACTGCAAGAAGGTGAGAACGGAGGACAGAGGAGGCTTCCAGAGGCTTGAAAGTCTTTTTTGTGGAAGCAACCGATGCACACATACAATAAACTTTCCTTCCCCTTCACATCTGGCACAACAATATACATTTATATTTTACATTTGTGGTTTAAAAAAAAACACTGCCATGAACAAAATTAGAATCATCATAATATTAACAACTATGGTCTTGACCAACTCAAAATAGGTATTGTTTGCTTTACTTTCCAATGCATGCAGGCATTATGACCAAAACTAAACAAGTGCTTTGAAATCAGAAAAATAGCGAGTAATAGTTAAGTATATGTCTTTGACAATTATGTTGGTGTTATATGCCTCGCTATATTTTCACTTATAACATAAAATGACACATACAATTACATATAAGAGGTGATTATCTTTCAAACGAGCCCACACACTAGGTAATCAAATGCATAAATCATTAGATAATCCACAATAAGCACAATGTTACATATGGCCACCAGGAGATGGTGCCAAATACATGACACAGACTCAATGATGACTAAAATGACACAGAATGAAACACATTCTGTGAAATCTCATTACTAAAATCATGTCTGCATGCTATGAAAAACCTTTAGTTGTTGTTATGTTTGCATGTGTCATTAGTTCTTATGTACAATTATTATGTTTTTATTTGTTTGGAAAGGCTTTTGGATGCATAGAAAAGCTTTTGGACACTATGATAAATAATTTTGTAATGTTACACATTTTGATTGCTTTGTCGTATCAACACAAAAGTTTTCTCAGACAGTTGACATGATTGGGAACAAAACAGTTTTTCAGAGCCACCTTATTTATACCCAGAGATATATAATGTCAAATAAGGAAAAAGGTAAATTTTTGGCTCAATTTTATGTGATATTTTTTTTAATTATTTTTTTGCAGTTTTTTTAGACTGAGAGTCTCAGAATTTATCGTAATATGTGTCATAAACATTCAAAAATGTTTCTTTAGAATGATACCAAACCCTTGTGTTTTTTTTTGTTTTTTGTTATAAGCCTTTCAATTTGGGTATGCCAGTGAAACAGGAAATCTTTTAAAACACCTTCAGAGTTTAAAGGGTTAATGCAGCTGCACAAAAACAGTGCTTTGAAGTGAAGTATGATTGAACATGAATATTCCATTTTAAAAATACACCTTGCTTTGATTCCTCTTTCCACACATCTCATCCTTGCTTCCTTTCATCACATCCTAAGAGGGAGGTGCTAAAATGCATGGAAAGGAAACAGGATGCAGAATTTTCTAAATGAGAAGCACCAAGCATGGCTGTGTCTAGAAGGTAGCACCCCAGCAGCCAAAGATTTGCGAGTCTCTTTCACTGTTATTAAGGTTAGGTTTAGGGCAGTGCTACTCAACACGTGGCCTGCAAAATCTTTTGTGGCCCACGTTATTATTCATCATCAAAAAAATATTTATCAATAGCCTATCAAATGTGCATTAATTGTGTGGTGTCCATTTTCCATAGTATTTGTAGTAGCTCTCTGTATTGATGAAGCACAGCACAGTTCGAGGGTAAAATAAACTGCAAAAGGATGTAACAAATTAAATGAAAAAAAATAAATATCTGAGCACATCTGATGTTACATGAGAGCGGCTGTCTGTCAGCGCTCACGTTCATAGTAACAGTATATGCTTGTGATGGGTCGTTCACAAATCTTTTATATGACTCGGATGAATGAGTAGTCTAAGAGAGTGATTCATTCATTTTGTCGTGTCCATGCATGAGCAAATCCGTGTTGGTATTTTGTCCATTTGATGCAGGACAGCCACATAGGCTCTGTACAGGAAACGTCTAGGTTACGGAGGCGAGCGCGATCAGCAGGGCCGTTTTTAAGGAGAGGGTCCTGAGTCCAACTGATTCTAGCGGCTTGAAGGGGGGGGGGGTCTCTGAAGGCCCGAGAGGACCACTGAGAGATCCCAGAAGGGGAACATGCTTGGCCGGGGCGCCTCTTAGGAACCTGATAATCAAGTTGTGCTTACCCAAAGATTTGCCGTCCACTGCATCATGGTGGGTTTGATAGCAGCCACATACACCTTCAAGGTGGACTGGGACAGCCTCCCCTCCAACCTCTCCTGCAGAAATGAGAGCACTGACCTGACTGCGCACCTTTGTGGGTCTTCGCCCAGAGAAGAACACCAATTCGCGAACAAGCGCCACTGTAGGGCGTAAAATTGCCTGGTAGAAGGGGCTCTGGCTTGGTTGATCGTGTCTACGTCAGTAGGTGTTAGATCAGATAGATCTTCCGCATCCCGTCCAGGGGCCAGAAGTGGAGGTTCCAGAGGTCTGGTGCGGATGCCAGTGCATGCCCAGTCCCTGAGAAAGAAGGTCTTTCCTCAGGGGAATTTGCCAGGGAGGGGCTGTCGCGAGGAGTATGAGGTCTGAGAACCAAGCCCGGTTGGGCCAATAGGGAGCCACTAGAGTGACTTGTTCCTCGTTCTCCCTGACCTTGAATAGCACCTGTGCAAGAAGGCTCTCTGGGGGAAAAGCGTACTTGCGCAGCCCCATAGGCCAGCTGTGTGCCAGTGCGTCTGCCCCGAGGGGAGCCTCTGTTCAGGCATACCAGAGCGGTCAGTGGGAGGTCTCTCGGGAGGCGAACAGGTCTACCTGAGCCTCGCCGAACCGTTCCCAAATTAGCTGGACCGACTGGGGGTGAAGCCTCCACTCTCCACTGGGCAAGCGTTGTCGTGACAGCGCGTCCGCTACCACATTGAGATTGCCGGGGATGTGAGTGGCACGCAGGGTGAGTTGTGACATGTAGTGGGAGCGTACGCCGCCATGGCGATTTAAGTACGCTACCGTGGTGGTGCTCTCTGATTTGATCAAGACGTGTTTGCCCTGAACTAGCAGGAGAAACTTCCGCAGGGCAAAGAAAACAGTCAGCAACTCCAGGCAGTTGATGTGCCAGCGCAGCGGGGCCCCTTTCCAACTGCCCGCAGCTGCGTGCCCGTTGCACACAGTGCCCCAACCCAATGGTGTCGGTCGTGACGCGCTGGGACACCAAGGGGACTCCTGCCCTTAGAAAGCAGAGGTCTGTCCAGGGTTTGAATGTTAGGTGGCAGGCGAAGGTGAACATCAAACGGTGCGTGCCATGGCCCCATGCTCATCTCGGGACTCGAGTCTGTAGCCAGTGCTGAAGCGGTCTCATATGCATCAACCCCAGTGGCACGACCGCTGCGGAGGATGCCATATGCCCCAGGAGCTTCTGGAAAAGTTTTAAAGGGACTGTTGTGTTTGGCCTGAAAGTGGCGAGGCATTTCAGCACTGACTGCGCGCGCTCGTTGGTGAGGCACGCTGACATTGAGACTGAGTCTAACTCCATGCCGAGAAAAGAGATGCTCTGAACCGGGGCGAGCTTGCTCTTTTCCCAGTTGACCTGAAGCCCTAAACGGCTGAGGTGCCTGAGCACCTGGTCCCTGTGGGCGCATAGTAACTCTCGGGAGTGGGCCAGGATGAGCCAGTCGTCGAGGTAGTTGAGTATGCCAATGCCCACTTCTCGAAGTGGGGCAAGGGCTGCCAGTATTGAGACGTGGAAGTACGCGTCCTTCAGGTCTACCGCTGCAAATTAATCTAGATGCCAGACGCAAGTTCAAATATGTTTCTGTGTGAGCATTTTGAACGGGAGTTTGTGTAAGGCCCGGTTGAAAACTCACAAGTTCAAGATCGGTCCTAAGCCTTTCTTGGGTACAATGAAGTAAGGGCTGTAGAGACCCTTCTTCATCTCGGTTGGAGGGACAGGCTCTATCACGTCTTTGAGCAAAAGGGTCGCGATTTTCGCATGCAGGGACTTGGCATGTTCGCCGTTTCTCATGATCTTAAAAATCTTTTGATCTGAAGGTGTATTTAAATGCTTGAAATTAGTTTTGTAGACAAAAATATAATTGTGCTACCATGTTAATTTATTTCATTCTAAAACTAAAATTAAAAAATAAAGGTTTTTGTAATTGACAGAGATGTATAAAGTACTAGAGTCCCAGACTTGAGTAAAAGTACAAGTGCTCTATCAAAAAAGTGACTTGAGTAGAAGTTGAAGTGCTCTTTAAGCACCATACTTAAGTGGAAGTACTAAAGTATTCAACAATTTTTGTACTTAAGTATTGCAAGAAGTTTATTTTAAAATGTACTACTCAAGTACTGAAAGTAAAAGTACAAGTATTGTGTTATGTAGTTATTAAAGAAAGCAGTCAAAAGTTTGAACATCATATTGTTTATTTAAAATGTTTAGCCAGTAGGCCAAAGTGGCCACATTCAAGTATTTCTTATGTAAAAACAAAAGTGATTAGAGCACCTAAAAACACTGAGCTTAACTCTTTGTATACAAAAACAGATCAAGTATGCCCTTCCCCCCTTTAAAGCATCCCTCCCCTCTCTTCCCTGCTTGTGCTTTATTTTATCCACAGTTTATTCCCTTCTTAAACTAGTGTGCATAAAGCAATCATTTTTTGGAAGTTACACATTTACTTTTCATCCTCAACTTGTTAGGGCAACTAAAGATCTCAAAGGCCAGTAGGCCACATTCAAGTATTTCTTATGTAAAAACAAAAGTGATTAGAGCACCTAACACTGATATTAACTCTTTGTAAACCAAAACCGATTAAGTATGCCCTTCCCCCTTTAAAGCATCCCTCCCCTCTCTTCCCTGCTTGTGTTTTTTTTTATGCACAGCTTATTCCCTTCTTAAACTGGTATGCATAAAGCAGTCATATTTAGGAAGTTTGAAACCTTTTGTTTATCCTCAAAAGTAGTTGGTTTTCAAAATTTAATGTATTCAGTCTCGCTCTTCTAGGGCTAAAGACTAATCCTGCGATACTAAAAAGCCTCTCGCAGGCTGCTGATGCTGGAAGGGGTGTGTTTAACTTAACAGACAACTTGCACACAGCTGGAAAAGACTTGAGCAAGTCCATGTTATCTGCTGAACAGGACAAGTACGCATCTAGCTGTTTGATGCCGTCTTGTGCCTTCGAACCCTGCATGCCAGAAAAGAAGTCGTCCTCATCGGATGAGCTGGACCTGTTGACCTCACCGGACTGCAACGAGGGGTCTTCAATGCATCGTTTGATATAGTCCATTCCTGAAATATAAGAGTGTTCTATAAACAATAATAGTTTCAACCCATCATGACAGTAACCACAGATTTGACATGATGACATTATCAGTAAGAGAATGATTTTAATGGAAATGACGACTCTATACTTTAAATAATTCCCTTAAACAAAAAGCCACCTTTTGCAGCATTTACAGCCTGGCAGACCTTAGACAGGAAGGCTTGGCTGCCATACTACTAGGCTAAGGAGGAAGGCTCCCATACCCACACAATACTTTGTGGACAGCACTTGATTGGGGGATAGGAAACTGGCCCCAACCGAGTGCTGTCCGCAGGGTATGGCATGACGTGGGTTTAGTAGCCTACCTTCAAGACCCCTTTTCACTCTATAGAGATCTACAATTTCACCACCTCAGATGCAAGACCAATGCTTTAAGCTGTCTATCAAGCATGGTGGAGATAGTCTGGGGTACCATCAGGTCATATAGAAAAATTGAAAATTATAATGTCTATGGTCTGCCAGGCTGTAAATGCGGCAAAAGGTGGCTTTTTTGATGAAGGCAGTGTTTGAAATATAAAGACATAATTTCCATTAAAATCATAATTTCATACTCTAACATCATAATGCCCTGTTTATAGGTATGTTTGCTATATTTTCTATTCAGGACAAGCTCGTGTGTGTTTCCATTAAAAAAAAAGAAAATTCAAAGTAATCCCAAACTTTTGAGCGGTAATATGTGTGACTCATGATTGCAAATTGGTAAAATACACACATAATGCACCCATACACTATTATTTCTTACCTATTTTGATTGTCTCATCTTCCTGTGTCCAATTTGTCTTGAATTTTGGAAGCAGAATAGCAGCGGCCACCAGCTCTGGGTCTTCCAACATAGGGCCAAAGCGATCCTCAATGCCCACCTGCAAGGCATCCACAAGCGGCTTGCAGTACTTCAGTGGTAGCTTGATCCTGTTCAGCTTGATTTTCAGGAGCTTGACGGTTGGTAGCAGCCACCCCATCTGGACATTGGTTTCAGCTTGCAAAATGTTAGTTGCTTGGGCGACTGGAGTCATAACAGCAGCATACTCTGCCAGGAATGCAAGTTCAGCTGGATTAAACCTGTGATGAAGACAAGAATAAGAGACAATAATATATATAACAGCAAGAGACAAAAAAAAACAGCATTGCTAAATGATCGGATCATTATCATGCAATGATAATGCATGATATCATGCAATAATAATGCATTTTGGATATCATGTAATGATAGTGAGTTCATCATTCAATGTTAATCATTCAATTCAATGTTTTACAAGTAGACAATGTGGACCAGAATTGAGTTTGACAGAAAGAGTGCCATATGAAACATTTTTAAACTTACATTGGAACCTTCAAATCTGTGCAGAAAACTCTCATTGTTGCCTCTCCCTTTCCTTTCACTATCCTGTGCAGTCTCTCCACAGCCATGAACACAGAGTTCCACCTTGTTGCATTTGGTCGCACAAGCTGGAGGGAGCAAGCATCTTCCACAGTTTCAGCTGCTATTGAGGATCTTGAACACTTATTCCAAAGTGCATTGCACTTGCCAAATGTTGAGTAGCATAATTTCTTGTACGCGTCATTGGACACTGCCTTGCTGGCATCGGCAGTGGCTATTAGGTTTAGAATGTGGCATGCACAACGCTGGTGTTTCGGGAGCTGGAACTCAAAACCATCATCCTCATCCAAAAGTGAAGATACATCGACAAACTCTACCTCCTCCTCATCTTTGTCTGCTTCTTCTTCGTCCTCCTCTTCCTCCTGAACTAGAGCACCAGCATTGTTATTTCCATCTTCACCGAAGACTTTGAAGGCTTTGATGAAGTTGGAGCCATTGTCCGTTGTTGTTCTGGCTATCTTCCCCCGAATTTCATACTCAGCATGGATATCATTAAGTGCATTTGCCAGAAGGTTGAAAGTGTGAGAGCCTCTTAATCTTTTACAGGCCAGGGCCACTGAGCACCTTTTTAAACTTTCGGGGTCAATCCAGTGAGCCGTGACCCCAATGAAACTACGGCGCCTGGCTGACCAGCAGTCAGTGGTTGTTGCGATGTGGTCAACAGTTTTCATGGCCTCAGTAATCTTGATCTTCATCTGTTTGGCAGCATCATCAATCATAGATGTGAGTGTGATTCTTGTCATTATTTTGTTATTTGGGACCAGGTCTAACACAAAGTCGCGGAAAGCTTCTTGCTCTACAATGTTGAAAGGCTGAAGTCCTTGGACAACAAACTTCATGATTGCCTTGTCGATAAATCTCTGGGGCATCGTGGTCCAGCTACCCATTAATGTGGGCTGCTTGATGGAGGGAGGAATCGCAGCCTTCTTCTTTCAGCTTTGCAGATGTGAGTTCCTCAGTAACTACTCAAGTGGCAGTTATGCTTGCTCTGAAAAGAGACAAAAAATATATAGTTTTACCTTCACAGAATTATACCATGAGCAACATTATAGGTGAGTGTAATAACTGCTGACACACTATTGATAAAAGCTTAATTAATTCAATTAAAGTCAGTTATCCACCATAATTTGTCAGCACTTTGGTTTCATTACCAAAAAGGTCAGAAGAGAAATGTGGTCACAAATTGGCCTAGTCTACATGTATCACAAAATGCATGTAGCCAACACAGCTCTAACAAGCCATTAGCAACTTATAGTGGATTAACAGAATGTAAGGTTCAAGGTTGACATTCACTAAGACATGTTGGGGCATGCTGGTAGCGTCAACTAACTTGATGCTACGTTACACAAAAAAAATCGGTAACACTTTACAATAACATTAGTTAACATTAGTTAATATATTAACTTACGTGACTAACCATGAGCAATACATTTGTTACTGCATTTGTTTATCTTTGTTAACGTTATTTAATAAAAATACAGCTGTTCATTGTTAGTTCATGTTAGTTCACAGTGCATTAACTAATGTTAACAACATTTTAATAAAGTATTAGTAAATGTTGAAATTAACATTAACTAAGATTAATAAATGCTGTATAAGTGCAGTTCATTATTAGTTATATGATATTATATTATAAGTATATATTTAGTAAGTATATTATATAACTTACCTTGATATGTTTCTTCAAATTCGACGGTGAATTTTTGAAGGCCATTATTTCGCAATCTTTCGGGAGGCAGAGTAAGCACTTCATTCGATATGAATTGTCTTTCACTCCGATAAATGAAAACATTGACTCTAAGTAGGGCCAGGGGTGGTCTCCTTCCTCACCGCCATGATCACTCGAAGTGGAAGGTGTTGAAGGTGGTGTTTCTTTTTCTTCCATCACGAAACAAAAAGCTTCTCTATGGATGCAAGCAGCAGAGCGAAAGGCAGAACGGAGCGCCGCGGTATCCTTGATCAGCTTGATTCGGCTCAATGATGAGCCAGCTTCATGATCAAACCTGGTGACAGAGCCATCTACCGCTCTGGCAGTGATAATGTGGGTTTGTAATGATTGATTCGTAACATTTTATAATAACGAGTAACGATGCAGCACATAAAAAATGTATCGGAGTAAAAGTATTAAACTCATCGAAAATATGTACTGAAGTAAAAGTGGAAGTAGGAGAAAAAATAATACTCTAGTAGAGTACAGATACAGCCTTTTAGTACTTAAGTACAGTAGTGAAGTAGTTCGACTTCGTTACTATACATCTCTGGTAATTGATGACTTGGACCAAATAATAAAGGAAAGCAATAAGTGCCCAACATAGATGGGAACTCCTTCAATACTGTTTAAAAAGCATCCCAGGTTGATACCTCAAGAGTAGGTTGTGAAAATGTCAAGAGTACATGTCTGCAAATTCTAGGCAAAAGGGGACTACTTTGAAGATGCTGAAATATAACACAGTTTTGATTTAGTTTTGATTTCGTTTAGTCACAACATAATCCCCATAGTTCCATTTATATTATTCGATAGTTTTGATGAATTTACTATTATTGTAAAATGTGAAGAAAAACAATTTGTGTAGTGTGTGTGTGTGTGTGTGTGTATATATATATATATATATATATAAGAATTACTATGAGTGCAATCCTTGATGCTTTGTAGTCCCTGAGCTTTCCAAAGTTGAGTAGACCTGGTTTAGTTTAAACAGTGTAAACATGCGGCTCTCATAAGACTTTTGGAAATCGGGCGGTTAGACATGACCACCAAGCATGCATGTTTGTGATGTTTCTTCAGGTGTTTGCTGATAAGGAGGTGATTCTCAGTGGAGGAGCCATTAACTCTCCTCAGCTCCTACTGCTGTCTGGAGTAGGAAATGCAGATGAGCTTCACAAACTTGGTATTCCTGTGACTCAACACCTCCCAGGTGATCCCATGACCTGTATGTAGTATGGCCCCTTTGGTGTACCACTTCAAATCCTCTCCTATCTTTCAAACATGGCCCAATATCATAGCACACCAATGACTGGCTTTGGTCCAGTGTTGGGGAAGCAACTTTGAAACTGTATCTCCTTGAGCTACATACCACTGTTAACTTAACTTAGTTCAAAGTAGATTTAGTTTTTAAACATATAACAATGGTATGGTGTTATTTAAATATATAACCTTAATATTGAGTGTATAACTGGTGATATTATTGAATTCTGCAATAATTATATATATATATATATATATATATATATATATATATATATATATATATATATATATATATTATAACCTTTATATTTAATTAAGGTGACATTAAACAGATAGTGATAACTAGGGGTATAACGATTCACATGTTTTCTCGATGCATCGATTACTATTCCTGTGGATTCATACGCATCTATCTTGAAATATTTTATTTTTGAATTGAAAATCGTAAGTGTTGGTCAATAATCTGATGAGTCTCGATTCAGCAAATTAGTGTACAATATTTTTGAATATATATAAAATTAGTAACATGTGCGATATAAATGAGACATGCGTGGCTTCATTATCTACCGCATTCCGGAGCGCGCATGCTCACAGTATTCCCCTCACAGACACACGATGCACTCTTCCATCGCCCTTCAGTGGATCGTTTCTGCTCTCTGTTCCATCACTCTCACAAAAACATTTTCTGAGCAGCTTTCCGAGATTTTCAAACACCTTATTTCTGATATGTCATCCTGATGGCACCTTCTCATAAGCAAATGACAGCTTGCAATAGCGCTCTTGTCGCGAGTCAAACGCACTCAAACCATTTGATACAGCTGCCAACTCGCTGCGTGGCCACTAAATGTTCAGAAATTAAGGGGAGCTTGAATGGCATAAAAAATCATGCAGTGAAAGCACCCAAAATTCAAATGTGGGGACTAAAAATGCCCTCGTAATTAATTCTTCAGTTTTTTTATATGTAACCACTGATGTACATAAATGTAATTTGAGGTAAGACGTAATTCTTTCACAGACTCTAAATGTAAAAGTTAGTTTCTGACACTGGGTCATTACTGAAAAAAAGTTATTTCATTGTGAAGAAACTTATTAAGCCATTATTCCCCGTCTGTCGCTCACTTAGACGTTGTGTCGAAGAAGCGACACTAGGGGTCTCTCTTGAGCGCCGAATATGCCTCTGATCTATGAAAAAAGGCCAATGAGAAGTTGGCAGACAGTATTTGCATACCCCGCCCCCGGACATACGGGTATAAAGGCGAGGAAATACGTCGAGTTCATTCAGCAATCTTCTTCGGAGCGATGGTAGTGCATGCAGTCTGCTGTGAGTCACACCTGTTCCTGTTTTCCTCTGACGCTCTGCATGCTGTTGGATCGACGGCACATTACATCGGCTATTTTCTCCTTCCTTGCATGGCAGTGCAGTTTACCCCTGGGCGCTTCGACAGTGCAGAGAAACTCTAAAGAGTTGTTTAAAAGAGTGATTTCCATACTAAAAGAGTATATTTCACTAAAAGAGCAATACACAGCAGCGTTGAATGTCCTTTTCAGGACGCGTCTTTTTAAAGATGCCTTTCCACCCTTGTGTAGTTCCTGAATGCGGTAGAGTGCTCTCCGCTTCAGACTCGTGTGTCTGGGCTGCGATCACACCGCATTACTCCTTGCCCTCTTGCAATTCCACCAGGCCAAGGCGCTCAAAGATCTGCACGGGGGTAGCCCTGATCCCGATGTGCTGCAGGAACTGCGCTCAGCGACCGACCTCGCCCTCAGAGCCACGGCAGTTCTCCACGGTGAAGAAGCAGACGGAGGCCATATCTCACATCCTGTCCTGCCGCAAGCCTGCCGCCATGGGCCATGCCCCGTCTGCTCTCCAAGGGTGTCCTCCTGCGGTTAAGAAGCACTCTGCCGCCACACCTCAAGAGTCCCGGCACGCTGGACGCGGACCCTCCACCCTCAGCCCCACGACTGTTCCCCGGCTGGCCGGTTCTGATGAGTCCAGAGGACGCCGCTACAGGAACTCCTCCTCAGTCACTAACCCGCCCCCTGCCGGGTGTGCGGAGCAAGGTAAGTGCTTTGTGTCTTTTCTCAGCACCCAAGCCTTGGGACGCACCATTGCCTCCCGACGCCGTACTACCTGTCGCCTGGTACATCAAAAATACTCGTCCCTTTGGTGCCCCTAACACAGAGTTTTGATGCGTGGCTTTCACTTCCCAACCCGTCACGCTGGCTGGCCCGGACCATTCGACTCGGTTACGCAATTCAGTTTGCCAGGCCCCCGCCCCCCTTCGCAGGCGTCCGTTTTACCGCAGTACACAGCGAACATGCCAAATCCCTGCATGTGGAAATCGCTACTCTTTTACTCAAAGACGCGATAGAGCCGGTCCCTCCAACCGAAATGAAGAAGGGTTTCTACAGCCCTTACTTCATTGTACCCAAGAAAGACAGCGGCTTACGACCGATTTTGGACTTGCGAGTTTTCAACCGGGCTCTGCTCAAACTCCCGTTCAAAATGCTCATGCAGAAACACATCTTAACCTGCTTCCGGCATCTAGATTGGTTCGCAGTGGTAGACCAGAAGGACGCGTACTTTCACATCTCAATTCTGCCTCGACACCGACCATTTCTACGGTTCACGTTCGACGGCCAGGTGTATCAGTACAAAGTCCTCCCCTTCGGCATGTCTCTGTCCCCTTGCGTCTTCACGAAAGTCGCAGAGGCAGCTCTTGCCCTGCTCCGGGAAGCCGGCATTCGCATAATCAGTTAACTCGACGACTGGCTTATTCTGGCCCACTCACGAGAGTTACTATGCGCTCACAAAGACCAGGTGCTCAGGCACCTCAGCCGCCTGGGGCTTCAGGTAAACTGGGAAAAGAGCAAGCTCGCCCCGGTTCAGAGCATCTGCACCTGTGCAAGGTCAGGGAGGACGAGGAACAAGTCACACTAGTGGCTCCCTATTGGCCCACCCGGGCCTGGTTCTCGGACCTCGTACCCCTTGTGACAGCCCCTCCCTGGGGAATTCCCCTGAGGAAAGACCTTCTTTCTCAGGGACAGGGCACACTCTGGCATCCGCACCCAGACCTTTGGAACCTCCACGTCTGACCCCTGGACGGGACACGGAAGATCTAGCTGGTCTACCACATACCGTCGTAGACACGATCAACCAAAGAGAGCACTTTTACCAGTTAAGTGGCGTTGTTTGCAAATTGGTGTTCTTCCCGGGCCGAAGACCCGCAGAGGTGCGCAGTTAGGTTAGTGCTCTTATTTCTGCAAGAGAGGCTGGAGGGGAGGCTGTCCCTTTCCACCCTAAAGGTGTATGTCGCTGCCATCATGGCCCACCATGACGCAGTAGACGGCAAGTCTTTGGGTAAGCACGACTTAATCATCAGGTTCCTAAGAGAATCCCGTAGGTTAAATCCCTCCCGGCCAAGAGAGACCTCCCTTCGAGCCGCTAGAATCAGTTGGACTCAGGTTCCTCTCTCTTAAGACTGCCCTGCTTATCGCACTCACCTCCATCAAGAGGGTCGGGGACCTGCAAGCATTCTCTGTTAGCGACACTTGTCTGGAGTTCAGTCCGGCAGACACATATGTGATCCTAAGACCGCGACCGGGCTACGTGGCCAAGGTTCCTACCACGCCCTTTAGAGATCAGGTGGTGAACCTGCAAGCGCTGCCCCGGGAGGAGGCAGACCCAGCCCCTTAGTTGCTGTGTCCGGTACGTGGTTTGCGTACCTATGTGGACCGCACGCAGAATTTTAGATGTTCTGAGCAGCTCTTTGACTGCTCAGGTCAAGACCCATTGCTTTCCCACTGGGTCTTGGATGCCATTTCATTGGCCTATCACACCCAGGCCGTGCCCCACCCTTTGCGTGTCCGAGCCCACTCAACAAGGAGTGTTGCATCCTCCTGGGCACTGGTCAGGGGTACCTCCCTAACAGACATATGTAGAGCAGCGGGTTGGGCATGGTCCCCTTGCGAGTGGACCCGTGTCTCCCTTAGGCAGTCCCAGCTGATGGAGGGAATGAGACGTTGTGTCCTCCCGGCTACGTCGCTGAGTCGAGCCACTGTAGTGGCGGACCATTTCCGGCTCTTCAGAAAAATCCTGAATGAACTCGATGTATTTCCTCGCCTTTATACCCGTATGACCCGTACGGGGGCGGGGTATGCAAATACTGTCTGCCAACTTCTCATTGGCCTTTTTTCATAGATCAGAGGCATTTTCGGCGCTCAAGAGAGACCTCTAGTGTCGCTTCTTCGACACAACGTCTCGTTCCCTCCATCAGGGAACGGAGGTTACATCCGTAACCTAGACGTTTTCTATAAGATAAAATAGTACCATTTTACTGGTATGATTGTTTAGTTGGGGACTTGGTGTGCAGAAAACATTTAAATTGAAGTCATCTATA